>NC_089504.1:162193211-162811848 GCF_036850995.1 Saccopteryx leptura
CAATTTGATTTAAGATTTGGAGTCACAGTGGACATTCCTTCTCCAGTGTAATAGTTACCCACATTTATTACCAGATATTTGGAAAGTGTCAATTCCCTAACTTGGCAAATGTGCATGTTAGAAAATACTGCAATTTGGGTCAGAGTCATTATAATCATAAGACTTGATTTGTTCTAAACTAGATAAATACAAAAACAGACTAGATAATGAGTAGAGGACATAGCATCTTATGGCACATGCTACACAAGGTTTTTTTCTTTATCACCAGAGATGGACCAAATTTGGTTAAATTCTATTATATCATCAGGTTAGGAACTAGGTTAGAATTTTCCTTTTGGATGACACATTTTCTTAAAATACTTATGGAAATCTCTTACGGATGACCCAAATTAAATGTTTCTTTATAAATATCTGTGAATGATTCACTCTTTTCCTTTTCAAAAGTGGTAAGAGCATAAACTATTATCTCATTTGGTTCTTAAAAATAGTACTTCATTAATAGAATTGTTGTAAAGATTATTAAATGAGTTAATATCTGCAAAAACACATTTGGTAAACAAAAACAATAAATGTTAGTTTTATTAAAAATAAAATTAAATATTCAATTAATTTATTTTTCATTTCTCCTTATTTTGAACTTTATTACATTTTATTTTTAAGAACATTAAAAAGTCATGACTAGATTTTCAATGTAAAAAATTCAGACATTCCAAATGTGTTGTCAACCACACACCTGCTGCTTTAGCAGTGACTACTATCAGTCAACTGTATCATTTTTCACCTACTTTCACCACATTTTATAAGAAAGTACTATGTAACTTTCTTAATTGTATATGGTGTAATATATATATATATATATTACAAGAACATCATATTGTATGTAAGATTGGTCCTATATCGTCCATTATTTTCATGCAAATACAATTGAGATTTTTTTCATGTCAGTATATAAAGATCTAACTTATTCTTTTCTATTACATATTATGCCATTGTATTATTTCTAATATAATAATTTAATTACTTGCTTCTTTATTGGACAGTTCTTTTCTATTTTTTCCACTAAAAAAAAACCTGAAATAAATAGATGTATGTTTGTTTGTGATTTTCTAGAATAAAAAGGGAAAAAAATATTGATTAAAATGACATTTTTAAAGCAAATTTCATGCAAACTTTGAAATAACTCTGGAGAAATAATTTTATCAAATTATGTATCTCCAAGAAGTGTGTTAACATGCCTGCTTCCATTCATTCTCTCCATTATTTGAAATTATTTAACATAAATTTAATAATGTGATGAGTAAATATATATGACCTTGTTGATTTAATTTTAAATAATTTTGACTGTATTCATCTTTCAAGCTGGTTACCAACTATTTACATTTCTCTATTGTCAATTGTGTGTTCACAAACTACCCTCTTTAATTCAGTTGTTTGGTTTTTTATGAAGTTATAGATGTTCTATATATAAATGTGGGAAATAATTCATTATCTTCTTTTTTTTATTTCACAAATTCCTTTCACAAACAGCTTTTTAAAAAAAATTTCTGGTGTCTTTTGTTTTTAAAGTTTTAATTTTAGCGTCTTCCAAGTTATCAAATAACTCACTTTTAAAAATTGACTTTACTGCTTTCATTTTGCAGTTTTATTAATAACATCCTTATACTTTCTTAAATATGTTGCTATTTTTCAGGGTTTTTTTTAAATGAAATGGTGTTTATTACTTTTAATATATTTTTTAAAAATTTATTTTAATAATTAAATTATCTGGACAATGATCCACTTTGTTTTTATCTCATAGGTTTTAATATAAAATAGTCTTGTGTTCATGCATTTCTGAATTTTTCACAACTTTTATTTTAAAAAAGAAGCTTCTTTTTTAAATATTTTTATTTAGAAAATTAAATTTAACAGGGCGACATTGATCAATAAGAAAGAGTACATAGGTTTCAAGTAAACATTTCTATAGCATTTGAATTGTTGATTATGTTGTGTGCCCATCACTCAAAGTCAAATAATTTTTCATCACCATATATTTGCCCTTTACACCATCCTCCCAAACCTCTCCTTCCCAATCTCCTCCCCTGGGAACCACTTCACTTTTATCTATGTTCATGGGTCTTGTTTTTATATCCTGCCTATGTGTGAAATTATATAGTTTTTAGCTTTTTCTGATTTATATATTTTACTTAGTTTCAAGGTACATCAATGTCATAAATGGCACTATATTATCATTTCATATAGCTGAGTAGTATCAAAGATCCATGTCTTGGCCACTGTGAATAATGCTGTGATGAACATGGAGGTGCATATGTCTTTGTGTACAATGTTTTCAAGTGTTTTGGGTAGATAGCCAGTAGGGGGATTGCTGGGCTATATAATAGTTCTATTCTTAAGTTTTTTGAGCAACTGCCATAGTTTCTTCCACAATGGCAGAACCAGTTTACATTCCTACCAGCAGTAAATGAGGGTTCCTTTTTCTCCACAGCCTCTCCAACACTTGTTATTACCTGTCTTGTTCATAATAGCCAGCCTAGCAGGTGTAAGGTGGTATCTCATTGTAGTTTTGATTTGCATTTCTCTAATAGCTAGTGAAGAAGAGTATCTTTTCATGTATGTTGGCAATTTGTATGTCTTCTTGGAAGAAGTGTCTGTTCAGGTCCTCTCCCCATTTTTTAACTGGATTGTTTGTATATTTATAACTGAGCTTTGTGAGTTCTTTATATATTTTGGATATTAACTCCTTATCAGAGCTGTTGTCTGTAAATATTATCTCCCATTTGGTTAACTGCCTTTTTGTTTTGTTGTCAGTTTCTTTCACTGTGCAGAAGTTCTTTAGTTTGGTATGGTCTCATTCACTCATTTTTTCTTTACTTTCTTAGTCTTTGGGGTCAAATTCATAAATTGTTCTCTATGACCAAGGTCCATGAATTTAGTACCTATGTTTTCTTCTATATAATTTATTGTTTCAGATCTTATATTGAAGTCTTTGATCCATTTTGAATTAACTTTTGTGCAGGGGAAAAAAACTGTAGTCAAGTTTTACTCTTTTGCATGTGGCTTTTCAATTTTCCCAGCACGATTTATTGAAGAGACTTTCTTTTCTCTATTGTGTGTTTTTGGTTCCTTTGTCAAAGATTATTTATCCCTATATGTGTGGTTTAATATATGGGCTTTCAATTCTGTTCCATTGGCCTGTGTGTCTGTTTCTTTCTGCCAAAACCATGTTGTTTTGATTATCATGGCTCTGCTATAATATTTGAAGTCAGGTAGTATGATATCTCCAGCTTCATTCTCTTTTCCCAGAATTGTTTTGGCTCTTCAGGGTTTTTTTATGGTGCCATTCAAATCTGGTAATTTTTTGTTCTATTTTTTTTTTTAAATGACATTAGAATTTTGATGGGAATTGCATTAAATTTGTATATTGCTATGGATAATATGGCCATTTTAACTATGTTGATTCTTCTAATCCATAAACATGGAATATTTTACATTTAGAAGACTTATGCAAAATTGACAAATGTTTAATTATTTCCAAGTAGAAATGTAAAAGAACAAAAGTTACTGTTGAGATAATGTCATTATTATTTTTAGAAAAAAAGGTGGCCGGGTGAGAAAGGGGTGGAACTTTAATCTCAAAGAATAGTAAGAATTAGTAATTGGAGAAAAGATAGTTCTTCCCTGGGAAATTCTTCTGGGGAACTTATATGACATTATCATCCTTATTGCTTTATTTTTCTAAAACTTTATAATAGAACAAATATACTACAAAAAAGAAAGTGAGTAGCTAAATTTAAAGTAGTGTTTTTGAATGTGTATATCTTGATCCCCTATAGAGTTGGGAAGCTAGCATTTTTAGTTTTACAGAAAAGAGTAGATTAAGTGACTAGAACAACAACAAAAAGAAGAGAGAAAGAGAAAGAGAGAGAGAGAGAGAAAGAAAAAAGAAAAGCCAAAATATGTTTCATAAAAATGGTGAGCAAGAGGTAAATCTAAGTTTATTTTTGGCTCAAGAGTTCATAGGTGACCCCCACCTCTCTACAGTCCCTTTTCTGGCACTGAAATTAAGGGTTTAAGGGATTAGATTGGATCATAAATACACAAACTTTTTTTTTTTTTAGTTTTGGTATATATTTTTATTGGGTCAGGTATTATATATACCTTTTATTATAATTCCCAAATTATTTAGAAAAACATTGGTCATGCGAAACACACAACAAAACCATATTTTCAAAAGACTTATCAAGGAAGATACAAACAAGTGTAAGCATATACCGTGCTCATGGTTAGAAAGAATAAGCATCATTAAAATGTCTATTACCCAAAGCAATTTATAAATTCAAAGCAATACCAATTAAAATACCAATGACAGACTTCAAAGATATAGAACAAATATTCCAAAAATTTATATGGAACCAAAAAAGAACTTGAATAGTCTCAACAATCTTGAAAAGGAAGAATAAAGTGGGAGGTATCACACTTCCTAATATCAAGTTAACTAGAAGGCCATTGTACTCAAAATAGATTGGTACTAGCATAAGAACAAGCATATAGATCAATGGAACAGAACAGAGAACTCAGAAGTAAACCCACACCTTTATGGACAACTTATATTTGACAAAGGAGGCAAGAGCACACAATGGAGTGAAGACCAGCCTCTTCAACAAATGGTGTTGGGAAAATTGGACAGCTACCTGAAAAACAAAACAAAACACTAGACCACCAACTTACACCATTCACAAAAATAAACTCAAAAATGGATAAAGCTTTAAATATAAGCCGTGAAACCATAAGCATCTTAGAAGAAAGCATAGGCAGTAAGCTCTCCAACATCTCTTACAGCAATATATTTGCTGATTTATCTCCACAGGCAAGTGAAATAAAAGACAGGATAAACAAATGAGACTATATCAAACTAAAAAGCTCTTGCATAGCTATAGACAATAAGAACAGAATAAAAAGACAAACTACACAATGGGAGAACATATTCAACAATACGTCTGAGAAGGTGCTAATAACTAAAATTTATAAAGAGCTTATAAAACTCAACACCAGGAAGATAAACAGTCCAATCAAAAAATGGGCAAAGAAATGAATAGACACTTCTTCAAAGAGGACATACAAATGGTCAATAGGCATAAAAAAATGCTCAAAATCACTAATCATTAGAGAAATGCAAATTAAAACCACAATGAGATATCACCTCACACCAGTCAGAATGGTGCTCATCAACAAAACAACACAGAATAAGTGCTGGTGAGGATGTGGAGAAAAGGGAACTCTCTTGCACTGTTGGTGGGAATGCAGACTGGTGCAGTCACTGTGGAAAACAGTATGGAGATTCCTCAAAAAATTAAAAATCGAGCTGCCTTTTGACCCAGCTATCCCACTTTTAGGAATATACCCCAAGAACACCATAGCACTGTTTCAAGAGGAGAAATGCACCCCCATGTTTATGGCAGCATTGTTCACAATAGCGAACATCTGGAAACGGCCCAAGTGTCCATCAGTGGATGATTGGTTAAAAGCTGTGGTACATATACACAATGGAATACTATGGGGCCATGAAAAAGAAGGAAATCTTACCTTTTGTGACAACATGGATGGACATGGAAACTATTATGTTAAGTGAAATAAGCCAGGCAGGAAAAGAAAAATATCATATGACCTCACTCATTTGAGGAATCCAATAAACAATGTGAACTGAGGAACAGAATTGAGACAGAGGAGGGATCAAAGGGACCAGAGGAAAAGAGAACAGATGGAAAGGGGATGATAGGATGAAATAAACCTGAAGGGAAGGGGGGGGGGCGCTATCTGGAGAGGGACAAGGGAGATGTTGAGTAGAATACAAGAGAGGAGGGATGCATTCTGGGCGACACTAGAATCTATGTAAACACAATAAATTAAAATTTAAAAAGACATAATTTTTATCCTGAGTACCATTAAACTTGCAGGCAAAAAAATGTAGGAAAGTCAATTTTTAGTTCCTTTATTTTTTTTTCATCCATAAAATGGGTATTACGCTATCTTCTCTCACACATGAAAAACTGTGAAACCTTGCTGTTTAGTCTTTAAGGTGTCAGATAAATAGGAGATCTTTTTATAAGTTTAAAAGCAAGAATTTTTTCTGCCAATTGTCACAGTAGAATGTTGACATAATACAATCTACCTTATAAAGCAAATTATAAGAGGAACTTTTAGATGTTAAGTAAGAAGAACCCTAAAGAAGTACTTTAAATGTGAGCCATGTTTTAGTGAAGGGCAGTGGACTTGAGGAGTTCATGCTGTGGTACTGAGAGAACTCAAGGCACTTTTATTCGTATATTTTTCTGCAATCTCTCACATGCCATTTCAGGGCAGAATGCTTGAATGAGTGTATTTTTTACATATATTTATTCTAAAACTTTTAACTTTTCTCTATGAAGGATAGTCTAACCTAAAAATAATGTTTGTGCATTTCTGATCAATTCTTATTCCTAATACCCTTGATTTCACTATAAGAAAAGGAGTACAGAGAGGTGGGGTCACCCAGTGAACTACTGAGCCAAAAATAAACTTAGATCTACTTCTTGCTCACCATTTTTATTAATCCAGGATGGAGATAGAATATTTTCCAAAGTACACCTATACTAAGTGCAGAGTGTGGAGAAGTTTGGCTCTAGATATCATTAATTCAACTTTCTGTACACCGAATCATCTACTTGGGAAATACAGAACTCGAATTGTTTGGCATTGAAAGTGTTTTCTTCTTGATGTTTCATAGAAAGTTTCTCTCTCTTTCTCTCTTTTAATTTATTAGTGGACCAGATCTATACATTGGTGGATTAAAACAAAAGGCCAGTAGCAAATATTCAACAACATAAAATCAATGTAAAAAATCAAGTGACTCCTTCCTCTCAAAAAGTTTAAATGTGTTGTTTAGACAGTGTTAGAGTCAATGCAGCCATGGCTGGAGTTGTGCTCATTCAACCTTCAATGGTAACTCAAAAGCAAGGGTCCCAAACTTTTTACACAGGGGGCCAGTTCACTGTCCCTCAGACAATTGGATGGCCGGACTATAAACAAACTATGAACAAATCCCTATGCACACTGCACATATCTTATTTTAAAGTAAATAAACCAAAATGGGAACAAATACAATATTTAAAACAAAGAACAAGTAAATTTAAATCAACAAACTGACCAGTACTTCAATGGGAACTATGGGCCTGCTTTTGGCTAATGAGATGGTCAATGTGCTCCTCTCACTGACCACTAATGAAAGAGGTGCCCCTTCGGAAAGTGCGTCAGGGGCCAGATAAATGACCTCAGGGGGCTGCATGTTGCCCGTGGGCTGTACTTTGGGGACCCCTACTCAAAAGTATTTGACTCCATGTTGTCAAACATTTTAGGCTTCTCTCTCCTGTTATCTTCAGAGACATTTGCACCAAGAATTCCCACCACGAAGTTTGGAATCCTTATTAATATCTCATCTATTTCTGTCTTTGGTTTGGTAACCTGAATTCCCCTTATCTGCATATGAATCTCACAAAATATCAGAAGGAAAACAGCACTTGTTTATTGTCCAAGCTCAGTGTGATGAGAGCAGTTCTTTTACTCTGAAAGTGATCATGGTTATTTTAACACTGTTAACAGCTATCATCTTGAACAAACTTGGGAAATAACCTTGTTTTCTATCTTACAGTCATATGTTAAAGTACTTTTTGAGTTTCTTGGCCAAAATGACAAAACTACACTGAGAATCATGTATATCTTCTTTTGAAATGTAGTTGGATTTCCAAAAAGAAATCTATCTGCATGACCACCTACCTAGGCTCTTAATTCCTCTTTAGTTAGATTTTGTATTTGTGTATTGCTTTTGTATTTAGCCTTGACTCTGGCTAATATATTAATGACTTGTGTAATGTAATCTACTAGGTAGAGACAAAACTGATTATTTAAACATTCCAAGGCATGCTGCTTTATAAAAAATGGGGCCCTCAAATTCCAGCACATAAGGAATTTCTGCATAGATAGTAAAATGTGAAAGATGCAGCCCTCTGCTCTCCTGGCTTTAAGGCATGATACTCAGCACCCATCATCTCTGGGAAACTCTGGGTGGGAGAAAAAATCTGTACCAGGTCTTTCTCTCTCACACTGACCCCAAGCCAGTAAACAAGTCCCCTGAACAGATTGTGTGAGTCTGATGCCAGGTCATTGCCTTTCAGTCCCTGTTCCTGCTGATGCCCCACTTCCTGTGGGGAAGCAGGCTCCACAGTCCTGCTTTGAAGCCCAAGAGCAAGAGCTCTGGGTCATGCTTGTGGATTTCCAGCTGCAAGATTTCTGCCTAGGCTCACTTAACTGGAGTCTTAAACAGAGTGATGCTGACTATTTTACAATAAAAGAAGTTATTTTTAGCTTAACCCTCATGCCAATTTTGGATCATCTGCAATATTTCTTACACTTATGAATATTCTTCTGGATATCAATTTCATGCTCAGATAAGCTTTTCCATATTTTAAAAACTTTGCATTATTTTGCTTTTTGTTGTTGTGCATCTGAAAATAAAGAGGGTTTCATGTTCAGGACAAACATGTTTCTATGCAAATAGATCCATAATAAAAGGGAGGCACTCAAACACCCACATTGGCCTTTTGCCTGAACTCCCATTCTGGCCCCCCTCCAAAAAGGAGGGATTGTCAAGGACTTCTCAGAGCCCCAGGGAGTTATCAAGGATGCAGATAGGAAGTCAGCTCTACACGGCTGATGCAGGGTGTATGCTGGTACATGCGGTTTAAGGCAGGAAGATGTGGCAATAACTGGCAGTCCTTTCATTAAGCCACCGCCCTGGGCTGGAGGATGACCAGTACAGGGCAGTTCTTTTCTGAAGCTGGCATCGGAACCCCACTAGCACGGTTCAAATTGTGCTTACTTAGGAGACAATAAGAAAGCAAGCTGAGGCTAGCAGTGTGTTTCTGTGGCCAGTCTGTGGGGCATGGCTCAGGAAGAGCACACATTTTTAGAGCTCAGCAGAAGAGCACCTGGCATTACTTTGTGAACCATGAGTGAAGATCTGTGAGAGAAGACCACATCTCCAAGTGTGGATGGCCCTGTTGAGGGTTGTGCTCAGGTGGCCACCCGTCCAGTGCTCCAGCAGAAGAAGCTCACTGCTCCTGTGCCATCCTCCCTGGGCTGTGGGCCCCAGAGACATCTCAAAGAAATGCCAGGCTGTGGCATTGGCTGTACACCTTCATTCACATCCTAGCCACACGTAGTGACCTAAGGGAACACAGACAAGAGCCCACCATCCCTAAGAATTGCATTTACACCAGCAAAAGGATCCTAATTTCATAGCTGACAGTGGCTGGGGTGGAAGGTAGCTGTCGTAGCAGTGCCAGAGGACCATTTGCGACTATCCTCATTCCCACCTCTCCTTCAGTCCTTCTGCTGCCTTTGTGCAAGTAAAGATTTATCGATTGTTTTAGACCCACCGAGTGTCCGATTTGTTACCAAGTGCTAAAAGCACTAATTATGCTTAGAGATCCTTGGAGTGAGGGTGGGAGGCATTTTTAATGTAATTGTTTCCTTTCCTTCTACTCAAGGAAGTTATAAACCATAGAAATTAATGTTTCAAAGATGATAAAACACCAATTATAGAGCATCTAGAGAACAAAGTATAGAAACACATTCTAGGGAAGATTTAGCCATGAGCTCTCAATCATCTCTAATAGAATATAATGACAATTTGTCTCTGTCACCTTCTCTTAGACTTCTGTTAATCTTGATGGCCTACGGGTTAATTAAAACACTACTGACATCTTTAGCCTTCATCTATACATAAATTGTAAATTAAACACTTGCATGTATCATTACTCTAAATAATTTTAAAATATACATGCATACACACTTTCTATGCATTGAATTTTCTATTTTTTGTGAACTACATGGGTAAAAACCAAGAAAGATAAAATTAAGATTTTGATGTATTATGGAAAGCAGTAGCTTCATAGCTGCATAGTTAATCTGTGTTACTCTTCCATCTGACTGCTAATTATGGCATGGATCAGATATTTTATTATAACATTTCTTTACCTAATATTACCCAAATTATTTTTTGAAACTACAGAGATACTATTTTTATTTTATTTTTCCTTTACTCATTAAGATGTTTGTTTTATCTCCATAAAGATGCTATACTTTTAATCTATTTTACACAGTATTTTACAAGTGCTATAAAATAATGGCTAATGAGTTATTTAAATGTTCATGTGAGTAATTTCTGATTTATTTTCCTAGAAATCTAATTTATACAGTTTTAAGAAAATGTAATGCATGTGTTTCCACCACGTTGAGGGGCAAATGGGAACCATTTCCTGTAAAAACTTTAGTTAGCCATTAAAAGGGATCATTTAGAGCAGCTTTTCTCCAGACTCTATGAACAGGGAGAAACTATGCAGAACAGTATTTCCTGGACTCGCATTATCACACTGGACCGCATTTTGGTCTGTGCTGACTGGCACCTAGTCCAACAGAATGAATGCATGCTGTGCTAGACCGAGGATTTAGACTGAACACAGAACAACCCGTAATCCCTCAGTTTCACTTTCTGTGCTGAATGATGCCAGGGTAATCCACATGGAGGGCTGGGCCTGATGTGAGGTATCTGTTTCCATGCTTTTATAAAAAAAAAAATGATCCTTTATACAATGGTCAAAGTGATTCCTGTGAAAAGGAAACTGTGACTGTCATCCTGCTTGCTTTGGGAATTCCAGTGGTTTGTGTTTTACCACAGGACAAAACCTGAACTCCCTAGAATGGCTATAGAGCCTGCCGTGAGCTGCTCCTCGTTTATCTCTCCCTTGTCTTCTGCCACTCCTCCATACTCTGTTTAAAAACATTAGGTAATAAAACTTAGATAAAGATATAGAAATGTATTTGAGGGATCTGTGTTTCCATTGAGACTGGATAGACATTAATATTTTTGTTTGTTGTAAATATGCCTAAAGTTCCAACTCCTACCTCTTGCTTCTCTCACCTTTCATCTATTTATTGAGAGTTGCAGGTATATTTTATTTATACATCTACTACCTATGTGTATATGCACAAATAAAATAGACCATACACAATTATACAGTATGGTGCATAATGTCCTTTTCCAATTTTTTTTCTTTTTTGAACTTTAGATGTAAAAGATTAGACAATAATCCACCATTTATAGTGTACTATTGTCATCAGTCTACACAAAGCCCCTCTCTTATTTCATTTCAGCATTTTTTTCTTCATTCCTCATTTCCACATGAGCCATTTAAATGCACATAACATTAAATAGGGTTTTAAATAGGTTAATCAAGAGAGTTTTCTCTCTCTTTCACTCTCTCTCTCTCTCTCTCTCTCTCTCTCTCTCTTGCTCTTTAAAGTGAATTTAAAGATTTAAAGACTGGATGAAGGTGAAGAGTTTGCCATAGGGGTATCTGGGAAAGGGGCTTCCTTGTAAAGAATGAACAGGATGAAGGCCCAGGCTTCCTGAGTTACATTTGAAGAGTTTTCTTTACCTTAGCCCAGTTAGCTAATGCCGTCAAGGGGATGAACCACTGTGACGTTCAATAGAACCTCAAGAAGACCAAGGGCCTCTAAGATGATATTAAAACATTACATTACAATGGAGACCCCAGAGTCAGAGCTACGGATCAACTGCTGTCAGAGAGAGTTGGACTTAGGCCATGACTTCACTCTGACCAGGGAGCCACAGTAGATTGTGGGATTCCAGAAGTTTGTATCTCTTTATGGCCAGGTATCTCCTTTCCCCAGTGCTCCTGACAAATGACTGCAGATCCCTTCAGAGAAAATACCAGGATGATTTGGAGTAAGTGCCTGTAACTGTGCTGAGGGCCTTTTTTCTTAAAGGGACTCAGTGTCTATTCATTTGAGGTGCTTTGTGTTTAAACGATTCACTGGGGACTGTGTTGGACAATGTGAACAGTCTACACAGTGAAGAAAATCATGGTTCTGCTTGTACTGTCTTAACATGTATATTAAGCAACAACTTAGTAGGTTGCCCTTCATTTTATCACTATAGACCCCAGTATCCCAAAATGTCTGATCACATCTCAATCCCTGGGGCTTAGTGTGAAATTGCACTGCTTCTTCTCTGACGTCTCCAACTCCAGGATCCACTGTTCCCATAAAGACTAATAAGGAAGCCCAGTTTCTAAAATCAAGCAAACCTCCTAGAGTCCATTGCACCTTCATTGGCCTGCAACAACAAACGCAGGCCAACCAGAGAATGGACTTTTGCTTACTCCAGATCACGAGCTCTCTCTTAATAGTTGCCCTCAAAATCCATCATTGACTGCAAAACCTAAAACTAAATTACCCTTATTCAAGACAATTACATAGGGCTCTATTCTGGAAAATACCAGACTTATGACCTCTGGAGAGGTATTGGTTTTCCTTTGCAAACTCTACATTTATGAGGTAAAGGGTTAAGCAATGACATAGGGTCAGCTCAAGAAGTGAGAGTAAAGGTTTTTAAATTTTCATGACAAATCTCTAACTGTTAAACTACACTACCATTTCCTTTAATTATTCCTTTAGGTAATAGGTGTAAAAATATGTTTTTGGGATGATGAGATAAAATTAGAAGTTTGCTTGTTAGCTTGGTCTTTACATTAGTCTCAGCCACAAAGACAAAATTCCACAATACATAAATGAAGACAAAGGGTTTCTAAGCAAAGTAAAGTTATTGGAGCTTCTAAACAAATTCACAAAACCTAAGTGGCTTTGAGGAATTTCCCTGAGATCCCCAGAGTCAGACATTTTCTAGTACTTACTGAAAAATGATACAATTAAGAGGATGGAGTTTTTTATACTAAGGAACCTTTCTTTCCAAAAATTCCTGGTAATTTTATCTTCAGGGAGTATATCTATACTATTTGGTTTTGTTATTTTGAACTTTGAAACTCATATAATAAATTAGGAAGATGTTTGTTTTTACTTCTCTACAATAATCTTGGTAACTACTATAAAAATCACCTGCTAAAAAGGGCTAGAAAAGCTTTTCCCAAATGGGAAACAGAAATATTAATGTGAAATATAGGCATATTTTCTGTGGCCTTGTATTATTGTTTACATGTTATAGTAAACATTAACACCAGACTTGTGACTTCTCATTACACTACTCATGAAAAAAAATTTCTTTGGTAATTTATTTTTATAAAAATACATAAAAAGTTATAAATATTATATTAAATACTTAATACTCTATTAAAATAAAATTAGATAAAAATAGTTATGACTTAACAGAAATATACTTATTACTGTATTTACCTGGTTATTTTTATCATTCATCTCATGTAAGGGTTATATGATATTTTTCCATTTCAATTTTACTTCTCAATTACAGTTTACATTCAACATTATTTTGTATTAGTTTCAGGTGTACATAGTGGTGAGACAACTGACCAAGTAGAACAAACAATAGTCAAACTTGAGCTTTGATGTTTACAAAATAGGGCTATGAATTCCTTCTACTTCATGAAGATTAAGTGAGAATGAGTCATTAATACTTTTTGAAAATATGTAAAACTTCAAAATTTCTAAGTTATATTAATCTCTTATGTTTGAAGTAAATCCCTTACATAAAGATAGATGAGGGAAAAAAATACTGCAGAACGTTTTATTGCTTTCTTCTGCAAGAATTTCCTCTGTAGCAATTTGGCTAATAGAGGTGCTTCTTTGTGCCACTAGAGGGTGGCCTGATCTCCTCCAAATTAGAAATGAAAACATACAGGATTCAGAAAACCATTTTGGTCATAAAGCATGTGTACTTTTATGTCCTGGTATATGATGCTGTTGTTTGCCAACCCTGTTAGCTTCTCTAAGGTACCCTTCCCTATGTCCTTTGCTCTGCTGGAATTTTGTTCTGTAATGATAGCTCTCTATTTTGTTCCTACAGGCTATGTGTATACAATGGAAAAAGTACGTCTACGCGAATTTAAAGATGCAGACTTTTAAATTTAACCCAATTCTTTGTTTCAAGTGAATAGGGAGTAAATGAGCATCATTAATGTGTTTGTGTTTGTGTGTGTGTGTGTGTTTCATTATCAACATACAATGTTACTTTTCAAAAACACAAATGAAAATTTATAAATTTTGGGGTGTATGGACATTGTTCTGAATTATTAAAGAAGCTAAATGATAGAATTTCTGTGGTTTTAAAAATAGCTTTATTTCTTTCAAAAGAAATCAAGTTAATTCCAGTAAAAATAAAGTGAGAGATCCTGGGTTTACCAACCCCATTCCCCCACCCCATCCTACACACCCATGCACAAATTAAACAATATAAAATCAGACAGAAAGGAAAACAAACAAGGAAAATTCATGATTGTATTTACTGAAAGCTTGGAAGGAGTTGCAAGATTGTATGAACAGAAGAAGACAAACCTAAGCAGAGAGGGCCATTCCTTCTGAACTGTGGAGAGATATGCAGGTGCACAAGCCAGAGACCCGCAGGGTGCAGGGAGAAAATCACAAAGAAGAGCACTGTGCAGCGTGCAGTAGAGGGGTCACCCTTATGCTCTAGGGGCACCAATCTGTGCATTTATGTGATAGAATCAATCGGAGTCTGAAAGACCAGTGTAAAAGGCTTTAATGAAAGGAAACCTGCTGGGCTGTCTCGTAAGGGAAAGCAGCCGTGGCTACAGATTTAGGCTATGTTTTAGGGCTAGGTTTAGGGAAATAGGAAGGGTAGCAGGGCATTTGCTGATTGGCTGCCACTATCGCTGGGTGCAGGGGTGCTTTCCCACTAATTACGAATGTTGGTGTATTTTCTTTTTTTTTTTTTTTAATTTTATTTTTAATGGGGCGACATCAATAAATCAGGATACATATATTCAAAGATAACAACTCCAGGTTATCTTGTCGTTCACTTATGTTGCATACCCATCACCCAAAGTCAGATTGTCCTCTGTCACCTTCTATCTAGTTTTCTTTGTGCCCCTCCCCCTCCCCCTTTCCCTCTTCCTCTCCTCCCTCCCCCCATAACCACCACACTTTTATCAATGTCTCTTAGTTTCACTTTTCAGTCCCACTTACGTATGGAATAATGCAGTTCCTGGTTTTTTCTGATTTACTTATTTCACTTCGTATAATGTTATCAAGATCCCACTATTTTGCTGTAAATGATCTGATGTCATCATTTCTTATGGCTGAGTAGTATTCCATAGTGTATATGTGCCACATCTTCTTTATCCAGTCATCTATTGACGGGCTTTTTGGTTGTTTCCATGTCCTGGCCACTGTGAACAATGCTGCAATGAACATGGGGCTGCATGTGTCTTTACGTATCAATGTTTCTGAGTTTTGGGGGTTTATACCCAGTAGAGGGATTGCTGGGTCATAAGGTAATTCTATTTTCAGTTTTTTGAGGAACCACCATACTTTCTTCCGTAATGGTTGTACTACTTTACATTCCCACCAACAGTGTATGAGGGTTCCTTTTTCTCCACAGCCTCTCCAACATTTGTTATTACCTGTCTTGTTAATAATAGCTAATCTAACAGGTGTGAGGTGGTATCTCATTGCAGTTTTGATAAAGGGGCCAAGAACACACAATGGAGAAAAGAAAGCCTCTTCAATAAATGGTGCTGGGAAACCTGGAAAGCCACATGCAAAAGAATGAAACTGGACTACAGTCTGTCCCCCTGTACTAAAATTAACTCAAAATGGATCAAAGATCTAAACATAAGACCTGATACAATTAAGTGCATAGAACAAGACATAGGTACTAAACTCATGGACCTGGGTTTTAAAGAGCATTTTATGAATTTGACTCCAATGGCAAGAGAAGTGAAGGCAAAAATTAATGAATGGGACTACATCAGACTAAGAAGTTTTTTCTCAGCAAGAGAAACTGATAACAAAATAAACAGACAGCCAACTAAATGGGAAATGATATTTTCAAACAACAGCTCAGATAAGGGCCTAATATCCAAAATATACTAAGAACTCATAAAACTCAACAACAAACAAACAAACAATCCAATAAAAAAATGGGAAGAGTTGGTGCATTTTCAATGGTCAGCAGTTTCAACCGTCCATGACTTCATCCTTTGTGGTTGGTCACCTGCCTCAAGACCTGAAACGAAACTTGTGCTGGTAGGGTTAAAGAAATGAAACCTAAGATTACCGACAACTTGATATATTTATGTAAAAAGGAAAGAGAATAATTCCCAGAGAGGCTCAAGAAAAAGGGAACAAAGGTCATCATCATCTTCTGTAACTTCTTCCTGCTGAGTAGGGGTGGTGAGGGGTTATGGTCTCTCTAAGGATTACTCTCACTGGAGGTTCATAGGATAGAGAGGTGCATGGATGGCTTCTTGTCAGGGTGTATTTATACGGTTCCAGATTTTTCTGTTTTGTGAGGGCAGGTTTCAGGGTTGGTGTGTAGGGTTAGGTAGATTTTTCCAATTTTCTGATTGACAAAGGCCAGCATGTGGTTCTGTAAGAAACTAGTGAACAGACATAAGAGGCAGGGTCCAAAAGCTAGAATAATAAATAGAAAAGTGAGTGGACCAATGAAAGGCAATAGCCAAGACACCCAGTTTGTGTTAAACCACTGATTCCATGTCTTGGTTTGTTTTTCATGGATTCCTTGAGCTTCAGAGAGAGAGTGGAAATAAGACAGGGCAGTGGCCAGTCCCCCTGCTCCTAAACCTACTTCTGTAGAGATTCCTAAAGCAATAAGAAGAGGGATTACCTATACAGCTCGTTTGGTCTTTATATTGACGGGTAGTGTACTAGAAACTGGAAGAGGCTCATGGGGCAGAATTAGGTTGATATTTGGGGTGAGATAGAGTAGGATATAAGTTCCTGTCCAATTAGTAGGGAGACACATATAGGTATTGGTCCCACAGAAGTAGAAAGCCCCTGATAGGGTGAGGCAGGCTGAGAGGTGAATAGAGAATAGATGAACAAGGGGTTGTTGTCGTTTCTCTGTTTCTGAGCTCCAGATGGTCAGGGTGGAGGAAAGAGCCACTCCAATAAGTGGGGAGATATGAGTAGAGGATTTTTTTGAGCATTTTAAGGTAGTTGAAGCTGTTGAGGAAAGCCAAGGATAGAGTTGTTTCATGAGATAGGAGTATTTATGAGATTGAGCCATAGGGTAGGGAGTCTTGTGAATAAAATAATTCATTTGCTTCTGGAGAGACTTGATAGTTATCTCAATGGTTCTGATGGTCTTTGAGAAATTGGATAGTTATTGTGGTGTTGCAGAGGTTAGAAGGGAGGTGACCCACTGGGACAGCACCTTGAGATTTTAAATAAGATTAAGAGAGTTATCTAGATGAGAGAATTCCAAGAGGCAGGGTATGGGGGAAGAGCGTGTCTTTAAGGTTAAGGAGATAAGAAAGAATAGAGCAAGCTGGAATCTCTATCCTGTCTGTTGTCAGGGGTAATCATAGTTACTCATGGCTCAGGCTGTTCTTCTTTTTCTGGTATTTTAATTAGTCTGACCTTGGTGAGCCCTAAGGGGGAGCAGGTGTATGTAGGCAGTGATTTAGGTTGACTGGAAGGGTTATCCATAGGCACGTGTGAAGATGAAGCTTCCATTTTCTTTAACTTGGAGACATAAAACTAGGGGGCCTTTTCCTGGAGTTTTGCCACCATGGGGGTGGTGAGAAGAATCTTGAGATTCACTATGCTCGGTGGTACAGGTAAATTTATAACAGAATTGGGCAAATCTGGCTGGCTAAGAAGCAATAACAGGGCCAACTCTAAGGACAGGAGGTGAAAGGAGAGAGAGGCTTTGAATTTGGAGGGTAGGTCCCGGCCTAAAATAGGCATAGGGCATCGAATCAAGAGAAATAAAGGAGACACTATACATTAAATAAAACAACAAAAACCAGACTGTCAATACCCACAGTAGAGATATTCGAGGGATGAATAAAACTCAGATGTTCAGTCAAGGCATAGTAAATGGCCCGTATGTTTACAAGAAATGAGATCAGTTTACCTGCTACTTGGAAGAAATATCTTAGGCTCATAAATGGTGTCATGAGATGGGGCCAATAGCCCTGGCCACCTTCAGTTATCAGTGTCAAGTGCCAGCAGGTTGGGCAAGTTTAGGTCACAGGTGACTGGGGTAGGGCTAGAAGAGACTGAACCTTCCCTTAGAGGAGTGAGTGAGCAGTCTACCTTCCAGTGTCCCTTTTTCCCACAGTGAGGATAAGGCCTTGGTGGGGGCTGAGGAACCGGACAGGTTTTTGCCCAATGACTTTTCTTTCCACACTTGAAGCAGAACCCTGGTGGAGTTTCATGAGGCCCCATAGGAGTGTTGGAAACTTTAAGGGCAGTCGCCAAGAGCTGGTATTTTGCCTGATCTCTTTTGGGCTATCTGCCTTCTCCTGTTCCTCTCGGTTATTTTAGACCTTAAAAGCCATGCTCAGGAGATCTCATTGAGGGGTTTGAAGACCCTTTTCAGTCTATATAAACTTTTGGAAAAAGACAAAAACAGCGTTATTAGCTGGATCAAATCAAGAAAAAAAAGGTGTTTTTTTGGTATCTCCTTTAGGATTCCAGAGTCTCCTTCCTGGTGGATAATCTAGTACATTATTCAAAAGAAATTTTAACAAAAGCATGATAAAATAGATTTGCAGGAGTTCCCGGATATAACTCCTTTTCTTATATTACATAGCATTGAATAATGTTGTTTTAGAATGATAATAAACTAAACATTACATAGAAAGACATTATTGCCTGACCAGGCAGTGGTGCAGTGGATAGAGCATTGGACTGGGATGCAAAAGATCCAGGTTTGAGACCCTGAGGTCGCCAGCTTAAGCGAGGGCTCATCTGGTTTGAGCAAAAAGCTCGAGCAAGGGGTTACTCAGTCTGCTGAAGGCCCACAGTCAAGGCATGTACGAGAAAGCAATCAATGAACAATTAAAGTGTTGCAATGCGCAGTGAAAAACTAATGATTGATGCTTCTCATCTCTCCATTCCTATCTGTCTGTCCCTGTCTATCCCTCTCTCTGACTCTCTCTCTGTCTCTGTAAATAAAATAAAATAAATAAATGAAAAAAATAAAAAAGACATTATTAACAATTATTGCATATTTTCAAACCAAGATTTTAACATCAAAGGGCTATAAAATAGCAGATAAAAAGGAGAATTAACAAAACACCTTTGGAATAACATACACATTTTTAACATGGCACCCAAACCGTTTACTTGCCAGCCCTTTCCCCAGAGGACAGAGAAACACTTCAACTGCCTAGAGAGAAGGCAGGAATTAGCACACTAATAAAAGTAAGTGTTAAATAAGTGTGTAAATAATGATATATATGTTTGCTCACTTATAGTTTGCATTGGATGTGGGGGGACAGGCTGTAAGCAGGCAGGGTTCTTATAGCCTAAGGCTTAGTTGTAAGACTAAGCCTTTCCCACCCTTTTTGATGTTGGGTGGTACACTCTCTGAGGAATCCCATTACACCTCAGATAAGTGACTTTGTATCAGAGACTTCTTTGTTTATGTATTGGATTAAAGGCTTTGATTTCTATACTACAAAGTGGGGTAGACCAGGAGCTTGCTCTCTCTCAGTTTCTGAGATTAGCATTAAAGAGGAGAGCAGAGAAAGACCACGAGGAGGAGGCCAGGAAAAGCAGCCAAGATGATGGAGTGCTGAGGGAGAAGCCAGTTTGTACAGAGTTTGTGTAGAGACAAGGAGATGGGAAACAGGTGAATAAGGCTGGTGAGCTTGAAACCTTTGATTCTAGAAAACTTGGATAAGTCAGTGGCTTTGGGAGCCCTGTATGGAAAGGGAAGAGTTTTCCCACTGTGTGTATTTCTTGCCTGCTGGGTACAAGCTAGGATTAAAGCTAATGGCCCACCAGTTCTTGGCTCCTTTGTTTCATTACCGTCTGTCCAAATCCAATAAGAACCTGCATGGGCCAGGTGGCTGGCTTTACAGTAAGAAAGATAAGACAGACAATAACTAGTACCTGGAATAAAGGGTGTTTGACTATGGAGGACACAAGACAAGAAGTAGGAACTAACAGAAGAGAATAATTTTTTTTAGGGGAGAAATCAGACAGAGTCCTGAAGCTAGGGCTCTTGGATCCAAGAGATTTTATATTTTCCAGGCTTCTTTTATGAATTTTCTTTTACTTTTGTCCAGAAATTTCTAATTTTGCATGCAAAAATTCAATTCAAGTCTTAGAAACAGACACAGTTACACATTAAACAAAGACTTCACATATACAAATTATATATTAAGAAATTTAAATGAGCGTACTTTACTTATTTCAATTAAAATTATACTAGAGATATAGACAAATAAAGAGACAAAACAGATTACTTACTCACACAGCTCAATAGACAACTGCCTTTTTAAGCTTCTCGAGATGGCAGGGAGTTGTCAGCATAGAGGGGAGGAAGAGAGGAAGCAGACGGGCAGACAGAGTGAACTGCTGGATGGAAAGAAGGAGGGTCAGAATCTGCAGAAGGAGGAAGAGGAGGAAGAGCAGGAGGAGGAGGAGGAGGTTGAGTTGTTGTTGGTGGTGCCACATGGTCAGAGGGGTCAAAAAGATCAGAGCTTAGAGGAGATTTGGAGGAGGACGGGGGAGAAGGTTTTTTTTTTTTGCTAAAAGTATTTGGTAGGTTGAGCAAGAGGAACAGAGGGAGAGTTGAGATTAGAGAAAGAAGAAAGCCTGTACATAGGGAATTTCTGAGGCCTTCACAGTCTGGTGGCAGAAATTGTCTAGGTCCCAAAGAATGTTTATGCCAAATGTGCCGTTTTCAGGCCAATGGAAATCATTGTCAAGCTTGCATTGGAGCCAGGCTGTATTGCAGAGGAAGATTAGTTTCTTTGGCTTGAGGTCTGAGAGCCCGAGCTTGCCAAGATTTTTTTGAGACAGCCTAGGGGTGTAGCCTCTGAGGGTTCCCCTCATGGGAGGAACCCATGATGAGCTGAGAATAATAAGGGAGAAAAGCATCTTCAGACTCCCTTAATTATTCTTGTAGAATGGGTAGAACATGAGGTGACCAGTCATCACCGGAGACCTCAGTCCTAAAGAGAATGAGAGTGACCTGACTAGGCACCTAGGTTTTCAAGAAAATGAGAGAGAGGGAGACAGGCCACTTAAATGGGAGTCCTCCCGAAGCATGACTGTGGGCCAGGGACAACGGGAGGCACAAGGACCTACCAGGGATAGGAAGACCTCAAAGAAATTTCCTACATCTGGTCTGGCAGGGGGGTTCGGGACAGGGTCAGACCACTGGCCAATCAACCTACAATTACACGTCCAAACAGAATCAAGCAGTAAGCCTGGGACGAGCTGCTGCTGCCCACTGCTTCTCTGGTTGTAAGTTTGGACGGGAAAGAGGGATCGTCTAGGCCAGGGGTCCCCAAACTTTTTACACAGGGGGCCAGTTCACTGTTTCTCAGACCGTTGGAGGACCAGACTATAAAAAAAACTATGAACAAATCCCTATGCACACTGCACGTATCTTATTTTAAAGTAAAAAAACAAAACAGGAACAAATACAATACTTAAAATAAAGAACAAGTAAATTTAAATCAACAAACTGACCAGTATTTCAATGGGAACTATGCTCCTCTCACTGAAAGAGGTGTCCCTTCTGGAAGTGCGGCGGGGGGCCGGATAAATGGCCTCAGGAGGCCGCATGCGGCCCACGGGCCGTAGTTTGGGGACCACTGGTCTAGGCAGTTAGTACCCTGTCCCGGGTTTCGGCACCAAATGACAGAATCAACCGGAGTCCGAAAGACCAGTGTAACAGGCTTTAATAAAAGGAAACCTGCCTGGCTGTCTCGTAAGGGAGAGCAGCCTGGCTACAGACTTAGGCCACTTTTTAAGGGTTAGGTTTAGGGATATAGAAAGGGTGGTGAGGCATTTGCTGATTGGCTGCCACTATCGCTGGGTGCAGGGGTGCTTTCCACTAATTACGGATGTTGGTGCATTTTTAACCATCAGCAGTTTCAACCGTCCATGACTTCATAGGACATTCCTTTGTGTTTGGTCACCTGCCGCAAGCCCTGAAACGAAACTCATGCTGGCAGGGTTAAAGAAATGTCACCTGGCCCTGGCCGGTTGGCTCAGCGGTAGAGCGTCGGCCGGGCGTGCGGGGGACCCGGGTTCGATTCCTGGCCAGGGCACATAGGAGAAGCGCCCATTTGCTTCTCCACCCCCACCCCCTCCTTCCTCTCTGTCTCTCTCTTCCCCTCCTGCAGCCAAGGCTCCATTGGAGCAAAGATGGCCCGGGCACTGGGGATGGCTCCTTGGCCTCTGCCCCAAGCGCTAGAGTGGCTCTGGTCGCAACAGAGCGACGCCCGGGAGGGGCAGAGCATCACCCCCTGGTGGGCAGAGCGTCGCCCCTGGTGGGCGTGCCGGGTGGATCCCGGTCGGGTGCATGCGGGAGTCTGTCTGACTGTCTCTCCCCGTTTCCAGCTTCAGAAAAATACAAAAAAAAAAAAAGAAATGACACCTAAAAGTATGAGAGAGTGACTCAGGCCAGAGAAGGAACAGCTGGAAAAGAGGACACACAAAGCGAAAAGTAGTTTGTGTTTCCCTTGGGGTAGTAAAGCCCCTACAAATGACATGCCTTAAGCAGTGTGGTTAAATGTCTCATAGATTAAAGCAGGGGTCTCAAACTCAACTCAGCATGTGGGCCGCAGAGCAAGATCACAGCCTTTCGGCGGGCCGCACTAGGTCTACAAAAGGCAACTGTTACGCAACACTTTTCTCACTGCAGTTGAAAACAAAAAAAAATCAGTACAACAAGCGCAATCGTACATGCAGTTTACTCAGTGTCACAAAACGACCAGAAACTAGTTCGCATCACAACTGCTGTTAAGTAAGCTAATATCTAGCTAGGATGCTAGAGAAATGAAAAATACAAGTAGGCCCCTAGGCTTATTTAATTTTATCCAAAATATTTTGAACTTCATGGATTAGTCTGCGGGCCGCACAAAATTGTTTGGCGGGCCGCATGCGGCCCGCGGGCCGCGAGTTTGAGACCCCTGGATTAAAGGTTTCTCTGGTTCTGACTTAACAAAGCTTAAAGGGAAGTTTTAAAATAACCTGTTATCAACTAAAATAATTACAAGTCACAAAAAATAACCCAACATTATTTAAAGGAATACAACAAAATCCAGCAGGCAACAATATAACATTCACAATATCTGACATCTAATCAAAAACTACCAAGCATACAAAACAAAACAAACAAAAAATTTTACTGATAACCAGGACAAAGACATATACTGTATTTTTTTCTTTACATAAAATTCTAGAAAAGATAAAATTATCATTTTAGAAAAGGACCAGTGGTTGCCAGAGATCAGGAGTAGAGTAGATGGGAAAGGGGATGGATATATGAAAATGTTCTATATCTGAAATGTAGTTATAGTTACAGAATTATATACATATGTTAAAACTTATGAAAATGTACTCTTAAAATTGTAGTTTTATTTTATGTTGTTATACTTTAGTGAAGTTGATGTAAAAATATTGAACTAAGTGCAAGCTCCAAATAAATATTTCATTGAAAAAAGTAATAATTATATGAAAACAAATAACTTATTTTTGTGTATTTAATTGCTGCTTCTGAAATGCTTAAATATCCTTATCTATTCTTTATTGCAGTTAGATAAATATGGTATTTATATATTTTTAGGTGTAGAATTTATACATATAAAATAATACAGAATGGTTTTTTGTTTTGTTTTGTTTTGTTTTTACAGAGACAGAGAGAGAGAGTCAGAGAGAGGGATAGATAGGGACAGACAGATAGGAACAGGAATGGAGAGAGATGAGAAGCATTAATCATTAGTTTTTCATTGTGACACCTTGTTCATTGATTGCTTTCTCATCTGTGCCTTGACCATGGGCCGTCAGTAGACCAAATAATCCCTTGCTCAAGCCAGCGACCTTAGGTCCAAGCTGGTGAGCTTTGTTCAAACCAGATGAGTCCACACTCAAGCTGGGGACCTCAGAGTCTCGAACCTGGGTCCTCCGCATCCCAGTCTGACACTCCATCCACTGCGCCACCGCCTGGTCAGTCAGGCAATACAGAATGTTTTAAGTGTATTTTCTATAATGATCGTATAATTGATTCTTGATTTTTTAATCTAGTCTGATGTGGTTGTGCTTAGAGATGGCATTTCCTATTTGTTTACCATATTTCTGTTTGTTTTATTATATACTTTTAAATAAAATAAGCATCAATATAAAATTACTGTTGATAAAAAATGGAAACTGAAAGGGTATGTTTTTATTACTGAACACCCATCTTTAGTGATACTGTAATTTCATATTTATAAAGATAAACATATATAACATTACATTTTGTTTTATTCATGTCTTTCAAAAAACTAAGAAAAATTATTTATTTTTAAATTTTTATTTATTTTATTTAGAAAAATAAATTTAACAGGGTGATGTTGATCAATAAGAGTACATAGGTTTCAGGTAAACATTTCTATAACATTTGTTCTGTTGATTGTGTTGTGTACCAATCACATCAAATCACTCTCTGTCATTGCATACTTGTCCCTCTTTACTCCCCTCCTCTCTCCTCTTCTACAATAGCCCCCTCCCCCTGCTTATCACCTCACTTTTATCTATGTCCATGAGTCTCAGTTTTATATCCCACCTATGTGTGAAATCATATAGATTATATTTATTATTTTACATTAGCCCACATTAAAATTTTCATAACTTTCCAGTTCTCCCTATAAAGTTCAGTTGCCATCTGATGTAATTTCCTTTCTTCTGAAAAATTTCCTTTAACATTCTTATAAATACGGACATCCACTAAAATCTCTTAATGCTTGTTTATCAGAAAATATTTTTGTTAAAAATTTCATTCATACCTGACCTGTGGGGGCACAGTGGATAAAGAATCAACCTGGAATGCTGAGATTCCAGGAAACTCACTCACTGGAATGCTCACTGGAAACTCTGGGCTTGCCTGGTCAAGGCACATATGGGAGTTGATGCTTCCTGCTCCTACCCCCTTTCCTCTTTCTCTCTCTCTCTTTACTCTCTATAATGAATAAAGTCTTAAATAATTAAAAAATAATTTCATTCATGAAGCTTATTCATTGAATATGAAAATCTTTGGCTTTTTAAAAAATACTTTAATTTGTCAATTTAATGTCTTCTGGCTTCCACAGCTAATGTTATGAAGTCAGTAAATGTTTCCCTGAATACAGTATGTCATTTTTTTCTTGCTTTTTTCAAAATTTTATCATTATCTTTAAGCTTTAAGTAGTTGGATTATAAAAATTCTGAACATGATTTTTGTTGTTATTGTTTCTATTATGGTTGGAGTTTGTTGTACTTTTTATATCTGTAAGTTATTTTTTATAGCACATTTTGAAAGCCTTTTGCCATTATTTCTTTGTCTTTCTTCTCTCTTTTTAAAACCCTAATTAATTTATTTCATATAGTTAATATTAATAGTCTCCGAGGCTTTGTTCATAGCTCTAAATTTTTACAAAAGATTTTTCATACTGAGCAATTTCTGTCTTCAAGAATACCAGGTCATGCCCTGGCCAGAGAGCTTGGTTGGTTAAAGTATTGTTTAGATATGCAGAGGTTGCTGATTCAACCCTGGTAATGGCATTGATGTTTCTGTCTGTCTGTCTCTGCCTCTCGCTCTACAACCCCCCTTTTCTCTCTAAAATCAATCAATGAAATTTTTTAAATGTTAAAATAGAAAAGAATATCAATTCTCTCTTTGCCACCTCAGCATGCCATTTATCTCATCTAGTAAATTTTAGATACTATTTGTTCAGTTCTAGAATTTTTATTTTTTATAGATTTTACTGCTCTGTATGGAGTTTCTGTCTTTCCATGAATTTATGTTATAATATATTCCTTTTGTATTTCTCTCTAAAATTTTGAGTGAAAACACATGTGTATAGCATAGTAGCTATTTTGTAGTCTTGAATGAGGCCTACTTTGGAGACAGTCTCTATTGACTTCCCTTTACCTAAATATAGGTAACACATCTGGTATCTTGTTTTGTTTTGTATTGCATGTATTATAATTTGGGATTGAAAACTAGACATTGTAGACAATATATTGTAGCAACTCTGTATTCTGTTGTAGTCTGGTGATTGTTTTAGTTATCACAGTTATCTTGGACTCAAATTTCAAACTTTGTTTCCCTCCCTGTACTCCCAGCATGCAGCTGTCATACCTCAGGTTTGTTTCCATGGCTCCCAACTGCTATTTCTGTCCTCCAATCCCCTGGGGTATCTTCATTAGGCCTATGTTTAATTCATGGTCAGCAATGGATTTGAGTAAACTAATAGTTGGTATTTACACTCTGTAGTTTTCTTGCTAATTTCCATTTTACAGTCCTTGTGTTTTGTCCTTTGACTTATCAAACATGTAAGTCTTCAAATACCTGCTTTCTGGGCTGAGTAACAGTGTTGGGTGCATTCAGTTAAAAAGCAGCAAACTCACAGTTATTACCAGACAAGCTATGTTTTTCAAGGGTATATTCCTTTATAGTAGTTGCCTGATTTTCTGGTATCTTCCTTGTGTGTCACTGATTTTTTTATAGGAATTTAGGCAGATTTTATACTCAGATTTTGGATATTACTCCTTCTGCAACTCTCTTGCTATCATAATTCCTCTACCAAATATCCATTTGCTTTTACATTCCTGAACTCTGTTCACAACCCTGACCTATTGAGGCTGATTCTTCACTGCCATTTCTTTTCTCTGTCATGGCAGAGCTCACTGAACACCCTGGGACAATGGCAGCTAACAATGCACAATTATTACATGTATTATCCATCTTTATCATTATTAGCTGTGTCACCACTTTGCTACTCTGTTATTACCAGAAATCTGAGTCCCTTGGCAATCACTTGTTATTTGTCTTTTCTTTCTCTTAGCCTTTGCTGCTTAAAATTGATGAATTTTAAGAATTAATGAAAAGTGACTCAGACTATCAGGTTCTCTCTCTGTCCTTCTCTTCTACATCTTGAGATACATGAGCTACAATTTTTTACCTCATGTCCCATACAGCTGCTGAACTATCTTTTCGGCACTCCTTCCTTTTACCATCTACCCTATCTTGAGATTAGTAGCTTCACTGACCATGACACTAACCAATTTTCAAGTGTGCCAAGGGAAAAAATGGCACAATGTGTCAGGCTTACCCATTACATCTCTTTTGTCCCTGAGACACTGACCCCTTGGTGTTTGACTGCTCTGTTAAAAGTGGGATTCCTACTGTATTGTACTATTTTCCTGGATTCAATATTTGTTTCTTCTGTCGACTTATATTTTCAAAATCAGAAAGGAAGGCAATTTTGTTTCTTTTTTCTATTCTTCATGCCATTTTAGGTGTATCATTGTATGAAATTGTCCAATGTATATACCCATGTCAGTATGACCACACCCAATGTTTAGGAAACTTCCATCTTCCCAAAATGTTCCTTCATGCCTATTTATAATCAGTATGACCCAAACTTGTCCTAAAAAAATCTAATGATATAGTAAATACCAATACAGAAAATATTTGCAGGAAATTTGTATAAATTGATACAGCATGCGGTCATTTGTGTTTGTTTTTTACTTAGGTTCATCCATGCTAGGATATATATCTGTGCTTTTGTTTTCTCTAGGTACTATTTTGTGATTTTCAGTGACAGGGATCACAAATATTTTATTCAATTTATCCTTAAATATTTTATGTATTATGGTAACATTTTATTTTTTAATGCTAGTATTAAAATGCTAGTATGTTGACTTAAAATTGGTTTTAGATACTTACCTTGTACTCTCCTCCCTCCTCCTTGCTAATCCATTTATTTAGTTCTAGTAGTTTCTTTGTTAATCCCTCCTTATCTCATCAGGGTGTCTATGAATAAAAACAGTAGGTAATCTCTTAATAGAGTTAGTTATGTGGATTGATTTTGAAATGTTAAAAAATTATGGAGTCTTAAAATATATAAGGAATATGTTAATCATGTACACCTTTTTAGTAATTGTTGGAGATTTAGCTTTCTTAAATCTAGAACTGTTAGTAAGCACATGTATAAAAGTATTTCTCTTTTTGTTTATTTTAAAAATATATTTTAAGTATGTACATTTTCTTAAAGTTATAATAGTTCTAAGTATGTAATTAGTCACAATTAGTTACAATTGCAAGAATACCTAGTCTTTGATGTATAGAAGACAATGGTAATAATATGTTACATATCTAGTTACTTTATTTAGATGTTGATTTCAAGAGATAATATCTAATCTATTTGCATGGCTTTGACAGCAAAAGACTTTAACATTAAACAATCTACATATTATTAAACTTGTAGAATCAAAAGAATGTCCACTGAGAAATTACAGCTATAGTTGATATATTTTAAAAGGTATTTTTCTTTACTTCTCAGAAAATTTGTCACCTTATTAACATTGATCAAAATTTTGACTCCCAGACAACTGTTAGTAAAGGTGAACTTTTCTTTTTACTAACTGAGGTGAGGACAGATTGTGAGAGCTGGTAAGTGGTCAGCATTATGCTCAAGTGTTGGGATAAGCTAGTAGAACTGTCTCTCATAATTTGTTCAAACATCTGGCTACCACTGTTAAATAGGTTAAGGAAGAACATAAGGTTCTCATTTAAAACATTGCAAGTATCATCATGATGAACACTGTGAAATATTAAGAAAGACCAATACTGTTTTAATTATAATCTCAGACAGAAAAAAATGCATAGTAGCTAAGAATTCCAGTGTCTTATTTATAAAAATTTCTATTCCATATTGTGTTGTTCCTTTCATTAGTATTTTAAGAAACAAACAATACAGAAAAGTAGCTGTTGCCTTTTATTTTTCGTTGAAATGAAGCAAAAAATTATAAAGAAAAAATATATATTATTTTTATATATATTATAAATTTATGATCTTTTACTTTTAATAAAATTTTTCATTTGGAATTTCAAAGTGACATTTTGTGTCATAATACTATCGATTAAGAATAAATATGTACATATTTTCTAATTAGACTGTAATTAACTAGCAGCCTTTTGTTTCTGTAGAACAGATGAAAGGGTTCTTGTAAGAGGTGCTAAATAAATCCAGCTGCTTAAAATGTGTGCTATATTTGACCATTTGCCAAAAATGTCTGAGGATACATGAGCCCGTTGTTTTAAGACTGGAGGGCGGGCATATCTCAGCTGATTAGGACTATGGCTACAGCAGTTTTTAACAAGTCTACTTTTAAAATGCCAACAATGAGAAACTTTACCTTGGCTGCCCCACAGTTTTGTCAATGATACTGTCAATATTTTATGTTTAAAAGTATCTCTTCTGATTCATATTATCTGAGCTGCTAAAACAAGTCATTTACTTATATTTATAAATAAAACCTTCTTAAGAAAAAAAGATACTGAAGCTATATTTTTACAGATTAAAGAGATTCTGATCATAATTTTATCACACCATCTTACCTAAAAATAAAGAAAAAATAATTTTAAAGTAACACAATAAAGATATTTATGTCAAAAATTTAATTATTCATTGTGTTAACACACAATATTTTTTTTTAAAATGAGAGACCATATCTATAGGTCTGTTTCTGTTTTGTTAGAAAAACACATGAACAGCTGTCAGAGGGAGAGGGTTTGGGGACTAGATGAAAAAAGTGAAGAGATTAAACAAAGAAAAAAACTCATAGATACAGACAATGGTATGATGATTACTTGAGGGAAAGGGGGTAGGGGAAGGCAGAAGAAGGTATGGAGGTATACATGGCCACAGAAAGAGACTTGACTTGAGAAAGTGAACACACAATACAACACAAAGATGATGTACCATAGAATTGTGTACCTCAAACCTATATAATTTCTTTATTTTTTTAAAAAAATTTAAGTGAGAGGAGTGGAGACAGTTAGACAGACTCCCTCATGCACCCAAACCAGGATCCACCAAGCAACTCCCATCTGGGGCCAATGCTGAAATCAACAGAGCTATCCTCAGCACCTGGGTGACGCTCTAACCAATTGAGCTACTGGCTGTGGGAGGGAAAGAGGAAGAGAAAGCAGATGGTTGATTCTGTTGTGTACCCTGACTGGGAAATGAACCTGGGACATCCATACACCAGGTCTACACACTATCCACTGAGCCAACTGGCCAGGGCCAAAGACAGTGGTGGAATTCAGCCAGTTTGCACTGGTTCAGCAGAACCAATATCCAATTTTTTGTTGGGTTTGACAAACCAGTTGATAAAATGTCAGTTGTAATCAAGGTTCTCTCTAAGGTGGGCACCTGGGTTGCTATCCGATGCAGAAATCATAAATTTATATTCCTTACTCCTTTTTAATGTTCATCTGCACAACAGAATATTCTAAGTGCCTGTAGTAATATTCATTCCATCCATAGGTGAAAAAAAATTGCAATCAAGAAGCAATATGGAAATATCTTAAATAACAGTTTTATTGTTTTTTGTCGGGTGTTATTTAATATTTTTATTAATGTTTTAAAACTCTTTCTTATAATCTAGTTTTGTGTATCTCTTTTATTATTTATATTTAAATTTTAAATGCATGAAATAATAAACTACCTTTCAGTATTTCAATTTTTTCATACTCTAAATTAGGCATCCCCAAACTATGGCCCACAGGCTGCATGCGGCCCCCTGAGGCCATTTATCCAGCCCCCGCCACACTTCCAGAAGGGGCACCTCTTTCATTGGTGGTCAATTAGAGGAGCACTGTATGTGGTGGCTCTCCAACGGCCTGAGGGACAGTGAACTGGCCCCCTGTGTAAAAAGTTTGGTGACACCTGCAAATGGTCATTTGGGCAGAGAACCAGTTGATAAATTATTTGAATCCCAGCACAGGCCAAACCTATATAATTTTATCAATCACTGTCACCTGAATAAATCCAATAAAAAATTTAAATAAATAAAAATTTCTTTCTTTGTTTTATTTATTTATTTATTTATTCCTTTTTTAGAGAGGAGAAGGAGAAAGAAGAATCAACTTTCATATGTACCTTGACCAGGCAAACCTAGGGTTTCAAACCAGTGACCTCAGCATTCCAGGTCAATGCTTTATCTACTGCACCACCACAGGTCAAACATTAAATGAAAGTTTAAAAAATTATACATGAGACCAAAAAAATTAAGAATTCCCTATTTTTTTTCATTTTCTGTATTATTTGAGTGAGTTATGTTACATTTGCTCATTAGAATAAGAACCGAAGTTTATAATCATTAAGAATAATATGGGCCCTGGCCAGTTGGCTCAGTGGTAGAGCGTCGGCCTGGCGTGCAGGAGTCCTGGACGCCAGGGCACACAGGAGAAGCGCCCATCTGCTTCTCCACCCCTTCCCCTCTCCTTCCTCTCTGTCTCTCTCTTTCCTCCCACAGCCAAGGCTCCATTGGAGCAAAGTTGGCCCCGGTGCTGGGGATGGCTCTATGGCCTCTGCCTCAGGTGCTAGAATGGCTCTGGTTGCAACAGAGTGATGCCCCAGATGGGCAGAGCATCGCCCCCTGGTGGGCATGTCGGGTGGATCCCGGTTGGGTATATGCGGGAGTCTGTCTGACTGCCTCCCCGTTTCCAACTTCAGAAAAATACAACAACAAAGAAAAGAATAATATGGAATTACTTTTATACATTGGTTCATGTTCATATGTATTTCTGTGTTTGTGTATGTGAATCTGCCACACTAACGAGACACACTTGTGACACACTCCCCTTTGATTTTTTTCCCCACCTGGTACTTGCTTCAGATACAGGTCTGACTGGCCTCTGGAGTTATCTGAGAAGTTGTCAAAAGGCTGGGAAGATTTAGGAAGATTTAAAAAACCTGGCTGGGCTTGCCTTCTCAATAATAATACTGTATGACATTTTTTTCTTTTATCCCAAATCTCAGATGTTTCATATTTTGTTTCCACTGCTGAAATGAGGGCAATAAAAAGCCCAGGATAAGTTAGAATACTTTAAAAATATAAAAATCACAGCATGTTTCAACTTTCCCTTACTGAGGACATACATTTTCAAATTACAGGGTGATAGGGCCTGGTTTCATTGTGAATAGAATATAAATGAAATCTCATTTAATGGCTAATAGTTTTTAATAGTTCATGGATAGAATAGTTAGCTCTATTTCTATTTACTTATGTTTACTTACATTATTTTAAAGTTAATGTGTCTACTTAGTTTTAAAATCAGGAAGTATAAAATGTATAAAGGAAAAGGACCTCATCAGCCTTCTCAGGTTTACCAATGAGTACCCCAGATGCCCCAGCCCACAGGTAAACATTGTTATAAATTACTTGTGTATCCTCTCTTGCATAACTAGATTGAGAAAATAAAAACATAGGACTCCTGCCTGACTAGGCTGTGGCACAGTGAATAGAGCATCATCCTGGGATGCTGAGGACCCAGGTTCTAAAACCCTGAGGTCTACAGCCTGAGTGTGGGCTCACTAGCTTGAGTGTGGACTCATAACTTGAGCATGGGGTCATAGACATTGCTGGCTTGAGCCCAAAGCATTGCTGGTTTGAAGCCCAAGATTGCTGGCTTGAGCAAGGGGTCACTGGCTCAACTGAAGCCACCCCCACCCCATCAAGTCACATATGAGAAAGCAATCAATGAACAACTAAAGTGCTGTAACTATGAGTTGAATCTTGTCATCTCTCTCACTTTCTGTCCCTGTCTCTCTCTCTCACTAAAAAACAAACAACAATAGCAGCAGCAGTAACAACGACAACAACAACAACAAAAAAACCAGGACTCTGATTGAGTTTAAATTTCAGATAAGTAATGGGTGCTTTTTTAGTATAAGTATATCCCAGATATGACATGGGAAATAAATATAAAAAAAAGCCATTGTTTATCAAATATTCAAATTTAACTGGCTGTACTGTATTTTTTCTGGCAAGTCTAATTATATTTTTGTAAAAAATGCCATTGTAATTTTGATAGGTACTGCACCAAATCAATATATGATTTTAACTAAAATGCACTTTTTAACAATATTCTCTTAATTTTCAGTGTACATACCATGAGAGTTACATAAAACTTAATCTTATAAAAGTCTATTTTAAAGTGGTAACAACTTAATTTTGTTTTCAAATAAAAGCTCAACATTTTTAACCTCTCATTTTATATTTTTGATGTCACAATTTACATCTATTTATATTGTATATTTATTAAAAATTATTCTAGCTATAGTTATTTTTAATTTTTTGTCTTTTTTTTTTAATAATAGTGTTATTGGTGATTTATACACTATCATTACAAAATTTAGAGTACTCTAAATTTGACTATATACCATAATTTTTGCTCCATAAGATGCACGTTTACCCCCCAAAAGTGGAGGGGAAATGCTCATGAGTCTTATGGAGCAAAAAATACGGTATTTTATTAAATATTTTAAGACACCACTTGGTTCAGAATTTTTTTTCTTATTTTCCTCCTTAAAACCCTAGGTGTGTCTTATGGTCAGGTGCATCTTATGGAGCAAAAAAGTATGGTATTTGCCTTACCAATTAGTTTTATATTTTCATATGATTTCACTTTAACATCCTTAGCGTTTCTTGTAAGATAATTGTAGTGGTGATGAACAGCTTTTCATCGTGAATGTCTTTGTGTCCTTCAATTCTGAAGAACAGCTTTGCAGGGTTAAAATATTCTTGGTTGCTTGTTGTTTTTTTTTTGTTGTTGTTTTTTTTTGCATTTTTCTGAAGCTGGAAACAGGGAGAGACAGTCAGACTCCCGCATGCGCCGACCGGGATCCACCCGGCACGCCCACCATGGGGCGATGCTCTGCCCACCAGGGGGCGATGCTCTGCCCATCCTGGGCGTCGCCATGTTGTGACCAGAGCCACTCTAGCGCCTGGGGCAGAGGCCAAGGAGCCATCCCCAGCACCCGGGCCATCTTTGCTCCAATGGAGCCTTGGCTGCGGGAGGGGAAGAGAGAGACAGAGAGGAAGGCGCGGTGTAGGGGTGAAGAAGCAAATGGGTGCTTCTCCTGTGTGCCCTGGCTGGGAATCGAACCTGGGTCCTCCGCACGCTAGGCCAACGCTCTACCGCTGAGCCAACCGGCCAGGGCCTTGGTTGCTTGCTTTTTATTTTTGTTGTTGTTTGTTTGTTTTTCTCTCAGCACTTTGAGAATAACATCCTGCTCTTTTTGGCCTTCAAGGTTTCTGCTGAGAAATCTGTTCTTAATGGTCATTCTGTCATCTGAGATGAGCTTTTCTTCACTTGTTGCCTTCAAGATTTTCTCTTTTGTCTTTGATTTTAGACATTTTATTTTAATGTGTCTTCCTTGAGTTGAACCTAATGGGGATCTTTGACCTTGAATGTCCTTATCTCTTCCTATATTTGAAAATATTTTAGCTGTTATTTGTTTAATATTTTTTCTCTCCCATTTTAGTTTTATTTCCTTCTGGGATTTTCATAATGTGAATATTGTTTTATAGTTTTTCTCAAGTCTCATAGATTTTTTTCACCTCTTTTCATTCTTTTTATTATTCCTTTTCTAACTGGACACCTTCAATTGACCTCTTATACTTTGTTGATTTTTTTCTTTTGTTTGATTGAATCTGCTGTTGAAAGTCTCTATGTTATATGTCCATTTATTGTATTCTTCAGACACCAAAATTCTGTTTGGTCCTTTTTATATTTTCTAACACTTCATTCAACTTCAAATTTTGTTCTTCTATTGGTTTCCAAGTGTTTGAGTGTTTTTCTATTGTTGTTGATTTTTAGTTTCATACCAGTGTGATGAAAGAAGATGCTTGATATGATTTCAGTCTTCTTAAATTGGTTGAGACTCATTTTATGTCCTAGCATGTGGTCTATCCTTGAGAATGTACCATGAGCACCTATAAAGAATGTATATTCTGCTGCTTTAGAATGAAAGGTTCTGAAGATACCTATTAAATCCAAATAATCTAGTGTGTTCTTTAAGTTTGCTGTTTCTTTGTTAATTTTCTGTCTGGTGGATCTATCCAGTGATGTTAGTGGGGTATTAAAATTCCCTACTATTATGGTATTGCTGTTGATCTAGCCCTTATGTTCATCAAAATCTGCTTTATGTATTTAGGTGCTCCTATATTAGATGCATATATATTTATAATAGTTATATCTTCCTGTTGGATTGCTTCCTTTATCATTATGTAGTGATCTTCGTTATCCCTTACTATACCTTTTGTTTTAAAATCTATTTTGTCAGATATAAGTATTGCTACCCCAGCTTTTTTTTTCATTTCCATGGAAATATTTTTTTCCATCTCTTTACTTTCAGTCTATTTGTATCTTTTGTTTTAAGGTGTGTCTCTTGTTGACAGTATATGTATGGGTCCTGTTTTCTTATCCACGCAGCTACCCCATGTCTTTTGATTGGAGCATTTAATCCATTTACATTTAAGATTATTATTGATATTTAGTTATTTGTTGCCATTTTTTTTTTTTACAGAGAGAGATCAGAGAGAGGGAGAGATAGGGACAGAGAGGCAGGAACGGAGAGAGATGAGAAGCATCAATCATCAGGTTTTGGTTGCGACACCTTAGTTGTTCATTGATTGCTCTTTCATATGTGCCTTGACCGTAGGTCTTCAGGAGACCAAGTAACCCCTTGCTCAAGCCAGTGACCTTGGGTCCAAGCTGGTGAGCTTTTTGCTCAAACCAGATGAGCCTGCATTCAAACTGGCAAACTTGGGGTCTTGAACCTGGGTCCTCTGCATTCCAGTTTGATGCTCTATCCACTGCGCCACCACCCGATCAGGCTGTTTATTGCTATTTTATTCTTTTAATCTACATTCCTCTTTTATTACATCCCCTCTTCTTTGTTCTGTTTACAGAAGGCCCTTTAAAATTTCTTGTAGCACTGGTTTGGTTGTAATGAATCCCTTGAGTTTTTTTTTTTTTTTTTGTCTGGAAATCTTTTTATTTCTCCTTCAATTTTAAATGATAGCCTTGCAGGATAGAGAAGTCTTGGTTGTAGGCTCTTGTTCTGCATTACTTAGAATATTTCTTGCCATTCTTTTCTGGCCTCTCATGTTTGTGTTGAGAAGTCAGATGTCATCCTTATGGGGCTTCTCTGTAGGAAATAGATGGCTTTGCTCTTACAACTTTTAGTATCTTTCTTTATCTCTTAATTTTTGTAATGTGTCTTGGTGTTAACCTTTTTGGGTTCATCCTTAATGGAACTCTCTGTGCTTCTTGAGCTTGTGTGACTTTTTCCTTCATCAATTTATGGAAGTTTTTATCTATGGTTTCTTCAATCAGATTCTCTATTCCTTATTCTTTCTTTTCTCCTTCAGGAACTCCTATAATGCAGATGTTATTTCTCTTCATGTTGTCACAGAACTCTCTTAGAGTTTCCTCAGACTTTTTGAATATTTTTTTTTGCTGCTCTGCTTCCATGCTTTCATTTATCTTGTCCTCTAGCTCACTGAATTGATCCTCAGCTTCATCCATCATGCTTTTAATTCCTTCCAGTGTGTTCTTCATTTCTGATATTGTATTTGTCATTTCTGACTAATTCTTTTTTATTATTTCAATGTCCTTTTTTATACTTGCTATTTCTTTATTTAGTTGCTCATTATGTCCATCCATTGTTGCTCTAAGATCTTTGAGTATTCTAACAATCATTACTTTAAACTCTGCATCCTATAATTTGGTTATTTCCAACTCATTCAAGTCTTTTTCTGGGGATTTCTCTAGATTCCTTTGCATTGTATTTCTCTGCCTTCCCATTCTGTCTGTGTGTAAGAAGTGTGTGGCCACTGGAGTCCAACGGATATGGCCTCTGTGTTCCCTAGGTGTGGTCTGTCTGCAGTCCTGCCACCCCCTTTGCCACTACCTTGAGCTTTTGGGCACAGGCATTGCTGGCGTTGGTTTTCTGTGGTGGTCACTGTGGTTTTTGCCTTGCCTCCACAGGCAGGACTGTGTTCACTTGCACCAGCTGCAAGCCCTGGCTGGTCCCCCTGCCTTCTCCCCATCCCTGATGGCAAGGCTATGCTCCTGCACACAGCTGCAGTCTCAGCTGGTTCCTCAGCTTTCGCTTTGCCCCTGTGGGCAGGACTGTTGGTGGGACCGCTCTCACTCTCCCAGCCCACAGCCGTGGATCTGACTGCTTTTGTGTGTCCCTTCCCCTGCCACGGCTGCCCTCAGCCTTCGCCCCCATCTAGCAGGACTGCACTTGTGCCGGGCCTCAGTCACGGCCATCCTTGACTTCTGCCCTATGGGAAGGACTGCGCTTGTGCCAAGGCCACAGCTGTGGCCTGCCCCTGGCTTCGGCCCTCGCTGAACAATACTGTGCTTCTGTGTCCTGCTGCTGCCTGCCCTTTGGCTAGCACTCAGCCGTGTGGGGGTTGGAGGTGATGCAGCACAGACCCTAGCACTCAATACTGTATTTCTGAAGGCTCCCTCCTTCTAAGTGATTCTTTGCTCTGAGTGCAGCAGAAGAGATTCTGTTTGGCTGGTGACCTGCTTCCCTTTGCTGGTATTGCTAGTTTCAGGAAAAATATTCACTTTAGATTTGGGGAGTGACTCAGCCCTAGGGTTAGGGTGGCTGTCCCTCAAAGTGTTTCTCCTTGTTGGTTTCTTGATTTTTAAAAAATTGTTTATTTCTGTTCTCTTATATTGTTCTGAGAACAATTATTTTTTATTCTCTGTCAGTAATTCATGAATTTTATTTTTTTTAGGGTTAGTTACTAGAAGTTTGTTGTATTAATGTTTTCCTCATTTTCATGATCTGTGTAGCCTCATGTAGGTGACTTTATTTGAAGAAGCAATCACCACTTCCATACTTCATGTGCTGGATTTGGTAAGAAAGTACCTTCATATGCAGGTGGGGACATATAGGGTCTGGTGGTATGAAACAAAAATGTAGAGACACATGCATTTGTGGGTCTAGGGGTCATAGTCTCTCCTTGGTATAGACAGCTGTGGTTCATTACATTAATAAATGCATGGTCTTCTGTGTGAGAGTTGGGGAAGATTCTCAGTGTCAGCAAGGTTTATGAGGGCCTCAGTAGTATCTCCAGGTCTGGTGGTGAGGAACTGGGTTAAGTGATAATTGTGGCTGGAGCCAGTAATGTGCCCATGATTGATTGTTGGGGTCAACTGCAAGTGCTTGTGTGGTTGTAGAGACTGGCTGCTGGCACCTCTGCAATGGTGAGGTCTGGAGCAAGCAGAGGGTACCAAGTCCAACTGTGGGTGCACACGCAGCTGCTGGAATCATGGGTGGAATTGTGTACTTGCACTGTTGGGGTTAATCATGAGCATGTGTGTGTGGCTGTAGGACATTGGTATACATTCATGTGAGTATTGAGTTGAGTAAAATATTTAAAGTGTTGTGAGAAAATTACCAATCTAGAATTCTGTGCCCAGAAAAATTATCTTACAAAAATGAAAAGAAGCAAAAACTTTTTCAGACAATAGATCTGACATAAAAGAAATGTTACAAGAGCCTGATCAGGAGGTGGCACAGTGGACAGAGCATCTGACTGGGATGCAGAGGACCCAGATTTGAAACCTCGAGGTTGCTGGCTTGAGCACAGGCTGACCAGCTTGACCATGTGGTTGCTGGTTTGAGCTTGGGATCATAGACATGACCCCATGGTCTCTGGCTTGAGCCCAAAGGTCACTGGCTTAAAGCTCAAGATCACTGGCTTGATCCCAAGGTGTCACTAGCTCTGCTGTAGCCCCCCGGTCAGGGCACAGATGAGAAAGCAATCAATGAACATCGAAGGAGCTGCAACAAAGAATTAATGCTTCTCATCTCTCTCCCTTCCTTTCTGTTCCTATCTGTCCCTCTCTCTGTCACACACACAAAAAAATGTTACAAGGATTTTTTCAGAGACAAAAAATGTTATATAGGTCAAAAACCAGTATCTGGAGTACTCATTATAATTAGTACTATATATACTATATTGGTAATATATTTTAATTATAATACATAATACTTCCAAATAGTATCTTTTAGTACTATATTTATCATCTTTAAATCATGAATAAAGTTTCTATTTTATTTTCTGAATTATAATCAATTGTAAAATTATCTCATTTCTTATTTTCTCTTCTTCTTTATTTCCTTTATCACCCAATTTCAGACAATATCACCTCTCTTAGTGTCTACTCTTGTTACTTCTTACCTGAATTTTTAGCATTATGTGGTTCAGAATCTTCGTCTCTAAGTTGCTATAGATGAAATGATAAGCACATTTTACCTCTCAGCACCTTTTCCACTCCTAATTTTTGTTTGTTGCATATTTTCTACATTTTGAATACAATGTTTATGTTTCTTTCCCCTTAACTACCCTATTTCTGTTGGTTTTATAGATAAAAATACATGCTGCTCACCCGTAGTCCCATTGTTGCAGGGTAGGTTCCCTAATTATTATCATTGTAGAGAATTCATTCCAAGTTTCACTAACAAGGAGTCATAGAAATAATATTACCTGAATCGTCTGTGTTTAACTCTGTTGCTTTTATGCGTTAAGAACATTTGAAGGCCAAACTGTGTTAATTTGTTTTTCTTGAGGTGCTTTCTTCATAAATAGATTTTTGAATTTTATTAGCTTACTTCTACTTTGAGTATCAATTTTATGTACTTAATTTGACCTATATTTTCAAGCATATGACATTATAATTATTGTTCCTCAAAGAAGTTATTCATATTTACCTATAAATTCACTAGTTTTATTATTGTTCATTCCATTCACGTCTCTACCATTTTCTCTATTGCTTGATAATTGATTATTTCATTGCTGTTTGGTTGCCAGTATATCTTCCAGCTTCAGTATATTTAAATATCCTTTTTTTCAGAGTTTGCTTTTGCTAAATAAAGTGTTCTGGATTGGCCATTACAACCCTTCAGCATGTTAAAGTTGTCATTTCATTTTCTTTGCACTTCGATGATTTCTTGGTGAGAATCCAGGTGTCAGGATTATTGTTTCTCCTTATAAGGCAGTGCTTCCATTTTCCCTTGGATGCTTTCAAGATTTTCCTTTTTTGCCTTTTAGCAGTTTTACTATGCTGTTAATGTGCAGATATGTGTGTTTTTTATCTTTTAATTGAATTTCCTTGTGGTCCCCAGTGAGTTTATCTTTAATCTTTGACTTGCATCTTTTGTCAGTTTTGAAAGTTCTTAGCTATTATCTCTTCAAATATGTCTATTCCATGTCCTCTTTCCTTATTCTGAAACAACAATTATATACCTTTTATGTATTTCACAGTGTCATTTCTCTATATTCCATACTATTTTTCTTTTATTTTTTTAAGTTTCTTTTCAGTGTTTCAGAAAAAGGAATTTTTCTCTAGATCTAACCTGCAGCTTCCAACTCACTGTCTTCTGACTGACCTGCTGTTGATACCTGTTCAAGTTGAAGTTATTTTATTTTATAGTTAATAATTTCCATTTGTTTCTGTTTAACAGATTTTTATTATATTTCTTATAAAAACTTTAATTCTGCTTTTTGTTTACTTGAACATATTAATTGATAATTATTATCATCTGGGTAGCTGCCACTGGTCTTTATTTTTTCTCTTGATTTCTGATCAGCTGGTTCTGTCTCTAAGAGCTGAGCAATTACTGAATGGAAGACATTGTGTACAAATGCTATAGAGATGTGAAAAATATTACCTTCATTTACAGATTATTTCCTTTTGCCTGGAAGAGTATTAGAATATTGAAAATCAACTTGATTCATTTGGGAAGGAGATGTTTCAAATTGGACTTCTGGATAAAGGATAATCTATTTCTACTTTGCTCTTTCTCTTAGAAGATGATATTTTGGAGATCTTAATTGCAAGCTCATAGTGTTTACATGGTCTTTTCTCTTAGTCTTGACCTATACTTCAGTGTTTTTTATTCCCGGCCTAATGATTAATTATCACCTTCAATTTGCCTATAATTGTCCCTGTAGCTTTGCTTGATTTTGTGGGCTCCCACCCCCACCATGTCCTCTTACCCCATGCAGCTCAGGAACAAGCAAATACTTCCTTAAGAAATAATACTCTCTCCTCTCTACAATGACCTTTTCTCCAAGTTCTACTCTCCAATCAAGGCTGCCTTGGATCTTCTAAATGTCAACATTTGAGTCTCTGACTGTAAAATCTGTAGTTTTCTAGCACTGATTTTAAGCCCTCAGAAATTGGCAAATATCTGGATGAAGAGAATAATGAGCGACGTCAGCCTCCCCTCAATGCTCATTTTTGTCTCTGAGCATCCTGGCGGCACAAACTATTGCTTCACAGAGCTGTGATTGCTGTTGTAATTTTATCAGCAGTTATAAGGTTCCCAGCAGGAGTGTTAGTCTAATGAAAATCTCTTCCATCATAGCCAAAGGCTAAGATGCTGACCAACCAGTTCTACCAGTACAACCTGTATATGAGCCCCATTATCCTTTACCTGGATTATTACAGTAGTCTCAGAACTGGCCACCCTGCTTTTATCCATGACCTTCTATTCTCAACAAAGCAACCAGAGTGATAGCTCAAAGGTTAGAGTTCTGGGGGATTTGAGAAAAAAATCCCAAGTCTACAAGGCCCTACATGACACTTCACCCTGTTCCCCCTATACTGGCCTCCTGACTATTCCTAAAATATCAATACCCTTCTACTTAGAGTCTTATGGTGCTGATTCTTCTTCCTAGAATACCCTTCCCCCACATAGTTTCATGGTTACTTTCTTCATCTCCTTTAAGTCTTTGCTTAATGTGTTTCTCCCCATACAACCCAAGTTTATAAATCTGATACCTGTAGCCTTTATATCTCTCCACCAATGAGACATAGGAGAAAGGGAAACTGAGGTTGTGACATTTTCTTGTTACCCATAATAGCCTCTGCAGGGAGGACATAGCTGAATGGCACAGCAGGAAATCTTAAATATAATAATTATATAACACTTGACTCTGACTTCCAGTCCTTGAACATAATCCATAAATTCAAAGTTAAATCTGTACACCTCTCCTGGTAAACAGTTTCTAAAATGTTTTTTTAATAGCCAATCATTAGATTTTTCCAACTAGAAACATCCCTGTTACTCACTATGTGAGGCAGCTGCATCAGCATCAAGACAGTCCAGAGTAGTCAGTGGAAGCAGTAACAGCAGGAAGAGTCTGAAATCTATAAATACTCAGGGAAGGGGTGGTCCTCACACAGCTGTGGCATTAGGTACTCAGTATGCTTGATCTTACTAACAGTGGTAATCATCAAAAGTAAGCAGAGAGACAACAAACATGTCCAACACTATGACCAAATGGATCAAAAGTTTCTCCGTATGATTCGTGTACAAAACCACCTTATCATTATCTTGTGATTATATTAAAAATGAATTTTCTATTACTTATGCCAACATAAAATCAGATTTTCTTTAGATTCTAAAATCTTCATTTTAGTGTGCCCACCAGGTGAATCTTAATGTACATCAAGGTTTTAAAAAAACAACTAGCAGAGATTAAAAACACAACCACAATGACCTCTAACAACATCTGTTGATGGTGAGTGGTCTTGACTCATTCCTCCTCTGTTCAAACTTAAATTAAATCTTGTAAATAAAGCTGCTTTTGTTTATATTACATCTTTTCGTTTTTGGTTGGTGTTCTGGGAATCTGCCTGTAGGAAACCCATGGATGTACTGGGATATATTTTTTTGGGGAAAAAAATACTTGACTATGTTTATCTCAGTGAAATTAGAAAGAGCTAAAGACTGAGATGACAGGGAATGTAAAAAAATTAACATTTATATTTAAGTCTAAAACATAAGCTAGAAAACTAGAAACATTTTGATAATGTTTAATATGCAGTTGAAAATAACAGGAGCGTTTCTAAAATATTTATACCATTAGGATACCATGACTGCTAGATAGAAATCATCATCATCATTAATATTGGTATTGTGGACCACATTTTATTCAGCTCCCTTGCATTTCATTAAATTCTCAAAACAATCTGAGTGACTTCTGGACAGAATTTCCTTTTTATAATTTTTCTTGTCCTCTCAGTGTTCCAATTTCAATGATTGTCACATTTATCCACTCAGTTAATTATGTCAACAATGTTGGAGTTATTAATAATGACTCTCTCTTTCTCTCTTGTGCCCCTTTCCCTCCCTATTTTCCAACATGTACATGTCTGATGTGTTAGATCTATTGACTCTGGTGACCATTTAGGTACTCCTAAATACCTTGTAAAGGAAGACAAGAAGCTTAATGCAATACCTCATGTTTATAGACCTATTAGTGCCTTGATGATCAAATTCAAACACCTCAATTCTTTCACATAAAACAAGAAACAAATGACAAAACAGTAACTCTCTTGTTGACCAGAAAAAAATGCTTTCAAGTAATTTACTAATGATATCATACTGCTGACTGTGCTGCTTCTTCTAGGGAAGCTGTTAGTATTAGTATGCTGGCTCTTACTTGCCATTATAAATACTGTTTGGAAGCCCCCATGTCACTGGTTCTTTCAGGTGCACCTCAATAAACACCCCCACTCACTGACCTCCACTGCCATCAACACACATATATAACAATCACATGAAAATCAATGATGGCAATGAGATGAACTACACATTATTAATAGGGACTACATGCTTGTGTCCCTACAAATTCATACCTTAAATATAGAATTCCCAACATAATGGTATTTAAAGATGGGTATTTTGAGAATTAATTATGTTTAGAGGAGGTCATGAGAGTTTGACTCTCCTGATATAATTAATACCCTAGATGAAGAGGTACCAGAAAGTTCAGAATGAAACCTACCTTGCTGCCACCTTGACCTTAGGCTTTCCAGCCTCCAGAGCAATGAGAAAATTAATTTCTGTTTAACCACTAAGTCTAGAATATTTTGTTGTGCCAGCCTGTGCTGACTAAAACAATTATCAATTTGAATGTGACAGAATCTTATAATCAATTTGAGGTGCATGGGAAACAAAAGGGTTAGGTAAGAAGTGATTGTGAGCACTTGTCTTCAACAACTAGGTAAATTGTTATTTACTAAGAAAAGGAAAAATGGGCAAAGCAGGTTTGGGGAGGAAAATCAAGAAGTAATATTGGATGTATTAAATCTGAATCATCTAACTCAGGGGTCTCAAACTCGCGGCCCGCGGGCCGCATGCAGCCTGCCAAACAATTTTGTGTGGCCCGCAGACTAATCCACGAAGTTCAAAATATTTTGGATAAAATTAAGTAAGCCTAGGGGCCTACTTGTATTTTTAATTTCTCTAGCATCCTAGCTAGATATTAGCTTAGTTAACAGCAGTTGTGATGCGAACTACAGTTTCTGGTCGTTTTGTGACACTGAGTAAACTGCATGTATGATTGTGCTTGTTGTACTGATTTTTTTTTGTTTTCAACTGCAGTGAGAAAAGTGTTACGTAACAGTTGCCTTTTGTAGACCTAGTGCGGCCCGCTGAAAGGCTGTGATCTTGCTCTGCGGCCCACATGCTGAGTTGAGTTTGAGACCCCTGATCTAACTGGAGAGGTCAAAAGTTTGATACTTGAGAATGGATCTCAAGTTCAAGTCAAAGATTAGAGAAAGAAATGTGAAATTCACCAGTGAATAGATGAAATTCAAAACATTGATTGTATGAAATCAGTTGGAAAATAAATATAGCAGGGTTAAATAGGGCCTGAGCCCTGGAACTCTCAAGCATCCAGGGGTCAATATGATGAACAGCAAAGGGGAACACAAAGAAATTACCAGGAATGTAAAAAACAGCAGAACAGCTTCTGATAAACTGAGTCACTACATTTTTTGGGAAGGTGTAATCCACTTTGTTAAATGTTGCTGAGAAGGTTAGTAAGCAGGATTCATATTGATTGTTGAATTCGACATGGTAAGATCTTAGGGAGCTTCCATATTTTCAGAGGAAGGTTATGGGTGGGAAACTTGACTGAAGCAGGTTGACAGACCTGCACAGAATATGCAATTCTGTAGCATCCCCTCTGCCCACTCCTCCTTAGGCCTGTCTACCTGTCCGTCAGTCACACCCATTAGAGCCCTAATTCCTTTTGGAATCCATGGAGCTGAACTATGTAGAAAGGACTGCAGGCAAAAGGAAACGGAATATTTAATTCACAGACAAAAGTATAGCAGTACTGATGTCACTTAACCTAAATAGCATTTTTTGAAATAGTTACGTATATTGATATTTCTAAAGAAATTTAATGTGCCCAAAGGTCACTGGCTTGAAGCCCAAGGTTGCTGGCTTGAGCCCAAAGTCATTGGTTTGGGCAAGGGGTTACTCTCTTTGCTGTAGCCCCTGGACAAGGTACATATGAGAAAGCAATCAATGAACAACTAAGGAGCTGCAATGAAGAATTGATGCTTCTCATCTCTCTCCTTTCCTGTCTGTTCCTATCTGTCCCTCTCTCTGTCTCTCTCTGTCACACACACAAAAAAGAAATTTAATGTCAAAAAAAAAAAAGGAAAACATTAAAAGTGGAGAGCAAAAAGCACCTGTTTAAAATGAATTTATTAGCAGTATGTTTTTAAAGGTATTTGCCCAAATGCCAGTAACATTTACCCAAATGACAGGAACATGAGGGGAAAAAATGTTAAATATTTTATGCTATCAAGAATTAAGTAAAAAAGTCATCACTATTTCCCTTAATTCAGGAAAATATGAATGGTGGGAGAAGCACACTTTCATCTATATATGAATTAACAGTCAATTTTTAAAAAGTAATCGAAATAGAAAGTAGTTATAGGAAGGGTAAACGAAGGTTTATTGGTGACAAATAAAAACTATTGTTAAGAGAATACTTTTAATTTGCATCAAATTCAAGATACTTACTGATACAGGGGCATTGTGGTCAGGAGACAGAAGGGTCTCAGCTGAATTTTTATATTGTTGTAAAAGTCCTAAGTTGAGAGTTACTAAAAGAAGCCCCAAGTGCCCTGAGCTCTGCTGTGCGCATCCCCTGATAGCAGGTGTGCTGCTTAGGGGTGAATGGCCCAACCCAAGTGGAGCATGCATGTAGGGCTAAGAGGAATCCTGGATTTAAGCACCTGAATCAGCAGTAAGCCAAGGGTCCATATGGGTCAGCTCTGTTTATGTTTCTAGAATAAACAGGGCCAGAAACTGCAAGTGAAATGTTATACCAAAAAAAAACAAGCTGACTTTAGGACATGACTCTCCAGAGGCTGGGTCCAAGACTGTCACAGTAAGGAAACAGAGGAGTATATGAGCAGGGACTCTGTAATGCTGGTCCCTGAGGCCAGGCAGGTCCACATTGGCTTCAGACAGACAGACAGATAGACAGCAGAGAAACTGCAGAGTAGGAAAACGATGGGCCAGTCCCGTTTATTGGAGGCTCACAGAAACGGGTGAGAGAATAAACAAAGGAAAACTGCTTTTTGCAGTGAAGGTCAAGGGATCAGGAACACCACCCCTCATGGTGGTGGCTGAGTGAATCAGTGAATCGCATCTCACAGTGGCAGGCAGGTGATCTGGGAGAAGCATCACTGAAGGAAAGCACGCATAGCTTTTCATGGAGACGCACACGTGGCTTTCTGCCATGTACTCACACACACTAATCATGCAAAGTGCAAGCAAGCAAACCTAACACAGCTGTTTTCCCCACAGAATCTTAGACCAGAGTCCTTAATTCAAATACCAGCTTCTCCACTTTCTGCCACGTGATATTGGGTGACCAGGCTCTGCGTGCTGTTTTTATCACACCTGCAAATGTAAATGAGAAAGGTATTAATACATTCTTTGAGGGATATTGGGAAGATGCAATAAACTGGATCAGTGCAGGGCATATTTTATATGCTGTATGTGTTTGATTTTTGCAATTGCACTGTAATAAATTACTCATGTTAAAGAACATATTATGTTCTCATCATTCAGTAGTGTTTAAAGTACCCACAACCCATATCACCAGTGTGAAGTTGCTCACAGTTGTAATTAGAAAAAAGATATTAGGCATGTCAAGAAATAATCCAGTGTGCAAGGTAGAGAAGAAACTGTGTGTTCTAACACTTGCAAAAGGAGACTAGTGACTTTTCGTTAGCAAAACATGTATCTATGTGTCTGTGAGACAGGGTCTGCAGGATACACCTAAGGGTGACTCAGAATTGCAAGGTATCAGCTTGTATAGCCTGAAACTATCACATACCTGGGAGCTTGAAAATGAAACTGGAAAGATCCAAGCTGGTTATTACTAGAACATTTTTTTTATCTTAAGAGAAATAACAATAAAGGTTGTTTACTCGGAAGGAAATGTTTTGTGTTCAAAATCCACAGACCTGAGCTGTCTGAGGTGGTAACTATGAGCTCCAGGTGGTTATTGAATGTTTTAAATATGAGGAATGAGGGTGAGGAGCCGTAATTTTAATTCACTAATTTCCATTTAAATAAAAATTTAGCCCTGGCCAGTTGGCTCAGCGGTAGAGCGTCGGCCTAGCGTGCGGAGGACCCGGGTTCGATTCCCGGCCAGGGCACACAGGAGAAGCGCCCATTTGCTTCTCCACCCCTCCGCCGCGCTTTCCTCTCTGTCTCTCTCTTCCCCTCCTGCAGCCAAGGCTCCATTGGAGCAAAGATGGCCCAGGCGCTGGGCATGGCTCTGTGGCCTCTGCCTCAGGCGCTAGAGTGGCTCTGGTCAAAACATGGCGACGCCCAGGATGGGCAGAGCATCGCCCCCTGGTGGGCAGAGCGTTGCCCCTGGTGGGTGTGCCGGGTGGATCCCGGTCGGGCGCATGCGGGAGTCTGTCTGACTGTCTCTCCCTGTTTCCAGCTTCAGAAAAATGAAAAAAAATAAATTAATTAATTAATAAAATTAAAAAAATAAATAAATAAAAATTGATACTCTATTAAACTATTGAAAACTTTACAAACATTTGAGTTTAAGTAAATGAATATATACTTTCAGCCATAACTTTTATTAAATATAATCTAGATCAAGTATTTTCAGTGAAAATTTAGCATTCAGGTGGATATGTTCCATTGTATAAAATACTTAGTAGTTTCTAAAACTTAGAATAAAAAACAAAATGTATTTTATTTTATTAAAATTTTTATATTAATTTTATGCTGAAGTTACATTTTGGATATATGGAATTAAATAAATTATATTATTAAAATTAATCCCACCTTTTTTACTTCCTTTTTAATTTGTGTAGAGAAAACAGCTGTATTAGGCTTTCTTGCTTGCACTTTGCATTATTAGTGCATGAGCACGTGGCAGAGCCACAAGTGTGCAGCCTATGTAAGGCTGCTGGTGCTTTGCCTAGGGGCAGATCACTTGCCTGCCACAATGAGGGTGGTTTGCCTGTTTATTCTCCTGCTCTGTGAGAATCCAATAAACAAGAATGGTCCAAAGCCTTTCGGGTCTGTGGTTCTTCCATGGTCTGCCCAAATCCAATGTGAATCTGCCTGCCCTTGGCTGCAGGCATTACAATGTAGATACTAGAAAGTTAAAACTTATAATAGTAGCTTATGTTATATTTGTATTGAACATTGCTCTTTTCTCTAGAATGTACAAGTTCCTTTGATGATAAGAAATTGTAAATCTAAAACAAGGCTTATCTTTTAATATTAATCCTTTGAGTAAAAAATAATTTGGTATGTGTATCTTAGAAACCAAGTTCACGCTATAATTTGTACTGGGAATTTAATTTGTTCTTCCACATTATTTGAATACTAGAAAGCCCAGCAGTCATACAAAATGACCGCTGTTCTAGATATTATAAATTGTAATTAAAATGATTTGTGCAAAGGTGTCTGCTAATTCAAACTGAATTACCCAGGGCAGGCGGCGAGGACGCCCCTTTGCTTACTGCCCCATGGGTTTCCCCCTTCTACTTGCTTAATTGCTTAAAGTAGAGTGTACTGAAGGAAACCACTGGCGGTACATTTCTTAAGAGCCACCGCTAGCTCAATAAATAAAGGTGATTTAAATAATAAAATGTTAATTCACATGTCAAAGATCTCTTTGTACACAACATTTCTTGTGTAGATCTTTCCATCATTTTTAAGCTCGCCTTGCAGAGGACCATCAATTATTTTTAATTTTACGTTTGTTCTTTCACGAACTCTTGAACAGGCAACATAAAGTTGACCGTGTCCAAATGCAGGCTCGGGTAAAAAAATGCAAACACGCTTAAGCGTTTGGCCCTGAGACTTATTGATGGTCATAGCAAAGGCAAGTTTTACAGGAAATTTTCTACGTCTCAATTGAAACGGCAACCCTGTTTGAGATGGAGCCAAATCAATTCTTGGAATGACATGTATTTCACCTTTAGAGGAGCCAGTCAAAGAGTTAGCTATTATGACATTATTTTTCAATTGGAGAACCTCTAGTCTTGTACCATTGCAAAGACCCCTTCTGGTGTTAAGATTTCTTAACAGCATAATAATTGCTCCAATCTTTAACCTCAATTTGTGAGGTGGCATGCTAGAAGGTGGGACTATTTGAATGCTGTGGCAACTTCACCCCATTGACTAGTACAGTTACGCAAGCAACCAATAAGCTATCGGTGACAAACAGACACTTAAGCCACATATAATAAAGATTTACATAAGTCTCATGAGAAAATATGGTGCTAAACTTGTTTTGTTTTATAATTGCATCATTAAGTAGCTTATCTGTTACTATCTGAGACATGACTTAGTCATAGAGAGGTTGGATAGTCTTCATGAATCACTTAAAAATTAATAGGCATTATGTCGTTGCTGTTGTTGAATGATAATTCTGCTTTATACAGCCTTTTTATAAAATTTGTAGATCTTAACTCTAGTACATACATACATATATATATATATAAACACATAAAATGGTATGCTATGTGTGATTTAAAGTACATTTTACTTAATATGTCAAAGTTTGCTGTAACTACACCAAATGCCAAACTCAATTCAAAAAAAATGTATCATGATAGGCATTTACTTTTCTTAGTCTCTATTTTTAGTGTGTATACACTATATTGAAAAATGTATGGCCAACTCAAATTTTTTATATAAATAGACATTTGTGTTTCTGTAAAAATTAACCACTAACTGCTGAGTGGACATTCCGCTATTTATTATTAAGTGCATACCTAAAATTTTATTTATACTAAATATATGAAAAAAAGGTTAGGCAGTACATAAATTTTCTTGCATTATTTTTTATTTAGTTTTTATTATGGGAATTTTCAAACATACAACAAAATATTTTAATAAAGTGATTTTCCACTTTTCCATTACCAAGATTCATTACCTGTCAATATTTCACTAATCTTATTTCATCTCTGTCTCTAAACATTTTTCCAAAGTTTATAAAGCATTGTTGTATTCACTCATAAATGTCCTGATAAGGATATTTAAATTTTGTTTAACCTATTTACCATCCCATTGTAATACCTGACAAAATGTTACCTAATATGGACTGATGTGCAAGAATCATTTTAAAGTTCATTTGTTTAAATCAGGATACAGACAAGATATACCATTTTATGACTCTGAAGTTTATCCTCAAAACTGGCCATCTCCCACATTATACCCACAGAGGCACAGGACACAAATCTGTCTCATCATTCAGCTCATTAGTGTGTAGCTCTGCCTGAGCTAAATCTAATAATTTCTCTCAATGGTTGAGATGGTGTATAAACACTAGAATAGGTAAAGTTTTGTGGAATAAATATTTAGCTTTGAAACTGATCAAAACAAAATTTTTATTACTTAAAAACAAATAAATGATAAAGAACAGGAGAAAAGAAATGGGAAGTAAAAGCAGTGAGGTTAGTGGGAGAATATTTTTAAAAATTACCTTGGAGAGGGGGATGGAGGAGGGGAAGGGTGTAAAGAGGGACAAATATATGGTGATGGAAAATGATTTGACTTTGGATGATGGTCATACAACAAAATAAACAGTTCAAATGTGACAGAAATGTTTGCCTAAAACCTATATACTCATATTGATGAATGTCACCTTGTTAAATTTAATTTTCTAAATAAAATTTTAAAAAATATTTCTGTTGATTTATACATTTATGTTTGAATGTACAATGTATCCATGTACTTATTTATTTATTTTGCTGTCAAGGGGAGGAGCCAAGTAAAGTTTCAATTGGAACACTAAACGGGTTTAAAAGAATTTTTTAAAAAATCATGCACTGAGGGGAATGAGCTAAGAGACAGCCCAGACCTGCGGTGTAAGAAAGAGGGCCCAAGTGCAAGCTGAGTTCCTCTGTCATCCTGACATGTTCCCTCCATTCACCACAGATAACACCCCCATCACACGATGCAGACGCTCACCCCACTGGTCTAAATTCTAGGAAGAGTTTAGAAAGATGATTCTCTCTTGTGACTTTCGTACATGATGGTTGAATGCCAGTATGGAGATAGCTCCAATGTACCTTCTTAACAGCTTCATATGCAGCGTCTCCTTGAAGCCTGATAGCCCGCCACCTTGGTTTTTCTCCTAGTTTGAGCCGTCCTTGGAATGCAGAAGTGCCATGGGTGCTGCAGAGGCCCCGCTAGCTTCAGCTGTTGAGTTTCTGTCTAAACAACATGCTCTGTCCTGTTGAAATAATTCTGTGTGCTAACTGTGCCCAGTCACTGGCACCATGCTGCTTACACAACAGTGATGCTGATAGTTGCTGAAACTAGAAAACCACAAGAACCTGGAAGTTTAAAAATGACTTCCTTTTTACCCCCAGAATAATATAAACTATAAGCTTTTCTCCAAATACAAGAGCTTTGAAAGATTCTATTCCACTCAGAAAATTAAATTACTATAGATTTAAAGAAATTGTTAGACTGCAAGGACAATTCTCTAGCCCCTTTCCTGGGAATTCAGGGAAATCCCTGTATTTGGCCTTCAATGAACTCTCAAGCTTAATTTTGGAGAAATGCATTAGCAGGAAAAGGCCCCAGGAAAACGAGGCATCCAATAGTTCTCTCATGAAAGACACTGTTTCTCAGGAAAGCTTCTCTGTCTCTCTTCTCAGCTCACTCCACGTGGCTGTTTCCTTCTAAATTCAGGAGTCATTTTGCATTTCAGTTCTTAAACATTCTTAAACACGCTTCACAGTTTCCCTCTCCAGCCTGTTTTCTCTGCTCTCTTTATTTTTAAAGTCATAAGTTGAAGAACTTGAAATATTTTATATGCTGCATTTTGCTACAATCTACAGAAAGAGGATGACTGCAGGAAACAGAGTCCCAGACACCCTTCTCAGAAAGCTTGCTAATCCCAGTTAATCAGCATCTGATGAAAGATGGCTGTCTGCACATTCAAAGGAAGTTTGTTAAATTTAATCTAAGGATCAAAGGTTTTAAGAATCAGAGCCACAATAAAAGACAATGATGGAATTATTAAACATGACTACATTTCATCATAAAATTTAATTATTTACTGTAGAATTAAAGGGCTAAAATGAAATTAAAATCCATCAATCACTTTTATTTAACCAAGGCAAAAATTAGACTGTCATAAAGAAAACTTGATCCTTCAGATTGTTTTTATCTTTGGATTATAATTATTAACAGTAATTTCATATTTTTTACTTACATATTAAGATGTAATATTAATATGCTTACAAGTGGAAGAAATTTGAACTGTTTAATTTTGCACACATATGCATATTATTTTTTATATAAATTGCTAGTCAGAACATATTTTTCTCAAAAATTTAGTTAATGATTTAAATTATGAACTATAAAAAAAGAGCAAAATGTATTTTATTAGAAATCAGATTTCATTACAAATTAGATTTCTTAATAGTAGTAATAAAATTAGGCATCTAGAATGTCCAGTGTTGACATAGTGAATTAAGTGTCCAATGAGAATTCTGAGGGCCCCAGTTTCAAATGCTGTGATCACAAACTAGAACACAGGTTTACCAACTTCAGTGTGGGGTCACAGGCTTGAGCGTGGGACCATTCACATGATCCTAAGGTCACTGTCTACAGTCCAAAGGTCACTGGCTAGAAGTCAAGGTCACTGGCTTGAGCCCAAGGTCAGTTGCTTGAGCAAGGGGTCACTGGCTCAGATTGAACCCCCCAGTCAAGGCATGTATAAAAAGCGTTCAATAAACAGTTAAAGTGAAGCAACTACAACTTGATGCTTCTCAACTCTCTTCTCTCCTCCTTTCTCTCCTTTCCTGTCTCTCTTTATCTAAAAAATTATAAAATGAAGTAAAATAAAATAAAGCATCTGAAAACATTTATAGTTTTTCCCCCAAAATACTTCAGTCTTTATGACTTATATAATTTAGGTACTCCTAAATATTCCTCTGTACAGTATCTTAAAATTTTTTTTAATAGTTTCATTTAGACAATTAATTTTGACAGAATGACATTGGTCAACTAGTGCACATAGATTTAGAGAAAACATCTCCAGATCATTTTGACATTTGATTATGTTGTATACCCATCACCCAAAGTCAAATCGTCCTCTGTCACCCTTTATTTGGTTTCCTTTATACCCCTCCCCTCCTCCCACCCCCTCCCTCTCCTCTTTTCTCCTTCCTCTGGTAACCACTGCACTCTTATCTATGTCCATGAGTCGCAACTTTGTGTCCCACCTATGTATGGAATCATACAGTTCATAGCTTTTTTCTGATTTATTTATTTCACTCATTATAATGTTATCAAGGTCCATCCATGTTCTCATAAATGTTTCTATGTCATCATTTCTTATGGCTGAGTAGTATTCCATAGTATACCACATCTTCTTTATCCAATCTTTTATTGAAGGGCTTTTTGGTTGTTTCCATGTCTTGGCCACTGTGAACAATGCTGCAGTGAACACGGGGCTGCATGTGTCTACGTACCAATGATTTTGAGTTTTGAGGGTATATTCCCAGTAGAGGGATTGCTGGGTCATATGGTAGTTCTTTTCTTAATTTTTTGAGGAACCACCATATTTTCTTCCATAATGGTAGTACTACTTTATATTCTCAACAACAATGGATGAGGGTTCCTTTTTCTTCACAGCCTGTCCAGCACATGTTATTACCTGTCTTGTTGATAATAACAAATCTAACAGGTGTGAGGTGATATCTCATTGTAGTTTGATTTGCATTTCTCTAATAGCTAGTGAAGATGAGCATCTTTTCATATATCTGTTGGCCATTTGTATTTCTTCCTGGGAAAAGTGTCTGTTCGTGTCCTTTTCCCACTTTTTTATTGGATTGCTAGCTTGTTTGTTGTTGAGTTTTGTGAGTTCTTTATATATTATGAATATTAGCCTTTTATCTGAGTTGTTGCTCAAAAATATCACCTCCCATTTAATTGGCTGTTTGTTCTATTGTCAATTTCATTGGCTGTGAAAAAACTTCTTAGTCTGATGTAATCCCATTCATTTATCTTTGCCTTTACTTCTCTTGCCTTTGGAGTGAAATTTATAAATTGTCTTCTATGGCCAAGGTCCATGAGTTTAGTACCTATGTTTTCTTCTATGTATTTTATTGTTTCAGATTTCATATTTAGGTCTTTGATCCACTGTGAATTAATTTTTGTACAAGAAGACAAACCATAGTCGAGTTTCACTCTTTTGTCCTGGCTTTACAGTTTTCCAAGCACCATTTATTAAAGAGATTTTTCTTTTCTCCATTGTGTGATTTTGGCTCCTTTATCAAAGATGATTTGACCATCTATATATGGTTTTATTTTGGGGCTCTCTATTCTGTTACATTGGTCTGAGTGTCTATTTTTCTGCCAATACCATGCTGTTTTGATTATCATGGTCCTGTAGTAAAATTTGAAGTCAGGTATTGTAATGCCCCCAGCTTGATTTTTTCTCTTGGAATTACTTTGGCTATTTGGGGGGTTTTTATGGTTCCATACAAACCTGATGATTTTTTTGTTCCATTTTTTTAAAAGATAACATTAAAATTTTGATTGGAATTGCATTAAATTTGTACATTGCTTTGGGTAATATGGTCATTTTAACTATATTTATTCTTCCTGTCCAAAAACAAGGAATATTTTTCCATTTCATTTTGTCTTTTTCAATTTTCTTTAACAATGCTTTGTAGTTTTCATTATGTAGGTCCTTTGCTTTCTTTGTTATGTTTATTCCTAAGTATTTTATTTATTTGTTTTTGTTACAATCGTAAAAGGGATTATTTTTCTGAGTTCATTTTCTGAAGTTTTATTGTTGGTATATAAGAAAGCAATAGACTTCTGTATGTTAATTTTGTATACTGCGACCTTACAGTTTATTGTTTCTAATAGTCTTTCTGTGGATTCTTTGGGGTTTCCTATATACAGAATTATATCATCTGCAAAAATTGAAACCTTTACTTTTTCTTTCTCTATATGAATGCTTTTTATGTCTTTCTTTTTTCTGATTGCTCTGGCTAGAACTTCTAGCACTACATTGAATAGGAATGGAGACAGTGGGCAGCCTTGTCTTGTTCCTGATTTTAGAGGAAACATTTTCAGTTTTTTGCCATTTAATATGATGTTAGCTGACGGTTTGTCATAAATGGCCTTTATTATGTTGAGAAATTTTCCTTCTATACCCATTTGGTTAAGTGTTTTAAACATAAAATAATGTTGTATTTTATTAAATGCCTTTTCTGCATCTGTTGATAGGATCATATTTTTTTGTTTTTTGTTTTGTTGATATGGTGTATTATGTTGTTTTATGTATGTTGAACCATCCTTGTGCTTCTAGGATGAATCCCACTTGATCATGGTGAATTATTTTTTTAATGTGTTGTTGTATTTGGTTTTCTAGTATTTTGTTTAGGATTTTTACACCTGTATTCATGAAAGGTATTGGTCTGTAATTTTCTTTTTTTGTGTTGTCCTTGCCAGGTTTTGGTATGAAGGTTATGTTGGCCTCATAAAATGTGTTTGGATGTATTGCTTCTTCTTCAATTTTTTGGAAGACTTTGAGTAGGATAGGAACCAAATTTTCTTTGAATGTTTGATAGAATTCACTAGTATAGCCATCTGACCCTGGACATTTACTTTTTGGGAGGTTTTTGATAGTTGTTTCTATTTTCTTCCTGCTTATGGTTCTGTTTAGGCTTTCTACTTCTTTATGTTTCAGTCTAGAAAAATTATATTGTTCTAGGAATTTATCCATTTCTTCTACATTGTTAAATTTGGTGGCATATTGTTTTTTATAGTATTCTACAATAATCTTTTGTATATCTATGATATCTGTGGTAATTTCTCCTCTTTTATTTTGGACTTTGTTTATGTCTTTTTCTTTTTTTCTTAGTGAGTCTTGCCAAGGGTTTGTCAATTTTGTTGATCTTTTCAAAAAACAGCTCCTTGTTTTATTGATTTTTTTCTATAGTTTTCCTGTTCTCTATTTCATTTATTCTGTTCTAATTTTTATTACTTTATTTCGTCTGCTGGTTTTTAGTTGCCTTTATTCTTCTTTTCTAGTTCTTTAAGATGTGAAGTTAAGTTGTTTACTTGGGCTTTCTCTTGTTTGTTCATATAAGTCTGTAAAGATATGAAGTTCCCTCTTATTACTGCATTCCAGAGAATTTGATATGTCATGTTGTCATTTTCATTTGTCTGTATATATCTTTTGATCTTTACTTTTATTTCTTCTCTGACCCAGTCATTTTTTAAAAGTATGTTGTTTAATTTCCACATTTTTGTGGGTTTGTTTACTTCTTTTTTGCAATTGAATTCTAATTTTAAGGCTTTTTGGTCAGAGAATATGCTTAGTATAACATCAGTCTTTTTGAATTTGTTGATGTTAGTTTTGTGGCCCAACATATGGTCAATTCTTGAGAATCTTTCATGTATACTGTAGAAAAATGTATACTTTGATGTTTTGAGAAGAAATGTCCTGTATATGTCTATCATATCCAATGGCTCTAGTGTTCTGTTTAAGGCCAATATTTCTTTTTAATAATTTTATTTTTAATGGGGCGACATCAATAAATCAGGATACATATATTCAAAGATAACAAGTCCAGGTTATCTTGTCGTCCACTTATGTTGCATACCCATCACCCAAAGTCAGATTGTCCTCTGTCACCTTCTATCTAGTTTTCTTTGTGCCCCTCCCCCTCCCCCTTTCCCTCTCCCTCTCCCCCCTCCCCCCGTAACCACCACACTCTTATCAATGTCTCTTAGTTTCACTTTTATGTCCCACCTACGTATGGAATAATGCAGTTCCTGTTTTTTTCTGATTTACTTATTTCATTTCCTATAATGTTATCAAGATCCCACCATTTTGCTGTAAATGATCCGATGTCATCATTTCTTATGGCTGAGTAGTATTCCATAGTGTATATGTGCCACATCTTCTTTATCCAGTCATCTATTGACGGGCTTTTTGGTTGTTTTCATGTCCCGGCCACTGTGAACAATGCTGCAATGAACATGGGGCTGCATGTGTCTTTACGTATCAATGTTTCTGAGTTTTTGGGGTATATACCCAGTAGAGGGATTGCTGGGTCATAAGGTAATTCTATTTTCAGTTTTTTGAGGAACCACCATACTTTCTTCCATAATGGTTGTACTACTTTACATTCCCACCAACAGTGAATGAGGGTTCCTTTTTCTTCACAGCCTCTCCAACATTTGCTATTACCTGTCTTGTTAATAATAGCTAATCTAACAGGTGTGAGGTGGTATCTCATTGCAGTTTTGATTTGCATTTCTCTAATAACTAACGAAGATGAGCATCTTTTCATATATCTGTTGGCCATTTGTATTTCTTCCTGGGAGAAGTGTCTGTTCATGTCCTCTTCGCATTTTTTTATTTGATTGTTTGTTTGTTTGTTGATGAGTTTTATGAGTTCTTTGTATATTTTGGATATTAGGCCCTTATTTGAGCTGTTGTTTGAAAATATCATTTCCCATTTAGTTGGCTTTCTGTTTATTTTGTTATCAGTTCTCTTGCTGAGCAAAAACTTCTTAGTCTGATGTAGTCCCATTCATTAATTTTTAAGGCCAATATTTCTTTATTGATTTTCTGTTTGAATGAATGATCTAGAGCCCTCAGCACTGTGTTGAGGTCTCCAGGTATGATTTTATTTTTGTTGGTTTTTATTTTTATATCAGTTAGTAGATATCTTATATATTTTGGTGTGCCTTGGTTTAGTGCATATATAGTAAAAAGTGTTATGTCTTCTTGATTCAATGTCCTCTTTATCATTATGAAATTACCATCTTTGTCTCTGATTACCTTTGCTGTCTTGTAGTCAGCATTGTTATATATAAGTATGGCTACACCTGCCTTACTTTGGATTTATTTGCTTGGAGAATCATTTACCAGTCTTTCATTTTGAGTCTGCTTTTATCCTTGTAACTTAGATGTGTTTCTTGAAGGCAGCATACAGTTGGATTTTTTTTTTTATTTAATTGGCTACTCTATGTCTTTTTATTGGTGAATTCAATCAATTTACATTTATTGTTATTATTGACACTTGAGGGTTTTCTATTGCCATTTTATATAATGCTTTCTAATAGCTGTATTTCTTGTTTGGTTCTTTTGTTTTTCTGTCATTTGTTTTTGTTTGGCTTTATTCCATACTTCTTTCCTGTGTTTATTCTTTTCTTAAGCCATGTGTTTTAATAGTGGTATTTTCAGGGGTGGTTACCATTAGGTAATTAAAAGAATATGTAGCATATTCATTGTAGCCCATTATATCATGAGTGCTTCTGTACTCCATCCTCTTTTGTTACTGCTATTGTTTGTCTTCTCCCTTTTTTGTTATTGTTGTCATAGATTATTTTTGTTTTTAATGTGCTCTTGTTGGAGCTTTTACCTATGATTTTGTTTTGCTTTGTTCTTTGAATCTGGTCGGATAACTCCCTTTAGTATTTCCTGAAGTAGTGGTTTTCTGGTGATAAATTCCCTCATCTTCTCTATATCTGTGAATGTTTTTATTTCCCCCTTATATTTGAAGGAAAGTTTTGATGGATATAGTAATCTTGGCCGGAAGTTCCTCTGTTTCAGTAGTTTAAATATTGGGGTCCACTCTTTTCTGGCTTGCATAGTTTCTGCTGAGATATCTGATGATAACTTAATGGGCCTTCCTTTATATGTTGTAGTCTTTTTTCCCTGGCTGTTTTGAAGATTTTTTCTTTGTCATTGATTTGTGATAATTTCATTACATTGTGCCTTGGAGTAGGTCTGTTTGGGTTAAGTTAACTTGGTGTTCTGTTTGCTTCTTGATTTCAAGGCTCTAATTCTTTCCACAGACTTGAGAAAGTCTCATCGATTATTTTTTTGAATATATTCTCCATTCTCTTTTCTCTGTATTCTCCTTCTAAAATACCCATTATTCTTACATTGCTCTTTCTGATGGAATCAGACAATTCCTGTAGGGTTTTCTAATATTTTAAAATTTGTGAGTCACTCTATGCTTCTCTCTGTAGTATCTCTAGTTGCCTGTCTTCTATGCCACTAATTCTCTCTTCTATCTGGCCTTTTCTATGAGCTAAGCTTGTCACATCATTTTTCAGTCCATGTATTGAGGGTTTTTTTTTATCTCTTTTTGGTTCCTTTTTATAGTTTCAATTTCTTTGATAAAGTATTCTTTTTGTTGATTAAATTATTTTTGAGCTCACTAAATTGCCTTTTAGAGCTTTCTTGTATTTTACTTAGTATTTTTAGGCTTCAATTTTGAATTCCTTGTTATTTAAATCCAAGGTTTCTATGTAATAAAAATTTTTTTCTAGAGATTTTTTTTATCATCTACTTGAGTTTTGTCTCTGTCTTTTGTATCTATGATATTTGATTTCTTTTTCCTTAATGGAATTTGAGAGTCTTATTGTTAATAACACTAATAAGAGATAATTAAAGTAAAATAAATTGCAAAAATAAGGCGATGTTGAGGGGAATACAGGGGAGGAGGATGCATTTGGGGCAACACTAAAATCTATGTAAATACAATAAATTAAAATCAATTAAAAATACAGTGAAAAAATGAAAATTCTATATTAATATGTGGAACAAAAACTACAGAGAACAAGGAGCAGGAACTGAAGAGAGATGACAAAATAGAGAAAAAATAAAGTCAAAAACAAGAAAAATGCCACAATAAAAAATATGAGTCCAAAATATAATTATTTGATGAAAAATGATGATTGGATGAGAGCAAAAAAAGAGGAAAAAAAAAGAATAAGAAAGATAAAGAAGAAGAAATGAGAAGGGAGAATAAAAAGAAAGCAAGGACAAAAAAACAAACAAAATACAAAACAGAAAAAATAAGAGAAAAGAAGAAAAAACAGAAGTAAAGGTTTCTCAAATGAAATCCTCACAAAAAAACAAAATGAAAAATTTAACAACTATGGTAATATAGTTCAAAAGAAAATTAATAAAAAAGAAAAAAGAAAAAAGAAAGGTAAAAATGATAAAAATGACAAAAAGCATTAAAAATGTAATTTTTTCTTGTTTTGAGAGGTAGCTTCTTCCATTATTTTTGGCAGGTGGCACTGTACTATGAGTTTTGCCTGTGGGGCTCTTGGGCAGAGGTCTTCTGGTGTGTAGCTGTGGCAGTGACATATGGTGGGCCTCAGTTCGATTGGCAGGTGGGGCTTTTTAGGCTGAATTATATGGCTCTAGTAATGGCAGTCTCAGTTTTTTGTTTTTGTTTTTCATTTTTCTGAAGCTGGAAACAGGGAGAGACAGTCAGACAGACTCCCGCATGCGCCCGACCGGGATCCACCCGGCACGCCCACCAGGGGCGACGCTCTGCCCACCAGGGGGCGATGCTCTGCCCATCCTGGGCGTCGCCATGTTGCGACCAGAGCCACTCTAGCGCCTGGGGCAGAGGCCACAGAGCCATCCCCAGCGCCCGGGCCATCTTTGCTCCAATGGAGCCTTGGCTGCGGGAGGGGAAGAGAGAGACAGAGAGGAAGGCGCGGCAGAGGGGTGGAGAAGCAAATGGACGCTTCTCCTATGTGCCCTGGCCGGGAATCGAACCCAGGTCCTCCGCACGCTAGGCCGACGCTCTACCGCTGAGCCAACCGGCCAGGGCCAGTCTCAGTTTTTTAAGAGCCTCTCCGCATGTCCCTCCCACTGGAGCTAGCAGCCTGGAGACTTAGCTGTGGGGTCCGCCTCAGCTACTGTTCTTGAAGCAAGGGAATCTATGCACAACCAGGTCCCCCCTCCAGTACTGCTCAAATCACAGATCTGGGGAAGGCTGTGGCAACCAGAGCCACCAGCATGAGCAGGCAGGGCAGGGCACAGACCAAGAGCAAAATTCTATGGGCCAGTGGGTGTATCTAGCATGCCTCAACACTCTGTGGTTTTAATCTTCATTGGCTTTTCCCACATATGCTGCTTTGTAACCCGCAACAGGTCATGTGTGTGTCCAGCTCCCACGACTCCAGCAATGCTTACAGACGGTTGTAGCTTCCATTCAGGCACCCAGTGTGGGCATTCTCAGGCCAAAGGTCTTGGCCTGTGCTCATGCCAGGTGCTGGCGATTGTGAAGCAGGGTATGCTCAAAGATGCTGGTGCCCATGCAGATGCCAAATGTTAACAATCTTGGGCTAAGCACCCCGGTCCCTGCATGGACCCTGTGCTGGGGATCATGGAGCCGGGAGTGCCCAAAGACACTGGTGCTCATGCAGATGCCTAAATTTGTTCATCTCAGGCTAAGCACCTTGGCTTGCATGTGTCTGCTCGCTCCCCATGCTGGTAATGCTAGGTGGAGCTGCTAGCGCAGTGCCAGTGATTGTTGGGCTGGGAATGCACAAAGATGCTGGTGCCAGCCCATGCAGGCACCCTGTGCTGATAATTTTAGGTGGATCCCACCAGCTGTGCATGCACCCAGTTTCCACAATCTCAGGCATAGCCGGTGTATTCTTTCTTTTGTTTAGGCACCTACTCTAACTCAGCTCCATCTTCACTAGCTCAGTCTCTCCTCTTCACCCAGCTCCAAACAAAAGTGCCCCTACCTCAGATCAGTGCAGAAAGCAAAATGCCCCTTCCTCTGTCTTATATATTCAACCACTTTTTTACCCAATCATACCTTTGTCTGGTGTGTGTAAATTTTGGGTTCTCCTAAGGTTTATTTTCTCTGTGTTTAGTTGTTGAATTTGTTGAAATTTCAAGGGGAGAGATTGGAAGTATCTCTCATGCTGCCATTTCTTTCTAAAAATTTTAATTGATTTTAGAGAGAGAAGAAGGGAGAAAAAGAGAGGTAGGAAAACATCAACTTGCTATTTCATTTATTCACGCATTAATTGATTGACTCATAAATGCCCTGATTGAAGATTGAACCTACAACATAGGTGTATTGTGATGATGCTTTAACCAGCTGAGCTACCCAGCCAGGGCTGTACATTGTCTTTTAAGGTTACTTATATTTATGTATAATTTACCTACAATATAATACAGCTACTTGAAATATACAGTGTAGTCAGTTTTGACAAATATCATATTTATATAGATATAACTAACACACCAATCAAGATATAGAGGATTTCCATCACTGCCTAAGATTCCTCATATCTCCAAAAGTAAAACAATGACTAATCTATACTGATCACAAAAATTAGAGGATATTTTATAGTTTAATATTCATTTTGAAATACCCCTAATTTTTGTGAGCAGTATATTTTTAATCACTATAAATTAAATGCTTTTTTGCTAGGTTTTTATATAAATGTAGTCAGATAGGTTATGTGACTATTCTGTATAAACTTGTTTACTCTGCATGTTTTTGACATCCACAATATTAAGTATATTGGTAATTTTTACTGCTGAATTATTTTATATATAAAATCATTTCTCTTAGATCAATACATGAGTGTGGGATTGTCGTGTTGTGTCATATATTAAATGTACATATAACTTTATTAAACTTTGAAAAAGCAATTGGAAGTCACTGCCCCCTTTTCATTCCCAGTAGCAGTGCACAAGGAGAGCTTCTACTGCTCCACATTCTACCAACTCTCAGTATTGACATTTTTCCATTTTAACTCTTCTTGTTAAGGTGCAATGATATCTCATTGTAGTTTGAATTTGCAATTCCCTGTGATAAATAACTTTGAACAAGTTTTTTATCTATGTAAGTCATTTGCCTGTCTTTTTCCAGAAGGGCTTTTTCAAACATTATTTGCCATCTTATTATTGAGTTATTTATTTATTCTATATAAAAGTCCTTTGCTAAACATTTGAATTAAGATTGTTTTCTCCCTGACATCATTTTTTATTTTCTTAGTTGTCTTTTTTGAGAAGAAACATATTTTCATTTTAGTGGAATCTACTCCTACTCCACATTGTTTTTCCTATGGTTTGTCCTTTTGTACTCTAAAAAAAGTAGAGGACAGGGGGAATTAGAAGAAGGCAAATGGGGGATAAATGGTGATGGAAGGAAGCTGGACTTACTTGGAGTGATGAACACACAATAAGTGTACAGATGATGTATTGTAGAGTTGTACATCTGAAAACTAAATGGATTTTTTAACCAATGTGACCCCCAATAAAGACAATAAAAATTAAAAAACAATTTTGACAATATTATTTAAATATTCTCCTATATTAGTTGCTAACATTTTTGTAGTTTTGTCTTTTATATTTAGGCCTGTGATATAGTCTAGTTTATTATAATTTATGGTGTGATTTAATAATTAAGGTTAATTTTTTTCATGCAGATATAAGTTATTTTAGCAATATTTGCTGAAAAGAATATTCTTTACCCTATTGAATTACATTCACAATGTTTAGTCTAAATGAATTAGCTCTAGAAGTATTGATCAATGTCTGGACTCTATTTTCTGTTGCTATATGTTTATGCTTACACAAATACCATTACAGCATAATATTATAGCTATAGGACATATTTTGAAATACAATAGTCTAAGTCCTGTAATTTTCCTACCTTTTAAAAAAATTTATTTAGAAAATTTAATTTAATGGGCTCAATTAATACATCAAGAAGAATACATAGGTTTCAGCTAAACATTTCTATAATATTTGAACTGTTGATTATGCTGTGTTCTAATCACCCAAAGTCAAATAATCTTTGTTATATTATATTTGTCCCTCTTTACCCCCTTTCCTCCACTCCTCACCTATATACCTTCCCCCTGGTAACTACTTCACTTTTATCTGTGTCCATGAGTCTCATTTTTATATCCCACTTATGTGTGAAATCATATAGTTCTTAGCTTTTCCTGATTGACTTATTTCATTCATTGTGAAGCTCTCAAAGTCCATCCATGATGTTGTAAATGGCACTATGTCATGGTTTCTTATGGCTGAGCAGCATTCTATTGTATATAAGTACTACATCTTCTTTATCCAATCCTCTATCAAAGAACACTTTGATTGTTTCCATGTCTTGGCCACTGTGAATAATGCTGTGATGAATATGGGGGTGCATGTGTCTTTATGTACTCGTGTTTTTGAATTTGGGGAGTAGATACCCAGTAGAGGGATTGCTGGGTGATATGGTAGTTCTATTCTTAATTTTTTGAGAAAACACCATACTTTCTTCCATGGTCACTATACAAATTTGCATTCCACCAGAAGTGAATGATGGTTACTTTTTCTCCACAGCCTCTCCAACATTTGTTATTACCTGTCTTGTTGATAATAGCTCATCTGACAGGTATGAGGTGGTCTCAAACCTTCCCACATTTAGTCGATTTTATGGCAGTTCTTTTCATGTAATCCTGCCAGCCCTTCTGGGGTTTTTTTACTATGTTATAGCTATTTAATTATATTGAAATTTTAAAGGGAGAGAGCAAAGGTATCTCTCACACCACTATTACTCTAACATCATCAAGCTTTTCTGTTACTTTTTTTTAAGGTGAGAAGAGGGTTGATAATGAGGCAGATTCCCACATGTGCCCCAACTATGATCTATCGTGCAACCCTGTTTTGGGAAGATGTACAACTACAGAGCTCTTTTTAGCACTTGAGGCTAACACTCAGACTAACCAAGCTATTCTCAGCACCCCAGGCTATGCTTGAATTAATCAAGCCACTGGCTGTGAAAGAAAAAGAGAGAGAGAAGGGGAAGAGGGAGGGAGAGAGAAGCAGATGGTAGCTTCTCCTGTGTGCCCTGACTGGGAATCAAACCCAGGACATACATACACCTGGCCAACACTCTATGCACTGAACAACTGGCCAGGGCCATTATTACCTTTTTTTAAAAGATCATTTTGGCTATCTGTAATGCTGGTGGCTGAAGCCAGGCAGGTTCACATTGGATATGAGCAGAAGGTAGAGGAACTGCATTGCCAGAAAACATTGTGCCATTACTGTTTAATAGATTCTTGCAGTGGTGGACAAACAAAGAGGCAGGGGAAAACTGCTTCACATAACAGACAAACAAACAGTAAAACAACCCCTCACAATGGTGTGCAAGCAATCGGCAATCTGAGTGAAAGTACTTGTAGCCTTACATAGGCTGCACATGTGTGGCTCTGCCATGTGCTTACACACTAATCATGCAAGTGTAAGGAAACAAGCCTAACACAGCTGTTTTCCCAACACTATCATATATTCTTTCAGTTTTTATAACCTCTTTACAATTAGTTTGTCAATTTTTTAAGAAAAATCTTACTGAGATTTGTATTGCGATAACATATATGATACTTCATAATTCAGTGGTTCTCAAACAGTCCCTGGACACAGCATTAGAATCACTGAAAACTGGTTAAAAATGTAAATTCTCCATTTTCACTCCATATCTTCTGAATCAGAAAATCTGGATGATACATTTTCTTTGCTCTATTGTCAAATGATTTACTTCCACAAATATTATTAGTCACAGAGAGCATTGCTAGTTCTCTTTTAAATAGTTCGTCATCTTTTTAAAAGGCTTAAAAATAAAAAAAAAACAAGTCTTGCATATTTCTGACATAGATCCCATGTCTGGTTTTCTCTATTACCTTGCATAGATTTGAGGTCTAATATTTATTAAATCTGAAGATCTTTAAACATCCGTCACGATGCAGATCTGCTGGTGACAAATTCACTCAGACATATCTAAAAAATCTATTTTACTGTTTTACAAAAGTAATTTTGTCTCGTTTAAATTTACTGGTTGACAGTTCTATTGTTATTTTTATTTTGAGTTTAAAGATGTTTTCAATTCTTCTGCTATGGCATGGTTTCTCCTGGAGTCAGCATTCTTTCCTTGTTTCCCTGTAAGAAATGGGTCTCTTTCTATGAAATAAGCTGCTTTTAGAATATTTACCTTATTGTTAATTTTTAGTGTATTTGTTCAATGTCTTTATTTGGTTTGCATTTATCTTGCTTGGTGTATATTTAGTTTCTTTACTGGGTAGGATTATATTTTTATTCACTTCATAACATGCTTGATGCTTACTTCTTCAACTGCTTGGTCTGCTCACTCTTTATGGATCCCTTTTACACATGTTTGACTGGCTGATGTTATCTCACAGGTCACTGAGTCACTGTTCTTTATTTAAAGCTTATATTTTTCTGTATTCCTCAGTTTGGATTATTTTTTATTACGGTACCTTCAGATTAGCTACACACACACACACACACACACACACACACACACACACACACACATTTTTTACTCTGCAGTGCCTAATTACAATGTTGAATTTCTGGGTTTTGTTGTTAATTTACTTGTGGATCAGTTTGTTCTCTTGTTCTTTGTTTTTGTTTTTATTTGTTTTGGAAGGTCTAAGTGACCTTTTTTTCTAGGAGTCATTTTACTCTTTTCTTGTTGTACTCTTTCCTTGAGTTACTGCTGAATGTCCCAGGTGTTTAATGAGCTATTTCAAATATGACCATTCAGAACCAGAATGTTCCTATCCCTGTGTGAGCTCTGATAGCCAGAGACGGATTTAACGGTGGGTGCACCGAGTGTGTGCCTGGGCCCTGACTTTTGAAGGTCCCTGCAAAACACCAACTTTACACTTTTCTCTAATGACACCAAGTTTGGTTTTATATGTGCTATTTTAACATTAATAGTACATTAATAGTACATAATAATTTTTATTTAAAAATATGGTTAACATGTATTTTTATTTTCCCTGTATCTCTCTTTTTTTAAGAGGCCCAATATTTTCTTCTGTGCCTGGAACCTCAACTGACCTTAATCTGCTTCTGCTGGTAGCTTCTCCCTGGTTTTTGGGTTTTGCTTGGCCTCATGTAATCCTACCCTAGGCCAGTGCAGATAAGCAGTTAACCAAATGTCTCAAGGACCTTCATTCAGGTTTCTAGAACACAATCTCTGTTGTTCCCTCCCTTTTAGTACCTCACCTGATGCATCTGAGCTTCAGGCTCCTTAAGCTATAATCTTTGTGTCCTTAGCTCAGCAGGACCATTATGTTTATTGGGTTACATTCTTCTTGAGGTGATCTTGGATTTATCTCCTCTAGTTCTGTTTTCCAGGGTTTTTTGTTCTGCATTACCTGTTTTCCAGTCTTCAAACAACTATTTCTCCTAGGGTTCCCCTACTCAGTAGTAAAATAGTTTTAGTGTCAGAATTAGTTCAATACTGCATATTATGTCATAACTGATAGGACTATAGAGGTAGAATAAAAACATTGTTTTTCTTCCTCCTTTTCCTCTATGCTTCTCTTACTACAGCTTTAGAAAATTACAAACAGAATATATAACTGATTAATCAAGTATAAATATGTTATGGCTGAGATCTCATTGTAGTCAATAGTTGATTAACCAAGGACAAAGGGATGTTTAACCAGCCCCGAACCTGCAGCTCAGTTGCCAGAAATTCAGAAACTGCTTAGAACACTCCAATGTGCCAGAATGATAGACCCCAGATCCTCCCTTGACCCGTTTCTAGATTCTCATCAGTTGACCCCCCCCCCCCCAGGGTGTGCTGATCTTCCTGATCCACAAACAATAAATATGTCAAGAACCCCAGGGCCACAAATTTCCAAGACCACAAATCACTAGAGTTACTTGTGTGCTTCTCTCCTGCATTTTCCCTGTATAAACTGGCCTCTAACAAGCTCAAGGAAAAGTGGATGTTAGAGTTTTACCTGTCACTTGCTCAGATGCCAGCTTCTGATATTTAATAAAAGCTCATTTTCATTATCTAATCTTTGTTTCCACTTTTGGGCTGAGTAGTGACAAGCATCCCGAGCCCCAGACTTGGTTGATCTCAGGTTTTAGAACTAGATAGTACATTGATTTGTAATCATTTGAAATACATTAGAAAAACTGGTGAATATGTTTTAAAACATAATGGACCTATGTAAATATATTTGTTTTGTAAGTTTAAAGCTTTCTAATTTAATTATCTTATAAAATATTTGACTAGTAATACTAAAAATTTGCACTTTTAAAATAACTTTATTAGTCTTTGGTATGCAAGCTGTAAATATACAACAGTGGTTCTCAAGTAATTGTGTGTCATTAGTTTCTGCTTGGAGACATTTTTCAGTGACAGCTATGGGTGGATGGATGATATTGGCATTGAGTGAGTAGAGATTAGAGATGCTGAACAGCCCATAATTCCCAGATGGCCCTTAGAACAGAGAATTACCAAGTTCAAAATGTCAATAGTACTGAGGTTGAGAAGCTTTGATAAAGATCATTATTATGAACAATTTAACTTAATCTTAATTCCTTTTTTCAGACATATTTTTTCTTCATCATTACAAGAATATTAAGTATAGTGGCATAATATAATTTAAATTTTAATTAATTGAAATTATTATTATTTCAATTCCTCTCAGTATAGCCCAGTGAATGATAGGTAGAATACTTTAATTATCTAAATTTATTTTCATAATTATTACATTAATTATTTAAATTTGTAGAATACATTAATTATCTAAAATTATTCAATAATGTTTTTAAACAATTAAATAATTTTTATATGCACAGCAGCTCTGATTATATATAGAATGACATAAAATTATGTTCATTATAAAACATTTTAAACTTTCTTAATTTTCCATTTTAAGCATACCTGGGAGTGAATTATAAAACAGAACTGGTATGGCTGCAAAGATGGCAACAGTGACTCCTACATATCAGGCAATTGAGAAAATACCCACATCAAATTATGAAGGAAAGGCTGAGACACATTGTCATCATAAACCCCACCCCCAGCTCAGTACCATATAGTTTGAAGGGCACCTCCAATTCCCAGCTTTCCCTTGAAGAGCAAACAGCTTGAACCTTACAATTTTAACTTTTGCTTCAGGGACAGGTTCTCCCGAACATCTAACTCTTTTGCTTCAGGGACAGGTTCCCCTGAACATCTAACTCTGAAGACCAACAGGATTTATGCCTAAAATGCCCAGAAGACTATAGTAAACAAAGAAGTAATTTATTATGGATGCACACACTCAACTGAGCTGTTGCCCAGAGTTCAGCGAAGCAGCAGGAGGCAAAAATGCCCATCTTCCAGTCTTTCTCTGAGTAATGTCTATTTTTATAACTTTAAAAGCTGTCGTCTGAGTTCAGGCTTCTAAATTAACATGCATCTAAGAGTTGACTACAATCTTCTCCAAAGACCAGGGAAACCAGCAGACACTTCCCCTACCCTCTTACTTCAGCCTGCTCCAAATCCTCCATATCTTCCTGTAAGAAGCCTGTACATGTTTGTAACCCAGCTTTTGGGGGCTGCGGCTTGAGGGACAGGTTCCTGGATCATCTGGCTCTCTTAGCCAACAGGGATTCTATTCAGGAGTCCCACTGAAACATAGCAAAGAAGAAAGTCATTTATAATGGGCTCAGGCTACACCCCTTAATGATTATATACCCACATCAGCACAGTGGGTAACAGGCAAAACATTCCATCTCCCACTTATTCCCAAAGTGTTCTCACTTCATACTTTCCAGCTACCACCTGAAGGTCTAGCCTGGAGTTAAGTGTTGCCTGTGACCCTCTCCTTTAGGACACTGACAGAATAGGGCACAGCCTTAGTTACTGGGAGTTACTAAGAACAAAGATTGGGTAGAACAATCATAAATGTTTGAGAGACTGACAGGAACACAGACCCGGGTAACTGACAAAACCCACATTCAACATGAGACCATTTACTCTGTCAAGACATGCAGAGGTGGTTGTTTTATCTAATGTACAGAAACCAACACAAAGAGTCAAAAAACAAAGAAGAAATTATGTTCTAAAAAGAAAAAGAAAAACTGAAGAATCAGATCTTACTGAAATTGAGAAAAGTGAGTTACCAAGTAGAGAGTACAAAATAACAATCATAAAAATGCTCTCCAAGGTCAGAAGACCAGTGCCTGAAGAGTCAAAATTTCAATAAACAGATTGAAAATACAAAAAGTATCAAAAATGACAGAATTGAAGGATACAGTCACAAAACTTAAAATTAAATGGTGAAGGGGTTGAAGATTTGGAACAAATACATACTCGATCAAGGAGAAGAAAGCATCATCTAATTCAAATACAGGGCAGTGAAATTTATCTCATCAGTTCCAGGAAGCAAAAGGATCCACATGAGATGAATCCAAAGGACCCACACTGAGACACATTATCATTACATTGTCAAAATGTTTAAGTGTTTAAGCCAAACTGCAACTCTTGCAGGTGAAGTATAACTCTGATTTTTAAAATTAATTTTAAGTTATTGTGTTTACATAGATTCTAGTGTCACCCCAAATGCATCTCCTCCTCCCCCGTATTCCCCTCAACATCTCCCTTGCCCCCTCCCCATAACACCTTCCCCCCTTCCCTTCAGGTTTATCCCATCCTATCACCCCCTTCTCCTCTGTTCTCTTTTTCCTCTGGTCTCTTTGATCCAGCCTCTGACTCAATTCCGTTCCTCAGTTCACATTGTTCATTGCATTCCTCAAATGAGCGAGGTCATATGATATATTTTTTTCTCAGCCTGGCTTATTTCACTTAACATAATAGTCTCCGGGTCCATGAATGTTGTTGCAAAAGGTAAGATTTTCTTCTTTTTCATGTTCCCTTAGTATTCTATTGTATATATGTACCATGGCTTTTTAATCCACTCGTCCACTGACAGACACTTTGGCTGTTTCCAGATCTTTGCTATTGTGAACAATGCTGCCATAAACATGGGAGAGCATTTCTTTTTTTGAATCAGTGATATGGTGTTCTTGGGATATATTATTCCTAAAAGTGAGATGGCTGGGTCAAAAGGCATTTTCATTTTTGGTTTTTTGAGGAATCTTCATACTGTTTTCCACAGTGGCTGCACCAGTCTGCATTCCCACCAGCAGTGCAGGAGGGTTCCCTTTCCTACACACCCTCACCAACACTTATTTTGTGTTGTTTTTTTAATAAGTGCCATTCTGACTGGTGTGAGGTGGTATCTCATTGTGTTTTTAATGTGCATTTCTCTAATGATTAATGATGTTGAAATTTTTTCATCTGTCTATTGGCCATCTGTGTATCCTCTTTGGAGAACTATCTATTCATTTCTTTTGTCCATGTTTTGATTGGATTGTTTATCTTCCTGGTGTTGAGTTTTATAAGTTCTTTATAAATTTTGGTTATTAGCCCCTTATCAGACTTATTGTCGAATATGTTCTCCCATTGTGTGGTTTGTCTTTTTATTCTGTTCATATTGACTTAGCTGTGCAAAAGCTTCTTAGTTTGATATAGTCCCATTTGTTTATCTTGTCTTTTATTTCACTTGCCATGGAGATATATCAGCAAATATATTGCGAGAAATGTTGGAGAGTTTACTGATTATGTTTTCTTCTAAGATACTTATGGTTTTATGACTTACATTTAAGTATTTATCCATTTTGAGTTTATTTTTGTAAATGGTGTAAGTTGATGGTCTATTTTTATTTTTATTTTTGCAGGTAGTTGTCCAATTTTCCCAACACCATTTGTTAAAGAGGCTGTCTTTACTCTATTGTATGCTCTTACCTCCTTTGTCAAATATCAATTGTCCTTTATGGTGTGGGTTTATTTCTGGGTTCTCTGTTTTGTTCCATTGATCTGTATGTCTGTTCTTATGCCAGTACCAAGCTATTTTGAGTACAATGGCCTTGTAGTATAAATTGATATCAGAAAATGTGATTCCTCCCACTTTATTCTTCTTTTTCAAGATTGCTGAGGCTATTCGAGTTCTTTTTTGGTTTTATATAAATTTTTAAAATATGTGTTCTATATCTTTGAAGTCTGTCTTTGGTATTTTAATTGGTATTGCATTGAATTTATAAATTGCTTTGGGTAATATAGACATTTTAATGATGTTTATTCTTCTTATCCATGAACATGGTATATGCTTCCACTTGTTTGTATCTTCCTTGATTTCTTTTTTCAATGTTTTATAATTTTCTGAGTACAACTTTTTAAGCTCCTTGGTTAAATTTACTCTTAGGTACTTTATTTTTTTTGTTGCAATAGTGAAGAAGATTGTTTTCTTAATTTCACTTTCTGACAGTTCATTGTTGTTGTACAAAAATGCCTCTAATTTCTGAGTATTAATTTTATATCCTGTCACCTTGCTGAATTAATTTATCAGGTCTAGTCATTTTTTGATTGAGACTTTAGGGTTTTCTATATACAGTATGACTTCATCAACAAATAATGATAGTTTTACTTCTTATTTTCCAATTTGGATGCCTTTTAACACTTTTTGTCTGGTTGCTGTGGCTAGGACTTCCAGGACTATGTTGAATTAGAGTGGTGAAAGGGGGCACCCCTGCCTTGTTCTTGATCTTAAGGGAATTGCTTTTAATTTTTTCTCATTGAGTATGATGTTGGCTGTGGGTTTGTCATAGATGGCTCTTATCATGTTGACGTATATTCCCTGTATTCCCACTTTGCTGAGAGTTTTGATCATGAATGGGTGCTGGATTTTATCAAATACTTTTTCTGCATCTATTAAAATTATCATGTGGTTTTTCTCCTTCCCTTTATTTATGTGATGAATCACATAGATTGATTTGTAAATATTGTACCAGCCTTGCCTCCCAAGAATAAATCCCACTTGAGCATGGTGTATGATTTTTTTCATGTATTGCTGGATCCGGTTTGCTAATATTTTGTTGCGAATTTTAGCATCTAAATTCATTAGGTATATTGGCTTAAAATTTTTTCCTTTGTGTTGTCTTTGCCTAGTTTTGAAATCAGAATTATGGTCACCTCATAAAAGGAGCTTGGAAGTCTTCTTTTCTCTTGATTTTTTTGAAATAGCTTGAGCAGGATAGGATTTATTTCTTTAAATAGTTGATAGAATTCACCTGTGAAGTCTTCTGGCCCAGGGCTTTAGTTTGTGGAGAGGTTTTTGATAACTGTTTCTATCTCATTTGTTGTAATTGGTCTGTTTAGATTTTCTGTTTCTTCTATATTGATTTTTGAAAGATCATATGTTTCAAGGAATTTGTCCATTTCACCTAGGTTGTCTAGTTTTTTGGCATACAGTTCTTCATAGTATTTTCTTACAATCCTTTGTATTTTTGCTCTGTCAGTTGTTACTTCTCCACTCTCATTTCTAATTTTATTTAGTTGAGTCCTCTCTCTTTTTTTCTTGGTGAGTCTGGTTAAAGGTCATAGATCTTGTTTATCTTTTCAAGGAACCAGCTCTTGGTTTCATTGATCCTCTGTATTGTTTTTTTTTTTTTTTTTTTTTTGCCTCTATGTCATTGATTTCACTCTAATCTTTGTTATTTCCTTCCTTCTACTACCTCTGGGCTTTACTTGCTGTACTTTTTCTAGTTCTTTTAGATGCAGGGTTAAGTTGTATATTTGAGCTTATTCTAGCTTCTTAAGGTATGCCTGTAATGCTGTGAACTTCCCTATCAGGAGTGCTTTTGCTGTGTCCCATAAATTTTGCATTGTTGTATGCTCATTATCATTTGTTTCTAGAAATATTTTTATTTCTTCTTTGATCTCATTGTTAACCCATTTGTTATTTAATAACATACTATTTAGTTTCTAAGTGTTTGAATATTTTTCAGTTTTTTTTTTTTGTTGTGGTTGATTTCTAGTTTCATGGCATTGTGATCAGAGAAGATGCTTGATATGATTTTAATCTTCTTAAATTTGTTGAGACCCCTTTTGTGCCCTAACATGTGGTCTATCCTATCGAATGTAAATGAGCACTTGAAAAGAATGCATATTTTGCTGCTTTAGGCTGAAAGGTTCTGAAGATATCTATTAAATTGAGTTGATCTAGTGTGTCCTTTAAGTCTGCTGTTTCTTTGTTAATTTTTTTTCTTGAGGATGTATCTAGTGATGTTATTGGAGTATTGAAATCCTTTACTATTATAGTATTGCTGTTCATCTCACTCTTTATATCCATCAAATTCTGCTTTATATATTTGGGTGCTGTTATATTAGGTGCATAGATATTTATAATTGTTATTTCTTCTTATTGGACTGCTCCCTTTATCGTTATATAGTGACCTTCTTTATCCCTTACTATAACCTTTGTTTTAAAGTCTATTTTGTCAGAAAAAAAGTATTGCTACTCCAGCTTTTTTTTCATTTCCATTTGCATAAAATATTTTTTTCCAACCTTTTACTTTCAGTGTATGTGTATCTTTTGTTTTAAGGTGTGTTTCTTGTAGACAACATATGTATGGGTCTTGTTTTCTTATCCATATGTCTTTTGATTGGATCATTTAATCCATTTACATTTAAGGTTATTATTGATCTGCAGTTGTTTAAGGTCATTTTATTTTTTAAAGCTACATTCTTCTTTTACTATATTTTTTTCTCCCATTCTTCTGTTTATAAAAGGCCTCTTAACATTTTTGAAGCATTGGTTTGGTTGTAATAAATTCCTTGAGTTGTTTTTTTGTTTTGTTTTGTTTTGTTTTTGTCTAAGAAACTTTTTATTTCTCCTTCAACTTTAAATGATAACCTTGCTGGATTAAAAAGTCTTGGTTGTAGGCTCTTGTTCTGCATTACTTTGAATATTTCTTGCCATTCCCTTCTGGTCTCTAGTGTTTGTGTTGAAAAGTTAGATGTCATCCTTATGGGGGGTCCTTTGTGGTGATTGACTTCTTTATCTAGAATCTTTTAATATTTTTTTTATCTCTTAGCTTTGGCATTTTAATTATGATGTGTCTTGGTATAGATTTCTTTGGGTTTCTCTTTAATGGAATTCTCTGTACTTCTTGAACTTGTGTGACTTTTTCCAACATCAATTTAGAAAAGTTTTCAGCTATCATTCTTCAAACCAGGTCTCTAACTCTTGTTCTTTCTCTTCTTCTTCAGGAACCCCTATGATGTGGATATTGTTTCTTTTTAGGTTGCCACAGAGCTGTCATAGAGTTTCCTCAGACTTTTTGAACCTCTTTTGTTTTTGCTGCTCTGCTTCTGTGTTTTTGTTTATCTTGTCTTCTATATTTCTACTTTGATCCTCTACTTTATCTAGCCTTCTTTTAATTGCTTCTAGTGTAGTCTTTATTTCTGATTTTGTATTTGTCATTTCTGACTGATTTTTCTCTATTATTTCAATTTCCTTTTTGATGCTTGTTATCTTTATTTATGTTCTCATTGTGTCCATCCATTGTTACTCTAAGATCTTTGAGCATTCTAATAATCATTATTTTATACTCTGCATATGGTAGTTTGGTTATTACCATCTCCTTCAGTTAATTTCTGGGGGTTTCTCTTGTTGATTCATTTGGATTGTATTTCTCTCTCTTCACATTTTGTCTGTGTATACCTTCCTCGTTTGGGTGTGTTGTTTGTAGAGCTGGCTAAATCTAGGGTTGGTATTGTCTGTCTCCAGTTTTCAGTTGTGTTATTTCTAGATCTTGGGTTGGCATCAGCTGTTGTTTGTAATCCACTGTGGGCTACTTATCTGTTATCACTGTTCTTTTTGCTGTCTGTGTTGGAGTTTTCTATATCTTACCTGGGTCAGGTGTGAGGAGACCTTCCCTAAGCTTCCACTCTAACAAGGGTTGTTAAGTCCTGAACTGGCACTTTCCATATCTGGCTGCTGAATGTGCCTGCCCTGTACCTCCCTGGCTGGAACCTGGAGCAGATCAGTGGGGGGTCACTGCCTATGACTGGCTCTTATCAACCTTTAGGGAGCTACAGGCAATCCAGATATTGTGGCTGCCTCTGCTGGGTCCAGGTGCCATTGTAAATATCAGCTGCATTCCTAAGCTTGTTTTTAACTACTCTTGGCCTGGGAGAAGTTCCTTTAAAAGTTGAAGTTCCTCTAAGATCTGCTTTATGTTGCTTCTTATTGCTGACTTCTTGTTGGGCTCAGTACTGTAATTCAGTGATTAGGTAGGTATTGGATGTGGCTTACTCTTTAGCCTCAGGCATCATTTTTTCCAGACTTTTAATTAATTCATTTTATTTTGTATTTTGTTTTTTTTCTTCTTTTTCAGCACTCAGTAGGGTGTAGTCACAGGGGTTCAGTGGGTGTGGCCCCTGTGCTTCTGTTTTGTGGTCTGTCCACTGGGCTGCTGCTGCTGTTGCTGCCTGGGTCATTTGGCCTTAGGTACTGCTGCCACCAGTCAGCCTTCATGGCCACTGTCCCCTATGTGGGCTTGTGCATGCCCCTGAGTGCCCATTTGAACTCCTTCCATGGCTCCCCCAGCCTCTGCTGCCACTGAGGGCTGACCTGTGCCACAGGCACTTTTGCTCATAAGCCTGGGCCTCCACAGCATCTGCCCCAGTTTTCACCTCCATGGGTGGACTTGTGTATGCCTGCTCTGACCATTTCTGGTGCTTCCTCAGCCTCCGCTGTTCCAGAGGGCACACCGGCACCACGGGCAAGTTTGCGTGCTGGCTGGGACCTCCGCAGTGGCCACCTCAATTTCCGCCCTTGCTGGTGAGCTCACACGTGCCCACATTTACCCCCTCTACTGTCACTCCGGCCTCCACCTCTGCCAAGGGTGGGCCCATGCAGCAAGCAGGATTGTGTGTGAGTCTGGACCTCTGCAGCAGCAGCGGTGGTTCCCACCTCTGTGGACCAGCTTGTGCACTTGCTCAATCACCTTGCTTTGGTAGCCACACCCTATCTCCTCCGGCTCGCCTGCCCCCAGTGAGCACTCAGCAGTGCTGCTGGTGGTGTATCTTATACCTCTACATTTTCTATTTGTTTCCTTAACTGCTGCCTGGCTAATAAGCGCCTTTGTTCTAACTGGGGCAGGTGAGCCTCTGCTGGATGGGATAATTTCTTCCCTTTGCTGGTGATGCTGTTCCCAGAAAAAATGTTCACTTTAGGTTTGGGTAGTGACTCAGCCCAGGGGTTATGGTGTCCATCCCTCAAAGTGTCTCCCCCTGTGCCTCTGAGACCACTCTCTCCCCTGACACCTACAGTCCTCCCAGTGCTCTCAGCTCCTGAAGCTCCAGGAAAGCGGCTGTGAATGAGGCTCTTCATGCAGTCCATTTAATACAGAGCCTGGGACTTAGAGTTCTGCCTCCTTCTCTCAAACAGTATCTAGGCTTTTTTCTCAGCCAAATATATTCCATAATTCTCTAGGCTGGGATTCTCTAGGCTGGGATTCTAATTTTGGGGATCAGGACCCACAACTTGCTGAATAACCCTCCTCATCGTGAGAGTCCCTCTGTCTTGGAGTGGGGCAGCCATTTTCACATCTCCGCCTTTCCTATTAGTCTCAGTGTGGGTTCTTTGGTGGACTTTGGCTGTAGAATCCTCTTAGTTTAGTTCAAAGTTGGTCTTTCACGATGAGTGTTTTCTGATTTAAGTTGTAATCCACCTTGGTTCTGGGAAGTGGGAGTTGAAGTGTCCGCCTATTCTGTGGCCATCTGACTTTTTTTAAAAAAAAGCCAATTCAGTCAATATTATCTTAAGCACCAATTTATCCACCCATACCATTGATTTATTCAGCAAAATTGACTATGTGCCAGATACTGTGCTCAGTTCTTGGAATAGAACAGTGAACCAACTCCCTAACCTCTTATGAGGGATTTAGAAAATAAACCATTGAATGTGTAGTACAATACCAGGAAGTGATAAGTTTTATGAAAAATAGGAGGGTAAGCAAATGTTAAAATTACCTTGGATAGTGAGAGAAGGACTCTTTCATACATTGTAAAGAAGCTCTAGGTCAAGAATGCAGCCAAATCTCAGAAATAAACTGGATTCTGGATCTCAGTACAGTGAAGACTTGCTGTCTTGTCTGGTATTCTTTCTACATGTCTGCTTCATTCTTGTCTCTTTCTGCAGACTACTTCTTCTTTAAAATATAGGGCTAAAGCCTGACCTGTGGTGGCGCAGTGGATAAAACGTCGACCTGGAAATGCTGAGGTCGCCGGTTCGAAACCCTGGGCTTGCCTGGTCAAGGCACATATGGGAGTTGATGCTTCCAGCTCCTCCCCCCCTTCTCTCTCTCTCTGTCTCTCTCTCTCCCTCTCTCTGTCCTCTCTAAAAATGAATAAATAAATTAAAAAAAGATTCTAAAATATAGGGCTAAAAATGGGGCATAAATTATGTTTCCACACTTTACATCTTACAATTTTAGCCACCAGGGTGGTTCAGGATGACCCTATTGTCATTCTCTGCCATCCTGATTATGAAGTCTGATATTGGCCAATTCTAGATTTAAACCTGAAACCACTGTGCCTTCCAGATCTGATGTCAGTTTGCTCTTCTAAGATAGACAGGTCAGTTTCTGAACCCCACTCACTACTCTAAGAAGCAATCTTACTATCAGTTTTGATTCTTCTTATTAATATTGATTTTTACTCATATTTATCAAGTGACTATCATACACCATGCTATTCTAAGTGTTCTTCATTAATGATCTCATTTAACAATTATGTTTTGTGTGAAACATCAGCTTTCTAGAACTTTGTCCCCTTGAGATTGAGTTTTGTTGTAGATGTAACAGCTGATTTTGAGTTTGACTTAAAATAACATTATAATTTTCCAACTGAAACTCAAAATATTGATACAGAATTTACTTGACTTCAATGCAAAGCACTATATTTTAGTTGTCATAACACAAATTGTGGAGCTGGGTTAAATTCTCTGTTTCACCAGTTACTAGCTACGTAGCTTGGGCAAGTTACCTCTAAGTTTCTCATTCCTTATGAGTGAAAATGTCACAGTGGGAATGGACGTGGCACATAGCACATTTCTTGGCTGATTACAAGGGATATAAAGTTGCATGTATTACCATCAGAAGATTCCTCCCTGTCAATGCTGATCTGTGTCAAGCTCAAGCCAGTAAGTTCCCTGGATACCAGCTATTGGCAGTTCATCATTACTGCATTCAAAATTATGATTGAATGAATTATAGTTCTGTCACTTGTCCAGGAGAAATTTTAGGCATTTAAAGTTAAGACAAAAAACCCCCATTAATATTACCTTCTCTTTGGTGTAGAAATGCAAGAATTCTTGTGAAAAACCAAAATTCCCCTATACTTCCAATATTTGTCTGTGGTTGCTATAAGTGAACATTTGTTAATATAAAATCTCTTGTCAAGTTTGCCATTTCTTCCAACTGACATCAAAGTTAAAGAAAGTCAGATTTAAATAGGGTTTTAAGGATGAGAATGAAAAAAAATAATGTAAAGGCTTCAGAGCCTCACTGGAACCTAGCGCTGGATACAAGTTGAAAGTGTTCTTAGATCTGGAGGGAAAGATGACATGGCTGTCAGGGAGATGACACAGGCATACAGACTGGGAGGAAGAAAGGTCTACAAAGCTTTTCTGTTTCACAAGACAGATTCACAAGATAAAATCAGCAGCATCAAGCTAGTGCCTTGCATGTAGGGGCATGTGTCTCAAATGCCTCCAGAGGTGCCACAGGTATCAGCACTGCTGCCACCTCCCAGTTCTTGGGACACACTTTTAGTTCATGGTGGAGTATATGAGCTTCCAGTGTATCCTTCCCTAATTTTGCTTTTCAAGGTAAAGCACCTTTCAAGAACAAGCCAAGGTAGAAATTTGGATTGAATTGATTATAGGTGCTTTATGTTTTTTCTATTACAGGCACATAAAGCTACAAATTCCTGTTAGGATTGCTGTCACTGTATCTCCTAAATTATTGTGAAGCCAGTAGGCATCGCCACCATCAAAGCTGCCTGGCCCATGCAGGTTCACATTAGATTTGCACAGTTGGTAAAGAAACAATGGAGCCAGGAACTGGTGAGCCATCTTTAATCCTAGCTTGCACCTGGTGGGCAAGTAAAAACACACTGGGCTCCAAAACCCACTCATTCAGTGCTCACAAAGCTACTGATTTATCTGAGTTCTCCTAGAATCAAAGGTTTTTAGCTCACCAGAATTATTCACCTTTGTTCCCCAGTTTCTTCCTTCTCCCTGCACAAACTCTGCACAAACTGGCTTCTCCTTCAACACTCCACCATCTTGGCTGCCTCTCCTGGCCTCCTCCACGTAGCCTTTCTCTGCTCTCCTCTCTAATGCTAATTTCAGGAACTGAGAGAGCAAGCTCCCGGTCTGCCCCACTTTATAGCGCAGAAATCAAAACCTTTAATCCAATATACAGAATAGGAAAGTCTCTGATACAAAGTCACTTATCTGAGTCATGATGGGATTGCACCACCCCTATGTCCTAAAATCGCAGATGTACCAGGAGAGTAGTAGATACTCCTTGCTGCTGGGCTCTCATCTTCTGGAGGCCATGGCCACTGGCCTTACAATTATGATATATTATGTTTTTATTTTCCATCAGTTTGGAATCTTTTTAAATTTCTCTATTCTTTCTAGTTTGAACAATACATAATTTAGAAGTGTACTCTTTAATTTTCAATTATTTAAAGACTTTATAGGTAGTTTACACCTACTGATTTTTAAATTAATTCTCACTGTAGTAAGAAAATATATTCTTCAAGCTTTCATTTTTTTTCAAAGTTATTTAGCTCTACTATATTCCTGCATATGGTTGATCTTCTTTTTTGGCACCTGAAATAAATGTGTTTTGCAGTTATTGGAAATAATATTTTGTAAATAACAGTAAGATCAGTTTGGAATATAGTGTTGGTCAGATTTTTTGTTATTATTTATTTTTCTAATTATTTTACATTGAATTTATTATTTAAAAATTAGTGAATTATACATAATGCTTTTTATGTATCATAAGTTGCAACTCATCATAGCACATACCAGTGTAGAAAACTGCTACTTTTACTTTATTGCCAAATTTATCCAAAATGCTGCAGAGGTTTTGCCTTTTACTTTTTTCTACTCTCTGGGTAAAATAACTTACCTAATTAACAGCCTTTCTGAATGGATATTGTTATGAACTTAAGGTATGTAACCCTACAGAAGTCATGTGTTGAAGCTCTAACACCCCCATTGGGGCTGCATATGGAATAAGAAATTAATTAGGGTAAATGAGGTCAGAAGGGTGAGGCCGTGATTTGAATGTATTAGTTCCCTATAAAAAAAAGGGAGCAGAAACTAACTCACTTCCTCTCTCTGTGTGCACCAAGGAAAGGCTATGTGAACACACAGTGACAAGGTGACCATCGGCAACCCAAGAGGAAACTCCCAACAGACACCCACCAGGTTGGAATCTCGATGCTGGATTTCCAGTATCCAGAGCTGTGAGAAAGTAATTTACTGTTGTGTAAGACACCCATCTATAGCAACTTATTATGGCAGCTCAAACAGACTCATACAAATACTCATCTAACTGATTCTTGGTTCATCATTGCGTTTCGTAGGAAATGTGAGAGAGAATAGGTTTGTGGATAAAGTTATAAAAGTCTAGCCCTGGCTGGTGTCTCAGTGGATAGAGTGTTGGCCTGGTGTATGGATGTCATCGATTTGATTTCTGGTCAGAGCACACAGGAGAGGCAACCATCTGCTTTTCTCTCCCTTCTCTTCCTCTTCTGCTCCTGCAGCCAGTGGCTTAATTGGTTAAACTGTGACCACAGATGCTGAGGATAGCTTGGTTAGTCTAATAATGTCAGCCTCAGGCACTAAAACTAGCTCAGTAATTGAGCATGGCCCCCATATGGAGTTGCTGGGTGGATTCCTGTTGAGACACATATGAGAGTGCCTCACTATCTGCCTTACTCTCATCTAAAAAAAAAATCTTTCTATGGAATAGAATAGTCTGAAGTAAAATACATTCTTTAGAAATTTTGTCAGATACTAGAGTAAATGGTTTCAAGTAGTGAGAAAATCTTTCTGTACAAAGTCTCAGTATTGGTCAGTGGCCAGCCATGAAGGAAGAGAAAAAGTCTAACATTTCAACAGAGTTTGATTAATATAGGTAACTAGCTATAAAGCTAATAGAAAAGCCAAAAGGACAGCAGGGGCCATAAGAAGCCAGTGTTAGTCCAAGGACTGGAAGAGCCATGGAACAGTAGTAGTGGGATTACAGAGGGGCTACAGAGAAAACACACCAGCTGGAGATGTAAAGAGAGAGAGCCAGGGGCCATCCCCCTCTAGCCTTTCTCTTCTTCTCAACCTTCAGGTCTATGCTAGTACCTTCCATTTCACAAAGTAGAGAGACATAAAAGCAAGAGAATAGAGAAAAAAAAGCTTTTCCAAAGTTAACAGTGCTGACTACGAATCAGAACAAGAAAAAGGTGAGGGTGGGTCTGAGGGTGGACAGAAGAATGACTGGCACAGCCTGAAATTAGCATCACTCTTGATCAAAGAATATATAATGCTACACATCAAAGACAACATGTCACACTGAGCATATTCACTAGGGGAATGTGGCAAAGCCTTGGGTGTCTGAGGAAGCCACTTGCACCCTATGTCTTCTTTAAGATTGAAGATAGATGTTTGGACTCATAAACTATTATGACACCAAATTAAAAATGAGAAACTGCTCAAAGGCTGAGTTCCATATATTTGCTGTTAGTCTGCTTTAATTTGGCCTGATTTTCAGCATTGAAAAGCTTAAGACAGCAATGAAAGATAGCAATAAAAATATCTAATGTCATGTTATTTTAATATTAAAGTAGTCATATTTGTGAAATGCACATGACTTTTAATGACAGGCCACAAAATTAAGAAGACATTTCCTTCCTCCCAACATGTAATTCACACCCTGACTTTGCATTTTCCATGTGAAGCCCCAGACAGGGAATATTAAATCAAGTGTCTGGCTTCAGTGAACACACTAACTATTGGGGGTGGGCAGAGGCAGAAATAAAAATATTTTTAAAACACATATAAAAAAATTGCAAAACAAATATTGTACTATTTAGATTTAGAGAACTTAATATCTACCAGTTGCCTGCTAATGACCCCCTATTCATTTTTCCAGTCAACAACTATTTCTTGATTACCTGATTTGCCCAACCTGATAATAAATGGTATGTGTTAACTGCACTGAAGAGAAAGGTCTGCTTCTCTGTTAGATTCTAAGCTCATTGAAAATAGCAGTTTTGTTTATTTATCTTCTGAATTCCCAGCAAATAAAATACATGACAATGAGCAAGATTTTTTTATTTTCAGGTGAGAGGAGGGGAGATACTGAGACAGACTCCCACATGTGACCTGACAGGGATCCAGCTGGCAACCCCCATCTGCGGCTGAGGCTCTCAGCAACCCAGCTATTTTTAGTGCCTGAGGCTGATGCACTTGGACCAACTGAGCTAACTTCAGCACCCTGGGCCATGCTCAAACAAACCGAGCCACTGGCTACTGGAGGGGAAGAGAAAGAGAATGGGGGGGCAGAAGCAGATGGCTGCTTCCTTGTGTGCCCTTACCGGGAATAGAATCCTGGACATCCATACGTGGGGCCCATACTCTATCACTGCAAAACAGTGAAAAATGTGAGACATGTTTGAAGTCACCAGCTGCCTTCTTGCAGTAGCAACACACCCACATGGGCAGTTTCAAGCCTAACACCTGCCCACTCTTTGTGCTATACCAAATTTAAGTGAGAGACACTGTTGCTCACAGTAACGACCCCATAGAGAATTTACATAAGCTTCTGTGTATGGAGTAGAATATTTCTTCCCTCCTGCATTTGTGTCCAGAGGCATCAAGTGTGCATAGGTCGCCATTTCTCAAAGGCCTCCATTTGGGATTGACCATTTCATGGAGTGCACTTTCTTGTCATCTCTTTCTTGTCATCACTTGCTACAAAGCAAGTGAGGTCAGAGAACACTGGCGAACATACTCCGAAGGGTCAGTTCCACTTTGGTCTTGTGTGTGTGTGTGTGTGTGTGTTTCTTTTTAAATAATCAGCCACTTATGTATTTCTTAGCCTTTAAAGACTAAGATGTGGTAGAGAGGGCTCTGAGGGTCATTTTCACACTTTGCTTCTTTCTACAGAAAGTGGCTAGATGCTAAATGAGCCCTGTCCTGGGTGGTCTCTGCCTTGTGCCTCCCAGGCTACGGCTGGGCTTCTTTCTGTTTCTACTGAAGAGGCGAGGAAAGAACATTCACTCCTAAGAATTGGTTCTCTGTCCTTGGCTGCAGCAGCCTTCCTAAAGAAGCCTGTAGCCTCTGGAATAGCATAGCAGGCACATTTCCCTTTATTGTGGAACATTTTAAAAAGCTACATTAGAAGTAAAACTAGTGACAAATTTGAAAATTTATTTTGGTTATTTCAAGTGAATATCTAGGAATTAGGCAACCCAAACAAGACATCGCTTATATTATTAATTAACAGGAGAAATGAAAATGGGTTAAACACTTAAGTAAAGACATGATGCTTCCTTTTATGTAATGAAAATGTGTCCATTAAAGTCTTAATAGGGGCCCTGGCCGGTGGCTCAGTGGTAGAGCGTCGGCCTGGTGTGCGGAGGTCTCGGGTTCGATTCCCGGCCAGGGCACACAGGAGAAGCGCCCATCTGCTTCTCCACCCCCTCCCCCTCTCCTTCCTCTCTGACTCTCTTTTCCCCTCCTGCAGCCAAGGCTCCATTGGAACAAAGATGGCCCGGGCGCTGAGGATGACTCCATGGCCTCTGCCTCAGGTGCTAGAGTGGCTCTGGTCGCAACATGGCGACGCCCCAATGGGCAGATCATCGCCCCCTGGTGGGCATGCCGGGTGGATCCTGGTCCGGCACATGCGGGAGTCTGTCTGACTGCCTCCCCATTTCCAGCTTCAGAAAAATACAAAAATACAAAAAAATAAAATAAAATAAAGTCTTAATAGGGATGAAGGGAAAAAGTTTGCTCCTGTTACTAGATAACTAGTGTATCTGTACATACCATGCATTCACAGACATGTACATAGATATTTGTGCTTTAACTTCTTTTTTGTTTGTTTTATTTTAAATTCAAGTGACCAGTGTTACATGGTGGTGTTTACACCTGCACTGGGAACATCAGATGGTGTACTACTCACTGTTGGACAGACTGCTTGCAATTTGAGAGGAAAGCAAATCTCTGTTTGAACTGCATAGTGTTCCATGCAGGCTTGGCAGTTGCACACTCACTGGAATAAATCGGTTGTACCTTGTTGCATTGTTATTGTGGGATCAGGCAAAAATACTTGGCAGGCATTTCAAAGTAAATGCTTCAATCGAATGACGGCAACTAAGAGGAAAATGCCAAGACTAAAGCAAGTGCATAGTTCGCTATGAAAGAGTGTTTTTCTGATGGAATGTTTAATAAAATGAATTATAGTCATACTTTATTTTAATTAGAATGGTGGTAACTCTCTTTTGTAAACTAAGAGGAAAAGTCAATTTTAACATGGAATATTTTTTCACTAAGACATTTATGTTAAAAATAACAAATGTAAACATGTAGGAAAGTTACAGAATAGAATACGAGGAGGTTGTCAGTTCAGTTCAGTCATGATAAATACCCAATTCTACTTTGGAATCCCTCCCTGGAAATATAAATTGATTTTCCTTACAGCAAGAATGTGGTATGAGTTTGAATATAGAAAAACCAGATTTTTTATCATTATTATTATTATTATTATTATTATTATTGAAGCATGTGACCTTACCAGAGCTTAGGTGGGTCCAAATTTCCATTAGAAGTCACTGTTTTCATAAGGACTTTATAACTTGGACATGACAATTGGCTGTAACCTTTAACTTGGTGAATAACATCTCAGCCTGGAGCAGGCATTTTTCTCCTTTTAATAATACCAAAGGCAAAAATCAGGCAAGACAGCTGCTATTTTTTCCCCTTCAGCTTTTAAATAAAAGTTAGAACAAGATATATCAATGTCAAATAAAGATTGGCTAGAGTTATATTTTCGTTTTTACCTAAAAAGAGCTACTAATTGAACCATTATATATTTTTTGAATTTCAAAGAAAATAGCAAATTAAAATGATTAATTTGTATGTGACATAATTTATGTTCATCACAATTTGATTTTTATTTTGATCTTCATGATAATTATTCCACATAAAGTACCTATTATTCCACATAAAGTAGCTCATCTTTTTGTATCATCTTTTTTGGGGAATGCAAAATTAAATAAATAAAAATATGTAAAAAAATATGCCTAAAACTTCAAATTATTTCTTAATTTGAATACTTCAGAGAGATCATTTAATACTACCTTATCTTCTCACAATGGAAACATTGTTTCAGTTTTGAACTTAAAGTACTTCCTTCCCCATATTTGCACATTTAAAATAAATTTATGTTTTTAGTTTAAGGAAACCAAATTGTTTTGAATACATTTTGTTGGCATGTGATTTTACCTTTGCTTGACATCCTCCCAAGCAAGCGGAAGCACTGAGGATCAGGGCTGGGGATGGGTCCGACCTGCTTGTGGAGAGCGGCTCTTCACCTGGACTCACATTTCTATGGCCTCTGTTTGGGTTGGGGCCTCCGGACACTTGCCCAGGGCCTGTCTCCGTCTGATGACTCACTTATGAATATGAGTCTAGAACTGAATGCTACCATTTGAGTCTCAGCCATAATTTATTTTCTTGCTCCAGATAAGGAACCTAGCATCCTAGGAAATAAGTTCATCAGCTTTTCTGTCAGAGCCTGGAATGAGAGATTTTATGCCCTGATTACAATCTTTCATCAGTAGGTTTATTGTGCAATTTTGCTTTTAATCTTATGTGGTTCATGAACCCATCAGATAACTTGAAGAGAACTAAGAACTCCTTTCCAAGAAAAACGCATAATTGGAGAAAATAATCCCTACAGTTTCAGGGGATCCATGGATATTCTGAAGGCTGTCTAGAAACTATTAAATCCATGTGTTCCACCCCAAGACTCTGTCTTATATATTATCTAACAATCACAATACAATATTCACAGATGATTAGTCATATTTTCTCTTTTCCAACTTCACCATTATTACTCTCAGCTGAAGCCCTATGTCACTCAGAAACTAGAAATAACCAAAGGAGATCTTCTACAAGCTCCCACCACTGCACAACCCACCTACGAGCACATACATCTGTTCCTCAAACTGCTCTCTTGTTACTATGAGTGAATTCTCCTGGCTTTCACCAACATGACCCCTAACCCTTCAGAACCTTTCTCACCTAGTCCACCCATCTCCTTATCTCCTCACTGCACCCTCCGTTTTTCCCTTTCTCTTGGATATTCCCCATTGGCAAATAAACAGCTTGTTATTTTTTCCACTTAAAAAAGAAATTAAAAATAAGCAAATAAAGCTCTACCCATGGCCCCACCCTAACCCATCTTCCCACACCCAGTGATGAGTGCATTTCTATCTTTGCCTGGAAAATGATGTTTCTACTTCTTCCCAATTGTTTGTTTCTTCTCATTTTCTCTTAAACCAAGTTTCCCCTGATCACAACCAATCTACTAAACTTGTCCTTGTCAAGGCCACCAATGACCTCCATGATACTGAATCTACTGGCTCAGACTCGGACTTTGACTTGCTGGGCCAAGTAGGAATTTTGGTGGTTTCCCGTTTATCTCCCTGGGCCCTCTCCTCTTTGAACACCCAGCTCTAAGAAGAGCACACTCTCACAATTTTTTCTGTCCTTCTCCAGCTCCTGGAGAGTTTCTTTGTTACCCCAACTGTGCCATTTTAGAATAGCTCCATCCAGAAACTCAGCTTAAGCTTTACCCTATTTCCTCCAGCATTGACGCTCATACTTTTATACTTCTAAAAATCTTTAGTTTGATATTCAATAGACTCAAAAAATTAAAACCACAGTCTACAAGTCTACATCTTCCCTTTATACTCATGTCTCCCTAGTGTATATCACTGCCTGGCATGCTATAACTTTAACCTTCGTGTCTTTCTGCTTCCACTGGAGCATAAACACTAGAGGGGCACGAACTGTCTTATCTACTGTTGCACTCCAGCTCTTAGAATAAGAGCTGATACAAAAAGAGGCAATGCACATAAATCAATAAGCTACTAATTTCAATAGTAATGTCTAAATATTAAATTAAGCAAATATATTGAGTTTCTACTCTGTAGGTGGCATTGGTTGAATAAGCACACTAATTTCACACCGGACACAACTTAATAATCAGAGATAATAATTTAATTTTTAATTTTTTTAAGTGAGAAGAGGGGATACATTGAGACAGACTTCTGCATGCGCCCCAAAGGGGATCAACCAAGCAAACCCCCTGCCAATACTCTGACCAGCCTAACTATCCTCAGTGTCTAAGACTGATGTAATTGGACCAATCAAGTCATCTTCAGTGCCCTGGTGAAACTAGAACCAATCAAGCCACTGGCTGCAGGTAGGGAACGGGGAGAGGGAGAGGAGAAAAGCAGATGGTTGTTTCTCTGTGTACTCTGACTGTGAATCAAACCTGGGACATTTATACACTGGGCTGATGCTCTACCACTGAGCCAACAAGCTAGGGCCAATTTTTAATTTTTTAAATGTCTATTATTTTAATTTTACAGATGAGTCAACAGAAGAGAGTTTAGATCAGGCTCAGGAAACTACAGTCTTGGGCCAAATATGGCCCACTGCCTCTGTATTTAAGACCCAAAAACTAAAAGTGTTCATATTTTCAAATTGATAAAAAATATCAAAAGAAAAAATATTTCATGACATCAAATAAAATTTAAATTGCAGTATCTTTAAATAAAGTTCCATTTGCACATAGTACACACACTGTTTCTGTACCTTCCTGGGCCTACTTTTGTGCTGTGACAACACAGTTTACAGTTTTGGCAAATACTGTGTAGCCCTGAAGCCTAAACCATTTACTAGTTTAGGGCCATTTACAGAAAAAAGTGTGGTGACTTCTGACTTGGAACACTTGTGCAAAGTCAAGCAGCTCGTAGAGGGTGGAGTGCTCATATGGAATAAATTAGCTCCAAGTCTGTGTTCTGTTGTGTTTGATAACCTTTGGTGTTGTCTAAAATTGCAAAAAAATTAAATCGATTTCTTAAAATAAAAGTTATGTCATCCTTTCAAAATCTCTTCTATCCCACAGAGCACAGTTAGGAAGGGGGTGAGCTCATTTCCACAGGTGTTGGTCACCAGCTGAAGGAACCAGCAGAAGTGCTTGCTGCAGGGTGGACAGCACTGATTCTAAGCATCACTTCCAGGCTCTGCCCAGGGTGTAGTCTCCTCTAGGACTTCCTTTTCATCTCGGGTAAAGAAAGACCGCTGTGAACACAAAGCACAGAAGTGTGGTAACAGAGAGAGAAAACACTACTGTTAGCATAAGACCATTATGAAAAAGGAGGAAATGTTGCTTTCCCATTTTCACTTTTTTTAAAACTTAAATTTTAACTTATACTGGATTAACTATATTGGGGGGACACTGATGAACAGAATTGTACAGATTTCAGGAGCACAATTCCACTTGAGAGCAGAGGAGATGCTGGCCCCACTGAATTTCCTTTCTGCTGATGTAGTGAGAGTGTGGACTGCTTGGCCGGAGCCAAAGCTTTCTTCTCCCCTCCTCCACTAGGGGAAGCAGTCAGCTTCTCCTTATTCTACAGACAACGTCTACCTAACATGTCTTAGCTTATTTTATGTCTCTGTAAAATGGTGGTAAATAACATACCTAATTGATAAGTTTGTCATGATTAAATGGCTACACATTTCCTGACATGTTACCTTATACAAACTGATACAAAATGATACTTTTCACTCATTATTTTTAATCATTATGAAGAAAACAGCATTTGGGATTAAAAAATAATTTTTGTGATGCTACTATGAAACTGATAAAAAGAAAAAATATATAGTTCAACAAGTGTTGCTAAAAAATCAGTTATTCATATGGAAAAAAGAATGAAAATGGAATTCCTATTTCTAACCATAGACAAAATTAAATTCCAGACGGATTAAGAACTTAAATGTCAAAAATAAAACTTTAAAAGTTTTAGAACAAAATAAAAAGAACAGCTTCATCACCTCAGGGTAGGAAAATATTTTTAAACATGATATAAAAATGCCAAACATAATGAATAAAATTATACATTTGATTATATTAACTTAAAAATATATCTGTTTTTCAAAAAACATCTTGCAAAAGGCAAGCAACAAACATGGGGTAAATATTTGCAACACCTAAAGCTGACAAAGGATTAGGTCAAAAGATGTGCAAAAAACAACCACAAAAACACTTTTTCAAAGGAATAAGAAAAAGAAAGCACCAGAGAAAATTGAACAAAACACAAAAACAGATGTTTCACAGAAGAGGAAACATTATAGGTAGCAGACATGAGAGACACTCAAAGTCACTAATTAAAGAAATGCAATTCAAGATGAAATAAAATAACTTCATAACTTTTTGTTTGTAAAGATTAAGACATCTGTTGGAAAGGACATGGGTCAATGGAAATCTTCATATGTCACTAGTGGGCATGCAAATTATACAACCACATGGAAAATATTTTGGCACTATTTTGTGAAATGGAAGATCTGTGTACTCTGTGAGCCAGAAATTTCATAACCAAGAGTTTACTCAAGTATGTGTCTATGAGGAATTATACCATGAATGTTAATAGAAGCTCTTGTCTCAATTACCACAACTATAAACAATGGAAACATTCATTCATAGGAAAATGACAAATAATTGAAGATATAGATACACACGGTGTAATATTATAGAGCATTGGAAATGAAAGACTGAGAGTTCACACAACTACACAGACTGATTTTTATATAGTCACTGTCTCAGCTCCAGCTGCTATAGCAAATACCACAGAATGGGGGGGGGGGTGAGAGAACAAACATTTGTTTCTCACAGTTTTGAAGGCTGGAGGCCCAAGACTAAAGTGCTGGCCCCTGGTGAGAATTTTTTTTCTAGCTTGCAGACGGCCATCTGCTCTCTGTGTGCTCACATAGCCTGTTCTCAGTGGTTGTCCCTGGAGGGAGAGGAAGGTTTGATCTCTTCTCCTCTTATAAGGGCACTAATCTCATCATAAGGGCTCTACATCAGTGGTCCCCAACCCCTGGGCCGCGGACCGGTACCGGTCCGTGGGCCATTTGGTACCGGTCCGCAGAGAAAGAATAAATAACTTACATTATTTCTGTTTTATTTATATTTAAGTCTGAACGATGTTTTATTTTTAAAGAATGAACAGATTCCCTCTGTTACATTCGTCTAAGACTCATTCTTGACGCTTGTCTCGGTCATGTGATACATTTATCTATCCCACCATAAAGGCTGGTCCATGAAAATATTTTCTGACATTGAACTGGTCCGTGCCCCCCCAAAATTGGGGATCACTGCTCTACATCATGGCCTCATCTAACCTTAGTCACTTCCCAAAAACTTCACCTCTTAATACTAAAATTATATTGGGGTTAGGGCTTCAACACATGGATTTTTGGAGGACACAAACATTTACCCTGTAACAGAAATGTTGAGTGAAAAATCCAACCCCAGAGGGAGTATGCAGGATCATAGCTTGAAGCACACAGGTGTAAATTAAATGTTTTTCAGGCTGCTGTGAAATAGGATGGAAAGAACTTATCATTAGTAGGGATGGTCAAGGTAATTGATTAGGAAGATGTACACTGGAGTTTAATATGTTTAAAATGAATAATAACTAAAAATAAGTAAGTGGACAAGGCTGTACATTAATTATGAATTATGGTGATAGGATGCTATTACCTAGAGACTGATTAATTCAGTACACGAGAACCAAAGAAACAGAGCAAGACAGAGAGAGTGGAAGAGAGGAATTGGTATAGTTCAGGGGATCAACAGGGGGCAGCAGAAATGAATCTGAAGACAAGTTCCTAAGGAGACTCTGTTGGCTAGGGCTGATGCAGGGCATGCAGACACTTGTGTAAGCACCAGTATCACCACAGAGAACCACTAAGAATAGTTACCTGCCATCATGAATCTCTTTTTTCCAGAGGAGGAAGGCAGTTAAAAAAAAATGGAAATAAAATAATTATAAAAACAAATGTGTGATGGCCCTGGCCGGTTGGCTCAGTGGTAGAGTGTCGGCCTGGCGTGCAGAAGTCCCGGGTTTGATTCCCGGCCAGGGCACACAGGAGAAGCGCCCATCTGCTTCTCCACCCCTCCCCCTCTCCTTCCTCTCTGTCTCTCTCTTCTCCTCCCGAAGCTGAGGCTCCATTGGAGCAAAGATGGCCTGGGCGCTGGGGATGGCTCCTTGGCCTCTGCCCCAGGCGCTAGAGTGGCTCTGGTCGCAACAGAGCGGCACCCCGGAGGGGCAGAGCATCGCCCCCTGGTGGGCAGAGCGTCGCCCCCTGGTGGGCGTGCCGGGTGGATCCTGGTCGGGCGCATGCGGGAGTCTGTCTGACTGTCTCTCCCCATTTCTAGCATCAGAAAAATACAAACAAACAAACAAACAAAAACAACAACAACAAAAAAAAACCCCAAATGTGTGAATTGCATTAAAGTATAGTTCTAACTTTTCTGAGACAATGAGGCAGATGATAATGATAGATTAGTATTTCTTCCTTACATCCTTCCACTTCTCATTTTTATTAGAGTTCAAAAGACCTAAAAATTACAAACTTTCTATCATCTACCCATTGCAGCTACTAACCAGACAGTCTTACACTAAGAAAATATTTGCCCCCATGATTGAACCTCCTAACTCAATTTTTAAGTCACTTCAAGTTAGAACAACTTTTTTTCACCTGAGTTGCAAACCACCAGGAACAGGAATTCATAACAAAAACAGAGTAACCTTAGGACTTTCTGGTTCATTACCCTTGGGTTGAGCCATAAAAAATCCTAGAGATGAGCTAATACAGACTGAGCCCACTTGGCAGCACTGACAAATGACTTGTCTAGGACAAGCAACCCCACCGATTCACTTCTACATGTATACACTCAACATGACTCATTCCACCCACACCTTCTCTCAGAAGGGCTGTTGTGGATTACATGAGGGTAAGTTTTCCCCCTCACTCCCAATGCTCACCACCCACAACTGAATAGAGCAAAGTTGGCTAAATGGGTCTTTTTGCTTTAAGGAGAGGCAATTATAACAGACAATCTGGACAAAAGACCAGCAACAAAACCTTGTGTAAGAGAAAATATTTTTTTTTTCCTGGATAAGCAAACTCAATATCCAGGTTAACAGTTTATTTCCCATAGAAAATGTGCAGATGCATTAAATGTCGGTTGCCTTTTCCATAAAGTGACTGTATAATTTATTGTCTCAGCTGAAACACCTTTGAACACGAGACAGGGGCACTAGAAGCAATTAAGCTGAGGCAAGTGATGTTAACCCAATCTGGGCGAGCTAACAAATACTTATGTCATTGTGACCAAAACAAATGAGTCCCTGACATTTGTTCCTTCACCCTGGCATTCAGTCTTGGGGCTCCCACCCAAGAAGGCAAATACAACACTGGAAATGTGACTTAGAGTTTGATAAAATGTTTTTTTTTTTTAATTTAGAAAATTAAATTAAACATGGTGACATTAATCAATAAGAGTACATAGGTTTCAGGTAAACATTTCTATAGCATTTGAACTGTTGATTATGTTGTGTATTCATCACTCAAAGTCAGATTATTTTCCATCACCTTATTATTTGTCCCTCTTTACACCTCCCCCCCCCCATATCCCTTTCCCCTTGGTAAAAGTGCACTGTACTTTTAATTCAGTACTTGACCAACATTCTAATATGGGTATATCTTGAAGATAAACTTTTTCGGAAATGACATTTCTGAGTAATCAAAACTGTAACTAAGCACAGAGTATTATTTTTAAGATTAGAAATATGCCTGAGTGTCAGTGGTGTCTTGCTCTTGAATATGGGGTTATGGGTGATTTTAAATTACTTTTTATGCTTTTATTTCAATTTATCTAAAAAGCACTATATTTATATATTATATTTGAAGTGTTTGATCTTATTCTAATATTTTCCTTACACTGTTTTTATAAGTCAAATTGCTTTCCATTAGAAGCTAGTGAAGACTTTTATCAAGAATTTCTACATTACTATAATGTTTTCAAGATAATAAGGCTTTGGGATTCATTTCTGATAGGACATTTTCATCTTAATTTCAGAAAATTGTAAATTTCTCTCTTATGTGTATTCTTTTCATAGTTCAGAAATATGTAAGATAATAGCTAGAGGTCTAGAGACTTTTTGCGAACATTTACTACAAAAACAGTTCCTCTGGCATAAATAAACTAGTAGTATATTCACATGCAAAAGTCTGAGCCCTTTGAATTTCATTTCTCCTAAGAGTTCAGGAATGGAATGTTTCCTCTACCAATAAGTCATATCTGTCTCAGTGATAAGTCTCTGACGAGGAAGATGTATTAGCAGGGCCTTTAAACAAGTGAGTGTAAATACTCAGTGAAGCCTCCAATAAAATATTTGATTTTATCTGTGGGCCTGTACAAAGTGAGAGGATGACACAAAAGCTGTGAGAAAAGAGAAATCATTGTAAAACTTAAAGGGAGATTTTTTTTCTGACCATGAAATAGCTGCTTTCCACTGAAATTATTTAAAAATACTACTTTTATCTGAGTGAAAGTTAAAATGGGATGATGGGTGCTGTGGTTTTTCTGTGTGTATTTTTGAATTGCACATCTGGAGAGATGTGTCATAATAAGCATGTCACTGAAAAGCTGTGGGAACAGTGGCAGTGCAAGGTGTAGGTCACTCATATAACCACTCCCAGGCCACAGTGTGGTGGCTCTCTTTCTGAATCCAGATTGCCTGAAGATTCTATAGAGCCACAGGGTGACTACAAATGCTCCCCAATGTTAAGCTGACAGAAAAAAACAGCTACACTGCTTGGGAACCAGTCTTTCTAGGGTTAACATCACGTGGAGTCCTGAATTCATGTTAAAGCATAACACGCTGAACACTAAATCAACCTTTCTCTGACTGTTCTCAAATGCCTGTGCTGCCTCTTTTGAAAATAGGGCCTCATCTTGGTTTATAAAGTATTCAAACTGCTACCACAGAATTTATTCAAAAATTCAAATATAAGTTATAATAATAAATCTCTTTCCACAGCAATGATCAAGCTTAAGCATAATAGCTAAATCACAGTTAAAACAGAAAAACAGCTAGAAAATGCACTCTAGGGCAGTGTGGGTGAAGGCCACATGCCCCAAGCATGACTGTTTGTCAAGTTGACAGGAACATGGTATGAACAGTGAAAGTCTCCTGACAGAATTCATCTCCATTTCTTTCTCACTCCACCAGCTTTACAATGAGTCCACCCTTGATTCAACTGACTAAAGAAATCAAGTATGCAAAATTATAGGCTAAACATTGGGTATTATTGGGAAAACAGCTGTGTTAGGCTTGCTCACCTGCACTTTGCATGATTAGTGCATGAGCATGTGGCAGTACCATGCACATGTGTGTATAGCCCACATAAGGCTGCCAGTGCTTGCTCTCAGGGTGGATTGCGGATTGCCTGCTGCCACTGTGAGGCACTGTCTTGCAATTTGTTCACCTGCTGCAAGGGGAAGTGGTTTTCTCCTGCCTGTTTGCTTGTTAGCAGTTGGAGAGTCTATTAAACAGGAATGACCGGACGCTTTCTGGCTCTGCAGTTTCTCTACTGTCCCTATGAATCTAACGTGAACCTGCCTGGCCTCAGCCACTGGCATTACAGGTATCAATTTTGTTTTTGTTTTTTAAATGTTGATTTCAGGCAAGGTCATATGTAAAGGTGGTGAATGAAGACTTGACTTGGGGGTGTTCTTAACACACAATACAGTATACAGAGATCTGTTGTATAACTGGGTATCTGAAACCTATATAATTATGTTTACTAGTGGCACTCTAGAAAACTTAATTAAAAAAACTTTCTGTATTTAACTTTTTTTTTACTTCATTATTATTAATGAATCATCAGGATGTTGGGTTTTTTTATGCTTTTATTTTTCAACGCATCACATTAGTTTATTGTTAATTTGTTGTATTAATTACTTACATTTATTCATAAACAAATGACAATAAAATTTTGTTTACTTAAACAAATCATTTTTGTATTTAACATTTTTTAAATTTTAATCTTATTTTTATTAATTTTAATGCAGTGACATTGATAAATCAGGGTACATATGTTCTGAGAAAACATCTCCAGATTATTTTGACCTTTGATTATGCTGCATACCCCTCACTCAAAGTCAAATCATCCTCCGTCACCTTCTATCTGGTTTTCTTTGTGCCCTTACCATCCCTCCACCCTCTCCCTCTCCTTCCTCGCACCCTCTCCATCCCTCCACCCCACTCCCTGTTACCACCACATTCTTGTCCATGTCTCTGAGTCTCATTTTTATGTCCCATTTATGCATGGGTTCATATAGTTCTTAGTTTTTTCTGATTTACTTATTTCACTCTGTATAATGTTATCAAGGTTCATCCATGTTATTGTAAATGATCCAATGTCATCATTTCTTATGGCTGAGTAGTATTCCATAGTATATATGTACCAAAGCTTTTTAATCCACTCGTCCTCTGACGAACACTTGGGCTGTTTCCAGATCTTCGCTATTGTGAGCAATGCTGCTATAAACATGGGGGTGCATTTCTCCTTCTGGAACCATTCTATGGTGTCCTTGCGGTATATTCCTAAAAGTGGGATGGCTGGGACAAAAGGCAGTTCGATTTTCAATTTTTGGAGGAATCTCCATACTGTTTTCCATAGAAGCTGCACCAGTCTGCATTCGCAACAGCAGTGCAGGAGGGTTCCCTTTCCTCCACATCTTCCCCAGCACTTATTCTGTGTTGTTTTGTTGATGAGCACCATTCTGACTGGTGTGAGGTGATATCTCATTGTGGTTTTAATTTGCATGTCTCTAATGATTAGTGATGTTGAGCATTTTATCATATGCCTATTGGCATCTGTATATCCTCTTCGGAGAACTGTCTATTCATTTCTTTTGCCCATTTTTTGATTGAATTGTTTGTCTTTTTGGTGTTGAGACTTACAAGTTCTTTATAAATTTTGGTTATTAATCTCTTATTAGATGTATTGTCGAATATGTTCTCCCATTGTGTAGTTTGTCTTTTTATTCGGTTCTTATTGTCTTTGGCTGTGCAAAAGCTTTTTAGTTTGATATAGACCCATTTATTTCCCTTGCCCGTGGAGATAAATCAAATATATCGCTGCGAGAGATGTCGGAGAGCTTACTACCTATGTTTTCTTCTAAGATGCTTATGGTTTCACGCCTTACATTTAAGTCTTTTATCCATTTTGAGTTTATTTTTGTGAATGGTGTAAGTTGGTGATCTAGTTTTATTTTTTTGCAGGTTGCTGTCCAATTTTCCCAGCACCATTTGTTGAATAGGCTGTCTTTACTCCATTGTATGCCCTTACCTCTTTTGTCAAATATCAGTTGTCCATAGAGCTGTGGGTTTATTTCTGGATTCTCCATTCTGTTCCATTGATCTATGAGCTTGTTCTTATGCCAGTACCAGGCTGTTTTGAGTACAATGGCCTTGTAGTATAGCTTGATATTAGGAAGTGTGACACCTCCCCCTTTATTCTTCTTTTTTAAGATTGCTGAGGCTATTCGTGTTCTCTTTTGGTTCCATATAAATTTTTGGAATATGTGATCTATATCTTTAAAGTATGTCGTTGGTATTTTAATTGGTATTGCATTGAATTTATAAATTACTTTGAATAATATAGACATTTTAATGATGTTTATTCTTCCTAACCATGAGTATGGTATATGCTTCCACTTGTTTGTATCTTCCTTGATTTCTTTTATCAATGTTTTATAATTTTCTGAGTACAAGTCTTTAGTCTCCTTAGTTAAATTTACTCCTAGGTACTTTATTTTTTTGGTTGTAATAGTGAAGGGGATTGTTTCCTTAATTTCTCTTTCTGACTGTTCATTGTTGGTGCATAAAAATGCGTCTGATTTCTGAATATTAATTTTATATCCTGCCACCTTGCTGAATTCATTTATGAGGTCCAGTAGTTTTTTGACTGAGACTTTAGGATTTTCTATATACAGTATCATATCATCTGCAAATAATGACAGCTTTACTTCTTCTTTTCCAACTTGAATGCCTTTTATTTCTTCTTGTTGTCTGATTGCTGTGGCTAGGACTTCCAGGACTATGTTGAAAGCAGTGCTGAAAGGGGGCACCCTGCCTTGTTCCTGATATTAAGGGGATTGCTTTTAATTTTTGCCCATTGAGTATGATGTTGACTGTGGGTTTGTCATAAATGGCTTTTATCATGTTGAAGTATGTTCCCTGTATTCCCACTTTGCTGAGAGTTTTGATCATGAATGGGTGCTGGATTTTATCAAATGCTTTTTCTGCATCTATTGAAATTATCATGTGGTTTTTCTCCTTCCTTTTGTTTACGTGATGAATCACATTGATTTATTTGTGAATAGTGTACCAGCCTTGCCTCCCCAGAATAAGTCACACTTGATCATGGTGTATGAATTTTTTCCATATATTGTTGGATCCGGTTTGCTAATATTTTGTTGAGGATTTTAGCATCTATATTCATCAGGGATATTGGCCTATAATTTTCTTTTTTTGTGGAATCAGAATTATGCTCGCCTTATAAAAAAAGCTTGGAAGTCTTCCTTCCTCTTGAGTTTTTTGAAATAGCTTGAGAAGGATAGGAGTTAATTCTTCTTTGAATATTTGGTAGAATTCACTTGTGAAGCCATCTGGCCCAGGATTTTTCTTTGTTTGGGAGTTTTTTGATAACTGTTTTGATCTCATTTGGTGTAATCGTTCTATTTAGGTTTTCTGATTCTTCCAGATTGATTTTTGAAAGATTGTATGTTTCAAGGAATTTGTCTATTTTATCTAGGTTGTCTAGTTTTTTGGCATACAGTTCTTCATAGTATTTTCTTACAATTCTTTGTATTTCTGTTGTGTCAGTTGTTATTTCTCTCTTCTCATTTCTAATTTTATTTATTTGAGTCCTCTCTCTCTTTTTCTTGGTGAGTCTAGTTAAAGGTTTATCGATCTTGTTTACCTTTTCAAATAAACAGGTCCTAGTTTCATTGATCCTCTGTATTGTTTCTTTACTCTCTATGTCATTTATTTCTGCTCTGATCTTTATTATTTCCTTCCTTCTACTACATTTAGGCTTTACTTGCTCTTCTTTTTCTAGTTCTTTTGGATGCAGTGTTATGTTGTTTATGTGAGCTTTTTCTAGCTTCTTAAAGTGTGCCTGTAGTGCTATGAACTTCCCTCTCAGTACTGCTTTTACTGTGTCCCATAAATTTTGAGTTGTTGTATGCTTGTTATCATTCGTTTCTAGAAATTTTTTTATTTCTTCTTTGATCTCATTCTTAATCCATTCGTTATTTAACAACCTGCTATTTAGTTTCCATGTGTTTGAGAATTTTTGAGCTTTTCTGTTGTGGTTGATTTTTAGTTTCATGCCATTGTGATCAGAGAAAGTGCTTGATATGATTTCAATCTTCTTAAATTTTTTGAGAGCACTTTTGTGCCCTAACATGTGGTCTATCCTAGAGAATGTACCATGAGCACTTGAAAAGAATGTATATTCTGCTGCTTTAGGGTGAAAGGTTCTGTAGATATCTATTAAATCGAGTTGATCTAGTGTGTCCTTTAAGTCTGCTGTTTCTTTGTTAATTTTCTTTCTTGAGGATCTATCTAGTGATGTTAGTGGGGTATTAAAATCCCCTAATATTATAGTGTTGCTGTTGATCTTGCTCTTTATATCCATCAAAGTCTGCTTTATATATTTAGGTGCTCCTATATTAGGTGTGTAGATATTTATAATAGTTATATCTTCCTGTTGGGTTGCTCCCTTTATCATTATGTAGTGGCCTTCTTTATCTCTTACTATATTCTCTGTTTTAAAGTCCATTTTGTCTGATATAAGTATTGCTACCCCAGCTTTGTTTCATTTCCATTTGCATGAAATGTTTTTTTCCATCCGTTTACCTTCAACGTGTGTGCATCTTTTGTTTTAAGGTGTGTCTCTTGTAGACAGCATATGTACAGGTCCTGTTTTCTTATCCATGCAGCTACCCTATGTCTTTGGATTGAATCATTTAATTCATTTACACTTAAGGCTATTATTGATATGTAGTTGTTTATTGCCATTTTATTCTTTAAAACTGTATTTCTCTTTTGCTATATTCTTTTCCCACTTTGATCTGTTTACACCAAGCCCCTTAACATTTTCTGCAGCATTGGTTTTGTTGTAATGAATTCCTTGAGTTTTGTTTTTTTTTGTTTTTTTTGGTCTGGGAAACTTTTTATTTCTCCTTCAATTTTAAATGATAGCCTTGCTGGATAAAATAGTCTTGGTTGTAGGTTCTTGTTCTGCATTATTTTGAACATTTCTTGCCATTCCCTTCTGGCTTCAAGTGTTTCTGTTGAGAAGTCTGATGTCATCCTTATGGGGGCTCCTTTGTAGGTGATAGCTTTTTTTTCTCTTGCAGCTTTTAATATTTTCTTTATTGCTTAGCTTTGGTATTTTAATTATAATGTGCCTTGGTGTAGGTTTCTTTGGGTTTCTTTTTAGTGGAGCTCTCTGTGCTTCTTAAATTTGTGAGAGTTTCTCATGCATTAATTTAGGGAAGTTTTCAGCTATGATATGAGTGAACAAAGCCTCTATCCCTTGTTCTTTCTCTTCTTCTTCAGGAACCCCTATGATGCGGATATTATTTCTCTTTATGTTGTCACAGAGCTCTCTAAGAGTTTCCTCAGACTTTTTGAGTCTCTTTTCTTTTTTCTTCTCTGCTTTCATGCCTTCATTCCAGTTGTCCTCCAACTCACTGATTCGATCCTCAGCTATATGCATCCTGTTTTTAATTCCTTCCATTGTGGTCTTCATTTCTGATATTGTATTTGTCATCTCTGACTGATTCTTTTAAAATATTTCAATATCTTTTATACTTGCTATTTCTTTATTTAGGTGTTTGTATGTCCATCCATTGTTGTTCTAAGATCCCTAAGCATCCTTACAATCATTATTTTAAACTCTTCATCCAGAAGTTTGATTATTTCCTTATCACTCAGTTCATCTCCTGAAGGTTTCTCTTTTGGTTTCATTTGGATTGCACGTCATTGTCTTCTCATTGTGTCTGGGTGTTTGGGTGTTTTCTTTGTAGAGCTGCTTGAGTCTAGGCTTGGTGTTGTCTGCCTCCAGTTTTTACTTGTGTTGTTTCTAAGTCTTCTTGGGTTCGCATCAGCTATTTTTTGTAATCCACTTTAGGATTTGGGCTGCTTTGAAGTCTTGATTTGTTTGTTTTCTTAACAGGTGATTGTCTTGTTTGCTGATCTCAGCAGGGGGCTTATTTGAAACTGTATCCAGGAATTCACGGTGGGTGTGACCTGAGGCTCTGAAGTTCTCTTCTGCCAGTTAATCTCTCTGGGAGCGGGTTGCTTTCTCAGCTTCAGTTGGGGGAGGTGTATCTCAGATCTTCATGGAGACCTGAGTTACTGCCCCTCCTCCCTACTTCTTGTTTTCAGCTGTGTGTTGTTGCGCTGATTGGAGCTGGAGAGATGTCTGTATCTCTGTGACCTGGAAGTACTTTTGTATTTTGCTTTGTGGAAGGATCAGCCCCTCCCCCAGTTATGGCTGCCTCCAGCACTGAATGAGTCAGCTTTTCATGTCATCACCTATATTCCTCTCCCCCTTACCATCCATCTCTCTCTCTCTCCTTTCTTTTTGGAAGACAAGCAGGCCCTTTCAACACACCTTCTTCCCTGGTCACCAGGCAAGTGGCTGTGAGCAGTATTTACTGCTCTTTTCCTTGGAGTGAGAGCCCAGCCTCCCCCTCCCCCCCCCATTCCTGTAAGCAGGGGAGATTCAGGCACACCCTATCAGGTTTGTTGTGGCTTCTTCTTTGCTCCTTGGGGATTTTTTGTGTTTTTTTTTTTAATTTTTTTTTACTTTATTTATTCATTTGTTTTTTTAGAGAGGAGAGAGAGACAGAAAGGGAGAGAGAGACAGAGAGAGAGAAGGGGGAGGAGCTGGAAGCATCAACTCCCATATGTGCCTTGACCAGGCAAGCCCAGGTTTTCGAACCGGCAACCTCAGCATTTCCAGGTCGACGCTTTATCCACTGCATCACCACAGGTCAGGCGCTCCTTGGTTTTTGATAGCTGTTCTTGTAGTCCAGATTTGGTTTTTCATGCTAATTGTTTATAAATTAGTTTATAAGCCAGTTCAGTGATGTGAGCTGGGAGTCTGTGTGTCTGCCTACTCCACTGTGATCTTCAGGTCTCTTTCACAAAGTTTTCAAACCTTGCCATTATGTTGACACTGGCTTATGAAGAAGACAGGCTCTGGGCTGGGTGAAGAATACAGGCCGGCCCTCCTGGACTGGGGTGAGACAAGTATATGCAGCTGATCCTGAAATTGGGTGGAAATAGGAATCCCAATTATGGAGGGCCAGAAAGTGCTGCAATAAATACTTCAACTCCATGGACAATTTTCTAGTGTGATCAAAATACGGAAGTAATTCAATAGTTCAGCAGTCCATTCAGTACAGTGACAATCATTCTCCAAATGCTGCTCCCAACCTGTCACACGGAGTGGCTTTTTAAGCTCTTTAGACTAGTACTTCACAATTATTACTGTACATAAGAATCCCTTGTCCTGACCAAGCAGTGATGCAGTGGATAGGGCTTTGGACTGGGACACAGAGGACCCAGGTTTGAAACCCCGAGGTTGCTGGCTTGAGTGTGGGATCATCAGATTGAGCACAGGTTTGCTGGCTTAAGCCCAAAAGTCACTGGTTTGAGCCCAAGGTTACTGGCTTGAGCAAGGGGTCACTTGGTCTGCTATAGCCCCCCAGTCAAGGCACATATGAAAAAGCAATCAATAAACAACTAAGGTGCTGCAACAAAGAATTGATGCTTCTCATCTCTCTCCCTTTCTGTCAGTTTGTCCCTATCTATCCCTCTGTCTCTCTCTGTGTCTCTCTCTCTCTCACACACACACACACACACACACACACAATCCCTTGGAGACACATTGAGTCTCCTTGGATTAAGACCGAGATTCTGCATTTGAACAAACTATATGTGCTGCTGACTACTCAGGGCTTTGTCAGCTAATGTGAGTAGTAATACTTTAGACTTTTCTTCTGAAAATAGCTAATATTGAATGGTTTATTTTCATATCACACTGAGATGTTCTAAGTCTATCACCTATTTTTAAGAGAATAAAGATGAGATGAGGTGTTTCCTTGTTATTTTTCTTTACTGCCACCTGTTACAGATACTAAAAACAGGTGAAGGCCCTAATTAGAGTACTATCCCTTGTCTGACTCTACAGAGCCTCCAAGTTCCCCTGAATTCAAGGCCACAGATTGATGGCCTTGCCTACCATGGCAATAGCAGAAGCATCATGGTTGTCAGAGCTCCATTTGCGGCTGTTGAACTAGTGTTTTATTGTAGAAAATTTAAAGTATTGGAAAGAAATAAAACAAAAGAAAGTCACCCACAAACTACAATTTAGAGTTTGTGGCATATACTTTTAGTTCTTATGTGAAGGTTATACACATTTTTATCTATCCTATGAAAACAAGATGTTTTATTTAAGTTTTCCCCTAAAAATTTGGGGTTATATCTTACCTGATATTTTATAACTTGCTTTTAAATTTAGTATCATGTGACTACTACATGATACTATTCTATAACTTATTTTTAATATTATTGTTATGATTATTTTTACAACATAATTTTTTAAAAAATGTACTTTATTTTATCAGGGAAATAACATAATCAATTAATGCAAGCCTCTGTTATTGAACTTTTAGATCATCTATGTGGTATACTGTTACATTAGTGAGCTTCAGTGACTCACACCTCCTAGACACCCCCTCAAATGTTAATTATGTAATTGGCTTTATAGCTTGTGTATTATTTTTCTCTTGTGGCTGCAACAAATTTTCACAAATTTAGTGGCTTAAAATAACACAAATATATGATCTTGCAGTTTTCAGAAGTCCAAAATTGTCTTACAGGGCTAAAATTAAGCTGTGGATAGAGCTGTGTTTCTTGTGGAAGTTCTGGAGGAGGCTCCATTCTCTACATCAGCGGTTCTCAAAGTGTGTGTCAGGGTGCACTGGTGCAACCTAGAAGATTTCCAGGTGTGCCCTAAGGTATTCCAGATAAATATGTGCCTGTTGGGGACCAAAAAACCAACAGGGTTGTTAGAGTTTAGATTTTTGGAGGACAGAGGTGTGGGGAATTTGCTGTAAGCTGACAGTCTGCCCAGCCCCTCACCTCACTTATCTGATTAAGTTGAAAAAGGCTATTAAGCTGTGGTGCTGGATTGTTTACACTAACCCCTATGTTCCCCGGAAAGACTGGAGGCAAGATTTATCTATCCTTTTTTTGGTGTAAATTAAGATGATATGTACGGTGGAGGTTTTGTATTGAAGATTAAACATAAGGAATTGTCTCTGGAAAATTTTTAGATTTCTATAAAAGAAGAATATGTGGCAATATCTAAAAAAGCTTTGAACATTCTACTACAATTTTCAACATTCTATTTATGTGAATTTGGATTTTCTACCCTCAATACAATTAAGAGTAAAAAAGAGAGAAATTCTTTAATGTATAGATGAGAAAATGAGAGTTTGCTTTTCAAATATATGCCCAAACATTGAAGAAATCATTAGCACACATCAGGCTCATGTTTCTCATGAGCACAAGAATGAAAAAACTTAACACATTCATGCCAGGAACTGCAGAAGTTATTAAATCTTACTAAGAATGTATCTATATATATATAAAAAGATAACTTATTTGTCATTTTTATAATTTTTTAACCCCTCTTTTTATTTTTTTATTTTTTTTTTTATTTTTCTGAAGCTGGAAATGGGGAGAGACAGTCAGACAGACTCCTGCATGCGTCCAACCGGGATCCACCCAGCACGCTCACCAGGGGGCGATGCTCTTCCCACCAGGGGGCGATGCTCTGCCCCTCTGGGGCATTGCTCTGTTGTGACCAGAGCCACTCTAGCACCTGGGGCAGAGGCCAAGGAGCCATACCCAGCACCCGGGCCATCTTTGCTCCAATGGAGCCTTGCTGCAGGAGGGGAAGAGAGAGACAGAGAGGAAGGAGAGGGAGAGGGGTGGAGAAGCATATGGGCGCTTCTCCTGTGTGCCCTGGCCGGGAATCAAACACGGGACTTCTGCACGCCAGGCCGATGCTCTACCACTGAGCCAACCGGCCAGGGCCTTAATCCCTCCTTTTTATGAATTCTAAAAAGCATAACTCAAAAAATGTAACATAGGCAGCAAGATGGCAATGGAGTAAGTGGACGTCCCAATTTCCACCTCCCAGAACCAAAGTGGATTACAACTTAATTTTAAGAACCATCATCTGGAAAAACCAACTTTGGACTAAACTAAGAGGACTCTTCAACCAAGAAACACTGAAGAAGCCACACTGAGACTGGTAGGAAAAGCAGAAATGTGGAGAGGGCTGCCCAGCTCCCCAGACTGAATGACAGCCTGGAGAGAATCACATGGTGAGAAGTGAGTTTTACAGAGAGGCTATCATTTAAAATTGAAGGAGAAATAAAAAGCTTCCCAGACAAAAAAAAAAAAAAAAAAAAAAAAAAAAAACCTCCAAAAATTCACTAAAACTGAACCAATGCTGCAAAAAGTGTTAAGGGTCCTGTTCCTGTTGTAAACAGATCAAAGGAGGGAAAAAATATAGCAAAAGAGAAATACAGCGTTAAAGAATAAAATGGCAATAAACAACTACATATTAATTATAACCTTAAATGTAAATGATTAAATGATCCAATCAAAAGATATAGGGTAGCTGCATGGATAAGAAAACAGGACCCATACATATGCTGTTTACAAGAGACACACCTTAAAACAAAAGATGCACATAGACTGAAGGTAAAAGGATGGAAAAAAATATTTTATGCAAATGGAAATTAAAAAAAGGCTAGGGTAGCAATACTTATATCAGACAAAATGGACTTTAAAACAAAAAATATAGTAAGAGATAAAGAAGGCCACTACATAATGATAAAGGGAGCAACCCAACAGGAAGATATAACCATTATAAATATCTACGCACCTAATATAGGAGCATCCAAATATATACAGCAGACTTTGATGGATATAAAGGGCGAGATCAACAACAATACCATAATAGTAGGGGATTTCAATATCCCACTAATATCACTACATAGATCCTCAAGAACAAATATTAACAAAAAAACAGCAGACTTAAACGACACACTGGATCAACTCAATTTAATAGATATCATCAGAACCTTTCACTCTAAAGCAGCAAAATATACATTCTGTCAAATGCTCATGGTACATTTTCTAGGACAGACCACATGTTAGGACACAAAAGCGATTTCAATAAATTTAAGAAGATTGAAATCATATCAAGCATCTTCTCTGATCACAATGGAATGAAACTACAAATAAACCAAAACAGAAAAATTGAAAGATACTTAAACACTTAGAAACTAAATAGCATGTTATTAAATAATGAATGGGTTAACAATGAGATCATAGAAGAAATAAAAATTTCTAGAAACGAATGATAATGAGCTTACAACAACTCAAAGTTTATGGGACACAACAAAAACAGTACTGAGGAGGAAGTGCAGAGCATTACAGGGATGAGCTAAAAAAAGCTCACATAAACAACTTAACCCTGCATCTAAAAGAACTAGAAAAAGAACAGCAAGTAAAGCCCAGAGGTAGTAGAAGGAAGGTAATAACAAAGATCAGAGCAGAAATAAATGGCATAGAGGCTAAAGAAACAATACAGAGGATCAATGAAACCAGGAGCTGGTTCTTTGAAAAGGTAAAGAAGATCAATGAACCTTTAACCAGACTCACCAAGAAAAAAGAGAGAGGACTCAAATAGATATAATTTGAAATGAGAGTGGAGAAATAACAACTGACACAACAAATACAAAGGATCGTAAGAAAATACTGTGAAAAACTGTACGCCAAAAAATTAGACAACCTAAATGAAATGGACAAATTCCTTGAAAGGAAGAATCAGAAAATCTAAACAGGCCAATTACAACAAATTAGATCAAAACAGTTATCAAAAAACTACCAACAAATAAAAGCCCTGGGGCCTGATGGCTTCACAAGTGAATTCTACCAAATATTCAAAGAAGAACTAACTCCTATCCTTCTCAAGCTATTTAAAAAAATTCAGGAGGAAGGAAGACTTCCAAGCTCCTTTTAGGATGCAAGCATAATTCTTATTCCAAAACCAGGCAAAGACAACATCAAAAAAAAAAAATGATAGGCCAATATCCCGGATAAATATAGATGTTAAAATTTTCATCAAAATGTTAGCCAACCATTTCCAGCAATATATGAAAAAAATCATACACCATGATCAAGTGGGGTTTATTCTGGGGAGGCAAGGCTGATACACTATTCACAAATCAATCAATGTGATTCATCACGTAAACAAAAGGAAGGAGAAAAACCACATGATAATTTCAATAGATGCAGAAAAAGTATTTGATAAAATCCAGCAACCATTCATGATCAAAACTCTCAGCAAATTGGGAATACAGGGAACATACTTCAACATGATAAAAGCCATCTATGACAAACCTACAGTCAACATCATACTCAATGGTCAAAAATTAAAAGCAATCCCCTTAAGATCAGGAACAAGGCAGGGGTGCCCCCTTTCACCACTCTAATTCAACATTGTTCTGAAAGTCCTACCCACAGCAATCAGACAAGAAGAAGAAATAGGAGGCATTCAAATTGAAAAAGAAGAAGTAAAACTATTGTTATCTGCAGAAGATATGATATTGTATATAGAAAACCCTAAAATCTCAGTCAGAAAACTACTGGACCTCATAAATGAATTCAGCAAGGTGGCAGGATATAAAATTAATATTCAGAAATTAGATGCATTTTTATACACAAATAATGAACTGTCAGAAAGAGAAATTAAGAAAATAATCTCCTTCACTATTGCAACCAAAAAAATAAAGTGCCTAGGAGTAAATTTAACCAAGAAATTAAAGACTTGTACTCAGAAAATTATAAAACATTGACAAAAGAAATCAAGGAAAATACAAAGAAGAAGTGGAAGCATATACCGTGCTCATGGTTAGGAAGAATAAACATCATTAAAATGTCTATATTACCCAAAGCAATTAATAAATTCAATGTAATACCAATTAAAATACCAATGAAATACTTCAAAGATATAGAACACATATTCCAAAAACTTATGTGGAACCAAAAAAGAACACGAATAGCCTCAGCAATCTTGAATAGGAAAAATAAAGTGGGAGGCATCACAATTCCTGATATCAAGTTTCACTACAAGGCCATTGTACTCAAAATAGCTTGGTACTGACATAAGAACATGCATATAGATGAGTGGAACAGAACAGAGAACCCAGAAATAAACCCACACCATTATGGACAACTGATATTTGATAGTAGGTAAGAGCATACAATGGATTAAAGACAGCTTCTTCAACAAATGGTGTTGGGACACTTGGACAGCTACCTGAAAAATTGAAGCTAGACCACCAACTTACACCATTCACAAAAATAAACTCAAAATGGATAAAAGACTTAAATGTAAGCCATGAAACCATAAGCATCTTAGAAGAAAACTTAGGCAGTAAGCTCTTCGACATCTCTCGCAGCAATATGTTTGCTGATTTTTTTCCACAGCAAGGGAAATCCAAGACAGGATAAGCAAATGGGACTATATCAAACTAAAAATCTTTTTCCAGCTAAAGACAATAAGAATAGAATTAAAAGACACACTACACAATGGGAGAACATATTTGACATATTACTTTTGATAAGGGGTTAATAACCAAAATTTATAAAGCAGTTGTAAAACTCAACACCAGAAAGATAAACAATTCATCAAAAAATGGGCAAAAGAAATGATTAGACACTTTTTTAAAGAGGACATACAGATGGCCAATAGGCATATGATAAAATGCTCAACATCACTAATAATTAGAGAAATAAAAATTAAAACCACAATGAGATATCACCTCACACCAGTCAGAATGGTACTCATCAACAAAACAACAACACAGAATAAGTGTTGGTGAGGATGTGGAGGAAAGGGAACCCTCCTGCACTACTGGTGGGAATGCAGACTGGTACAGCCACTGTGGGAACAGTATGGAGATTCCTCAAAAAATTAAATATCAAACTGCCTTTTGACCCAACTATCCCACTGTTAGGAATATACCCCAAGAACACCATAGCACTGTTTCAAAAGGAGAAATGTACCCCATGATTATGGTAGCATTGTTCACAATAGCAAAGATCTGGAAATAGCCCAAGTGTCCATCAGTGGACGAGTGGATTACAAACTTTGGTACATATACACAATGGAATACTATGCAGCCATGAAAAAGAAGGAAAAGTTACCTTTTGCAACGACATGGATGGACCGGGAAACTATGATGCTAAATGAAATAAGCCAGACAGAAAAATAAATATCATATGATCTTACTCATGAGGAATCCATTGAACAATGTGAACTGAGAAATGGAATTGAGACAGAGGAGGGATCAAAGGGACCAGAGGAAAAGAGGACAGAGGGAAAGGGAATGATAGAATGGGATAAACCTAAAGGGAAGGGGGTAGGTCCCCAGGGGGAGGAGGGCAAGGGAGATTTGAGGGGAATACAGGGGAGGAGGGATGCATTTGGGGCAACTCTAGAATCTATGTAAACATAATAAATTAAAATCATTAAAAATGTAACACAAATGTGTTTTTTAATGTCAGAATAAATATAATTTTGTCATATTTATTTCAGTTAATTACCATAAAGGCATGTTTGGACTTTATATGTTTTTTTTTTTTAATATTTGACTTAATTAGTATAACATTTCTCAGAAATTTGTATATAGTGCACCTACAATTATTTGTATGATTTTAAATGTGCCCTGACTTCAAAAAGTTTGAGAACCATTGCTCTACATTGTTCAGTGTCTGGAGGCCTCTTACATCATAGCTCACAGCTGTATCACCCCAGCCTCTGTTTCAGTCATTTTGTCTGCTCTGACTGTAATCTTCCTTTCTCTCCTTCCTCTAATAAGAACCCTTGTGATTTGATTAAGTCCATCATATAATCCTGAATAATTCTACCATTCTAAGATCCTTAACTTAATCACATTTACAAAGTCCCTTCTTCCATGTAAGGTAACAGATTCACAGGTTTGGAGAATTGAGGTGTAAACATGGTGGGACCATTACTCTGCCACCACAAATTGCTGTGATCAAAAGGATACCAATGAATGCAATGGAAACTAAGACTGGAGAAACACTAGAGGGCTCAGGTGCTAGGGCTTGCTTTTCCTCTGGGAATTGTACTGCCATGAACAAAGTCTATTATTCTGATGGAGACACTGTTGGATGAGACACAGAATACCCAGGACCTTAGCAAAAAGCCAGACCTATGAGTTAGGCTATCTGGCATCATAAAATCTGTAAGGTATTTTCTTCTGAGGAAGAAAGACATAGCCACCAAGTGTGGATGAGCTAAAGCTTTATTTAAAGTGCATCCCAGGTGAGGTTCACTGGTCCACAAGACAGGGGCCAGGGAAGTCGCACAGCTTCCTTCACCTGGGGGTAACTTATAGCACTGATAGGGTGGTGGTAGGTTAATATATTGTAGCAAAATTTTATTGGCTGACAGATTTTTTCAAAATGGTCCTGGGCCATTTCTTTTGGAGGTCATGGGTATGGGTGGTTTTTGCCAAAGTCCCCGGACCTGGTTCCTCCTGTCACCTTCCTCCATCGCCAACCAACCTCATCTTCCAACCTTTTATGTTAGATAGGTGCACCACTATTCATCTGGCAATTTCCTGTTGGTTAGGGGTGTTGTGGGGAAGGGAGGTCGGAAGGAGGTGGCTCTGAGGAGAGTCGTGTATATGGGTGTAGGAGCATCTGGTTGACTGTGATTTGAGAAACCTTGCGGATGTGGCCCTGTAAGAATCTAGGAAAAAGAGGAGCACACATGAGTAATATGCTAATAATTAGAAGAGGACCTAGGAGATGGGCAACCCAGGTGAGGATGGTTGGCTGCCATCAGGAGTTAAGAGCATTGTAGGAAGAGAGATTCTTGAGCAGTTTCTCTTACAGATGGTTGAGGACATTGATGTTTTCTTCCATCAGGCCAGTCTCATTGATATAGTAACAGCATTGCTCCCTGCTTTAATTTACTCTGGTGGCAGGTTCCCAGTGGGAGGGCCAGGAGAAACAGGAGGATCTGCAGGGCCCAACCTTTTGGTGAGTCGAAGATGGGTGGAGCCCAGTGGTTCTAACTGCCAGCAGTCCTGCGTGAGGGCAAGTTTGAGGCGAGAGACATGGTACCAAGGTGTTTTCCCTAGGAGCTTGGCTGTGGTAGGAGTAGTCAATATTACTGTATGGGATCCTGTCCACCTGGGCTATAGGGAGTTGAGCTGGAGCTCCCTCAGAAGAACCCTGTTTCCTGGCTGGAGGGGGACCACTGGGTGTGCTTCATCTAGACCCCTTATGGGAGGAAGGGTACGGTCCGCGTGTTCCCTGAGAAGATGGCAGAGTAAAGACAGAAAGAGGAGGAAGGTGGCAAGAGGAGGGGGGTTGGAAGGCAAGTTGTGATTGAATAGGAATGGTCTACCATAAACCAGCTCAAAGGAGCTGAGTCCAGTGGGGTTTCGTGGGGTTGCTCTAATTCTGGTAAGTGCTAGGGGGAGGAGGTTTGTCCAGGAGAATCTGGTCTCAATGGAGAGTTTAGTTAGCTGACCCTTCAGGATGCTATGGGCCCTTTCCACCTTACCTGATGATTGAGGGTGATAGGGTATGTGGAGTCTCCAGGTGATGTTGAGAGAGGTGGTGACCTGCTGGACTATCTGGGCAGTGAAGGCCGGACCGTTGTCTGACTGGATGGTAGTCGGCAGTCCAAACTGCGGGATGATGTTTTCAATGAGAATGGAAGCAATGATGTCTGCCATTTCTCAAGAGGTAGGAAAGGTTTCTATCCACCCTTTAAAAGATATCAACAAAAGTTAAGAGATAGTGGATTTTTTTGCGAGGAGGCATATGAGTGAAGTAAATTTGCCAACCCTGGCCTGGTACGTGCCCCCTCAGTTGATGAGTAGGGAAACGGGGGCGGAGTCCCCCTTGTGTAGAGGCTTTGGAACAGATTGTGCATGCTGTGTGTACCTTTTCGATAGTCTGCTGGAGGCCTGGGAAGAAAAATAATGGTTGCAAGAACCCATAGAGAGCTTTTGGCCTTATGTGTAAGGAACAGTGAATATCACAAAGGAGAGTTTCAGCCTGTCCTTTTGGTAAGGCAATTCTATCTTCGAGAAATATTTATCCCTGGTTGCATACATCTCCACTTTTTCTGAAGAGGATCTGTTCTTCCTCAGGAGTGTAGGAAGGTTTTAAGGAGGTGGAGAAAAACATGAGAGGAGTGGGGGAGGTTCCCAGGGGGAGGTTTTGAGCCGCCACATTGGTCCGAGCATTTCCCAAGGCCACCGAGTCCTGAGAGGTTTGATGGCCCCTACAATGTACCACAGCCACCTCAGCGGGAAGCTGTAATGCCTGCAAAAGTTTAGAAATGAGGGTAGCATTGATTATGAAGGAGCCCTTGGTAGTGAGGAAGCTTCTTTTCTTCCAGAGGGCAGAATGGCTGTGGGTGATAAGAAAAGCATATTTAGAGTCAGTATATATGGTTATGCGTTTTCCCTGGGCCAGAGTGAGTGCCTGTGTGAGGGAAATTTGCTCTGCTTTCTGGGAGGTGGTGCCCTCTGGCAGCTGTTGGGCTTCTAGGGTGAAGGAGGTGGTGACCACCAACCATGTAGGCCACTCGTTGTCATCCATTGGGTCCATTGTTGTCCATCTGGATCTTTTAAAGGAGAATCTGATAATCCATCTGGGATCTGTTGAGGAAATCTATTAGCTCTGTATGAGAGTGGGTGGGTTTTGGAAGTGTCACTGGAGCTGGCAGTAGAGTGGCTGGGTTGAGTCAGGGAGAGGGCAAAAGAGTGACTGAAGGGTTTTTGATGAACAGGAGGGTGAAATTCTATTTATTTATTTATTTATTTATTTATTTATTTATTTATTTATTTTGAGGTGAAATTCTTGTAGGCGGGAAGGACTCAATAGAGAAAGAGATTTGTGTGAAAGGAGGCTGGTGAGCCTGTGGGAGGAGAAGACAGTGATGGGTTGGGAAAGAGTGAGTTTAGTAGCCTCCTTGGTGATTTTAGCTGCCACGCCCAGTGCCCAGAGGCAGGGCTGCCAACTTTTGATGGTGGTGTCCAATTGTTTAGGGAGCTATGCCACAGGGCAGTATGTAGGCCCCACAGTTTGAGTCAGTACTCCAATTGCATTACTGTGCTTTTCATCAGTGAAAAGGTAGAAGGGGCATCTGGGGTCAGGTAAAGTGAGAGGGGGAGAGAAGATGAGGGCATCTCGAAGGGTATAGAAAATGCTTTTGACAGTTTTGAGGGATGTGAGAGGTCCCATGGGAGTCTCTTTTGCAGCCTCATAGAGGGGTTTGGCTAAGAGAGCAAATTTGGGAATCCATTGTCTAAAGAAGCCTATCAGACTGAAGAAAGAAAGAATTTGATCCACAGTGGTAGGTGGCTGGAGACTGCAAAAGGTCTGAGTTCAATCTAGAGTGAGACCTTGGGTGGTGGGGGTTAAGGCAATGCCCACAGACTAAGGACTGAAAGTGAAGTTCAGCCTTAGTAGAGGATACACACTACCCCTTCACAGCGAGGAAGTTAAGAATGGTGGCAGTGTGTTTCCTAGAGGTGGACAGGGAGGGGCTGCAGAGGAGTAGATCATTTACATATTGCATGAGGGTACTTGTCTCAAGATGGAGCTAGCACCTATCCAAACAAGTGTGGGCTGTCCCTGAACTCCTGGGGTAAGACAGTCCACGTAAGTTGCTGGGCTGCATTAGAGTCCAGGTCAGTCCAAGTAAAGGCAAACAGAAAGTAAGAGTCAGGGTGTAGAGGAATGGTAAAGAAGGCATCCTTGAGGTCTACGACTGTGAAGTGAGTGTTGTCTGAGGGAATGTATGACAGTAATGTGTAAGGATTAGGGACTACTGGATGGAGGGGAACTACCGCCTCATTGATTAGGTGTAAGTCTTGTACGAGGCGATAAGCCCCTGAAGGTTTTCAAACAGGAAGAATGGGGGTGTTGCAGAAAGAGTCCGTGGGGATGAGTAAGCTTTGGTTCAAGAGGTGGGTAATTATTGGTTTAAGGACCTGGTGGTGACTTGCTGAAATAGGGAATTGGGGCCTAGATGGGAATAGGGAGGGATTCTTTAAGCAGATGTGAATGGGTGGGTGGTGGGTAGCTACTACAGGGTAGAAGTGTCCCAGACTTGAGGGTTGACAATGTCTGGTGGAATAGGGGGTGTGATTGGGTTTGGGTGATCTGTGGTAGTGGGAGAGCCTTCAGTCAGGAGTGGTAGAAGTAAGTGGGAAGATGTTGTCAGCTGGATAGTGGCTCTGAAACTGTAGAATGTCCCAACCCAGAAGAGGTACAGGACATGATGGCATAACTAAGAAGGAGTGCGAAAAGGGGATTCTGTCCAAACTGCATGTCAGGAGTGGCATGTGAAGAGGAAAAGAAGGGGTCCCATCCACTCCCGTAACTGAGACCTGTGAGGGAACTAGAGGTCCAGAGTGTGATTGCAAAACAGAGAAGGTAGCCCCCATGTCCACAGGAAATGAGATGGACTTACCCGCTACCTGCAGCACTACCCTGGGCTCGATGAAGGTGACGGGGGTCTTCGAGTCCAGGCTGCATCAGTTGTCCATGAGACTGAGGAGTTCGAGTGATGAGCCCACCTGGCTGACTTGGCCTCCCATTCAAGTGGCTTGTCTTCCACATGGAGGCACTGAAGAAGAATCTGTTACCCAAAGGGGGCAATCACCCCACCAGTGACCAGGCTGCTTGCAGTTAGGGCAGAGCTTAGTGGGTGGCCCTGGGCAGGAGCACTGCTGGGCCTAGTAACCCTCTTTGCCACATTTAAAGCAAGCTTCTAGTAGGGTTCTTTTTTTTTTTTACCAGATTTGGGTCAGGCACCTCCTATGCCTTGCCCCTGTTGATCTGCTGGCCTCAGGGCTGCCACAAGAGCCTGGGTTTGGAGTGTTACCTTCTGCTGCATACAGATCTGGTGAGCAGATTCAGCCTTTTGTCTCCGACCATTAAAATCTTTAAATGCCATATTCATCAGGTCTCAGATAGGGGCTTGGGGGCCCTCTTCTGCCTTTTTAAGTTTCTTCTGAATGTCGGGGGCCAATTGGGAAATAAAGTGAATAGCTAATACAGTGGCCCAGCATTGGAGGCAAGGTCTAAATGAGTATGGAGGACCATAGCATCAGTGAGGCAGTTCAAAAAGAGGGATGGGTTTTCCTCAGGTCCTTGAGTAATTTTCCCTAATTTATCATAGTTAACTACCTACCATGCTGCATTCTGCATGCCAACTATAAGACATTCAATCATTTGGTCTCATCACCTCCTACCTGTTTGTCCCATCTGGTAATTCCAGTTGGGGTCCCTGTCAGGAACTGCCTCTGGGCCCTCTGGCATTTGAGGGTTTGAGATTTGGACCTGATCGGCATGAGTCTGTGCCACCGTCCAGATCCTGTCCCATTCATCAGGGGTAAGGGTAGAAGACATAATAACATAGAGATCATGCCAAGTGAGGTCATATGCCTGAGTGAGATATTGGAATTCCTTGGTATAGGCAGTAGGATTAGAAGAGTAGGAGCCTAAAACTTTTTCAATTGCAGAGGGAAAAAGTAACATGAACCCGAACAACTCTTTCCACTCCAGCCACTTTGTGGAGAGGGCAGAGAAGGTTGTCTCCCTCTGGTGGCTCAGAGCAAGATCTGGTGTAAGCACTGACAGGGGAGGAGAGAAAGGGACTGGTATCTGCAGGTGAATGAGAAACAGGATCCGGCAAAGGGAGAGGAGGATCCTGATAAGGTGGAGGGGTTTGTGCAGGAGGGAAAGAGAGTTCCTCAAGGGGGTCGGTGAAGAAGGAAAGATCAGAAGCCATGGGTTTAGCTGAGGTTTCTCTGGCTAAAAGGACCTGCACTGTAGAGCAGGTGGCACAGAAATTAGGACGGGAGCGCAAGTACCAGAAGCCCCGAATGTAAGGGATCTCCGACCATTTCCCAGTTCTCTGGCAATAGTTTTGTAAATCAGTGAGTTAAAGTTGAAAGTCCCTTTAGGAGGCCACCTAGTCTGGTTATCCAGTGGGTACTGTGGCCAGGCCACATTGGAGAAGAAGATCAGTTTCTTCTTCTTTAGGGAGGGATCAATGTTTGAGAGATTCCGGATAAGGCACCCCAGGGGTGTTTTTGAGCCAGGCTTAGATTCCTGTGCTCCCATGGCTGCCCTCAGCCTTGGGGTGATCAGAGATGAAAATTGGCATCCTGAAACTCAATCTCTGGCCACTGGACAGTCAGGCAGAGTGGGAGTGTCTGGGACATCTCCATGGGCACACACGCACTTGGGAAGGGTCAGAGGTCCCTGACACAGCTGTGATTGCAAATATGGAGGCTCAGAGTTAGAAAGAATGGAGGTGAGGCCAGAGGCAGGGGACTTACTGAACCATGTGCTGAAGTGGGTGGGAGGTCAGAAGGTCCCTGGTCTTCCTCAGAAGGAAAGGGGAGAGGAGCAGCCCTTGCAGACTCAAGCTCCTCCTGGGTTTTGGCACCAAATGTAAGGTATTTTCCACTGAGGAAGAAAGAAGGACATAGCCACCAAGTGTGGATGAGCAAAAGCTTTATGTAGAGTGCATCCTGGGTGAAGTTCACTGGTCTGCAAGACAGGGGCCAGGGAAGTCGGGAAGCTTCCCTTGCCCGGGGGTAATTTATAGCATCGATGATATGTCGTGGCGAAATTTTATTGGCTGACAGATTTTTTCAAAATGCTCCTGGGCCATTTCTTTGGCACTCATGGGTATGGGTAGTTTCTGCCAAAGTCCCTGGACCTGTTTCCTCACGTCACTTTTCCCCATTGCCAACCGACCTCACACAACCCATATCACAATGTCAGATAAAGACACATTAGTCACCCCAGGAGAGACTCACTGCAGAACTACCCTACCCTAGTTAAGCCTGATTCAAACTAAAGAATCTTGAACAAATAAATCATGATAGTTTTGTGACACAATGTAGCAATATGTATAACAATACATAACTTGTTTTAAACAAAATCATGGTGAACAATACTGCATGCACAGTTTTGGGGAACACATGAATTAGATAAGAACACTCTGAGATTAGAATGGCCCAAAAAGACAATATCCAGCAATAAAATCTCAGCAGCTCAATAGAGAGGCTCATTTTCTGCTATTGAGAAGGCCCTTTGAGTCACTTTCAAGCCCAACAAAATTGGTAACAATGTACTGTTAAAGAAAAACAAATAGTTTGACCTTGGCACAATTAAGAGATTACTTAAAAAATAATTTAGACTGACCAGGCGATGGTGCAGTGGATAGGGCGTTGGACTGGGATGCAGAGGACCCAGGTTCGAGACCCCGAAGTTGCCAGACTTATCTGGTTTGAGCAAAGCTCACCAGCTTGGTCCCAAGGTCGCTGGCTTGAGCAAGGCGTTACTCAGTCTGCTGTAACCCCACAGTCATGGCACATATGAGAAGGCAATCAATGAACAACTAGGGTGTTGCAATAAAAAACTAATGATTGATGCTTCTCATTTCTCCATTCCTGTCTGTCTGTCCCTATCTCTCTCTCTCTCTCTGGCTCTCTGTCTCTGTAAAAAAAAATAATTTAGAAAATTAAATTTAAGGGGGTAACATTGATCAATAAGAGTACATAGGTTTCAGGTAAACATGTCTATAGCATTGCAACTGTTGATTGTGTTGTGTACCCATTACTCAAAGTCAAATCATTTTTTGTCACCTTATATTTGGTTTTCTTTACACCTTTCTCCCACCCCAACACCTCACCCATGTTCCTTTCCCCTGGTAACAACTTCACTTTTATCTTTCTACATGAGTCTCAGTTTTGTATCCCACTTATGTGTGAAATCATATAGTTCTTAGCTCTTCCTGATTTACTTATTTCACTCTGTATAATGTTCTCAAGTTCCATCCATGTTGTCATAAATGGAAATATATTATCATTTCTTATAGCTGAGTAGTATTTCATTGTATATATGTACCACATCTTCTTTATCCAATCCTCTACTGAGGGACACTTTGGTTGTTTCCATGTCTTGGCCACTATGAATAATGCTACGATGAACATGGGACTGCATGTGTCTTTATGTACCAATGTTTTTGAGTTTTGGGGGTAGATACCTAGTAGATAAATTGCTGGGTTATATGGTAGTTCTATTCTTATTTGTTGAGGAACCAGCATACATTCTTCCATAATGGTTGTACTAATTTGCATTCCCCCTAGCAGCGATTGAGGGTTCCTTCTTCTCCACAGCCTCTCCAACACTTATTATTACCTACCTGTCTTGTTGATAATAGCCAAACTAACAAGTATGAGGTGGTATCTGGTAGACTTGATTTGCATTTTACTAATAGCTAGCAAAGATGAGCATTTTTTCATACATATGTTGGCCATTTGTGTGTCCTTTTGAGAAAGTATCTGTTCAGGTCCTCAAAAATGCTAACAAGCCATTTAACATCTATCTGTAAGCCTTCATTTAAAATTGTATTTCAACAGTAAAATGAGGATTAAAAATAAATAGAGACATAGAAACTTTGTTGTTCCTCTCCTTTAAGATTCTTGTTATCATTCAGTAAAATTGTCTGTATTCAATGGGTTTTACAAACTAGATTGTTGTAATCATGGGAGCTCTTCCTTGGGTTGTTACTGGGCAAAAGGATGAATGTGTCAGGGAACCCTGAGTACCTATGTAACCATGGCCAGTGGATTCATCTCTATGAAAATTGGTCTTCTCTTTTTGGCTTTTCTCTCTTGTTTTTTCTACTTCTAAGAGTGGCTTTCAGCACTGAATGACATGAAGTATGTTGAACCCCTAGAAAACTGGCATTGGATAAATTTCTCCTCTCCTGTTGTCCACTTCCACATCAAGCTACTCCTGACCATTCCCACCAGTTGTGTTTGAAGTGTATATTTGGCACTGCCTTGATGAAAAGAGGTAAGACTACTAGGCATCCTCATTACTTAATGATTGACAGAAGCATGCTAAATAGTTTATATTTCCTGTAGTATTCTTTCTTGAAATAAAGGAAACTGGTTAAGGGCTACAGAAAATGGATAGTAAAGTATCTTGAGATGGAAAATGAGCCCAAGATGATGAGAAAAAATGCTGGAGTCAGCCAGCCGGGAATTTCTGGTAATTAGTAAAGAAAGAAATGACTCAATATTTCGAACATTGACACTATCAAACATACCTATGATGACAGATGAGTTAAATAGCATAAGCAAAATTCTTGATGCCCAGTACAGGGGTGCTTAGGATCTCATTCACAGATTCAAGTCAATTGAATTGTTTGAGATTTACATTTATATGCAATGAATGCATTCAACAGTTAAAATAGAACAGATGGTTTCTCCAGCCCCACCTCTTACAGGAAGTTTTCCCAAATGACCCAGCTTTTAGTCATTGTTTCGGCATTGTGAACTCCAGGTTTTATGTCGTCTCTGTTCAGGTAATTTAACAATAACTTCTATTTTAGTCCTTAATTATATCTGCTATTATAGTGATTATGACTCTTATCTCATTTAGATTATAAAATCTCCAAGAAAAAGTTTTATGTTTTGTATTTTCTTATATTTTTGACAAGCCCTCTACATACTTTTCTACCCACAGTTCATGAAAATAATAAAATATTCTAGAAGTTGTTAACTGGCAGCTCAAAAATGGTAGGGCCATGTCTCACAGTCACTCTGAAAACTGGCTCTGTAGCTTTTAGAAGTAAGTCAGATTAAGTGAGTTTTGAATAGCTTTTAACCCAACCAAAAGTTTACTGTAAAATAAAGTTGAAGAACTAGCAATTGCCATTTAAGTTCATACATACATACTCTTCAAAATTCTACTTAAGTTTTACCTAGCAAACAAAAATATACCCATTGAGAAAATGGTTTAAAGATTAGAGCACATGTGTCTGTCCCCTCCATGCCCCTCCATACATAAAGCCATCTTCCCTCTGTCAGTTAGTCAGTGTCTCTGAAGTCCTCCCTTGCACTCCTATGCTGATGGCCATTATTTCTGGAGCCGCTAGTGCCAGGTCTGGTAGCAGTGTTTCTGCTAAGTCTTCCACAGGCAGCTATAAGATATTTCAGCTCTCTCAAGAGATAATTATTTCTGAGATTTGTCACAGAATACTCCAGATTTACCATAGCATCATAATCCAGGTTCCAGCCCTCTGCTGGGGAACAGGGCAAAGGCCCCTAAACCTCTCAGCAAAGGAGTCCTTTGTATCCTAAATTCACCCTCCCACTGGGGCAGAGCCTACCCCATCCCTTCTTGAAATCATCCAAGTGCCCATATCGAAGGTACTTGGCATACGATACGCCCTATATCTGTAGCAGATAGCCCCCATTGGTATTCCAGTCTGACATCTGTAAACCCAACTCTAGGAACAGGCACACAAATCTGATAGTGTTCTTGGGAAATATAAATATATAGTACAAAGTAAATGTCAAGAGTAAACTCAGGTTTTGGTAGTGAGGTTCTAGTGTAAACATATCTAAATCCAGACAAGCCAAGGTCACGAGAAGATGGTCTGGGTCTACATGTGCATTGCAACCGCTTTGTTAAGTCGAATGACACTGCTTTTTATTTTGACTTTTGTGGCTGGTGAATAAATTAAATATCCTATACAAACCTTTTTGAAGAGAACAAAAGGCATGGCCGCAATTCAGGAACCTCTTATATTTTGAATTTTTGATGGCTTAGGTCATTCCATAAACTATAGTGCTGTTTAAAAATGCAATCATAACTACAAAAGTACATTCTGGAATTCTTGCATTGTTTGGCATTTTGTGATTAAAGCTGACATTTGTTGGACTAAATGGGAGTTTCAGAATTGATAGAGCTCGACTAATCCCAGTAATAAAAATGGCCACAAATGAATGCCATGACAGGTTCTGAAACATGAAAAATCATCACTGAGCTCACCAGAAAAGATTAAGAGACTGTCAAGTTAAAAAATTATTGGCTCCATTTATATTTGCCCTGGGTAGAGAACACTGTTTTATCCATTTGTACTTGCCCAGTCACTTCTTTTATGTGTCTTGTTATAATAATTTTCAAAGTCATAAACAAAGAAAATGAGACATCATCTCAGGCAAAATGGCACAAGATTTAGCACAAAGATCAGCTATGGCACAACCTGACTTCAAAGAACAAAGGGGGTTTACAATTCATCCCCCTTTACAAGGTTAGAGTGCTATGTATATGTTAAATATATATTTATTCTCCTGATTATATTGTTACACCTTCCACTGTTCCCATGCCATAAGCCTCGAGGACTTTATTATTTATGTAATTCCAAAACCTGATGCAAGTAAATGAATCAGTGAATGGCATAGGATAAAAAAAAAATATTAATAATTTCAAGGGAGAGTAAAAAGCCATTTTAATTCTATTGCAAGACTGCTGATTAGTAACATATGTTGCTTTATTGATTGAATTAATTTTTATTTATTTTTAACTAAAAATAAGACCTCAAAAGTATTTTAAATTGTCCAGAGATAGAGCTTATTTAAACAAGATTCGTTTATTTCTCTTTTTAAGGAGAGCTTCCATCTTCCAGTGCTCCAGGTTACATGGTGATATAATTTAGAATGATATGTGCTTCACTACATAGTAGTGCTAGCTTCATTGGGGGGGGGGTTCCTTTTTTTTTACTTTCAGTTGATCAGTTTTTATTTATTTTCTTTTTTTAATTTAAAAATTAAATTTAACAGGGTGACATTGATCAACAACTGTACATAAATTTTAGGAATAGTCAATTATGTTGTATATCTATCACCCAAAATCAAATCATTTTTGTCACCTTATATTTGTCCTTACAACCTCCCCCACACACCCCTTTTCTTGCCCTCTATCTCCCTCCACCTGGTAACAACTTTACTTTTATCTATACCCACGAGTCTCAGTTGTGTATCTCACTTATGTGTGAAATCATACAGTTCTTAGCTTTTTCTAATTTACTTATTTCACTCAGTATAATGTTCTCAGGGTCCATCCATGTTATCATAAATGACACTATGTCATCATTTTTTATGGCTGAGTAGTATTCTATTGTAAATATATATGTACCGCACCTTCTTTATCCAATTTTCTATTGAGGGACACTTTGGTTGTTTCCATGTCTTGTCCACTGTGAATAATGCTGTGATGAATATGGGGGTGCATGTGTCTTATGTACTCATGTTTTTTTAGTTTTGGGGGTAGATACCCAGCAGAGGGATTGCTGGGTGATATGGTAGTTCTATTCTATATTTTTTGAGGAACCAGCATACTTTCTTCCATAATGGTTGTAATAATTTATATTCCCAACAGCAGTAAATGATGGTTTCTTTTTCTCCACAGACTCCCTAACACTTATTATTACCTGTCTTGTTGATAATAGCTAGCCTAACAGGTATGAGGTGTTATTTTATTGTAGCTTTGATTTGCATTTCTTGAATAGTTAGTGAAGATGAGAGCATTTTTTCATGTATCAGTTGGTCATTTATATGTCTCCTTAAGAGAAGTGTCTGTAAGGTCCTCTCCCATTTTTTAATTGTATCTCTGGCTTGTTTGTTGCTGAGCTTTGTGAGTTCTTTATATATAATATTTTGGATATTAAATCCTTATCAGAGATTTTGTTTGCAAATATCTTCTCCCATTTAGTTGGCTATCTATTTGTTTTGTTGTTAGTTTCTTATGCTGTGCAGAGCGTCTTACTTTGATATAGTCCCACTCATTTATTTTTACCTTTACTTCCCTTGCTTTTAGGGTCAAATTCATAAAATATTCTCTATGGCCAAGGTTCATGAGTATAGTGCCTATGCTTTTTTTCTGTGTAATTTACTGTTTCAGAAGTTATATATAGGTCTTTGATTCATTTTGAATTGATTTTTATGTAGGGGGACAAACTGTAGTCAAATTTCATTCTTTTGCATGAGGCTTTCCAATTTTCCCAGCATCATTTATTAAAGAGGCTTTCTTTTCTCCATTGTATGTTTTTGGCTCCTTTGTTGAAGATGATTTGTCCATATATACATGGTTTTATTTCTGGGCTCTCGATTTTGTTCCATTGGTCTGTGTGTCTGTTTTTCTGCCAGTACCATGCTGTTTTGATTATCATGGCTCTGTAGTATAATTTGAAGTCAAGTATTGTAATATCTCTAGCTTTGTTCTTTTTTCTCAGGAGTGTTTTGGCTATTTGAGGTTTTTTATTGTTCCATGCAAACTTGGTGGGTTTTTGTTCCATTTCTTTAAAATATGACATTGGAATTTTAATGGGAATTGCATTAAATTTGTATATTGCTTTTGGTAATATGGTCCTTTTAACTATGTTGATTCTACCAATCTATGAACATGTAATATTTTTCCATTTTATTGTCTTTTAAAATTTTTTTAATAATGCTTACGAGTTTTGAGTATATAGATCTTTTACATTCTTTGTTAAGTTTACTTCTATGTATTTTATTTTATTTTTTTTGTTGTTGCAACTATAAGTGGGATTTTTAAAGTTCATTTTCCAAAGTTTTCTTGTTGCCATATATGAAAGCAATAGACTTCTGTATATTGATTTTTCTAACCTTTTTTAATTTTTTTAAATTTTTTTTAAATTTTTTTCTTTTTGTATTTTTCTGAAGCTGGAAATGGGGAGAGACAGTCAGACAAACTCCCGCATGTGCCCGACTGGGATCCACCCGGCACGCCCACCAGGGGGCGACGCTCTGCCCACCAGGGAGTGATGCTCTGCCCCTCGGGGCGTCACTCTGTCGTGACCAGAGCCACTCTAGCGCCTGGGGCAGAGGCCAAGGAGCCATCCCCAGTGCCTGGGCCATCCTTGCTCCAATGGAGCCTCGCTGTGGGAGGGGAAGAGAGAGACAGAGAGGAAGGAGAGGGGGAGGGGTGGAGAAGCAGATGGGCGCTTCTCCTGTGTGCCCTGGCCAGGAATCGAACCCGGGACTTCTGCACGCCAGGCTGATGCTCTACCACTGAGCCAACTGGCCAGGGCCTGATTTTCTAACCTTTGACCTTACTATATTGGTTTATTGTTTCTAATAGTCTTTCTGTGGAGTCTTTGGGTTTTTCTATGTAGAGTCATATCATCTGCAAAAAGTAAAACTTTTACTTCTTCTTTTCTGATATAAATGCCCTTTATTTTTTTCTCTTGTCTGATTGCTCTGGCTAAAACTTTCAGCACTATGTTGAATAGGAGTGGAGAGAGTGGGCAACCTTGTTTTGTTCTTGATTTTAGAGAAAAAGCTTTCAGGTTTTCACCATTTTGTATAATATTAGCTGATGATTTGCCATATATGGTTTTTATTATGTTGAAGTAATTTTCTTCTATACCCATTTTATTGAGTGTTTCAAACATAAAAGGATGTTTTATCTTATCGAACACCTTTTCTGTATCTATTGGTAGGATTGTATAAGTTTTGTTTTTTGTTTTATTGATATGGTGTGTAACATTAATCAATTTATGTATGTTGAGCATCCTCATGCTCCTGAAATAAATTTCATTTGATCATGATGTATTATTTTTAATGTATTGTTGTATTCTATTTGATAGTGTTTTGCATGGGAATTTTGCATCTGTATTCTTTACAGATATTGGTCTGTAGTTTTACTCTTTTTTTTTTGTAGTTTTACTTTTTGTGTTGTTCTTGCCAGATTTTGATATGAGGGTTATATTGGCTTCATAAAATATGTTAGGAAGTATTGCTTCTCCTTCCATTTTTTGGAAGACTCTGAGAAGAATAGAAATCAATTCTTTTATGAATGTTTGGTAGAATTTACTAGTATAGCCATCTGGTCCTGGATTTTTATTTTTGGTGAAGTTTTTGATAGTTGTTTCTATTTCCTCCCTGCTTATGGGTCTATTGAGGTTTTCTACTTTTTTGTAACTCAGTCTAGGAAGATTGTATAATTCAAGGAATTTATTCATTTCTTCTAGATTGTTGAATTTGGTAGCATATAATCTTCTATAGTATTCTACAATGATCCCTTGTGTATCTATGATATGTGTGGTAATTTCTCCTCCTTTATTTTGGATTTTGTTTATATGAGTCCTTTCTCTTTTTTCCTTAATGAGTTTTTCCAGAGGTTTGTCAATTTTGTTGATCTTTTCAAGGAACCAACTTTTTGTTGTATTAAGTTTTTCTAAGGTTTTTCTGTTTTTTATTTTATTAAGTTCTGCTCTAATTTTTACTCTTACTTTTCTTCTGACGATTTTGGGTTGCCTTTCTTTTTTTTTCCTTTTCTAGTTCCTGAAGTTGTGATGATAAGTTGTTTACTTGGGATATCAATTGTTTTTTGATATAAATCTGTAACAATATAAACTTTCCTTTTATTACTGCTTTTGCAGCATCCAAGAAATTTTGGTTTGTCATATTGTCATTTTCATTAGTCTGTTTATATCTTTTGATCTCTGCTTTTATTTCTTCTTTGACCCAGTTATATTTTAGAAGTGTGTTGTTTAGGTCAATCAGAGGTTTTATTTTAAAGAATGTACTGTTGAGTCTACTCTGGTGTCAAGAGTCTTTGCACAGCCCAATGACCAATGGTTAGAAACTTGTATCAAGAAATTTTAGATAGGTGTGGATGGACCTGTAAACTATTATGTTAAGTAAAATAAGCCAGACAGAGAAAGAAAAATATCATATCACCTCATTCATTTGAGGAATCCAAGGAACAATGTGAACTGAGGAATGGAACTAAACCTGAAGGAAAGGGGGGAGGGGGGGTAAAGGAGATGTTAAAGCAAATATGGGGGAGGGGGGATGCATTCTAGGAGACACTAGAATCTATGTAAATGCAATAAATAAATTTAAAAATTTTAGATAGGTATGGTGTCTCTTTCCTAGACTTAAGAATGAAGAGTCTAACAAACAGGGTTTCAGAGAGTAAATATTCATTCATCTTCTCATAGCAAAGAATCATCTGAAATATAAAAGGCTCCTTACAGTTAGTTCATGTCTAACCTTTCTAATGTTATCTTACATTGAAATGGTTGAGATAACTTCAAGGGAGGGAGTTGAGGAGTCCCCATATAAAATAAAAACAGGACTTCCATGACTGTGTATTATGAATTTCTGACTGTATATAGATTTTATCTCCAAAAGAATTAACTAGCAGCTGTATTTTCTGAGTTTAGGTCACCCATTCTTTATGTACCAAAGACTTTCAGCATTGAAGAGGCGAACAAAATAACCTAAAAGAGGTTCAAGTTCCAAGGAAGAAATTTGAAAGTGGTAAAATAAAGCAAGGAGAAATAAATCATAATTTTCTATGTCTCTGGAACAAAGATTGGAAAACTGTAACCCATTGAACAGATGAGGTTCTCACAGAATTTTAAAAAGTACTAAGTAGTAAAAATGTAAAACTGTGGACATAGCAGATGAAACCTGGATTTCTGGCTTCTCTTTTTAAAATAAATTATAATGTCTCAACTCTGGGCTGATTTTTCTACCTACCACCATCACTGAGGGTCTAATAGACTTCAATAATCAGTTGAAATAGACCTCTATCTCATTGGCTTTCCAACTCAATCTTCTTGCTGACACTCAGCTTTCTTTTGTACCTACATTAGTAGTTCTTCTAGGTTGTAAAGGTTCCATGCTTTTCATAAAGGCAAATTAAATATACCTGTTTGAAGAAACTGTTCTCACCTCTGAAGCAGTATCTCTATTGAGTTTATTAAAAAAAAGCTACTTTGGCTTCAAACTCTAAATTTCTGATTTAAAACCCAGATATATATTTTAAATTTTATCCTGAAATTTGGTTTTCTTAATAGCAGTCTTGCTATGGACAATATGCTCTTAAAAATGATATGGTCACTTGCAGTTCTTATATTCAGTGTTTCAGCTATTCCATTTAATCCATGAAAACATAATAATATGAAGAAAAAAGTAAACTTTTACAATTTGTTACTGTATAAAATCTTATCATGCCAGAGTGGGCAATAGCAGAAAAGAGAATTAGAGAAAAAAAATGAATAGGTAAATAGATGGAGATTTCCTGGTTTATGATATGAATTTTCTGTTAAAAAGAAGATAAGTTGACTCCTAAGAAGTACACATAAACATCTCTTTTGCGTGTGTGTTTGTCTTATTTATATTTTTGATTGAATTTAATGTGGTGACATTGGTTAATAAAACCATACAGATTTCAAAAGGACAGCTGTTAAAATACCATCTGCCCACTGCATCATGTGCTTATCACCCAAATTCTCCTTCCATCTCCATGTAACTTTCTTATGCACATTTTTACCACCCTGACCCCTCTATGGGTGTCTGGCTATGACCATGCTGTTGTCCCTATGTGTAATATATATTTTTTGCTTAATTACTTTACCTTTTTTCACCTAACTCTCCAACACCCCTCTTCTATGACAGCTGTTAGTCTGTTCTACATATCTATGCATACTGTTATACTGTTTCTATTTTTTTTTTTTTGTATTTTTCTGAAGTTGGAAACGGGGAGGCAGTCAGACAGACTCCCACATGCACCCGACTGGGATCCACCCAGCATGCCCACCAGGGGGCGATGCTCTGCCCATCTGAGGCATTGCTCTGTTGCAACTAGAGCCATTCTAGCACCTGAGGCAGAGGCCATAGAGCCATCCTCAGCACCTGGGCCAACTTTGCTCCAATGGAGCCTTGGCTGTGGGAGGGGAAGAGAGAGACAGAGAGGAAGGAGAGGGGAAGGGGTGGAGAAGCAGATGGGTACCTCTCCTGTGTGCCCTGGCTGGGAATCGAACACAGGACTCCTGCATGCCAGGCCAATGCTCTACCACTGAGCCCTCCAGCCAGGGCTACTGTTTCTATTTTGTTTGCTGAATTATTTTGTTCCATTAGATTTCACATATAAGTGAAGTCATATGAAATTTATCATTCTCTTACTGGTTCATTTCACTTAACATTATCTTCAAAATTATCAATGCTGTCACAAAGGTAAGATTTTCTTCTTTTTTTAGGGCTGAGTAGTATTCCACTAAGTAAATGTCCTTTTTATTTATCCACTCTTCCCCTTATGGGCACTTGGGCTATGTCTAGATCTTGCTTATTGTAAATAACAATGCAATGAACATAAGGGTGCATATATATTCTTTCAAATTAGTGTTTTGGAATTCATAGGATATATTCCCAGAAGTAGGTCTGCTGGGTTAAAAGGCAGTTCTATTTTTAATTTTTTGAAGAAACTTTATAATATTTTTCACAGTGAATGCATCAATCTGTAGTCTTACAAACAATGCACATAGGTTTCCTATTCTCCACATCCTTGCCAGAACTTGTTTTCTGATTTATTGATAATCACCATTCTGGCAGGTGTGAGCTAATATCTTATTGTGGTTTTAGTTTTCATTTCTTTGATGATGTTGAGCATTTTTTTCTATATGTTTATTGTCCAACTGTATGTCATCTTTGGAGAAGTGTCCATTCAGTTCTTCTGCCCATTTTTAAAGTTAAATTGTCTTCTCAGTGTTGAGTTTTATACATTATTATAAATTTTGGATATTAATTCCATATCAGATACATTATTTGCAAATAAGTTCTCCCATTTATTGAGTTGTCTATTCATTTTGTTGATTTTTTTTATGTGCTTAAGCTTTTTAGTTTGATGTAACCCCATTTGATAATTCTTTCCTTTGTTTTCCTTGCTGAGGAGTTATATTGACAAGAATATTTCTATGAGAAATGCCTGAGATTTTACTGCCTATGTTATCTTCTAGGATTTTTATGATTTTGTGATACACATTTAAGTCTTTAATCCATTTTGAGTTTATTCTTGGGTGTAATGCAATTTAGTGGCCTAGTTGCATTCTTATATGTACCTGTCCAATTTTTCCAACACAATTTATTGAAGAGATTGTCTTTTTTTTTTTCTGAAGTGAAAAGCGGAAGGATGGGGGGAGGAGGCAGACAGACTCTTGACTGGGATCCACCTGGCATGCCCATCAGGGGGTGATACCCAGGCCCTCTGAGGTGTTGCTCCACTGCAATCAGAGCCATTATAGCACCTGAGGCCATGGAGACATCCTCAGAGCCTGGGCAAACTCTTCTCCAATGGAACCTTGGCTGTGGGAGAGGAAGAGAGAGATAAAGAGAAAGGAAATGGGGAAGGGTGGCGAAGCAGATGGGCAGTTCTCCTGTGTTCCCTGGCTGGAAATTGAACCCAGGGCTTCCACACACTGGGCCAACACTCTACTGCTGAACCAAGAAGAGATTGTCTTTATTTCACTATATGTTCTTCCCTCTGCTGTCAAATGTTACTTAGGTTTATTTCTGGGTTCTTTGTTCTGTTCCGTTGATCTATATGACAGTTAGTATGCCAGCGTCAGGCTGTTTTGATTATAATGGTTTTATAATATAGTTTGACATCAGGTAGTGTGATATCTCCAAATTTGTTCTTTCTCAAGATTGCTGGGGGTATTTGGGGTCAATTGTAGTTCCATATCAATTTTTGGGAGATTGCTGGGGGTATTTGGAGTCAATTGTAGTTCCATATAAATTTTTGGAATATTTGTTTTAGATCTGTGAGATATGCCGTTGAAATTTGAATAGAAATTGTTTTGAATCTATACTATCGATTGCTTTTGGGTAATTGCTTATTGGAATGATGATAATTATTCCAATTCATAAGCACAGTATATGCTTTCACTTATGTTACTTCCTTAGATTCTTTCTTCAGCACCCTCTAATTTCTTTAGTACAGCTCTTTTACCTCCTTGGTTAAATTTATTCGTAAGTGTTTTATTTTTTGCTGTAATACTGAATGGGAATGTTTTCCTAGTCTCTTTCTGATAGTTCATCATTGCTATACAAAAATGCCAGTAATTCTGATATTACTTTTATATCCTGCTACTTTACCAAATGCATTTTAGAGTTCTAGTAGTATTTTAGTAGAGTCTTTTGGGTTTTCTTTGTACAGTATCATGTCATATGTAAATAATGACAGTTTTACTTCTTTTTATGCAATTTGGGTGTCTCTTATTTCTATTTTTTTATTTAGAAAATTAAATTTAACAGGGTAAAATTGGTCAGCAAGAGTACATATATTTTGGGTAAACATCTCCACATCATTAGGAAAGTCGATTATGTCATGTATCCATCACCAATGTCAAATCATTCTCCATCAACTTATATCTGTCCTACTTTATAACCTTGCCCCAACTCCCTTCTCGTCATTCTTATCTATATCCATGAGTTTTAACTTTGTATATGACCTATGGAATAATAGTTTTTAGCTTTTTTTGATTTACTCATTTCACTCTGTATATTGTTATCAAGGTCCATCAATGTTGTCGTGAATGATACTATATCATCATTTTTAAGGCTGAGTAGTATTCCATTGTACCACATCTTTTTTATCCAATCCTCTATTGAAGGGCCATTTGGTTGTTTCCATGTCTTGGCCACTGTAAATAATACTGTGATGAACATGGGGGTGCATGTGTCTTTATGTACCAATGTTTTTGAGTTTTGGAGGTAGATACCCAGAAAAGGGGTTGCTGGAGCATATGGTACAGTGGTCCCTCATCTATCACAGGGATTAGGTTCCAGAACCCCCTGTGATAGGCAAAAATCTGCAAAGTAGTGACTTTATATTTATTTATTATTTATATATATTTTAAGGCTTTATAACCCCCCTCACACTCTTATAAACCTTTCCTATGCTGTTATTAACCTTTCCCACACTTATTTTGCTTATTTTACCCCAAAGACAATTAAAATAAAAAATACATAAAAAAGTATATACCACAAAATCCTGTAATATAGCAAAAAATCTGCAATATAAAATTAGATATATACAATTTAAAAATTCACAATATAGTGAGACTGCAAAAAATGAACCACGATATGGCAAAGGGACAACTGTAATTCTATTCTTAATTTTTTGAAGAACAGCAATATTTTCTTCCATAGTTGTACTAATTTACATTTCCACTGACAATGAATAATGGTTTCTTTTTCTCCACTGACTCTCCAACACTTGTTTTTACATGTCTTGTTGATAATAGCAAATCAAACAGGTGTGAAGTGATATCTCATTATAGCTTTCATTTTAATTTCTCTAATAGCTAGTGAAGATGAGCATTTTTTCATATATCTGTTGGCCATTTGTATTTCTTCTTGGGAGAAGTGTCTGTTCATATTCTCTCCTCATTTTTTTATTGCATTGTTTTCTTGTCGTTGCTGAGTTTTGTAAGTTCTTTATATATTTTGGATATTAACCCCTTAAAGAAGCTGTTGTTTGCAAATATCACCTCCCATTGAGTTGGCTGTTTGTTTTGTTGTCATTTTTCTTTTCTGTGCAGAAGCGTCTTAGTTTGATATAGTCCCATTAATTTATTTTTGTCTTTGCTTCCCTTGCCTTTGGGGTCTAATTCATAAAATGTTTTTTATGGCCAAGGTCTTAGAGTTTAGTACTTATGTTTTCTTCTACCTTATTTATTGTTTCAGATCTTATATTTAGGTCTTTGAAACATTTTGAATTAATTTTTGTATAAGGGGAAAAACTGTAGTCAAGTTTCATTCTTTTTACATGTGGCTTTCCAATTTTTCCAGCACCACTTATTGAAGAGGTTTTTTTATTCTCTATTGCATGTTTTTGGCTCCATGGTCAAAGATGATTTGCCCATATATATGTGGTTTTATTTTGAGGTTCTCAGTTTGGTTCCATTGGTCTATGTGTCAGTTTTTCTGCTAATACCATGCTGTTTTGATTATCATGCCTCTGTAGTATAACTTGAAGTCAGTTTTTGTAATGCCTCTGGCTTCATTATTTTTCCTCAGAATTATTTTGGCTATTATGGGTTTTTTATGGTTTCATACAAACCTGGTAACTTTTTGTTTATTTCTTTAAAATATTACATTGGAATTTTGATGAAAATTGCATTAAATTTCTATATTGTTTTGGGTAGTATGGCTATTTTAACTATATTCATTCTTCCTATTCAAGAACATGAGATATTTTTCTATTTTTTTTAAAGTTGTCTTTTATTTTTATTGTAGCAGAGACAGAGAGAGTCAGAGAGAGGAACAGATAGACAGGAAGGGAGAGAGATGAGAAACATCAATTCTTTGTTGCGGCTCCTTAGTTGTTCATTGATTGCTTTCTCATATGTGCCTTGACTGGGGAGCTGCAGCAGACCGAGTGACCCCTTGCTTAAGCCAGTGACCTTGGGCTCTAGCTGGTGAGCTTTGCTCAAACCAGATACCCTGTGCTCAAGCTGGCAACCTTGGGGTCTCGAACCTGGGTCCTCCACATCCCAGTCCAACACTCTATCCACTGTGCCACCGCCTGGTCAGGTGAGATGTTTTTCTATTTTATTGTATCTTTTTTGATTTCCTTTAATAATGCTTTGTAGTTTTCAGTATATAGATCCTTTACATTTTTTGTTATATATATTTCCAGATATTTTATTTTATTTTTTGTAGCAACTGTAAAATGGATTTTTTTAGTTCATTTTTCAAAGCTTTATTATTGATGTATATGAAAGCAATAGACTTCTCTATAATAATTTTGTATCCTGTGACCTTACTGTATTGATTTATTGTTTCTAATAATCTTCTGTGTAGTCTTTGGGGTTTTCTATATACAGGATCATGTCATTTACAAAAAAATAAAGCCTTTGCTTTTGTTTTTTAATATGAATGCCTTTTACTTCTTTCTCTTGTTTGATTGCTCTGGCTATAACTTTCATCACTATGTTGAATAAGAATAGAGAGAGTGGGCAACCTTGTCTTGTTCCTGATTTTAGAGGAAAAGTTTTCAGTTTTTTACCATTTAGTATGTTAACAGATGGTTTGTCATATATGGCCTTTATTGTGTTCAGGTATTTTCCTTATATACCCATTTTATTGAGTGTTTACAACATAAAAGGATGTTGTATCTTATCAAATGCCTTCTCTGCATCTATTGATAAAATCACATGGCTTTTGTTCTTTGATTTCTTGATATGGTATATTAAATTAATCATTTTACATATGTTAAAGCATTCTTGTGTCCTGGAATGATTCCCACTTGCTTGCAATGTATTCTTTTTCAATGTATTGTTGTATTCAATTTGCTAGTATTTTGTTTAGGATTTTTGCATCTGTATTCATTAGAAATATTGGTCTGTAGTTTTTGTTTGTTTGTTTATTTTTTGTATTGTCCTTGCCAGGTTTTGGTATGAGGGTCATGTTGGCTTTATAAAATCTGTTAAAAAGTATTGCTTTTTCTTCAAATTTTTGGAAGACTTTGAGATGGATAGCATTCAAAGCTTTCATGAATATTTGGTAGAATTCATTAGTGTAGGCTTGTGGTCCTGAACTTCTATATTTTGGGAAGTTTTTGATAGTTGTTTCTATTTCTTCCCCACTTGTAGGTCTATTTAGGTTTCCACTTCTTTGTGACTTAGTCTAGGAAGATCATATAGTTTTAGGAATTTATTTCTTCTAGATTATTGAATTTGGTAGCATATAATTTTTCATAGTATTCGACAATGATCCTTTTTATATGTATGTTATCTGTGGTAATTTCTCCACTTTTATTTCAAATTTTGTTTATATGAGTCCTTTCTCTTTTTTCTTTAATGAGTCTTGCCAGGGGTTTGTCAATTTTATTGATCTTTACAAAGAACCAGCTCTTTGTTGTATTAATTTTTTTCTATTGTTTTTCTGTTCTCTATTTTATTTATTTCTACTTTAATTTTTGTTATTTCCTTTCTTCTGCTGGTTTTGGGTTGCCTTTACTCTTTTTCTTTTAGTTCCTTAAGATGTGATGTTAAATTACTTACTTAAGCTCTCTCATGTTTTATGATATAAGTCTGTAATGATTTGAACTTTCCTCTTATTGTTGCTTTTGCTCCATCCTAGAGATTTTGGTATGTTGTGTTTTCATTTTCATTTGTCTGTACACATATTTTGATCTCTGGTGCTTTTTCTTCTTCACCAAGTCATTTTTTAGAAGTATGTTCTTTAATTTCCACATTTGTTTTGGATTTCTTAATTCTTTTTAGCCATTGAATTCTAATTTCAAAGCTGTATGGTCATAGAATATGCTTGGTATAATTTCAATTTTTCTGAATCTTTTGGTGTTTTATTGTGGCTTAACATATGGTCTATTCTTGAGAATGTTCCATGTACAGTGGAAAAAAATGTATACTCTGAGGTTCTGGGATAAAATTTCCTGTAGATGTTTGTTATGTCCATTTGTTCTAGTGTTTTATTTATGGCCAATATTTTTTTGTATTGATTTTCTGTTGGATGAACAATCTAGAATCACCAATGTTGTGTGGAGATCTCCAAGTATAATTGTATTTTTGTCTATTTCTATTTTTAGATCAGTTAGTAGATGTCTTATATATTATGGGGCTCCCTGATCTGCTGCATATATATTAAGAAGTGTTATGTCTTCTTGATACAATGTCCCCTTTATCATTATGAAATGATCATCTTTGTCTCTGGTTACATTTTTTATCTTGGAGTCAGAATTGTAAGATATAAGTATGACTAAATTTGTTTTTCTTCAGAAATTATTTGCTTAGAGAATTGTTTTCCAACCTTTCACTTTAAATCTCTATCTGTATTTGTAGCTTAGCTGTGTCTCTTGAAGGTACCATATGGTTGGATTTTGCTTTTTTTTTTTTATAATTTTTAAAATTTTATTTATTCATTTTAGAGAGGAGAGAGAGACAGAGAGAGAGAAGGGGGGAGGAGCTGGAAGCATCAACTCCCATATGTGCCTTGACCAGGCAAGCCGGATTTTGCTTTTTGATCCAGTCTGCTTCTCTGTGTCTCTTTTAATGGTCAGTTCAATCTGTTTACATTTAGTATAATTAATGATACTTAAGGATTTCTTATAGCCATTTTAGTATTGCTTTCTGATAGCTCTTTGTCTTGTTTGGTTCTTCTCTTTTTTTGTCAGTTGTTTTTGTTTCATGGTATTCCATATTTCTTTCCTCTGTTTCCTCTTCTTCTTTTTTTTTTTTTTGCCTTTGGAACAGGGGAAAGGGTAGAGGGGACTGCTTTATTCATTACAAAACTTCTGTAGCACTTTTAAAAACTCATACACAATTAATTAATTAGGAAAAAATGTAATTTAAAATTTCCCATTCCAATTCGAACCTCACGAAACACATTCCTCCGCCTGCTGCTCCAGTCCAGAAGCTGAGCGAGCTGAGTGGGGTGTGCAAGGGGTCGGGTGGGTTCCACAGCTGCGGTCGCGACCGGAAACGCGTACCTGCTTTCTACCTCGGCTGTCGCCAGGGTTTGGCCAGAGTGCGAATGTCTTCCCGCAGGGACTGGAGATCGGATTCCTCCGTCGGGAGGTTTGGAGGGAAGACCGTCAGGAACACAATCCCGGACACACACGCCAAGGTCCCCCACGGGTTGCTGACCCAGCGCGGGCGCCCTCTCCAATGCCCAGCCAGTCCCCGACCTCGCGGCGTAGCCCTGTTTCTTCTTTTTTTAAGCTATGTGTTTCAGTTGTAACATTTTTGGGCATGGTTACCACTAGTTTGTTAAAAAAATTATTATATTTACAGGAGTTCATTATCTTATGAGTCTTTCTACACTCCATCCTCCTTTGATACTGCTGAACTTTATCCTCTCCCTTTTTATGTTATTATTCTTCAGATTATCCTTGTTTTTATTGTGATCTTGTTAGAGCTTTTACTTGTAGTTTTGTTGTGTTTTATTCTTTGTATCTGATCAAATAACCCCCTTTAGATTTTCTGCAGTGGGGGTATTCTGATGATATATCCCCTCAGCTTCTCTATGTCTGTAAATGCTTTTATTTAACCTTCATATTTGAAGGATAGCTTTGATGGATATAGTATTCTTGGCTGGTAGTTCCTCTCTTCTAGTACTTTAAATGTTGGGGTCTACTCTCTTCTGCCTAGTAAACTTTCTGCTGAGAAATCTGTTGATAAACTCCTGGGCCTTCCTTTACATGTTATATTCTTCTTCTCCTTAGCTGCCTTGAGGATTCATTTTTTGTTACTGAGTTATGATAATTTAATTACGATGTACCTTGGAATAGGTCGGTTTGGGTTGAGACAACTTTATGTTTTGTTCACTTCTTGGATTTAAGGCTCTAACTCTTTCCACTGGCTTGGAAAATTCTCATCAATTATTTGTTTGAATGTGTTCTCCATTTCCTTTTCCCTCTCCTCTTCTTCTGATATACCCATTGATCTTACATTGCTCTTTCTGATGGAGTCAGACAATTCTTATAGGGCTTTTTTATTATTCTAATTTGTGAATCTCTTTCTTCTTCTCACTGTAGTATCTCTAGTTGCCTGTGTTCAGTGTCACTGATTCTCTTCTTTATCTAGCCTGTTCTATTAGCCTAGCTTGCTACCTCATTTTTCAGTTCAAATATTGAGTTCTTCATCTCTGTTTGGTTCTTTTTTATAGTTTCAATTTCATTGTCAAAGTACTCTTTTTGCTATTTAATTTGTTTTATGAGCTCACTAAATTGTCTCTCAGTGTTTTCTTGTATTTCTTGAATATTTTTAGAATTTCAATTTAGAATTACCTGTAATTTAGCTCCAGGGTTTTTTTATAATTAATATTTGTTTTCTTGAGGTTTTTCCATCACCTATTTGTGCTACTTGTGTATCTATAATATTTATTTTTTTCTTCCTTGATAAGTTTTGAGAGTGGTATTATTAATAACACTAACAGATAACTTAAAAATAAGAAATAAAAATTTAAAAATACAGTAAAAAACAAAAATTTTATAAATAATAAGTAGAAAAAAACTACAGAGAACAAGGAGAAGAAACTGAGAAAAAAATAAAAAAATAAAATTGAAAAAGAAAACATCAAAGAAAAGTATGAGTAATAAAAAATAGTTTGAAGAAAAATAAGGTTCATATGAGAAGAAAAAAGAACAAAAAGAAAAAAGAAAAGGGAAGAGAAAAAAAGGCATCAAAGAGAAAGTATCAGAAATAAAATCCTCACAAAAAATAAGAATAAAAAGTATAACAACTAAGGATAATGAAGTTCAAATGGGAAAAAGAGAAAGAACAAAAAAATAAAATAAAATGAAATATATTTTTCTCAGTTTTGAGAGGTTACTTTTTGTTTTTTCAGGCAGGTGGCACTGTATCACAAGTTTTGCCTCTGAGATTCTTGGTTGGAGCTCTGCTGAGCCGTTGCTGTAATAATGATGTAGACAGGGCCCCAGTCACATTGGTGAATGTGGCTTATTGTTAGGTCTTTGCAATTTTTTTGGCTTAGCTATAGTGGCCTCAGGTCTCCAGGCATCTCTCCCCACATCCCAACAGACCAGGGGATCTAATGCTGGACACCTCCACCTCTCAAAGGAGAGAGAGGCCCTGAGAGTCACCTGTGGGGGAATCTATCACTGTCACTCTTTCTACAGAGAGGATAGCCTTGTAGGACTTGGTAGGCTGGGGGAGGGGCACATCCTGGTCCTCTTTTGGTTACCACTCAAAGTGAGGTCCATGGGCAGAGAAGGAGCAGTGAGCCACAACCCAGTCTTGCCCAATTGCCAGGCAGCCTGAACTTTGTGAGTGCTGCAAGTGTAGATTGCAGATCAAGCATGCCTTAGCACCTTGCAGGCCAAACTTCATGGGCCAAGCATGCACAGATTGAGCACACCACAGCACCACACATGCTGACCTCCATGGGCTATTCATGCACAGATTGAGGGAACACTGCAGGCTGTGTGCCCACTGAGCACCAGCGATCACAAGTGGAGCCGAACAATGCAGGCAGACCACAGAATCTGGCCATTTTCCTGCTCTTGGTTGTATGCCCTCCTTAACTCAGCTCCTTCCGCTCTTCTCCTCAGTTGTTCCACTTCTCCTGGCTCCAAAAGAAAACCCATGCTAAAAGTGCCTTCCTCTCTCAGATCAATCAGTAAGTAAAGAGAAAAATTTGGTCCTCTGGATTTTTCCTTTCCAAAGTCCCTTGGGAATGCATCTTATCTCTGCCCCCCTTTTCACCCACCCTATTCCACCTTTAGTCCATTTGGTGTGTGGATCTTTCAGGTGCACCTTTGAGCCCAGCTGGCATTTCTTCTCTGCATTATAGTGTTCAATTTGTTGAAATTTCAAGGGGAGAGATCAGGAGTAGCTCTCATGCCACCATTTCTCTGATGTTACTCATCTTTTATTTTTTTTTACTTGTCTGATTGCTGTGGCTAGAACTTTAAGTACTATGTTGAATAAGAGTAGTGAAAGGGAACATCATTGTCTTGTTCCTGATTGGGGAAAACACTTTTAGTTTTTGCCTATTGAGAATGATGTTGGCTGCAGATTTGTCATATATGACCTATCTTATATTCAGGTATGATCTCTCTATTCTAACTTTCCTGAGAGTTTTTACCATAAATGGGTGCTGGATTTTATCAAATGCTTTTTCTGAACCTTTAATATGATCATGTGATTTTTATACTTCATTTTTTATGAGGTATATCACATTTATTGATTTTTGACTATTGTACCAACTTTGCATCCCCAGAATAAATCCCACTTGATCATAGTGTATAAACTATTGAATGTATTGTATTGCTGTAATCAGTTTGCTAGTATTTATTTAAAAGTTTAGCATCTATTTTCATCAAAGATATTGGCCTAAAATTTTTTTGTAGTTTCTATATCTGATTTTGAAATTGGGATGATGCTGACCCTATAAAATGAGGTAGGAAGGTTTTCTTCCTCTCGATCTTCTTATAATATTTTAAAGTGGATATGTATTAGTTCTTTAAATGTCTGGTAAAACTGACCTGTGAAGCCATCTAGATCAGGACTTTTGTTTGTTTGGAGTTTTTTATTGCTACTTCAATTTCATTCGTTGTAATTGGTTTATTCAAATTTTCTGATTCTTCTTGATTTAGTTGTGAAGGATTGTGTATTTCTAGGAACTTATCCATTTCATGTAGATTGTAAAAATTGTTAGCATATAATTGTTTATAATATTTTCTTGCAATCCTTTGTATTTCTTTGGTGACTGTTACTTCTCTTTCACTTCTGATTTTATTATTTGGGTCCTCTCTCCTTTTCTTTGATGATTCTAGTTAAAGGTTTGGCAATCTTGTTTATGTTTTCAGAGTAATGATTCTTGTTTTCATTGATCTTTTGTATTGTTTTCTTAGTCTCCATGTTATTTATTTCCACTCTAATGTTTATTGTTTTCTTCCTTCTACTTACTCTGAGATTTCTTTGTTCTTTGTCTATTTCTTTTAGGCATAGGGTTGGATTGTTTCCTGCTCCTAGAGGTTGCCTTTAATGCTATAAGTTTCTCTCTCAGGACTGCTTTCCCTGTGTTTCATAGGATTTGGGTTGTTATGTGTTCATTTTCATTTGTTTACAGATGACTTTTGATAACTTCTTGATTTCATTGTTAACTCATTTATTGTTTAGTAACATGTTATTTAGCTTCCATGTTTTTCAGGTTTTTTTCTTGTGATTGATCTCTAATTTCATACCACTGTAGTCAGAGAAGATGCTTGATATGATTTCAATCTTCTTAAATTTATTAAGCCTTGTTTTGTATCCCAAACATGTGGTCTATTCTAGAAAATGTTTAACGTGCACTTGAATGTGTATTCTGCTACTGGGCTTAAAATGCTCTGAAGATATCAATTAAATTTAGTTGATGTAGTGTGCCATTTAAAGCTGTTGTTTCCTTGTTGATTTTCTATCTGAAAGATCTATCTATTGATATCAATGAGGTGTTAAAAACCCCTCTGTTGGCCCTGGCTGGTTGGCTCAGCTGTAGAGCGTCGGCCTGGCGTGCGGGGGACCCGGGTTCGATTCCCGGCCAGGGCACATAGGAGAAGCGCCCATTTGCTTCTCCACCCCCCCCTCCTTCCTCTCTGTCTCTCTCTTCCCCTCCCGCAGCCAAGGCTCCATTGGAGCAAAGATGGCCCAGGCGCTGGGGATGGCTCCTTGGCCTCTGCCCCAGGCGCTGGAGTGGCTCTGGTCACGGCAGAGCGACGCCCCGGAGGGGCAGAGCATCGCCCCCTGTTGGGCAGAGCGTCGCCCCTGGTGGTCGTGCCGGGTGGATCCCGGTCGGGCGCATGCAGGAGTCTGTCTGACTGTCTCTCCCCGTTTCCAGCTTCAGAAAAATACAAAAAAACAAACAAACAAAACAAAACAAAACAAAAAAACACCCCTCTGCTGACTACATTTCTGTGTATCTCTTTCTTTATGTCCATCAGGGATTGCTTTATGTATTTAGGTGCTCCTATGTTGGCTGCACAAGAGTTTATATGGGTTATATTCCTTGTTGGATTGTTCCCTTTTTCATTATGTAGTTTCCTTCTTTGTTTCTAACTATAGCCTTTGTTTTAAAGTCTGTTGTTACGCCGGGGTTTTATCTGTTTGTTTGTTTTTGTTTTCTATTTGCATGGAATATATTTTTCCATCCTTCACTTTTCATCTGTGTACATCTTGTTCTGTGGTGGGTCTCTTGTAGAAAGCATATATATGGCTCATGTTTTCTTATCTATTCAGCTACCCTATGTCTTTTGATTGAAGTATCTAGTCCACTTACTTTTAAAGTTTTTATTGATAGGTACTTATATATTGCTATTTATGTTCCCTTTTATTCTATTTTTTTTTCTTCTTAAAGCAGAACCTACAGCATGTCTTGTAATACTGGTTTGGTGGGGATGAACTGCTCTACTTCCCCCTGCTTGCAAAAAGCTCTTTATTTCACCTTTAATTTTAAATGGTAGCCTTGCTGGAAAGATTAGTTTTGGTTGTAGTTCTCTGCTTTTCATTATATTGAATATTCTATGCCAATTCTTTCTGGACTGAAGTGTTTCTGTTGAGATATTAGATGACAACCTTATGGAAGCTCCTTTGCAAGTAACTATCTTTCTTGTGCTACTTTTAAGAATATCTTTTTGTCTTTAATACTTGATGTTTTAATTATGATGTGTCTTGTTGTGAGCCTTTTTGGGTTCATCTTATTTGGGCCTTTTTATGCTTTCTGAATTTGTGTGACTTTTTCCTTCATCAGGTTATGAAAATTTTCAGTCATTATTTCTTCAAACAGATTCTTGATTCTTTGCTTACCCTCTTCTCCTTTGGGACCTCTAGGGTGTGGATGTTTTTAGACTTGGTGTTGTTCAAGAGGTCCGTTAGGCATTCTTTTTAAAAATTCTCTCTTTTTTCTCTCTCTTTTTGTTACTCTACTTAGATGATTACTGTTATCTTGCCCTTTAAATTGCTGATTTCTTTGTTTCATTTAATCTGCTATTGATTTCTTCTAGTGTACTTTTTATTTCAGATATTGTATTCTTCATTTCTGACTGGTTCTTTTTAATGGTTTCTATGTCTTTTCTAATGTTTACTATCTCTTTGTTTTAATTCTCACTGAGAACATTTATTATTCTCTTAAGATCCTTGCACATCCTTATAACCACTGTTTTTAACTGCATATGGTATCTTCTTTCCTTCCATTTTATTTAATAGGTTTTTCTAGGGACCTCTCTTGTTCTTTCATCTGGGCCACATTTCTTTGTCTCCCCATTTTATCTGCTCTTTTATGTTTGCCTCTGGGTTTCCAGTAGATCTGCTATAACTTCCATGCTTATTATGAGAATTTTATGATGTTGGTGCCTTGTAGGTCTGTGGTGTAATCTTCTAGATCATCTGAGCTAGGTTCTCCAGAAATGATTATTGTGTGGGTTATGTGCCCTCTCCTGTTGTAGTTGAGTCCTGAAGTTTATAGTTAGAGTTAACCCTCAGGTGGACTATAAGCATAGACCTCATTCATTATATATTAGTCATTATTCAGGAATTCTCGCTAAGGTGAAGGTGTTCCCTGCAGAGTCTGGTGCTTGTCAGAGTCACCCTTTGTCTCTGCCATTTTGTGGCTAAATGAGTCAAGCTTTGGCTTGACTTGAAGCTCACCACTATTTGTGTTGGTTCTGAGCCAACTTGGCCAGGATTCCAGTGCAGATTGATATCATACATTGTGTATCTCAAAATCCAGGCTACTCATCTAGAACAAACATGCTATTCACTATTTGTGGCTGTGTCCACTGGTCATCGATGTACATGAGAAGGGCCAGGCTATGTACAAGGATCAGCTTTCTGCAGCTCTAAGCTGAGGGCAGGACAAGGAAAGGTCCAAGTCTCTTTGACATCAGTGTTCACCTGTTGGCTACTCTGCTGTCCCTTAGATAACCTGGACTTCCTCCAGAGTCTTATAAAAAAAGACTATACAGGGGGCCCAAGCTGACCATGCCCCACAGTCCCATCTACATGGCTCAAGCTTGATAGGGTCAGGTAACTGGGTCAGAAGAATGAGGCTATTAGGTCCCCTGCTTGGGAGCTGTCTGGTCAGGCATTCAATGAGAAAAATGTGACCCCTACTCTAGAGCTATACCACTCTGTCTCTGCAAGAGTTTATATTGGGAACAGGCTGCTGTCTACACTATAGGAAAAAACTCAGCAGGACAGGGTCATCAGAATTTGAGCAAATAGATCAATAAAGTCTTCCACTGTGGGTGGCTTCAACTAGGTGATGGGAGGTGGGTGAACTGCACTTTTCCCCTTAGCTCTATAGCCACACCCACTTAAGCCCCAGACTGGAGCTTCTGAGGGAGATGTGCTCCAAATATAGCAGCTATAGAGTAGCATTGTTCTCTGCCCCTTCCCCTCCCAGAGAAACTGAGCTCAGAGGGACTTGGAAAAACATATCATATCAGTCTACCATTGGTGGTGGCACAAGCTCATGAGAGGGAGTGAGCTGCATGCCTCCCCTTAGATCTACAGATGCACCATCAGAGACCCAGACAGGTGGCTCTGAGGGAGATACTTTCCAAAGGTTTCAGTGCTGAGCAATGTTCTCTTCGCTTCACAAAACTGAGCTCAACAGGATGGGGCCACCAGGACTTGGAAAAACAGATCAAGGGTGTCTTTTGTTGTGGGTGGTGCCTGCTGAACTGTGTGAAGGGGAAAACAATTGCCCTGTTCCAAAACCACACAGTTCAATGATGGCCTCAGTGTCTGCCTATAGTTTCTCCAGAAAAAGAGCAGACCACAAATCCATGTTGGGGCAGCCAACATTCCTTTCTGTTGGACTTTAGCTTGGCAAGGTGGTGTTGTCAGTATTTGGAGGACTTAGTTTGTGGACTCTCCCAGCTGGTGCTGTAAGAATAGAAGTGCTCAAATTTGGGGGATGGTACTTAAGGGTGGAGTGGGATGTTGACTGAGGATAAGGATCTCAGTAGTGGACCATTCATATCTCTCTGGAGATATACCACCAGATCTGGTCGCAGACTCATTCCTCTTTTCAGCAGAGTTTCTGCTGATTTTTGCTACTAGATGCTATGCAGTCTCTTTGCCCTGCCTTGGTGCTCTGGTTTGAGGGTCCTGGCATAGGGTTGAGACCCCTATGATCTTTGGGGAATACTTTTTCAGTTGACATATGGAGCCCAGCCTTTTTTGTATCTCCACCTTTCTTAGCAGTTTCTATATAGTGTCTTTTATAAGTTTTGGCTATAATACTTTTGTTCAGCAGTCTTTCAGTTGGTCCATAATTTAGCTGTAAATCCAGTTTGGTGCTGGGAGGAGGCATGTGTAGCTTCCATTTATTCTAAAGCCATCTTCAATCCTCTGAACATTTCTAATTAAATTGATAAAATGCATCAAGTCAAACCCTGTATTGAAACTGAAAAAAGGAGGCAAGTAACCCTTCTGCCCAGGAATGCCCTACATGAATCACAGCTCTAGGTCAGCTTCTGTGATTGTCTCTCAGGCCCGCTCATGATTCTTTCTTGAGATGTGTCCAATAGTTTTCTCTAAAATTATTGGACAACACTTTATATGCTTAAAAGCAATAATTTAGCCAAAATAAAATTATGACACATTCTTGAAAGGTCACATTAGGTGGGAAAACAGAAAAAAATACATATGTAAAATGTATCAGTCTACATAAATTATCTGAGCTGGAGGGTGAGCTAGGTAAGCAGATAGGAATTTTCAAGTTGACTCTATAAGCCCAGAGCTGTCATTGTAATTAGAACATACAATGGGGTGGTGGTGGGGGGGCACTTGTTTTTGGAATCATGGAAAAGGTAGCAATGTGGATTACACACAAATTCTAATATGGATAAGGAGTGGCTGATTGTGGTTCTCATATCTAGGTAAGGTCAGACACTGCAGAGAGCCAAAGATTGATCCTGTGTAGAAAAATGTAAGGTGAACTGCCATCTTGGACTGTTTTTAGTGGGTCTGTGGAGACTTGGCATTCATTCTCTGTTCACTATAATCAGACTCCTTTTATATTTCAGGCACTTGTGTTTCTCCCCAGTCACATTGATCCAAGTCTGGCTGGAGATAATTGGACATTGGCCTTCAATGAAGGGCACCTAGTGCAGACTGACAGGCTGGAAATGGTCCTTATGGCCACCCCTTTGTAGTTAATAGTGTTGACAAGTATAGCTCTCTCCCTTTCTCAAACATATTCAGAGAATATCATCTCAAGGTATTAACTTATTTGGGATTTTCTCCTGAAGGAAAAATACCATTGATTTGAATGTCTGGGATTTGAAGAATGTTGAAATGATCATCATTATAGGTTGAATAGCAATATTTAGAGAACCTGTCTCCAGAGGAGGAGACAAAGTTAATATTTAGTGCCTTGCAGCAAAGAAAAAGAGCTCTGCAAGTATGAGCCACAGCCAAATAGCATAAGCACGGGACTTCAGGCAATTATTTTTTAAAATTGGGAGTGTTCACAAGGGAAAGAACAGTAGCATAGAAGAGGGAGGGGCATGGATTATGAATGTAAACTTGTACTAAAAGACATACAACCAAAGCAAGATCAACTCAACCTTAAGTTCACAGAAGCCAGGCTGGGATGAAAGCTCTTGGACTATAGAGACTTCAGAGATAACAGAAACATTTTTTTTAATAATTTTATTTTTTTAATGGGGTGACATCAATAAATCAGGATACATATATTCAAAGATAACAGGTCCAGGTTATCTTGTCGTTCACTTATGTTGCATACCCATCACCCAAAGTCAGATTGTCCTCTGTCACCTTCTATCTAGTTTTCTTTGTGCCCCTCCCCCTCCCCCTTTACCTCTCCCTCTCTCCCCTCCCCCCGTAACCACCACACTCTTATCAATGTCTCTTAGTTTCACTTTTATGTCCCACCTACGTATGGAATAATGCAGTTCCTGGTTTTTTCTGTTTTACTTATTTCATTTCGTATAATGTTATCAAGATCCCACCATTTTGCTGTAAATGATCCGATGTCATCATTTCTTATGGCTGAGTAGTATTCCATAGTGTATATGTGCCACATCTTCTTTATCCAGTCATCTATTGATGGGCTTTTTGGTTGTTTCCATGTCCTGGCCACTGTGAACAATGCTGCAATGAACATGAGGCCTCATGTGTCTTTATGTATCAATGTTTCAATAACAGAAACATTTTGAAACACATTTGCCTCAAAAACAGCATTCCTTAAAAATACCGCTCTCAATGGCACAATTCAAGAGTTTGACAGCTAGTTGTGAGATTAACAGGTGGAAATGACATATAAACTTTAATTATTGTGTTTTTGAGGGGAGGAATTATAGAAGAAAAATTGTGGGATGGTTGTATATTTAAAACAACATAATAGAGTCACTATTTTAAAAAAGAGATTTTTAGGAAAGACATTCCAAAAAGAGTGAAATTGAACAACCATTGCTACAGTCCACACCTGGGTTATGGTTTGTTTATGGCACATTTAAGACCTATTATGAATTAAAATAAAATATTCCACAATTTTAAATGATGTATAATATAGATACTACAAAGAAAAGATATCTAATTTTAATTAGATGATGTGATTAGAGCTCTGGCCAGGCCTTTACTTGTGTGTATTGCTTTGAACCTCCTACTTACCCTGCTAAGTTTGTTTCCTCTGAATCAAGTGGTCACATCTACCTCATAAGACTGTTGAGAAGGCCAGATGAGGAAACCACATGTGAAAATAAATACTTTAAAGTGCTAATCAAGTGGAAAGTACTGTAGTAATGATTTTTGATCACTGTAATACTTCAGAAAAAATAAAAACATGATTTTCTTTTCTACCACTTTGCTCAGTGAGGAGCCAGACAATGAAATTCCTATCTGAGCACGAAAGGCAGAATGAATGAGCTTCTGAGAGTCCCTTATCTCCTGGTTAATTCAAATCCTCTCTTTCTTTAGGGCACTTGTCACTCACTCAGTGACTTTGGGTGTCCTCTTTAGCAAAAAGGGATTGATGACCACTGGTGAAAGATGATAGAGTAACTGAAACTAAGTTGCATATACAGATTGGGGAAAAGCAATTAGAACAAGTTGTGAGTACACAAAAAACATACTACTCTTGTATTATTATTTACTAATTATTGTATTATTATTATTTTTATTCAGTGAGGGGAGGGGAGGCAAAGACATACTCCTGCATGTGCCCCGACTGGGATCCAACCAGCAAACCTACTAGGGAATGATGCTCTGCCCATCTGGGGCTTTGCTCCATTGCTCAGCAACTGAACTCTTTTTAGCACCTGAGGTGAAGACCATGGAGCCATCCTCAGAACCCAGACCAACTCACTAATTGAGAGAGGAGTGAGGGGGGAGGGGTGGAGAAGCAGATGGGTGCCTCTTCTTTGTGCCCTGACTGGGAATCGAACCTGGGACATCCACATGCTGATGCTCTACCACATAGCCAACCAGCCAGGGCCTTTTCCATATGAACACTTGTAAACCTACTTTTGCTCCACCCTGTCATGAAAGGAAAGCAGAGGAGAAAGTTGAGACAGGATCTAGCATTGAAAAACTGAAATGTGATGCACTGTTTTCTAAGATAGCACACATGGTTTACTTACACTGAAATCTGTGATTTCCAGGTGCTCTTTTAGAGATTCTACATTAAAAATAAAGTTCTAGCTATTCCTAAACTTTATATATTACATGAACTTATTTCTCAAAATTAAAATTAAAAAAGTTTACTTTTCAAAGAATGATTATACACCTGTTTTTTTATGTTTACTTGTCAAGTATATTAATTCATCTGGTTAACTGAAAATCATCTATCTCCAATTAATTATGCATTTTCATTAATTAAAGACATTGTATTTAAATTTTTACATATATATATATACAGAATGTCTTAAATCAATTATTGCACAAATTTTTTTTTATTATCTAATGGGTAGATAGTAGCCTTTTTCTGGGGGAGAAAATTATATACATATTTACAGTAAATTTTATTTTATATATCTTTATATTATATTTATATTATAATATATATTTAAAGTATATATTAAAAGTATATATATTTTTAAGCTTATTTTCTTTTAAATTATTAATTTTGAAATAATTGTACATTTAAATGAAGTTGCATGAGGAAGTACAGTATCATAACCAGGAAATTGGCATGGGTACAATCTATAGGTCTGATTCAGACATCATTAGTACAAATACTCTGTGTGTGTGTATGTGTGTGTATGTGTTTGTAACTGAATGTCTTATAAATAGACATATAATATATAAACTTTTGAGGTTAGATTTTTTTCATTGAGCATAGTCTCTTTGAGGTTTAACTGGATTTTAGTGTATATTAACAGTCATGGTCATTGCTGAGCAGTGTTCCATGGCATGGATGTACCACAGGTATTTGTTCACCTGATGAAGAACACCTGTTGTTGCCTAGGTTTTGTCTAATGGGAATAAAGATGCTATGAACACTGTGGACTGGCATTTTGTACAAATGTAAGTTTTCAATTCCTAGTTTAAATGCCCAAGAGTGCCATTTCCAGGTCTCACGGTGAGTTCATAGTTAGTATTACGATGTGCTACACTGCCTTCCAGAGCACTTGTGCCATGTTACTCTCCCACTAGCAACATATGGGGTGCCCTGTTCTGCATATCCTTCTCAGCACTTGATAATATCACTACTTTTAATTTTAGACATTTTGACAAGTGATAACAATAATGATATCTGATTGTGGTTTTTAACTTCATGTGCTTATTTGCTATCTATATACTGATTTTAGTAAAATGTCCCTGTATTACTTAACCATTTTCTACTTGGATTGTTTCTTTTTTCAATGTTGAGTTTTGAGAGCTCATTATTCTATATGTAAATCTTTTGTTGGTTATGTGGTTTATAAATATTATCTTCTATTTTGTAGTTTATCTTTTCATCCCCCTAAAAAGGTATTTCATAAAGTATATATTTTTAATTTTCTGGAAGTCCAATTTATCACTTTTCTTTTATGGTCATGCTTTAGTGTCATTGTCTATTTCTTCTTTTTTAAAATTGTTTATTGGAGTGACATTGGTTAATAAGATTACATAGGTTTTAAAATAGATATATTTTTAAAATTGGAAAAAATCACGGTATTTTTAGTAAGATTCTGAGCAAGGCTCAAGATACTACAGATTTTCACTTCTACTTTTCTCGTCTTTCAATGAAAGAGAAACAAGTAATAATTGTGAATGTGTTTCCAGCCTTTATGGTCAGGGTCCCAAATTAAGGTCTTTTTGCCCAGTGGCATTTGCGCCAACAGAGGGAGACTGAGTTCTGCAAAGCAGAGTAGAAACTTTATTTTTTGACAAGGAATGTAGAAGGTTGAGCTCATGTTCAAATGGCACCTAGGAAGGAGCCTTCTATACCTAAGCTGTAGCAGGGAGTTATTAAACATTTTTAGGCACATGCAGTTATTCTGTTGCACTCAGCCCTTTTGTGTGAGCTTCTTTTTGCACAAAAGCCTCATCACCATCTTGGATTTGTGCCCCACACCTTAGTCTTTGTGATACAGGGTCCTTTTCAGTTTCTGTATGCAAGCAGAGCTTGTGACATAATTTACATTTTGGATGATAGCCAGGTGGAAACCTGTGCGTCAGTGTGGCTATTGCTATTTAGCTAAATGGAAAGTGCTCTGGTTTCTGGTTTTTGTAAGGAGGTCATATGCTAATGGTACTACATTTTAGAGATTATATGACATGTTGAGTGAAATCTCAATCTCTATACTTACTCTAGAAAGTTTTTTTTGATTCTAGATTAGAAGGTTTATAATGATTTTATTTTATTCAAAGCAAAAATATAGCAACTAGAGTTATTCTAAGTAGTAATTAATAATTCTTAAATAGCCTAAACTGTCTCATTATACCAGTACAGGCATTTTTGTTTAATTCATGCTCTAATTTTTTACCAATTTAAATACAGTATGTCCATAAAGTCATAGTGCACTTTTGACCGGTCACAGGAAAGCAACAAAAGACAATAGAAACATGAAATCTGCACCAAATAAAAGGAAAACTCTCCCAGTTTCATACCTATTCAGTGCAGTTTGATGTGGGCTCACGCACAGATTTTTTAGGGCTCCTTAGGTAGCTATCCCATATAGCCTCTACATACTTGTCACTGACTGATGGTTTACCAGAACGGGGTTTCTCCACCAAACTGCCGGTTTCCTTCAACTGCTTATCCCACTGAGTAATGTTATCCCTATGTGGTGGTGCTTCATTATAAACGCGCTGATATTCACAATGCACTTTGGTCATGGATTCGAATTTAGCGAGCCATAGAACACACTGAACTTTCCTCTGTACTGTCCACATCTTGACTGGCATGGCCATAGGCTGCTCCGCTGTATACACAGTGTTACATCATCATCTGCGCATGCGCACATGCTGCCACATCATCCTACAGAAACTGGGAGGGTTTTTCTTTTATTTGGTACAGATTTCACATTTCTATCATCTTTTGTTGCTTTCCTGTGACTGGTCAAAAGTGCACCATGACTTTATGGACACACTGTATTAATAAAAGGTCTTAATATTTGCTTTACTATTTTATTTAAGAGTGTAGATTTAATGTGCTTAAAATATGATTCAAAGGAAAATACCAATGTATTCCTGGTTAGCCCTGTGCAGCTGTTTAGACTATGCAGGTTAAAGCATCATCACCAGTCTGACCACACTGAGTTCTGGCCACACAGCAAACCTCTGTGAGAAGTCAGCTTCCTAAACTCATCTGAACTCCAAAGTAAACATCACTCTTTGGATCAGGACTTTTCTAACTATTTTTATCTATGTAAACATTAAGTATCCACTGCCTATAAGATGTTCACAGACAAAATAAGTCAATAAAATCATCAACTTTTACCTTTAGTGTACACCTTTTTCTAACATGAAGACAGATTTGCTTAAGTAGCATAATTCATGCTCTATGATTAGTAGAAATCGCTGGTTAGACTATGTTATTAGGGATGTTGACTGAAATCCATATCATAGAAAGATTTTTATATAATATAACATTAAAAGGAAACTTTATGATGAAATAGTATTCTGATTTTTATAAGTTCTCTATGAAATGTTGCCTTTATTTTTCAATTTCATATTTACCATTCTCATACAAAAAATTAAAACTTATAATTTTGTTAATTTATGCAATTTTCTAAAGAATAATTGATCTTTGTTCTCTTAAATTAATACAATTTGACAGTAGACTTCTAAGTATTGTATTTTAATATTTAAATATTTTTAGTTGTGATTATTTGTTTTTGATTGTTTACTTTTTCTTATCTTGATTATGGTAACTCTTAATAAATATCATCTTTCTCTTCTGACTAAAAAAAATTTTTTTTTTGTATTTTTCTGAAGTTGGAAACGGGGAGGCAGTCAGACAGACTCCCACATGCGCCCTACCAGGATCCACCGAGCATGCCCACCAGGGGGCAATGCTCTGCCCATCTGGGGTGTTGCTCTGTTGCAACCAGAGCCATTCTAGCACCTGAGGCAGAGGCCATAGAGCCATCCACAGCGCCCGGGCCAACCTTGCTCCAATGGAGCCCCGGCTGTGCAAAGGGAAGAAAGAGACAGAGAGGAAGGAGAGGGGGAGGGGTGGAGAAGCAGATGGGCGCCTCTCCTGTGTGCCCTGGCCGGGAATCGAACCCAGTACTCCTGCACGCCAGGCTGACGATCTATCACTGAGCCAAGCGGCCAGGGCCAAAAAAGATTCTTGAATACTTCATCAGCATTGTATTGATAACATTTTGAACAGGAAGAAGAAACTTGCTTGAGGAACTCATCCATTTACATGGTTTCTACTGTATTTATATCTAAAAATACATCCACACTTCTTTGTAGTTGTGAAAGCTCACATATTTGGTTTAATCATTTACTGATCATATTTTAACAATACCATTTTCAAACCTGACAGTTAGAGTGACAACTCACAGAAAAAAACAGAGGCCAGTGTTGAGATAAATAAGATATATGTGGGTGTTTCAGAGAGATTTCACACTGAATACAGAAACACTCCTAATTCACAAAGGAAGGCAATCTATGTCAGACAGACATTGAAATTTGAGCTGCTCACAGGTAGCTTTTCTGAGACTGAAAATGAATATTGTTCTTTCATTATTAGGTTGTGTTGATGGATTTGGGGTGGATGGAGCCTCACACAGTTATCCTCTCTACTTCTTTTCAATGAATTTATATAATCAAATTTTTTAAAGACAACAAAACCCAGCCTACTGAGATAAATTAGAAAATATTCTTTCCACATTGTTTTGTGCACTAAACATACTGATTACAGCACCCATTACAGGTAGCCAGGGGCTCTGTTCCCCTGTCCTTTGTGTTACATACACATCCACCTCTGAGGTTCATCCTATTAATATAGGAGCCTGTGGTTTTACTAATTATAATATTTTAAGTAAAATCATCATTATCTTAACATCTTTTGAACACTTACAACATGCCAGATATGTATGAAGGGTTGTTAAACTCTTATCTCTTTGGATCCTCTAACAAAATGAGGATCAATTGTTATTCAGAGTTTATAGAACAGGAACAAAATGCTACATGACAGTTGTCACTTGCTTTTAGAAACATTCAGAACCTGATCTCAGATGTGTCTATAACCAAAGCCAGTTCTCGTGGCATGGCAGTCATCCCAGCCACGTGTGACACTTTACTGTGTAATTTTAGTTCATATTAGTTCATTTTAATTTGGATGGCCATGTACAGCGCCTGCCATTCAGCTTTACCATTACTTGTATATAATGTTTTGTTTACAAAGAAATGAAGTCACTTTAAAATATATTCAAATGGTGCTGATTCAACACTCAGAGAGTCTTGCCTATATAGACACATATTGTCACACCTATTGCTCCTGCAGGAGCTATTCTGGATGGAATGTTAGTTGTGTGTCCTACCTCCTACCTTCTTCTTTGGGAAAAGAGGCCATTTTGAGACTGAATGGATCTTTATCACTAAGCTGAAGTATTTGTATTTGCTCTGCAATTTTTATATACTTATTATTTAATGTTTACATATAGGGTATAATATTAACTCTATCAAAACTAGAATGAATAAAATATTTTGTCTAAATATAAAGTGTCATTAGCTTATTAGTTGTGTGCTGTAAAAATATTGTTTATCTCATTTTTCTCAATAAGACAGTGCAGACAGTGACAGCTCACTCTAGCAGGCACAGACTGAGACTGCTCAGAACGTGGGTGTCCTATGAGAAGGAGACCCTCCAAACCACTGTCCACATCACTGTGACATCATCATTCTAAAGATCAAAAGAATCCCAAGTACAGAAAGAGATTTTTTTTTTTAAAAAAAAAAAGCCTTACATCTTACCATTAGATCAAGAAAAGACTAAAATTTTTCTCCAAATAAAAATTAAAGGTAGAAGAGATTGTTAATACAATAGGATGATTTCTTAAAAAGACTCAGGGTTCTGGAAAATATCCCCACACCCAAAGCCACATTCCATAGTCACTGTCAGTGGAAACTCTCTAGAAGGCAGCAACCACAGAACTGTCTGAGCTGAGGAAGTTGCCCTATGTCTGCACAATACTGGCATGGCAGTCGTCCCAGCCACGTGTGACACTTTGCTGTGTAATTTTAGTTCATATTAGTTCATTTTAATTTGGATGGCCATGTACAGCCCCTGGTTACTGTACTAAACAGTGTAGCTCTAAAATTTATGTGTGCATGGTGAAATCACCAGAAGCTTTACTCATCACACCAGCCCCATTCAACTTTACAAAGCATTTCTCTCCTGAGTGTTTCGTGTATCATCTCCTCTCCAAGTGGTGGGCTTATGGACTACACTCAAAACCAGCAGGGGCTCATGATGCACCTTTTTGTTCCCAAGCCTAGAGAGAGACACCGGGTCATAAAATCCACGAGAGAACACTGAAAAATTGGGTAAGAACAATGACCTCCAGCACTGAATTAGGGCTGTGTGCTGACCTTGTGAATTCCAGACACCCCTGAAAAATAAAGATCTAAAAACTAGAGAAAAGACAGGCCAGGATCTCAGAGGAACAAATTGGATGTTTCTTCTCCTGGTTCTTCAAGGGGCACTTTAGAAAAGCAGGAGGTATAGGTGTGGTCTCCCTGTTTGTTATGATACTCTGAGGCTAAGAAGGGGAGAGATAAGAGTCAGCAAAGAGAGGCATCAAACACTGTTAAACGGGGCCAATGTATCTCTCAGCCTTCTTGACTAACAAGATGAGCCCAAACTAGCATACGGGAAACAGAGTAGATTCTTAGCACTCTGCCCAACCTCTAGCATTGCCTTTCCTCGGTGCCCTAAATTCAGAATTCCTCCCCCAATTTCTCTCTCTCTCTCTCTTTCTCAATGTGTTTGTAATCATAATTGGGCTCCAGCCTTAATGTATACACACCCTTCATCACTCCTACCATGTGCCATCCTGTGGTGACAGCAGCACATAAAGTTAGCTCATGCCTTCTCTTCCCAAGGTCTGAAGACAGCTAAGACATATGAGCCCGGTGATGAAAGAGCACAGACTCCTTGGTTTAGGGGCACTAGTCTAGCCACTCTGACCATGAATGTGAAAGCAATAGGTTGGAGATGAATTTTAATATTGTCAGCACCAAATTCTTATTTCCTCTTCCTTTGCAGACTCTACTTCCAATGATTACTGTGTGCATTCTTTCCTTCATTACAAGCCAAAATGCATTCTTAAGTTTTTGCAATAGAAATACAGTCTGAGGTCTTAGAATAAATCCTAAAAGTGGAGGGAGAGGACTCTTGGGGAAAGGGTTGAGGCACTATTGAGATAGTAGTTCAGTGCCCAGCTGGTGGTGCAGCCTGGACAGAGTGATCTCAGTGGGGGTCAGAAGAGAGAAATGGGCCCTGGCTGGTTGGCTCAGTGGTAGAGCATCGGCCTGGCGTGCAGAAGTCCCGGGTTCGATTCCCAGCCAGGGCACACAGGAGAAGCGCCCATCTGCTTCTCCACCCCTCACCCTCTCCTTCCTCTCTGTCTCTCTCTTCCCCTCCCGCAGCCAAGGCTCCATTGGAGCAAAGTTGGTCCGGGCGCTGAGGATGGCTCTGTGGCCTCTGCCTCAGGCGCTAGAATGGCTCTGGTTGCAATAGAGTGAGGCCCCAGATGGGCAGAGCATCGCCGCCTAGTGGGCGTGCCGGGTGGATCCTGGTCAGGCGCATGCGGGAGTCTGTCTGACTGCCTCCCTGTTTCCAACTTCAGAAAAATCCAAAAAAAAAAAAAAAAAAAAAAAAAAAAAAAAAAAAAGAAGAGAGAAATGTTTATGGATTTCAGTGACACTTCCTCTGGAATAATATCCCTGATCATCTCCTGCTGCCAAGGAGGATTCTCATTTCTGCTCATAGCCACGAGGGTCCCCAAAGTGCCTGGAGCCAGTTGTACCTGGTGCTCTTCTGGATCTGACCGCACATGTCTGGACCAGCACTGGTGACCCCCACTCCCCTATTTTCTTGTGCTCCTCAAGGTGCAGACATGTTTGGCTAAGAAGCAATGAACTATATCCTGTAAATCTACTGTCACAAACCACATCATCTGTTTTTAACCCCTATCATTTCTCTATGTGAACCTCAGCTTCTCACTGACAGACCAAATGGACATTAGTTATAAATTCTGGCTGAGGTTTGGAAGTAGAATGCCATACCTAAATTAGATTACTCTCAGAATTGTTATTACCAGACAGGTCAAAGTACTAATTGGAGACAATTCAGTATGTGTCCAAACAAGAAAGAAAAAGATTTATTTATCTTTTTAAAATAAATCAAGAAGATATCCAAGTTTTCTTGATTCTGTGTTTGGTTTTATCATCCACCTCATGGGTCTTTTCAAGGAATTCATTTGAAATAATAGATATAAGCAAATGTAAAGATAATATTATATTCATTCTTTAGATAAGCTGAGATTTTTGAATAAGTGATGAATTAAAACCATTGCCACAGACAGAGAAGCCAGTGCCTGTTTGCCTTTTGATTTGCAGTGAGGAGAGCAGTGTCCCTCCCCTGATGGCGGTGGGTTTCATTAGACCTCCCAGAACTGGAATCTGCACACTGTAGCTCAAGAACCAAGGCCACTCAAGACTCAAACTTGCCATCAACCAGTGAAGGATGGCAACACAAATTATAAAAAAATCTTAAAGTCACAATGAAAAAAAAAAGAAAAAGGAAAATCATAAAACACAGAAACCATCTGTGCCACTGCTTCATACAAGCTTCTTTCTTTTTTTAATTAATTAATTAACTTTTAAAATAATTTTAATTTATTGTGCTAACATGGATTCTAGTGTCCCACTGAATATAACACCCTCACCCTCACCTCTGCTTCCCTATTTACACCCCTTTTGCCCCCCTCTCTGTAACTCCCTCCCCACTTCAATCTGGGATTTGCTGTCCTGTAATCTGTATCTCTGTGTTATGTATATATAATTTCACTAATCCCTTCACTGTCTTTGATCCCATCCCCTTATCCCCCTTCCCTCTGACAGCTGTTGCTCTGGTCACTGTGATCCCATCTCTACCTTTATGCCATTCCTCAGTTCGCATTGTTCATTAGATTCCACATATAAGTGAAATCATATATTTGTCTTTCTCTGCCTGGCTTATTTCACTTAGCATAATAGACTCCAGGTCCATTTATGTCATCGCAAAAGTAAAATTTCCTTCTTTTTCTCGGTTGCATACTATTCCATTGTGTATATATACCACTTTTTTTTTTTTCATGACACAAACACACACTAATTACTAAGGTCAGTACCCCTGACTAAATACAACCATTTTCATCTCATGGCACAAATAAATTAGTTACTAAGGAAGAAGAGGTCAGGGCCCCTTTTTCTTTAGTAATTAGTTTATGAGTGCATGAGAAACAAAGGTTGAAAATCACTGCAATCCACTGGAAACTTGGGCAGTTTCCAGATCCTGGCTATTGTAAACAATGCTGCAATAAACATGGGGGTGCGTATCTTCTTTTGAATCAATGAGTTGGTATTCTTAGGATATATTCCTAATAGTAGGATAGTTGGGTCATCAGGCAGTTCCATTTTTAATATTCCTCAAAAAATTAAACTGTTTTCCACAGTGGCTGCACAAGTTTGTATCCCCACCAGCAGTTCAGGATGATTCCCTTGTCTCCACAGCCTCACCAGCACTTATGTGTGTTGTTTTGTTAATGAGTGCCATTCTGACAGGTGTTAGGTGGTATTTCATTGTGGTTTTAAGTTGCATTTGTCTAATGATTAGTGATGTTGAACATTTTTTCATATGCTTATTGGCCATCTGTATGTCCTCTTTGGAGAAATGTCTATTCAGTTCTTTTGCCCATTTTTTAATTGGATTGTTTACCTTTCTGGTGTTGAATTTTATAAGATCTTTATAAATTTTGGTTATCAGATGTATTGGTGAATATGTTCTCCCATTGTGTGATTTGTCTTCTTATTTTGTTAATGGTGTCTTTTGCTGTACAAAAGCTTTTTAGTTTGATATAGTCCCATTTGTTCATTTTGTCTTTTATTTCACTGGCCCGTGGACATATATCGGCAAAACTACTGCTACTAAAGTTATCAAAGAGTTTACTACAAGTGTTTTCTTCCAAAATTTTTATGGTTTCGTGACTTACATTTAAGTTTTTTATCCATTTTGAGTTTATTTTTGTGCATGGTGTAAGTTAGTGGTCTAGTTTCATTTTTTCACATACACTTGTCCAATTTTCCCAACACCATTTATTAAAGAGACAGTCATTACTCCATTGTATGTTCTTACATCCTTTGTCAAATATCAATTGACCATAAAGGTGTGGGTTTATTTCTGGTTCTCTGTCCTGTTCCATTGATCTGTATGCCTGTTCTTATGCCAGTACTATGCTGTTTTCATTACAATGGCCTTGTAGTATAACTTCATATCAGGAAGTGTGATACCTCCTATTTTATTTTTCATTTTCAAGATTGCTGATGCTATTAGTGTCTTTTTTTTGGTTCCATTTAAATTTTTGAAATATTTGTTTTATATCCTTGAAGTATGCCATTGCTATTTTGATAAGAATTGCATTAAATTTATAGATTTCTCTGGGTAATATAGACATTTTAATGAGGTTCATTCTTCCTATCCATGAACATAGTATAAGTTTCTACTTGCTTGTATCTTTCTTGATTTCTTTTATCAATGTTTTATAATTTTCCAAGTACAAGTCTTTTACCTCCTTGATTAAATTTATTCCTAGGTACATAATTTTTTTTGTTCCAATATTGAAGGGGATTGTTTCCTTAATTTCTCTTTCAGACAGTTTATTATTAGTGTATAAAAATGCCACTGATTTCCAAATATTAATTTATATCCTGCCACATTGCCAAATTCATATATCAAGTCTAGTAATTTTTTGACCGAGGCTTTAGGGTTTCTATGTACAAAACATGTTATCAGCAAATAATGATAGTTTTACTTCTTTTCCAATTTCGATGACTTTTTTTTTCCTCCTTGTCTGATTGCTGTGGCTAAGATTTCCAGAACTATGTTGAATAAGAGTGGTGAAAAGAGGTACCCCTGCCTTGTTACTTATCTTAAGGGGATTGCTTTTAATTTTTGTCTATTGAGTATGATGTTGGCTGTTGGTTTGTCATAGATGGCCTTTATCATGTTGGGGTCTGTTCCTTTTATTACCAGTTTGCTGAGAGTTTTGCTCATAAATGAGTGCTGGATTTTTTCAAATAATTTTTCTGCACATATTGATAGAATCACATGACTTTTATCCTTCCTTTTGTTTACATGGTGAATCACATTGATTTCTTTGCAAATATTGTAGCCACTTTGCTTCCCCAGAATCAATCCCACTTGATCATGATGTATGGTTTTGTAAATGTAATCCTGGATTCGGTTTGCTAATATTTTGTTGTGAATTTAAGCATCTAAGTTCATCAGGGATATTGGTTTATAATTTTCTTTCTTTGTAGTGTATTTACCTGGTTTTGAAATGAGGATAACACTTGCCTTATAAAAGGAGCTTGGAAGTCTTGAATTTTTTGAAATAGCTTGAGTAAGATAGGTATTAGTTCTTCTTTGAATGTTTGGTAAAATTCACCTGTGAAGCCATCGGTCCAGGACTTCTGTTTGCTGGGAGCTTTTTGATAACTGTTTCAATTTCATTTATTATAATTGGTCTTTTTAAGATTTTTGATTCTTCCAGATTGAATTTTGGAAGATTGTATGTTTCTAGGAATTTATCCATGTCACCTAAGTTGTCCAATTTTTTGGCATATAGATCTTCATAGTATTTTCTTATAATCCTTTATATTCCTGTGGTGACTCATTTTGTGTCCTAACATGTGGTCTATCTTAGAGAATGTACCATGAACACTTGAAAAGAATGTATATTCTGCTGCTTTGGGGTGAAAGATTCTGAAGATGTCAATTAAATCCAGTTGATCTAGTGTGTCATTTAAGGCTGCTACTTCTTTGTTAATTTTCTGTCTGAAGGATCTATCCATTGATGTTAGTGAGGTATTAAATTCTCTGTACCAATATTATAGTACTAGAAAGCCCAGCAGTCATACGAAATGACCACTGTTCTAGATATTATAAATTGTAATTAAAATGATTTGTGCAAAGGTGTCTGCTAATTCAAACTGAATTACCCAAGGCAGGCGGCGAGGACGCCCCTTTGCTTACTGCCCCATGGGGTTTCCCCCTTCTACTTGCTTAATTGCTTAAAGTAGAGTGCAATGAAGGAAACCACTGGCGGTACATTTCTTAAGAGCCACCGCTAGCTCAATAAATAAAGGTGATTTAAATAATAAAATGTTAATTCACATGTCAAAGATCTCTTTGTACACAACATTTCTTGTGTAGATCTTTCCATCATTTTTAAGCTCGCCTTGCAGAGGACCATCAATTATTTTTAATTTTACATCCGTTCTTTCACGAACTCTTGAACATAAAGTTGACCATGTCCAAATGCAGGCTCAGGTAAAAAAAATGCCAACATGCTTAAGCGTTTGGCCCTGAGACTTATTGATGGTCATAGCAAAGGCAAGTTTTACAGGAAATTGTCTACGTCTCAATTGAAATGGCAACCCTGTTTGAGATGGAGCCAAATCAATTCTTGGAATGACATGTATTTCACCTTTAGAGGAGCCAGTCAAAGACTTAGCTATTATGACATTATTTTTCAATTGGAGAACCTCTAGTCTTGTACCATTGCAAAGACCCCTTCTGGTGTTAAGATTTCTTAACAGCATAATAATTGCTCCAATCTTTAACCTCAATTTGTGAGGTGGCATGCCAGAAGGCGGGACTATTTGAATGCCGTGGCAACTTCACCCCATTGGCTAGTACAGTTATGCAAGCAACCAATAAGCTATCGGTGACAAACAGACACTTAAGCCACATATAATAAAGATTGCTGTTGATCTCGTCCTTTATGTCCATGAAAATCTGCTTTATATATTTAGGTGCTCCTATATTAGGTGCATAGGTATTTACAATGGTTATATTCTCCTGTTGGATTGCTTACTTTATGTAATGACCTCTTTATCCCTTACTATAGCCTTTGTTTTAAAGTCTATTTTGTCAGATATAAGTATTGTTACCCCAGCTTTTTATTTTATTTCCATTTGCATAAAATACTTATTTCCATCCCTTTAATTTTAATCTATGTGTATATTTTCTTCTGAGGTGGGTCTCTTGTAGACAGCATATGTACAGGTCCTGTTTTCTTATCCATGCAGCTACCCTATGTCTTTTGATTGGAGCATTTAATCCATTTACATTTAAGGTTATTATTGATATGTCGTTGTTTATTGCCATTTTATTTTATAAATCTACAGTCCTCTTTTTCTAGATTTTTTTTTCTTTGCTCTTTTTACAGAAGGCCCCTTAACATTTCTTGCAGTACTGGTTTGGTTTTAATGAAATCCTTGAGTTTTCCATTTTGTCCTGGAAGCTTTTTATTTCTCCTTCAATTTTAAATGATAGCCTTGCTGGATAAAGTAGTCTTGGTTGTAGATTTTTTTATTTGCATCACTTTGAATATTTCTTGCCAATCCTTTCTGGCCTCAAGTGTTTCTGTTGAAAAGTTCAATGTCATCCTTATGGGGGCTCCTTTGTAGGTAATTAACTGCTTTTCTCTTGCAGCTTTTAGTATTATTTCTTTGTCTCTTAACTTTGGCACTTTAATTATGATGCGTCTTGGTATAGGCTTCCTTGGGTTCCTCCTTAATGAACCTCTCTATGCTTCTTGAACTTGTGTGACTTTTTCCTTCATCAATTTAGGAAAATTTTCAGCTATAATTTCTTCAAACAGGTTCTCTATCCCTTGTTCATTCTCTTCTCCTTCAGGAACCCCTATGATGCTGATGTTGTTTCTCTTCATGTTATCACAAAGCTCTCTTAGAGTTGCCTCAAAATTTTTGATCCTCTTTTCTTTTTGTTCTCTGCTTCCATGTTTTTGTTTATCTTGTCCTCTAATTAAAGGATATCTTTGATGGATATATTATTCTTGGCTGGTAGTTTCTGTCTTTTAGTACTCTAAATGTTGGGGTCCACACTCTTCTGGCTTGAGTTTCTGCTGAGAAATGTGATGATAGCCTCTTTTTATATGTTATATTCTTCTTCTCCTTAGGTGCCTTGAGGATTCTTTCTTTGTCATTGATTTGTGATCATTTTATTACAATGTGCTTTGGAGTAGGTTTGTTTGGGTTGAAGTAACTTGATAATCTTTTTGATTCTTGGATTCGAGGCTCTAATTCTTTCCACAGGTTTGAGAAGTTCTCATTGATTATTTGTTTCAATATGTTCTCCATTTTCTTTTTCCTCTCTTCTTTTTCTAATAAACCCATTATTCTTATATTGCTCTTCCTGATGAAGTCAGACAATTATTGTAGAGCTTTTTATTTTTTTAAAAAAATTTGTGAGTCTCTTCTTTATCTGTTGTATCTCTGGTTGCCTGTCTTCAATGTCACTGATTCTCTTCTCTATATGGCTTGTTTTATTGGCTAAGCTTTTACCTCATTTTTCAGTTTGTGTATTGAGTGTTTTTTTTTATTTCTGTTTGGTTCTTTTCTATAGTATCAATTTCATTGGTGAAGTACACTTTTTGTTCATTAAGTTGTTTTTTGAGCTCACTAAATTGTCTTTCAGTGTTTTCCTGTATCTTATTAAGTATTTTTAGAACTTCAATTTTGAATTCTCTGTCATTAAGCTTCAAGGTTTCTATGTAATTGAGACTTTTTCCTGGAGATTTTTCATCTATCTGAGCTATATCTGTTTTGTATACATATATATTTGATTTCTTTTTCCTTGATGACATTTGCAAGTGGTATTGTTAATAACCCCAACAACTGATAATTATTCCTTTTTCTGGGAAGAGCCACTATTCCACAAGATTTGCCTCCGCAAGATTCTTGGATGGAGTTCTGCTGAGGTGTTGCTGTCATAATTATGTAGGCAGGACCATTGTGTTGGTAGGAGGAGCTTGTTGTTAGGGCTTTGTGATTTTATGGCTCTAGCAATGGACCACCAGGGGTCCTCTGGGGCCCTCCCCCATGTCCCAAAAGAGCAGGCAACCAAATGCCCAGGCTTCCACACCTCTCACAGGAGAAAGCAGCCTAGAGACCCAGTTGAGGGGGGTCCACCATCTCCACTGTTTGCACAGCAAGGAAAGCAATGCAGAACTGGGAGCCTGTGGTGACACAGTCCAGTCCCTCTTCCAATACCACTCTAAGCACTCAAAGTGCAGCCCTGGGCAGGGCAAGGTCTGTGCACCACAAGTCAGTGTCTGAGCTACAGGAGCAGTTGTGGCAGAGAATGCTGAGCAGGCTAAACTCTAACTGGCAAGCCAGTGCCCAACCTTTAGAGCAGGTGTAGCACAGATCTGAGGTCAAGCATGTTTGGCATCAGAAGACTAAACTCTGCCAGCAGATCAAACTGTCCCAGTGCCCCATGGGTCGACCTTTACAAACTCTTTGCACACAGTTCTTGGGAGCATGCCATGTTTTTTGTGTGCACCCAGCACCTGCAATCACGGGTATTGGAGATGCTGGGAAAAAGCCCTGCTCTCCATTCTTGGTTGTCACCCCTATCTCAGCTCCTTCTCCCCAGACTCTCCTCTTCTCCCAGCTCTGGCTCCAAGACAAAGCCTGTGCCAACAGTGCCTCCCTTTCTCAGATCCGTGAAGGAAGAGAAAGACTCAGTCTTCTGGCATTTTTTTTCTTCTGTGAGCAGATTCTATCTTTGGGCTGCCTTCTTGTGCAATCATACCTTTGTCTATCTGATGTGTGTATATTTCAGGTTCACCAGGGTTTTTTTTTTCTCTGTGTATAGTTGTAGAATTTGTTGAAATTTCAAGGGGAGAGATCAGGAATATCTTTCACGCTGCCTCTTTATTTTTTTAATTTTAATTTTAATTTATTGGTTGCTACGGTTTCAAGAATCCCACTCAATATAACACCCCCTACCACCCTTTCATTGTGCCCCCCATGCCCCATACAAAGTCTCTTTCCATTTCCATTTTATCTCCTTTCCCCGCTCACCCTACCTCCATTATCTCATTTCCTTAGGGAATTGCTACCCTGTTGTCTGTATCTATGTCTTATGTATATACGATTTTGGCAAACTCTTTCACCTTCTTTGATCCCATCCCCTCTTCACCCTTTCCTCTGATAGCGACTCAACTGTTTGTTCCTTTTGACCTGCCTCTGCCTCTATTCCATTCCTTAGCTTACTGTGTTCGTTAAATTGCACATATAAGTGAAATCATATGATATTTGTCTCTTTCTGCCTGGCTTAATTCACTTACCATAATAACCTCCAGGTCCATCCAAGCCATCACAAAAGATAAGATTTTCTTCTTTTTCTTTTTATTTATCTATTTTTTCTTTTTTTAGGTGAAAGAAGGAGAGATAGTGAGGCAGATTCCCATATGTGCTACAACCAGGATTCACCCAACAACCCCATCTGGAGCTGATGCTTGAGTGCTGAGCTATTTTTAACACCTAAAGCTAACCCACTTGGATCAACTGAACCATCCTCAGTACTCCAGACCATGCTTGAACCAGTTGAGCCACTGGCCACTGGAGGGGTAAAGGGAGAAGAGGGAAAAGGAGAGGGGAGAAAAGCAGATGGTTATTTATTATGTGTGCCCTGACTAGATATTGAACCAACGCCATCTGTATGCCAGGCTCTATCCACTGAGCCACCAGCCAGAGTTGATTTTGTTCTTTATCACTGCCATGTAGTATTCCATTGTGTAAATGTACCACAGCTTGTTTATCTACTTGTCCACTGATGAACACTTGGGCTGTATCCAGGTTTTGGCTATTATAAACAATGCTGCAGTGAACACGGGGGTGCATATCTTCTTTTGAATCAGTGTTTTGGGATTCTTAGAATATATTCCTTGATGTGGGATAGCTGGGTCATAAAGCAGTTCCATTTTTAATTTTTGGAGGAAATGCTATACTGTTTACTCCAGTGGCTGCATGAGTCTGCATTTGTACCAGCAAGCAAGAAGGTTCCTTTTTCTCTATACCCTCACCAGCACCGTTGTTTGAAACGTGATGTTCATGAAAGCCATTCTCTCAAGTATGAGATGGCATCTCATTGTGGTTTTAATTTCCATTTCTCTAACAATTAGTGACGTTGAGCATTTTTTCATATGCCTATTGGCCATCAATAGGTCCTCTTTGGAGAAGTGTCTATTCAAGTTCTTTGCCCATTTTTCAATTGGATTGTATACCTTTCTGTTGCTGAGTTTTAATTCTTTATACATTTTGGTTATTAACTGCTTATCAGATATATCAGCAAATATGTTCTCCCACTGAGTGGGTTTCTTTTTTCTTTGTTAATGATGTCCTTTGCTGTGCAAAAGTTTTTTAGTTTGAAATAGTCCCATTTGTTTATTTTGTATTTTATTTAACTTTTCCACAAAGATATGTCAGCAAAAATACTGCTACATGAGATATTGAAGAGTTTGCTACTTGTTTTCTTCCAAGATTTGTATGGTTCATGAGTTACATTTAAGTCTTTTTTACTCATTTTAAGTTTGATTTTGTGAATGGTGCAAGTTGGTGGTCTAGTTTCATTTCTATTTTTTTTTTTTTGCATGTAACTGTTTGATTTTCCCAACACTGTTTATTAAAGAGACTGTCTTTACTCCATTGTATATTCTTGCCTCCTTTGTCAAATATCAATTGACTGTAAAGGTGTGGCTTTATTTCTGGATTCTCTGTTCTGTTCCATTGACCTGTATGCCTATTCTAGTGTCAAAGCAAGCTGTTTTGATTACAATGGCCTTGTAGTGTAACTTGATTTAAGGAAGTGTGATACTTCCTACTTTGTTATTTATTTTCAAGATTGCTGAGGCTATTCAGGTTCTTTTTTGGTTCCATATAAATTTTTGCAATATTTTTTCTAGATCTCTGAAGTATACCATTGGTATTTTAATAGGAATTGGAATGAAACTAAGATGGCTTTGAGTAATATAGACATTTTATTTTTTTTTTATTTATTTATTTTTTTTTATAAATTTTTATTAATGTTAATGGGATGACATTAATAATTCAGGGTACATATATTCAAAGAAAACATGTCTAGGTTATCTTGTCATTAAATTATGTTGCAAACCCTGGCCGGTTGGCTCAGCGGTAGAGCGTCGGCCTAGCGTGTGGAGGACCCGGGTTCGATTCCCGGCCAGGGCACACAGGAGAAGCGCCCATTTGCTTCTCCACCCCTCCGCCGCGCCTTCCTCTCTGTCTCTCTCTTCCCCTCCCGCAGCCAAGGCTCCACTGGAGCAAAGATGGCCCAGGCACTGGGGATGGCTCTGTGGCCTCTGCCTCAGGCGCTAGAGTGGCTCTGGTCGCAACATGGCGACGCCCAGGATGGGCAGAGCATCGCCCCCTGGTGGGCAGAGCGTCGCCCCTGGTGGGCGTGCCGGGTGGATCCCGGTAGGGCGCATGCGGGAGTCTGTCAGACTGTCTCTCCCTGTTTCCAGCTTCAGAAAAATGAAAAAAAAAAAAAATTATGTTGCATACCCCTCGCCCAGAGTCAGATTGTCCTCCATCACCCTCTATCTAGTTTTCTCTGTGCCCCTCCCCCTCCCCCTAAATCTCTCCCTCCCTCCCTCCTGCGTCCTCCCTCCCCCCACCCCTGGTAACCACCACACTCTTGTCCATGTCTCTTAGTCTCATTTTTATGTTCCACCAATGTATGGAATCATGTAGTTCTTGTTTTTTTCTGATTTACTTATTTCACTCCGTATAATGTTATCAAGATCCCACCATTTTGCTATAAATTTTAATAATGTTAATTCTTCCTATCCATGAACACAATATATTCTTACTCTTGCTTGTATCTTCCTTGATTTCATTGTTCAATGTCTTATAATTTTCCACGTACAAGTCTTTAACCTCCTTGGTTAAATTCATTCCTACATACTTTATTTTTTGTTGTTACAATAAGGATTTGGATTGTTTTTCTGATTTTTATGTTTGACAGTTTGTTATTGGTGTATAAAAATCTCACTTTTTTCTTAATATTAATTTTATATCCTGCCATCTTGCCAAATTCATTAATTAGGTCTAGTAGTTTTTTGGCTAAAACTTTAGGGCTTTCTATGTATAGTATTATATTGTCAGCAACTAATGACAGTTTGCTTCCTCTTTTCCACTTTTAATGCCTTTTGTTTCTTTATCTTGTCTGACTGCTGTGGCTAGGACATCCAGAACTATGTTGAATAAGAGTGGTGAAAGGGGGCACCCCTGCCTTGTTCCTGATGTTTTCTGCATCTATTGATATGATCATGTGATTTTTATCCTTTGTTTTGTTTATGTGATGAATCACACTTATTGATTTGCAAACATTGTACCAGCCTTTCCTCCCAAGAATAAATCTCACTTGATTATGCTGTATGATCTTTTTAATGTATTGCTAATATTTTGCTAAATTTTTGTTAATATTTTCTTGAGAATTTTACCAATTATGTTTATTAGAGATATTGGACTATATATTTTTTTTCTTTGTAGTGTCTTTACCTGGTTTTGGAATTAGCAGAATGGTTGTCTCATAAAATAAGCTTGGAAGTCTTCAGTCTTCCTGAATTTTTGAAACAGTTTGAGAAGAATAGGTGTTAGTTTTTTATTGAATGTTTATGTTTGGTAAAATTCACCTGTAAAGCCATCTTGTCCAGGACTTTTGTTTGTTGGGATATTTGATAACTGTTTTCAATTTTATTTGTTGTAATCAGTCAGCTTAAATTTTCTGATTCTTCCAGATTCATTTTGGGAAGATTATGTGTTTCTAGGAATTTATCCATTTTACCTAGATTATTCAATTTTATGACATGTAGTTCTTTGTAGTATATTTTTACAATTCGGTCCTCTCTCTTTTTTTCTTGATGAGTCTGGTTAAAGGTTCATCAATCTTGTTTACCTTTTCAAAAAATGAGCTCTTGATTTCATTGATTTTTTGTATTTTTTTAGCCTTCATGTCATTTATTTTTACTCTAATCTTTATCATTTCCTTCCTTCTACTTCTTCTGGGCTTTACTTGTTGTTCTTTTTCTAATTTTTTTGATGCAGGATTAGATTGTTTATTTGAGTTTCTTTCTTATTTCTTAAGGTATGCCTGTAATGCTATGAACTTCCTTCTCAGGACTGCTTTCATTGTATCCCATAGATTTTGGGTTAGTGTATGTTTATTTTCACTTGTTTCAAGGTAAATCTTGATTTCTTCATTGATATTATTGTTAAGCCATTTGTTATTTAATAACATGCTAGTCAGCCTCCAAGTGTTTAAACGTTTTTTAATTTTTCTATTATAGTTGATTTCTAGTTTCATGCTATTGTTGTCAGAGAAGTTGCTTGATATAATTTCAATCTTCTTAAACTTATTGAGACTTACTTTGTGTTATAAGATGTGGTTTATCCTAGAGAATGTACCATGAACACTTGAAAAGGATATCAATTAAATCTAGTTAATTTAGTGTGTCATTTAAGGCTACTGTTTCCTTGTTGATCTGCTGTATGGAGAATCTATCTATTGATGCTAGTGGGGTATTAAAATCCCCTACTATTATAGTATTGCTGTCAATCTCACCCTTTATATTCAACAAAATATGCTCTATATACCTGGGTGCTCCTATATTGGGTGTATAAATATTTACAATGGTCATCTTATCTTGTTGGATTGCTCCTTTTATCATTATGTAGGGATTGTTGTCCTGTACTATAGCCTTTGGTGTAAAAGGTATTTTGTCTGATATAAGTATTGCTATCCCAGCTTTTTTGTCATTTCCATTTGTATGGAATAATTTTTTATTTCTTCACTTTCATTCTATGTTTATCTTTTGTTCTGAGGTGGGTTTCTTGTAGACAGCACAAATAGGTGTTCTGTTTCATTATCCATGTAGCTACCCTATGTTTTTTATTGGAGACTTTAATCCATTTACATTTAAGATTATTATTGGTATGTGTTTATTCTTTTTTATTTTTTAAACCTATACTCATCTTTCTCTTGATTTCTTTTTTCTCTTCCTCTTCTTATAGCAGGCCCTGTAACATTTCTTGCAGTACTGGTTTGGTGGTAAATATATTGAGCTGTTTTTGTCTAAGAAACTCCTTATTTGTCCATCAATTTTAAATGATAGCTTTGCAGATAGAGTATTTCTGGTTGTAGGTTGTTGTTTTGTATATATTACTCTGAATATTTTTTGCTACTCCCTTCTGACCTGAAGTGTTTCTATTGAGAAGTCAGATGCCAGCTTTATGGGGGCTTCTCTGTAGGTAATTAATTACTTTTATCTTGTAGCTTTTGGTATTCTTTCTTTGTCTCTTAACTTTGGCATTTTAATTATGACGTGTCTTGGTGTGGGCCTATGGAATCCCTATGATGTAGATATTGTTTCTCTTCATGTTGTCACAAAGGTCTCTTAGAGTTTACTCAGACTTTTTGAGCTTCTTTTCTTTGTGCTGTTCTGCTTCTGTGCTTATGTTTATCTTGTCCTCTAAATCGCAGATTTGGTCTTCCACTTCATTCAACCTGCTGTTGATTTTTTCTAGTGCAGTCTTCATTTCATATATTGTATTTCTCATTTCTGGGTTTTTCATATAGTTTCAAAGTGTTGTTTGTTTGTTTTTTAAATGAGATGAGGAAAGATGGAGAGACCAATACCTGCATGTATCCTGACCAGGATCCACCTGGCAACCTCCATGTGGGGTCAATACTCAAATCAACAGAGTTATTCTCAGAACCTGAGATTGATGCTCAGACCAACTGAGCTATCTTCAGCAACTGGGGCCAATGATCAACCAGTTGAGCCACTGACTACAAGAGAGAAAGAAAGAGGGAAGTAGGAGAGGGAGGGAAAAGAAGCAGATGGTTGCTTCTCACTTGTCCTCAATTGAGGGTTGAACATACGATGTCTGCACACCAGACCAACACTCTATTCATTGTGCCAATTGGCCAGGGATTCAATGTCTTTCTTAATGCTTATTAAGTTCCCACACTGATTATACATTCTTACTCTAAGATTCTTGAGCATCTTAACAACCATTATTTTGAGCTGTGCATCTGGTATTTTGGTTACTTTCATTTTATATAATTCTATTCCTGGACCTTTCTCTTGTTGACTCATTTGGGTCATATTTATTTGCCCATTTTGTCTGTGTATTAGGTAGTTTTGCTCTGAATCCTAAATTTGTTGTGCTGTCTTTATTAAAAATATGGTTTCCATGGTACTAGCCTCTAGGCTACCTGAGCTCTTTGCTCTAGAAATGTTTCTTGAGGATTATGTGTAACCTCTTATTGTATATGAGTCTTAAATGTTGTTGGCCCTTTTAAGGGGTAGAGTTATCCCATCAGGCTAGCTGGTTTTAAGGTCAACCTTAGTTATGTGTATTAGATGCTGTGTGGTGTCTGTCCAATGGGGTGTAGATATTCTAGGCAATGTCTGGTGCCTACTAGACTACTCCTTTGGGTGTGCCGCTTGTGTGGCTAGCTGAGTCTAGTATTGCTGTGGTCTGACACATGCTACTGGTTGTGTTGGTTCTGGGTCTTTTAAATAGGATTTGGGTATGAGTTGATGTCAGACATTGTTTATAACCCACCATGGGCTTCCAGTATGAAGCTAACACTCCATTCACTGTTTGTGTCTATATTTTCTGTGTCTTGGAATGTGTGTTAAAGGGGCCAACCTATGTATAAGGATCAGTTTCCTCCTGCTTGGTGCTGACAGCAGCTCTCAAGTTTTTTAAGAGTTATCTCTACTTATAGCTGCTTCCCCTCCTCTTGCAGCTGCCTGGTCTTTCCATAGAATCTTCTTTAAAAAGACTGAGACATGGACAAGAGTGTGGTGGTTACTGGGTGGGGAGGGGAGGGGGAAGGGAGAGGGAGGGGAAAAGGGAGGGGAAGGGGCATAAAGAAAACTAGATAGAAGGTGATAGAGGACAATCTGACTTTGGGGGATGGGTATGCAACATAACTGAATGACAAGATTGATAGATACTTGAATTCCAAACTGTCCTCTTGATGTTCCGCTTATCTGTCAGACCTCACCCTTACTGGACTATTGACCCTGAGACAGAGGAATTCCAAAAGCTGACAAGCCGCCCCAAGGAGGAGCATTCCAGACATACCAGGACTTTTGCCTCAGTATCCCCTCAGGCTCTCCCAAACACTATAAAACTCGCCCCTAGTCTGTAACCGGTGCTCTTCTCCCCCAGGAGGAGTGCCCGGCAGGGTTCCTTTCTTCCTTTCAATAAAGCCTGTTACTCTGGTCTTTCGGACTCCCATAGATTCCAACATTTGGTGCCGAAACCCGGGACAGGGTACTAACTGCCTGGACGATCCCTCTTTGCCGTTCAAACTTATAACCAGGGAGGCAATGGGCAGTGGCAGCTCATCCCGGGCTTACTCCCTGATTCTGTTTGGACGTGTAATTGTGGGTTGATTGGCCGGCAGTCTAACCCTGTCCTGAACCCCTGCTGGACCAGAAAGGTAAGGAGTTTCTCCCTTCCCCTTCCCCGGTTGGCCTCTAAATTTCTCTCTAAAAACACCCCTTTCTGGTCGGACGGTTTTCTCTGACACACCTCACGTTTTGAGGGGTTTGACTCAGTCTCAGTGGACTGCACGGAAGACTAGGCGCCTAGCCAAACCTCTCCACTCTCTCGGACTTCTCGTCCTCGGAGCTCCCTGACAGGTGGTGACGACCTCTATCAGGGATGACTCCCCCACACGGAGATTCTCTCCTCTTGAGACAGTGACAAAAGGCGGGGACGCCCCCTCTTGCTCACCTGTCTCCACTATGGGCTCTTCAGAGTCTAAGCCTTCCGACCAGACCCCTCTAGGATGTCTCATAAAAATCCTCGCCAAATTCAGTCTCTCAGACCTCAAACCAAAGAAATTAACCTTCTTCTATAACACGGCATGGCCTCAGTACAGACTAGACAATGACTCCCGTTGGCCTGAAAACAGGACATTCGATTATAATATCCTAAGAGATCTTGACAATTTCTGCCACCAGACGGGGAGGGCATCAGAAATTCCTTACGTGCAGGCTTTCTTCTCCTTTCTCTCCTGTCCTTAATTTCTGTACTTTCTGTTCTACACGCAGGCTGGTTTTGGCCAAAGAAACCTCACCTAAAACCTCTGCTCCTAATCTTTCCTTCTCCACGGACTCCCAAACTCTCTCCTTCTCTTGCCTGACCCCCGGGGCACCCCTCTCTCGAGACCCCTCTCTGGTCTTTCAGCAAATATTTTTTGCTGGAGTCTCTTCCCTCCAGAAAGCCTCTTCCCTTCACTAAATCCTGTTTTCTCATTTCACCAGTCTCTCTTTCTCCTTACCTGCTGGCCAGGGGCCTCTCCCTTCTCCACTGTGTTCTTTGTCCCCTCCACCCTCCTTAGAAGCTGTGCCTGTCTCATCTCTGACCTCTCTTCCCTCCTTACAAACTGCAGTGCTGTCTCCTCTCTGACCCCTCCTCCTTCCTTACAAACTGTGACTGTACCTCTTTCCTTCTTGCCCTCTCCTCTCTCCTCAGAGCTCTAAATCCTTTTGACTCCTCTGACCATGTGGCACCACACCAATACTTTACCCTCCTTCTCTCCTCCTGCAGATTCTGACTTTCCTTCTTTCCATCCAGCTGCTCACACTGTCCATCGTCTGCTTTCTCTCTTCCTCCTCTATGCTGGCAACTCCCTGCCATCTCGAAAAACATAAAAAGCAGAATTATATTAAGCTATGTAAGTAATCCGTCTTGTCTCTTTGTTTGTCAGAAAATATCTCTAGTATAATTTGAATTGAAACAACTAAAGCGCGCTCATTTAAATTCCTTTATTCATAATATGTGAAGTCTTTGTTTAATGTGTAACTGTGTCTGTTTCTAAGGCCTTAAACCAGTAATTACCCATCTCTTAAACCAGGTTTACTCATCCCCATGGACTCTCCCTGCAATACCCCCATCTTTCCTGTTTGAAAACCTTCAGAAGCTTATCACCTCATACAAGCCTTATACCTAATCAATGAGGCAGTAATTCCCTTCCATCCAGTAGTCCCTAATCTCTGTAAATTACTGTCACACATTTTCTTAAACACCACTCATTCACAATCCTAGCCCTCAAAAATGCCTTCTTTTACCATTCCTCTTCTACACCCTGACTCTTACTTTCTGTTTGCCTTTACCCAGACACTAATGCAGCCCAGCAGTTTACCTGGATTGTCTTACCCCAGGGGATCAGAGACAGCCCACACCTGTTTCGGCAGACACTAGTTTAGGATTTAGCAGCATACAATCTCAAAACTAGTACTCTCTTACAGTATGTAGATGACCTACTCCTCTGCAGCCCCTCCCTGCCTGCCTCAAGGAGACTCACCACCACCCTTCTTAACTTCCTCGCTATGAAGTGTTATCCTGTCTTCTCTGCTAAGGCTCAACTTTATTCTCAGTCCCTAGTCTATCTAGGCATTACTTTAACCCCCACCACCTGAAATCTCACCCTAGATCAAACTCAGACCCTCCACAGTCTCCAACCACCTACCACAACAGATCAAATCTTTTTTTTCCTTAGTCTAATAGGCTTCTTTAAACACTGAATTCCCAATTTTGCTCTTAGTCAAGCCCCTCAGTGAGATCTTCTGAGCATGGCTTTTAAGGTCTATAATGACCAAAGAAGTAACAGAAAAGGCAAATAAGGCCCAAAAGAAGTCAGGAAATACCAGCTTTTGGCTCCAGCGCCCTAAGGGGTTTCATAGCATTCCATCAGCGCCCTACTCCAGAGTGGAAAGAAAGGTCATTGAACTGAAGCCTGCCAGGCTTCCCGGCCCCACCGGTTGACACACCTGTGCTGTGGAAAGAGGGACACGAGAAGGTAAGCTGCCCCCTTGCTCCATGGAGGGAGGGTTCTGTCTCTTCTAGCCCTGCTCCAGCTACCTGTGACCTGACCTTGCCTAGTGTGCTGGGAATTGCCACTGAAGGCCCAAGGACATCATTCGTTCAGGAGCCTAAGGTATTTCTTCCAAAAGCAGATAAGCTAATCTCATTTCTTGTAAACACAAGGGCCATTTACTATGCCTTGCTTGAATATTTAAGTTTTATTTATCCCTCAAAGATCTCTACTGTGGGTATTGACAGTCTGATTTTATTGCTTTATTTAATGTTTAGTATCTCCTTTGTTCCTCCTATCTCAATGCCTCATGCCTATTATAGGCTGGGACCTGCTGGTAATTCCAGCTAGAAGCAGTGGTCACTAGGACTTAAACTCTAACTGCAAAGTGTAGAAATGTAACACCCTTTCCCTAAGTACTTGCAGGTTTTATAGGTCACTCAGCAAACTGTTCAAAGAGTGTCCAAGAGGCACTTCCAGCATTACATCACCCAAGGACTGACTTTCACATGGACAGGTCCACACACCGTGGTCCTGACAACTCCCACTGCTGCTAAAATAGAAAAACGGCATGCCTTACTCCAACCACAAACCTGAAGCTGGTTGGTCTACGTATGGCAAATATATGAAAAAACTAAGGACTCTTTTAATCAGGCTTTGGGAAAAGGGAAACTAGGATAAAAAGATAGTCAACTTGATTGTCACTAGAGATTAAAATTTTTTAAATCAAGAGTTCTGACTAGAAAGGAATTGTATGATTTTGATAATAGAAGGTATAAGGTATGGAAATACTTTTGAAAGAAAAAGGAAAAGCAAGTTATTATGAAGGCCAGTTATTTCTGGATAAGAAAGTGCATGAAAGTTGAAGGTTTATGTAAGTTGTAGAAGGTTTGTGCAGGTTGTAGGAGATTTGTACCAAGAAAAAAGAATTTGTACAGTCAGAAAACTGGTTTTCAAAGAATGTTTAATCAGTCACCCTAGCTAACAATCCTCTACCCTCCCCACTTATTAGGATGACTCTTTCCTCCACCCTGACCATCTGGAGCTCAGAAACAGAGAAACAAAACCGACCCCTTGTCCTTCTATTCTCTAGTCACCTCTCAGCCTGCCTCACCAAATCAGGAACTTTCTACTTGTGTGGGACCAACACCTATCTGTGTCTCCATACTAATTAGACAAAAACCTGTATCCTAATCTATCTCACCCTAAATATCAACCTAATCCCACCCCATGAGCCTCTTCCAGTTCCTAATATACTATCCATCAATGTAAGGACCAAACAAGCTATATAGGTAATTTCTCTTCTTATTGCTTTAGAAATCTCTACAAAAGTAGATCTAGGGACAGGGGGACTAGCCACACTGCCCTGTCTTATTCCTATTTTCTCTCTCTCTCTCTCTCTCTGAAGCCCAGCGAATTCGTAAACATGGAATCAGTGGTTTCACACAAACTGGGCATCTTACTAGTGCCTTTCATTGGTCCACACACTCTCCTATTTACTTTTCTAACTTTTAAACCCTGCCTCTTACATTTGTTTACTAGTTTCTTACAGAACTGCATGCAGACCTTCACCAATCAGACAACTGGAAAATCTACCTAAACCTACACACCAACCCTGAAACCTGCCCTTGCGAAACAGAAATATCTGAAACCCTATATCAGCAAACCTCCTAAATCCTATCTTTCAACCTCTACAGGTCCCCTAACCCTAAAGCTCTCCCATATTCCTGAAGAACTAGGAGAATAAATAGCAACACCTCTTAACGCTTCTCAATCTTTTTCCCTTCACATAGTAAAAGGACAAGATCACTGGGTCTTCTTGGAGCCTACAAACGGACATGAAACATTTCTTTTAACTCAAGCTAACTACTCTCTCCAGGTCTGCCAGGAAAAAATATCTCTAACTTTACCATGGAAGAACTTTCACACACACACACCCCTATACAACCCTCCTTATCTGTGCATTGCTAATCTCCAAACTTGCCTCTTTCTTTATTAAGTTCCTACAGGCCGGGATGAGAGAAATCTCTAGGATTACCTACAATCAAATGCTCCTACACTCCTATTCCCCAGTACCCCAAGGAAAACTTCACGAGGGAAATATCAAATAGGTAGGGATGACAGCAGGAAGAAGTCGCCCCTCAGCCCGAGAAGTTCCCTCCTGAATATTCTCCAAACCCTCTTCCTCTTTACCACACATATTCAATCCTTCTAAAAAAACTTACACCAACAGGTTTCCTGTATCTTAAAATCTCCATATGTCCTCCCATTTGAGAGGAACCAGACCAGCACGTCTTATGAGGCTCATCCAGGAGACCATGCATCACCATGTCACTCTGTCCACTCGGCACTCGCAGCAAGCAACTGACAATTATTACCCCGCAAAATTTTTTTTTACTTCCTCACTCAGGTTTTCAGAGACATCACCTGGTTCAGACCTCACAGCATGGAAATTGATGACCTCCTTAACTGGATGGGGTCTTGGCTTGGCAAGGTTCCCTTCTTGAGTTCTCTCCAGAAGAAGCAATAATTTTCCAATTTTTTCTCCTCTTTCTTCTCATCACCCCTCACCATATATTATAAAATTAATAACTGCCTTTCTTTTATATGTAACCACAGAGTCGAGAAATGATAGATACGTGAATTCCAAACTGTCCTCTTGATGTTCCGCTTATCTGTCAGACCTCACCCTTACTGGACTATTGACCCTGAGACAGAGGAATTCCAAAAGCTGACAAGCCGCCCCAAGGAGGAGCATTCCGGACATACCAGGACTTTTGCCTCAGTATCCCCTCAGGCTCTCCCAAACACTATATAACTCGCCCCTAGTCTGTAACCGGTGCTCTTCTCCCCCAGGAGGAGTGCCCGGCAGGGTTCCTTTCTTCCTTTCAATAAAGCCTGTTACTCTAGTCTTTCGGACTCCCATGGATTCCAACAAAGATAACCTGAACATGTTTTCTTTGAACATATGTACCCTGATTTATGGATGTTACCCCATTAAAATTAATAAAAATTTTAAAAAAAGACTGTAGTGTGGGTTCAGACCATTCTCACTCACCAATCCCTCCACAGGTTGCAGGTTTAGTTGGTTAAAGCAGCTGAAGTTGGGATGATAATGTTAACAGGACCCTATACTTCAGTAGTCTCTTGGTCAGGAGCTCAGTATGGAAAAAGTATTCCCCGTTTCTGAGCCTAATCCCTTAGCCACTGCTAGATATTCCAATTCTATTTCTTCCCAGCGAGGTGAGCAGCAGGTTTAAATTGGGTGGGGCTGACAGTCCCCTTTGCAGAAGTTCTTTCATTTGGGGATCCTCTGGTCTCAGGGAAGAGGATTGAGAGAGTTCCCTACTGGAGCTGATTGTGCACCCCCCCCCCCCCCGAGAGTGGCTAAGCCCTTTGACTGGTCCCAACAATATGCTTCAAGGAACCTACACTTTGAAAAGCTGAACTCAAAAGTCTCTTTCCCCTTCCGCTGTGTAACTTAACCAAGTGGCTAAGGGCTTGCACCAGCTGACTATGAAGCTCTACCTTGTCCAAAGTATGTGAGCTGTTATGCAGGTGTTGACCACAGAAGGTCAAATTCACTTTAGCTATATTTTATGCCTAACATGCTCTTTGGATATGCTGTAAGAAAGATTGACTGGTCTTGATCTGATGTAGTCTATAGCTGGCCACTAGATGTGTTGGTTATGAGCCTCTTGAGAAGTAACCTTGTGCAGACCAGTGTAAAACACTGCCCATGACTGGCCCTCAGCCACCATTTTGGAGCTATAAGCAAACCAGTTTTTGGCTGCCTCTGCTGGGCTTGTGTGCACATGGAAGGACTAAACTGTATACCTAGGTTGGCTTTTACTAGCCCCAGGCCCGGGGGAAAGTTAGCAAAAAAAAACAACAAAAAAAAACAAGATTCCCTGTGCTCTACCTCCTGCTGCCTCTGTCTGCTTGCTGCTTGTTGGGCTCAGCCACTGGGGGGGCGGGGGGGGGGGGGGACAAACAAACAAACTTCTGGCAGAATCAATATAGAGCCTGGGGCAATTCAGGGATTAGGAAATGTGCTGGGTGTGGCTCCCACCCCTCACCCTCAGGTGTCTATCCTGATTTTTTTTACATACCTCAGTAGGTTGTGGCCACTAGCAATCCAGTACGTGTGGCCTCTGAAACTGCCCTCAGTGCAGACACTTTTTCTGAATCCCCCGTGAGGCAGACCCACCATTCATATTCTCAGGAAAATGTGGGGAAAAGCTCTGGCCTCAATGCTGGAAAACTGAGTCACTGTCACCCCCTGTTTCTTGGCCAAGGCTGCTTACTTCTGGGAGGGCCCAATCTCCATAGGGTGGGACAAGAAAGATTCCTGAGGATGGGGCAGTTGCTTTCTCCCAGGCTAATGCCTCCTGGAGGGGACTGCTCCACCCTAGAAAGATGGTTACTGCAGTATTGTAGAATGACTCAACAAAGGGGTTCTGGTGGCTATCCCCACCACATCTCTTGCCATCAGACCGCCAATTTCACACTCTCCTTACATGACTCTAGTCCTCTCAATCCTCCCTCTGCCAGAGACCAGGGTAAGTGGCTGTGAAGAAATTTTTTGTGTGTTTGCCTTTTAAGACAGTGCCTGTGTCTCTAAGATCTCCCGTCTCTTTCTTGCAGACAGAAACCTCGTCTCTTTTTCCACCAAATGCTATGTGGGTACTTCTTCTAGTCTCTAGTGCTTTTGGTTGGGGCACCTGGCCTGAGGCTCAGAACCCACACAAGGCAAACCTCCCTGTAGTTGAGAGTCCCACTGGACTTTCAGCCACTGCTCACTCCTGGGAGCGGGGCAGTCCTTTTTGTGTCTCTGCACTTCCTAGTAGTCTCAATGTGGTTTCTTTGTGACACCTTGGTTATAGATTCCAAAGTTGGTTTTTCAGGATGATTGTTCTTAAATTTAATTGTAACTCCCGTTTGATCCTGGGAGGCAGCAGTTGGAATATCCACCTACTTCATTACCATCTTAGAATCTAATTTTAGGACTATTTTCACAAAACATTTTCACACCATTACTCTTAACATAGTTAATTTTTCTAGAAAACTTTATTTGAAAATATGTGGTCTATACAAGAATATGCTTATGTTGTACAAACAATTATGACTTCCATTCAAAATCAATCCTTGACCTTTAATTACCAGAAAAATAACATAAAATAAACATTGCCAATGCACTGGGAAATGGACATTTATCTGGAAGCCAATGGAACTAAGAGATCATATGTTTTAAGTTTAGTGCTACAATTTCAGAAGCCATGAAATTTGGGGTGACCCTGCATTGCTTCCCCTATAAGCCCTGAGTCACAATAATTCTACTCTGTATACACATGGACATTCCTAAACAACTATGGTAATAAAAAACATACTAAGTTCCCTCAGATAGATTTCCTCCTACTCAAAGGTGATTTACAGTGTCATCCATCCCTGTGTTATGTAATCTTTTAGAGGCGAAGATGCTGTTGATGATTACAGATGCAACATGCTTACATCGTTAGCTAGTAGCATCTTATTTCTTTGGTTTAAAGATGGCTGCTATCACCACTGCTGACCTATCATGCTGGCTTCTCTGCTTCTCTTGTGAGATATTTGAAACCTTGGATCAACAAAAGCCATATTCTGGCTACCAGAGAATGTTAATACATTGATGCTTCAAATTCCATACTCATACTACCATGTGATTACAAAATGTGGCTTCTGTGTGTCTTAATGACTTTTTTCTTTCTAGGAATAATTTTCATGATTCAAGTTATTAAAACAAACAAACAACAACAATAAACCCAGAAAACTAACAGAAAGCAACTTCTCACTCTTAAGCCAGAAAGAACATTATTTCATGGCTGTTTGTACCATCATCTCCGAATCTAACACAGACAGTAGCTTGGGTCTCAAAAATCTACAGCTACTTCAGATAAACCTTAATAGAAAATAAACCATCGATATTAGTAAGCAAACATGTTCTTTGCAAACACAGTTTCCCTTTAGATATTGTTCTGAAGTATTCTGCAAATATTGTATTTGAATGTATTTTACTTACTTTGATACACTGTTGTTTGCTGGCTAACAAGCATTGACTTAAACTATCTATATATTCTGACCTGTAAGAATAAGAAACAAAGTAAGAGGAGTAGTGACTTCTAGTTCTCAGAATAGAAGTCTCAGAATATTAGACTTTTATTTAATATGCTTCCCCAAGATACTGGTAATAACTTGGATTTCTGTTCCATTCCATGGACATTACTGTTGTTTAGCAGCAATAGCTATTTTTCAAGTGAAAGTCAAGGTCATATGTAAAAGAAATGATCCCTCATCATCAGGCCTGTGGAAGGAGCAGTGAGTGGCAGTCCCCAAGTCTCCAAGTCATCGTTATGACAGGATGCTGAGCTTTTACTAAGTTTAGAATCCCTGTAAGTGTATTGAGGTTCAAGTACTATTAAGTCTTGGCAAAATTCTCCTTCCTAATTCAAAGAACAAAGGATTACTAAAGCTCATAAAACCATTTCTCAGATTTCAAATAGCTTTTAAAAAAAAACAGTTAATGAGTTAAGACTAATTGAATCAGAAACATATGGATTAAATTTGTTTTGAAATTCATAGGGGTTTAATATTTAAAGAGAAAATTTTCAGCAGAACCCCCAAAGATTAGCCAACCCCAATTTTTTAAAAGCAACTAGTAATACTCTGTAAACTTTCATCTTTACCCATTTTTCTTTGTTTAAAAGAGTTTTGTGGTTTGGGTGGTATTGTTTTGATTATAATTTATACCAATAGATAATGCATCTATCCAATACATCTGCTGTTTATAACTTCGTGGACTTGACCTACTCACTTACTATATGTAATTTGACTATAAAATAAGCTTGTCCATCTAGAACTGTGGTTTTCAGCCCATTTCGCCAATATAAACTTTTGGCGGAAGGAAGAAACTTGAGGCTTAGTTCTTGTCTGTGGTGCTTTTCAGCACCTCTGGAGCACAATTTACAAATCTTTGACCCTGTATCTAGCCAAGGATGGGGCTATGTACAAAATAAAAGGGTGGAGAGACTCCAAGGAAGCCACAGTGAACATTACAGAGTCAATTAGAAAATGCCCTGGTTAGAATCTTTGTGTTCTTACTTTACAAGTAATTCTAGCAAGCTTTGATAGTTTCTATATTCATGGGAGGAGATAACAGCAACAAACTGGGAGACCTAAAACTGTAGGAATAATAGATGAAGGCAAAGAGAAAAATACCAAATCCAGACAATTTTTGAAAGGTTTAGCGCTTCTATCCTTTTTGGTGTGAGAGGAATAGCCTAAAACAGCTTGCTATCTCAATAAACTGTCAGTCTCAGTGTATCAAACATGTTATAGTAATTGATATGACCTTAAGTTGTAAAGAAATCTCCAGAGTGAGATAAAATGGCGTTGCTAGTGTTGCATCATTACCTTCATTCTAGGTGTATAGGAAGTGGTGAAAACTCTGTTGCAAGCTTATAGAAAATGGTAACTATGCAATGATAGCATCTGTGCTATTGCTGTGAGAATAGCCCCCACACCCATGCCACCCTGCGTCTTCTGTGAAAATTCCTTCTGGAGCTTACTGCATATAAAATAGCCAGGAGACCCAGTCAGCAGGATGTCTTGGTTGGATCAGACTTTAAGAGCTAGTGCTATTGTGGACCATATCCACCCACAAACAGGACACAGAATTCAACTGCATCTATGTTTTCAGACAGCGTGAATTCATTTTTGGAAATGTGGCAGCAATGTGTTAGGTGTGGTCTTAGCTGGAGGCAGATGTGAGAGTCAACATAACATATAAAACGTGGATCCAAACAGAAGTACAAATTCCCTTGGGGAGAAAACACACACACACACACACACACACACACACACACACACAAAATTGGCTGTATTATCTTGGTCTATAATCAGATCTAGAAGATTTCACAGACCTGTGGAAATTGCTAATAGTAACACTTTAGATGTATTCAGATAAAACTCAGAATATAAAAATACAGCCCATGCCTTTCTTCATAACTCTGTAAGATAGGATTATTGTTGGCAAGAAAACATACTAAAATGATATTTGGGATTTCTCTATTTATAGATGTGTGAAAATGGAATTCCCAGAATTTAGATGTAATACTAGAGTATTGCTGATGAATGTTATGAAGAAAAGCTCCCTGTACTCAAGACAAGTTAACCTTTTACAAACACCTAAAATTGAACTTAAAAAATAGAAACCCAGCTGGAAGTAAAAGAAAAAGAAAAAACAAGTATAAGTGCACAAACATGAATGTGTTGTGAAAGTAATATGTTATTCGTCCAAAAATCATTTCATAGCAGAAAGAGGGCTATTTCTGTGGATTTGAAGGTTTTTCAAAATAACTGTTGCAAATGTAACGTCACTATCTCATTCCCTTGAAATCATAACACCTACCAAAGAACCCTGCCAGTTCTGATCAGAGTTCAACAAAGACCTCACCCTCCTTGAAGTTAAGCCAAGACCTGGTCTTCTGACCTGAATGTCTGCAATGGCAGTGCTGCCAAGTGTCTGAGCCCTGGCACCTCTCAGATGAGCCCTGGCTGTGTCTTGCAGGCTCTGAGTCCACTTCTGCAGGACATGACCTTCCACCCTTCAGAGAGCTTAATGTAAAACTAAGTCATTTTATTAACCCTGTCTCTTCAGTTTGGCAATAATGTTTTATTTTTTAACAGCCAACAAGCTACATCTTTTGGGGTACCATGGGGTAAATTTTCAAATAGAAATATAAATATCCTTTTTTAAAAATTGTGTCCAGCTAAATCTTTACATAACAGAAAAAAAATCATGTTTTAATATTCTGAAAGCTCAAATAATCTTTTACGAGGAAACAGAAGAAGAGAATAGAAAGAAAGGCGCTTGGTTAAAAGTCAGAGCAAGAGAAGGGTCAGGGAGGAGTGCTTTCTGTCCTTCAGCAAGCAGAGGCAGAACAGACCAAAGACAGCCCAATTTTCTGACTATTATAAACAGGCTAGCCTTTGGGTGGAAACCCGTCCAGGCTATACTGAAGCTTCATCTGTACAGTGTTTTGCAGACTCTGCCCACATTGGAAAATCATTTAGCATCACTTAGAACCAGAGCCAGAGCCGTGTGTGTGTGTGTGTGTGTATGCATTTTTACTAATGTGTGCTCATATTTAAAAGTAAAATAATACTGAGTGCTTAAAACTAAGAGCGAGACTATCCTGCCTTCTGCACAGTTTGCCCAGCACCACTTGTTAAAGAGGCACGGACCACTATTGACTTTGGTGGCAACTTCTTCTGGTGGTGATCTCAACTTCTCTAAAAATATAGGGTTTTTTAATCCCTCATTCTCAATGAAGCATTTTTACTCATTTACCATTCTCTTGGTATGATGGCAGAGGAAGGTTTAACATACTTACACTCCCAACAAAGTGCTAGTTCTTTTTAATTCCTCCATCTTTTACCATGCTGACTTTAGGTTACACATGCTTACCTTTTCTCCTTGTTCTTCCTAAGTCTTTCTGTGCTGAGTTTCAGAAATTACCTGAAGTTCTGGCAACTGAATGGCAGATAATGCCGTCCCTCTGGGTGATGATCAAATCAAAAGTGCAGTCCAGGCAGTCCCTCCAGTCTCCTGCTTTCTGAATAGCAGACTCCCGAAACATGTGGCAATTAGATTCACAATATGTATAGTCACCTACCTTTAGCAAGTTTGTAAAAAGAATGACTTTGTAAATAGAGAAGCATCAGTCCCAATTTACCGTCAAGGGCCCAGGCCACGTAATCTCCATCGGGGCAACCAGATGCCTAGCTCAACACTTAGGAGCTCTGTCAACAAGAAAGGGAATAAAATGTATCTTTCTTTTCTCCTGAGTCATCTCAGACTAACTTTAGTCCTAGAATATGAGTTTCGGGGAGAGGGGGACAGAGAAATCTCCACCAATCCTCTGACTCATTTCAACTAATCACAAGTGTTCTTCCTCCTGCGACAGCTTTGTTTGACAACAATATTATGTCCTTGCAAAGTTTTCTGGTTCTTTAAGCATAAGTCACTTAGAAATGATTATCCATGTTACTGTCCTCTGATCAATGGAAATCTATTTACATTCTCTTTAGCATGTGGTTATCATGTATCTTCTAGACAAAATTCTGCATTAATGAATTGTATGGTCCTGAGTGTATCACTTGCATTCTCTTGGCCTTGGTTTCTTTATATATAAATTCAAATATATATATAAAATGGTTTTTTAATGTTTAAGAGTGACATATAAAATCAGAGAACTCTAGAATCTTTTTAAAAAATCCCCAAATCATACAATTTTATTTCTTTCCAAATACATAAATAAATCTTTCCCTAGCATTTTGAGTATTGCTTGGACATGTCAACTAGTGCCTGAGTTCATGTGGGGAGGCATTGAGAACAATACTTGTAGTGTGGTCCAACCTGAGCAATAAACAGTGAAATTATTAACACCCTTGATCATGACACTGTTCCTCCATTAAAAAAACAAACAAAAGAAAACCCCTAAGTTTGTATTATATTTATACATATTTTTTTGGCTGCTCCATCATACTTTTGGCTCTTTTTACACTTATGCTCACAGAAAATTGTACAACTTACACACACACACACACACACACACACACACACACACACAATTTCTACCACATTCTGAACTTGATTTTCCCCAAATACAACTCCTTGATTTTTGTTTTCTAAATTGTTAGTCACTTTTACTAGTATTTTCCTGATTTCTAATCAAACAAGTAATTCAGATTTATTGTGAAAAAAAAATCTGAAAGGTACAAATATTAAGTTAAAATGAACTGTGACTTTATGCTTGTTGTAGAACTCCAGGCTCCCAGCCATATAACAGTGGTGTGGTCAGGTAAGAGGAAATTACTAATATTTCACTTAGCTCTGCCCCATGGGCTTTTATAGGTCCCACTTCAGTTTACTAAGAAAAGACCCTTACTACACATTACAAATATGATACCCAAAAGGGTGAATTTGTCAAGTCAAATTATTTTACTTTCTATAGGAGGGCCACTGGATGACAAGAACATTCGAATCATATGGTGCTTTCAGTAAATGAATATGCCTTATAACCAGTGCAAAACATGATATTCTGGAATCTTTTATACACTAATGAAAAAACACACTCGACGAAATATTTCAATGGGCCTAATATGATCATTATCTGTGAGCAGGTGGTCTACCAGGTAAACTGTACATTAAACTGGAATCTCTCACCTGAGCAGAAAGCTTTAAGTTCCTGTGAAAAACCCACCATTTCCCAGAATAATCTCCAAAAGAAGTCTCACTTTGAAAAAAGATTTCTGCAAGTATATTTCATCTGCCTTTTTTTATGTGAGTTTTGCCTGTTCTCCAATAGTGAAAAGGAGGCATTGGACTTTCTAACAGGTGACCTGACACATAAGAATAATCCCAGGAGTTAGTCTGAGTTCAGATTCAGTAGCTCTTAATCCAGCAATGCCGTCATTGTTTTCACACAGTAAATTTTTTTAAAGTAAATATTAGTTTCTTTTTTAAAGTTCAAATAATGTGACCTCAATTGGACAGAGATTCTTGTTATTTTAATAGTATAATTTAATAAAAATAGATTTATTTATCCTTAAATATAGATTAAAGGACTTTTTTAAATTTCCACTTATTGATAAGATAGAAAAAAATAATCATAAAAGTTGAGGTATTAATATTCAATTAAAGGAAATGAAAAAGAAGGAGTGTATTTAAAAATTTATGTAGGAAGCAGCATAAATAAAGAATGAATGTTTATTGCATCTGTGTAACAAATAAAAAATTTTTAAATCAGTGACAACATCATTGATTGCATAAGATTAATTGGGGTAAGTTTTCATGTTTCTTGATAATTAGTCTGCATGTTATTTTCTTTGAAATTGTCTTATCTTGTGTTAGTACTTCGGTAAACCCAAGAGAAACCTGCAATATCATCTGTGTGTGTGCTGACTATTTACCTGAGGAATTCAAAGAGCAGAAATAGAAAAGAGTCTCAATCAGTGGTTTCCATCTGATGAGTCATTAATAGACACTCCAGTCCCACTGTCAAAGGTTCTGATCCAACTGATCAAATCTATGCATGGCAGCTCTCATACCCAGGGGTGTCACAACTGGCACTGATGTACTGCAGTGAGAGCAGACATAGTGAGGCCCTGTGTCTCCTGAAGAATTGTGGGAAAGATGGAGGGCACCTAACAGAGTTTTAGCTCTCACTATAGAAGAAGTGCGATGTGCCATGCTGTGCCCATTAATGCAGTCTGATTACCTGTGTGCAGCACTCTGTGGAGCAAAAGGCTATCACCAGCAAAGCAATCAGCACAGCAGCATTGACTTTCTGTAAGGTCAGACACCCTATTAAGGAGGCAGTGCACATCGTTTTTAGGATGCATGAAGAGGGTATGAGAAGACACTGCACCCTTCTGAATTCTCTCCACTGACCCCGCCTGCCACCAGCCCTCTAAAGTTCAGTAAGGACCACTGGCTTCCCAAATAATTGTCTCCTGAGGACTGGCACCTGTCTATAAGATCCATCCATCTGTTCAACAACACTCTGAAAAGTGTTGAGAACCCATGTGCTCCTGCTCAATCACAGAGGGCACAGGAGTCAGGCATGGTGAGATGAATGTGCCAGGGCGAAAATCACAGAGGGCAGACTGGGGTAACTGACCCAGAGACGCTGTCATGTTGGGAGAGCGGTGAGTCTGTGGGAGGAGGGGCAGCTGGACACTGAAACCCAGATCCACAGGGTGGAAGGCCATGGTGCTGCTGGCCCTGCAACAAACAGGAGACCAGGTGCCTACCCCAGGGAGGAAGAAGCCAGCAGCTGCTCCTTGATTTTGGCTGACCTTCAGGCTGGTTCAGCAAGCAGACGCTGACTCAGAAGTTCCATCTTAAGAGTTAGAACCAACGTTTCAGGCAGCCGCAGCTCGCATAGGTAAGTAGTGGTGCTGGGACTCGACAACAGCAACCTGAAATTTTCTAAATGTTCATTGTTTGTCTAAGAGAGGACAAAACATGATCTGTCTCTCCTACCTGTACTGTATTTTTATGAGTATAAACATGTCGTCACTGTGTACTCATAAAGAACAAAGGGTGATTTAAAATTAAGTCACACGCAAAAAAAATTATCCTTTCAAGAGAATATATATTTAATTCTAGATAGAAAGTAATTGCAGGGTAATCATCATGATCCGTAACCAGGCATTCTGGATTATGACAATTTGTTTCTCTTTTGAGGTTTTGCCCCTTCAGAACACTCACTTCTGTCTCAAAGTTAAGGGCCCATCCGACAGAGGCCCCTTTGACACAGTAAGCTCCACTTGCCTCTCACAGGACAAAGGGAAGAGAAGCCCTCAGAAAGAGGGGACGAGCGCTCACCAACTCTTTATTCTTGCCGCCTAAAGGAGCCCTTCCCTTCCCAGTTTTGTGATGGACAGGGAGAACAGACTACTAACTGGAAGGTAATTATGAATTTTTATCTCTTTGGTAAACAAATTTTAAGAATAGTTTTAAATGTACACAAACTTTATGCCCCACACCCAGTTCTTATTGTTAGCATGTTATATTACTGTGCTACATTTGTCATAGCCAATGAACCAATATCAATACACTATTATTAAGTAAACCCCATGCCTTATTCAGATTTTCCTAATTTTTACCTACACTTTTTTTTTTTATTCTAGCATTCCAGCAAGGAAACCACATTATATTAGTTGTTACGTTTGCTTAGACTGTGTGACAGTTTCTCAGACTAGCTTTTTTCAATGACCTTAATTTTGAGAAGTACTTGTTAGGTGTTTAAGTGACCTTGGCAGTTTGGAGGGGTCAGGGGTTGTGTAAAATGCCCCTCAACTTGTATTTGTCTGACAGTTTTCTCATGAGTTGACTGACATTACAGGCTCTTTGAGGAAGACTACAGAGGTGACATGCCTTTCCCTTTATATTCTACTAAAGATGCACGATAGCAACATGATGTATCACTGTTGATGTGAACTTGAACACCAGCCTGAGGTGATGTCTGTCCAGTTGCTTCATCTCACTCTTTTCCTGATGTCATTTCTTTGGATGATGCCATTATGCACAGACCACAATTGTGGGATGCCCTCATGGGAGGCAGAGTTTTTAAAACAAACTGTATCAAATAACTCTGAACAGATATAGCTATTCTTTTCCAAGTGTGTGTTTATTCAATTAACCATTAATCCACAAATATCAATATGGATATTTATTCTAAGGTTTGAGTTATGATCTGATACTGTGTTAGATGTTAGTTTCTCAAATTGCAGTGATGTACCCATCGGAGTACTTTCAATTGGTTTGTGTCCCTTGGACATAACCTCCCCATTGTTGGTGGTCTTTATAAGCACTTCCTTATGAACCAAGAGTACAGATATCCAGGCTTGTTTAGGATATCTCCTGCCTCAACCCTGGAATCAGCTATTCCTGCAAAGAGATCAAGTGAGAGTGGTATTAGAAACCAGGATCTAGGTACCAGTTGTGTTTATTGTCCTGGAGTGTCATTGCTTGTAGGTTTCTCAGCTGACAGAGCAAGAAATATATTTGGATATTCATATTTTCAGGGTGACTTTTTTACTACCTTCTCCATTATGTGTCCTTAATAACTATCAAATGTCCTTCACCTTAGAGGGAATAACATGGGGTAGATAGAAAGTATTACAGACCAATGACCCGGTAACCAAAATATCTTGAGTAATCAGAATCCACACCTGGCTTGGCAAGGCAATACATAGAGGTTTTATGAATTGGCCCTCAGTGGTTTCATGAATCAAAGCATTTGAGATGAACATTTTGATCAGCTAACATATCCTCAACAAGGATTTATTTTATGAATTTCTTGTCCCAACTTTAGACTAAGTGGCTGTGCACTTCTATAGTTTCCTGTGCAGAAGGCAGCGGTGTTCTCATAACCTCTTTTTATTTCTGCACCATCAAATGTGGAAAGCAAATATTGGGTGTATGTCCTGTTCTCTGTAAAATAGTGACTGACACACTGTAAATAAATGACAAACATTATGTGATTAAATAAATGAGCAAGTGAGTAAATAAACCACCTAATTGTTACATCTCAGTGATGATATGTCATTAAGAAAGTCCTCTGGCAAATGGTATTTGTAACTCATAAATGCCCTCAGGAACTTATAAACCACTTCTAAACCACAGGTTTAGAAGGCGGGAGAGGGACCAAATGGTTTCCCAACCTTAGTCCTCTTAGGGGCTATGACAAATGGAGGACCAGGCCTATCCTGGTAGGTGCACTGGGCTGGACTAGACCCATAGAGTCCTCTCACTGCCACTCATTCAGAGCCTGGTGATCAATGACAGAGGACACTATGGCCTTGGTCCTCCCCTCAGTGTCCTTCTCAGAACTGCTCCCATGCAAAAGTGACTGACCCATGGCGGTGCAGTCACATCACTTTTAGCTACCAAAGTTTTTTATTTCAAATTGCAAATGTTAATGACTATTTTACATTTTGAGAACCAAAGTGATTCTGCAAGAGATTTCATTTTAAAGTGAGATGAAAATTTTTTTTCCAATTTTTAGAATCATCTAATGTGATTCAATAGATGAACTCAAGAAGAATTTTTCACCACATTCCAGAAACTGGGTGTGACTTCTTTACCAGGGCTTTTTTTTTCCCCTCCAAAGGTGTTGTATTTGTAGGACATTATACAACTTTGATTATTTGCTATCATGTTCTGGGTTGGCATATATATTATTTTTAAAAATGTAAATATTGCTCTAGCTAGGTAGTTAAGTTGGTGGTTAGAGCACTATCCTGACATGCCAAGGTTGCACGTTTGATCCCTGGTCAGGACATATACAGAATCAACCAATGAATGCGTAAATAGGTAGAACAACAAATCAATATTTCTCTCTCTCTCTCTAGCTCTTACTCTTTCTATTTTCCTCTTTCTCTCTCTAAAATCAATCAGTAATTTAAAAAATAATTAAATGTAAATATTAATTGAAACCTTAAAATGCTCTCTGTCTTAAAATCAAATAATAAAAACAAAATCAACAGAACACTGATAGTGAATTTACATAAGGTCAAGTGGAGTATGGTATCTTATTTGCATATGTATGTGATTAATCCTAAAATTTTCTTTCTAGCTTTACTCTTTCAGAATTCTATTGGAGAGATGATTATTTCATTATTGATGTAGTGTATGTAGTCTATAAATTTTCAGATTTACCTTCAGTGGTCATTCTTTCACTCTTGGGTGGCTTTCATTGTTCAAACAATTGGAGAGAGGGTTTTTTTATGGGATACAAAATTGTCCAAAAACTTAAAAAGAATTTGAAAAACTGTTTTTTTTTTTCACTATATTTTTAAAGAACAGGACTTTAAATGCAGATGCTATTGTGTTCACTAAAGAGTCTGTATATTTATAGAATTAATTAAAGGCCTTCTTGACCTTTAATACTTTACATAATACTTGATCACCAGTTTATTTAGAAGTATATAACTCAGAGTAGCCAGAGAGAAGAAATGCACAGCATGAGGTGTGGGGAAAGGGCACTAGTTTCTCCAAATCTCCATATGTTCTCCAACCTGGAAGCTCTGTTTCACCAGGGCCTTTATTATTATTTTTAAAAGTTTTAATTTATTGTGTTGATACGGTTTCAAGAGTGACACTCTATGTAACACCCTCTACTACGCCTGCATCATGCCTGCCATGCCCCATGCAAAGTCTCTTTCCATTCCTATTTTACCCTCTTTACTCCCCCTGCCCCTACCTCCATCCCCCCTTTCCCTCTGGAAATTGCTACTCTGTTGTCTCTATCAATGTGTTATGTAATTTGGCCAATCCCTTCACCTTCTTTGATCCCCTCCCCTCTTCTGCCTTCCCTCTGACAGCTGTCCCACTGCTCCCTGTGGCCCTGCCTCTGTTTCTGTTTTTTCCTCAGCTTATTGTGTTCATTAGATTCCACCTGTGAGAGCATATGATACTTGTCTTTCACTGCCTGTCTTATTTCACTTAAAATAATAATCTTCAGGTCCATCCATGCTGTTGCAAAAGGTAAGATTTCTTTCTTTTTCATCGCCAAGTAGTATTCCATTATGTAAATGTACCACAGCTGTTTTAACCATTTTTCCACTGTGGAATACTTGGGCTATTTCTAGATCTTGACTATTGTAAACAATGCTGCAATAAATGTGGGGGTGTATATCTTCTTTTGAATTAGTGTTTTGGGATTCTTAGTATATATTCCTAGAAGTGGGATAGCTCAGTCATAAAGCAGTTCCATTTTTAATTTTTTAATGAAACACCATACTATTTTCCCCAGTGGCTACATGAGTCTGCATTCCCACCAGCAGTGCAAGAGGGTTCCCTTTTCTTCACACCCTCACCAGCACTTATTATGTGTTGTTTTTTTGATGAGTGCCATTCTGACTGGTATGAGGTGATAATCTCATTGTAGTTTTAATTTGTATTTCTCTGATGATTAGTGATGTTGAGCATTTTTTCATATATGTATTGTCCATCTGTATGTCCTCTTTGGAGAAGTGTCTATTCAAGTCCTTTGCCCATTTTTTAATTGGATGGATCACTTACATTTATGGTGCTGAGTTTTAGTTCTTTATAAATTTTGGTTATGAACCCTTTATCAGACATATCAGTGAATATGTCCACCCATTGAGTGGGTTGCCTTTTATTTTGTTAATGGTGTCTCTTCTTGTGCAAAAGCTTTTTAGTTTGATATAGTCTCATTTGTTTATTTTGTCCTTTATTTCACTTGCCCACTTAGATATATTGGAAAAATATTACTACGAGAGATATTAGAGAGTCTACTGTCTAAGTTTTCTTCCAAGATTTTTATGGTTTCCTGATTTACACTCAAGTCTTTTATCCATTTTGAATTTGTTTTGTAAATGGTGTAAGTTGGTAGTCTAATTTTATTTTTTTGCATGTACCTGTCCAATTTTTTGAACACTATTTATTAAAGAGACTGTCTTTACTCCACTGTATGCTCTTGCCTCCTTTGTCAAATATTTATTGATCATAAAAACATGGTTTTATTTCTGGGTTCTCTGTGGACTACCTGTTGGGAGCTTCCACTCTGTTTGCTGTTTGTGTCTGCGTTTTCTGTGTCCTGGTGTATGTGAGAAGGGTCAACTTGTGTGTAAAGATCAACTTCCTTTTGCTGAGATCTGACATCAGCTCTGTAAAGGACAAAAGTTCCACATGATTTCTTCTACGTTTCAGCTGCTCCACCTCTTCTTGTAGCTGCATGATCTTCCCATAGAGTCTTTTGTAGAAAGACTGTAGTGTGGGCTCAGACTGGCCTCATCCCACCAACCCCTCTACAGGTTGCAAACTTAGTAGGTTATGGCAGCTGAGGTCAGGATGACAATGGTAGTAGAAGGATCCCCTACTTCAGGGGTCTTTTGGTCAGGAGCTTAGTACAGGGACAGTGGCCCTACTCCAGAGCCTAATCCCTCAGACACTGCTGGATACTCTATTTCTCCCCAGTGAGGTTGCTAATAAATGAGGTTCTGACCTAGAGCAGCTTGACATGTTGTATAAAGCTTTCTGGTCTTCTCCAGATTATAGCACTTCTCTTATCTTGGCCAGTGTGGTCGGTCCACTTCCCATCAGGAAGCAGACAGGGAGGTGGGCCCTGTTTAGATAGATGCCCATGATACTAGCATGAAGCTTGTGGCTTTTGCTCTGAGACCCTTAAGTAGATCCTTTTCTTCCTCTCCTGAGTCCACAATTTACCATTCCTTCTTTTCCCACTGCCATAAGTCAAATGTGGGACCTTGGAGAAAAGCAAATTATATACATCTTATGTGTTTATTCAAGGGTACAGTTGTGCAACCGCTGTGCCTCGAGAATCCTTGGACAGCTGGTGCCTAAAAATGGTTGCTTGACCTTCTTCCTTACTGTGGGAGTCAGGCGCTGAGGTCTATTTTTTATCAGTTCTGCTGTCCTCTCTCCCAAGCTGCAGCCTTTCTGGGGCCAGTTGCAGCTGTGGACAGTTTCTGTCTGCAGTGCCTTCCCTGAAAATAGTCATCTTTGTTGTGAGGAAGGTATTTAGATCTTCTAAAGTACCCTTATGTGATTGACTAAGGGACCTGTAAGTTATTTTTGAATCTGGGTTACTTCTATTTCTGATGTAAGATTCTAGAGGCTGCATAATTGCAGAGCCCACTCTTTGTATTTAAGCACCTACATTAAAGAAGTGAGTAGCTATGTTATGAAGTCTGCATTTTTTATTGAGAGTTATTAATTGTCACAACCCAACACTAGACATTTCCCCTTAGTATCAAATTACACGGCTTGGAGGCATAATGGGTCAACACCTTTGTCCTGGTTGTCCCAAGAATCTCTTTTATAATTCTTTTTCTGGAGAGCAAATAACCATACCAGTTCAAGATCCTTTGGTAAATAATTCTGTGAGTGGCCCACAGAGATTAAGGAATGCCACCTGGCAATGAAGATCTAACCTGGAGGACTCTGAATTAATGACAACATTGAAGGAGGTGAGTTCTTTTCAATGACTGCAGTTTGAATAAATTAGGTTATTCCCACTGCATAGAAATTTAATTTGATGACATTGGAAACTTGAACTATAATGAGACAGAAATACATGAGAGTCTGGAGATGGGTGAAATCCTGAATTTGTATAACTCATTTTTTGTATCTGATAACATAATAAGAAAGTAAGTTGTTTTGTTGTAAAGTCTAAAGTCTGTTTTGTTTTGTTTTCAGAAATATTGACAGTCTGAACCCAACATGCATTTAGCACACAAGGCAAAAATTAAAAATTAAATCTTTTTTGTTTTTTAAGTTTTTATTTAGTTTAAATTCAATTAGTTGTATTGTTTTTCTTCAAATGACTTTTTAGATATTATAAAGATGAGTAAAAATTAACTGGACAGAAATAATTCATAGATTATTAAAATTAGTGATTAGAGGGCCCTGGCAGATTGGCTCAGTGGTAGAGCGTCGGCCTGGTGTGCAGAAGTCCCCGGTTCAATTCCCGGCCAGGGCACACACAGGAGAGGCGCCCATATGCTTCTCCACCCTTCCCCCTCTCCTTCCTCTCTGTCTCTCTCTTCCCCTCCCGCAGCCGAGGCTCCATTGGAGCAAAAGATGGCCCGGGCGCTGGGGATGGTTCCTTGGCCTCTGCCCCAGGCGCTAGAGTGGCTCTGGTCGCGACAGAGCGATGCCCCGGATGGGCAGAGCATCGCCCCCTGGTGGGCGTGCCAGGTGGATCCCGGTTGGGCGCATGCGGGAGTCTTTCTGACTGCCTCCCCGTTTCCAGCTTCAGAAAAATACAAAAAAAAAAAAAAAATTAGTGATTAGACTAAAAACAAAGGTATTAAAACTTACATAGTTATAAAATTGCCATCCCAGTAACAATTATAGTTGAGTGCTTAACTGAAAGGAATGTTGTCTTAATAAGCAAATGTAAAACCATTCATGAATAGATTTTACTATTGTCGTATAATAGCCATCTGTAAAGACAAAGTTGAGGTTTTTACAAAAATAATATTCTACATATATTTTTGTGTATCAAAAGTTACATCTGAAGGGATTCAAATGTGAAAGGATGAACTGCTAAGCTAGAAGTAACATGTTAGAACTTTATAAAAAAATATTTGTCGCCTGACTTGTGGTGGCACAGTGTATAAAGTATGAACCTGGAAAGCTGAGTTCAACATTTTGAAACCCTAGGCTTGCCTGGTCAAGGTACATATGGAAGTTAATGCTTCCTGCTCCTCCCCCCTTCTCTCTCTCTCTCTCTCTCTCTCCCCTCTCTAAAATGAATAAATAAATAAAAATATTTGTATGTATCACTCATTAAATTGCTTATATACTAAGTGTATGGATCATGTTTAGTGAAATTATGTTAATATTGGAGTACAAATATATCAATTTTGTTTGACTTAATTTGGCATGGTTTATCTGCATGTAATTTATTTAGATTTCTGTATAAGTAGCAAGATATTAAGTCAATGTGTAATAAAAACTTACTTTAGCCTGGAACTTAGCTATCTAATAGTTTCTGCTGGGCTATTTGTACTAAGAATAGAGAAAACAGGCATAATATGCCATTATCTAATCTTCAAAGTTCTTCTTTCAAAAGATATGAGATGAGAAATTGAACTAGTTTACAAATAAACTTTTTATATTAGAGTAGTTTCAGTGCACAAGAAAGCTGCTAAAACAAACCTGTATGCTCAGCACCCATGACTGAATCTAAGAGAAGCAGTAAAACAAACAAAGAAAAAAATAGACCTAGTGATTCAGATACTAGAGTTTGAAATAAGGACTTTAAAATATTTATGGTCTTGAAAAAGAAGAACAAAGTTGGAAGAATTACACTACCTAATATTAAACTATAGTAAAGGCCATAGTAACCAACACAGCATGGTACTGGCATTAAAATAAACAGATAAAGGGTCCAGAAATAAACCAACACCTTTATACACAATTAATATTTGACAAAGGAGGCAAAAACATACAACTGGGTAAAGCTAGTCTATTCAATGAATGGTGATGGGATATTGGGCAGATACATGTAAAAATAATAAAATGGGACCACCTTCTTACATCTTACATAACAATAAACTCAAAATGGATTAAAAACTTAAATGTTAGACTTGAAACTATAAAAATTCTAGAAGACAGAAGCAGTAAAATCTCAGACATGTCTCATTGCAATACTTTTCTGATATATCACCTCAGACAAAGGAAATAAAAGAAAAAATAAACAAATGAAGTAATCAAACTAAAAACTTTTCACACAACAAACAAAACCATCAAAAAATAAAAAGACATCTCATTGAGTGGGAAGACATATTTGCCAATACATTTGATAAGGGCTTAAATCCATAATCAACAAAGAACTTATAAAACTTAACAACAAAAAGCAAACAATTCAATTAAGAAATGGGCAAAGGACTCAAATAGACACTTCTCCAAAGAGATAGCCAGTAGACATATGAAAGAATGCTCAAGCCACTAATCATTAGAGAAATGCAAATTAGAACCACAATAAGATACCACCTCACAGTTGCCAAAATAACTATCACCAATAAATCAGCAAACAAGTGCTAGAGAGAATGTGAAGAAAAGGGAACCCTCATGTATTGTTGGTAAAAATGCAGACTGGTGCAGCCACTGTGAAAAGCAGTATAGGGTTACCTCAAAAAAATTAAAAATGGAACTGCTTATGACCCATCAGTTTGACTTCTGGGAATATATCTAAAGAATCCCAAGACACTAATTTGAAAGTTTATATATACCCTTATGTTAATTGTAACATTATTTACAATAGCCAAGATCTGGAAGCAACTCAAGTGTCCATCAGTAAAGTGAATAAAGAAGCTGTGGTATATCTACACAATGGAATACTACTCAACCATAAAAAAAGGAAATATTTTATGACAGCATGGATGGACTTGGAGCTTATTATGCTAAGTGGAATAAGCAAGTCAGAGAAAGACAAGTACTATATGATCTCACTTATATGTAAAATCTAATGAACAAAATAATCTAACAAACAAAATAGATACAGAGAACAAAATAGATATAGAGAACAGGCTAAGATATGTCAGAGAAAACAGGGCTTAGGGGGCTGGGTGAAAAAGGTGAAGGGATTAAAAAAAGAAACTTATTTATTTATTTATTTATTTATTTTTGTATTTTTCTGAAGTTGGAAACGGGAGGCAGTCGGACAGACTCCCGCATGCGCCTGACCGTGATCCACCAGGCATGCCCACCAGGGGGCGATGCTCTGCCCATCTGGGGTGTTGCTCTGCCACAATCAGAGCCATTCTAGTGCCTGAGGCAGAGGCCACAGAACCATCCTCAGCGCCCAGGCAAACTTTGCTTCAATGGAGCCTTGGCTGCGGGAGGGGAAGAGAGAGACAGAGAGGAAGGAGAGGGGGAGGGGTGGAGAAGCAGATGGGCGCTTCTCCTGTGTGCCCTGGCAGGGAATCGAACTTGGGACTCCCGCACGCCAGGCCGACGCTCTACCACTGAGCCAACCGGCCAGGGCCAAAATAAGAAACTTACTGACACAAAACAACAGTTTGGGGTTGCAGGAAAAAAAAGAATTGAGGAGGTAGAGGAGGGTAGAGGAAGGATAAATAGTGATAGAGGGATTCTTGATTTGGAGTGGAGAACACACAATGCAATATACAAATGGTGAATTATAAAATTGTGCACCTGAACCCTATATAATTTAATTAATCAATGTTACCCCAATAAATTCAATAAAATAAAAAAATAAATAAAAAAGCCTGACCAGGCAGTGCCGTAGTGGACAGAGCATCAGACTGGGATGCCGAGGACCCAGGTTTGTCCTGGCTTGAGCACCGGCTCACCAGTTTGAGCATGGGGTTGCTGGCTTGGGCTCAAAGGTTGCTGGCTTGAAGCCCAAGGTTGCTGGCTTGAACCAGGGATCACTCACTGCTGTAGCCTCCTGGTCAAGGCACATATGAGAAAGCAATCAATGAACAACTAAGGAGACTAAGGAGCCTCAACAAAGAATTGATGCTTTCTGTCTGTTTCTGTCTGTCCCTCTCTCTGACTCTCTCTGTGTCTCTGTAAAATACATACATACATATATACATACATACATAAATACATAAATAAAACAATATTCCTGGGTACTGTGATAAAGAAAACAAAGGGAAAAGGGAAAAATTAATAAAAAATATGGAATTTTAGTATAATATAAGTATTTGCAAGAAGAAATGAGTACAACTTCTAGAAAAAAGTACAATAACTAAAATTAATAAATTAATAGTTTCATTTAACAGGAGAAGATTAATTATGTAAAGCAGAGCAATAGTAAATATCATGGGGCCACTAGGGAATCAGCCTTGGAAATGGAGGGTTTGGGGTACCAGGAGGCACCTTTCCCAGCCCTGGCCTAGTGGACAGGGCAACCTCAGTCTAACCAACTGGGTTTTGGGAAGTCTACTTCCTAGATCCATCAATAATCTGTGGAAACAGTGTTTTGAAACATGAATCCTTCTTTCCTCCTCATGACTTCTTTTTTAGGAATAGATTCAGCTGCTTCAAAACTTGATGGAAATTTAGATGCACAATGAAACCAATGGAAGGCAACCCCAGGAAATTATACAACTTGAATGAGAAAGCCTGGGTAGAACACTGTGGGAGAAAAATGTGTAAATGATTTACTTGCACAACCAGGAATACAATGAAGGGAGACAGCTTTGCAATGGCAATTTGCCATTGGTGACATGACCAATGACAAACTCAGACAGGTTATGGGTGGTCTTCAAAACCAGAAGCGCAAGAAATGAAAATTGCTTGGAAACTTCTACCCTCATCTGTGGACTGGAAAGAGAAATGCTATGGAATTCCTGTGAAGGATCAGGGTTCATATGCTTCTTATTGAGCTTTTCATGCAACTGTTGCCCTAGAAGGACAGAGGTCTGGGAAACTGAAAATTTACTCCACTGAGTAAACAGAACCTTATGAATTGTGTTCTCAACCTCAAGATAATCAGGGCTGCCATGGTGGCCTAGTGAACAGTGCCTTCCTGTATGTTAAGTACAATGGAGGCTAGGACTCAGAGGGTCCTGCCCCTACCATTCAAAGGTTGGATCCTGAAAATACAAGTTGAGGATTCTGTCACCAACTCATCTCATCTATACTTAGTGACACTGGCTTATCTACATCCACCAAGAGGAGAGGCCCCTTTTGAAGGCAGCAGCAGTGATGGGATCCATGTCTGCTGCTATGGATGCAAGCCACAATAGTCTCTGTGAAGAAGGTACTTGTGGTCTGAACTGCAGCACTGAAGACCTGAATCACAGCATCCTTATGGTTGGTTATGACTTTGACATTGAAAAATCAGATAGCTGTTATTATTGGCTTGTGAAGGACAGCTAACAGCTTAGGGCAAGAATGGTTACGAAAAGTGGTGGGAACAAGTGCTGGGGAATCACCATCACAACCATACATTCTATTGTGAGATAGTGGTGAGAAAGATTTGGTTGAGAAGAGAAATCTAGATGAGGAATTTTATCTTAAAACTGACTATACTTTATTATGTGAAATAAAACACTTGAATCATTGAAAATCCAAGTAGTGACTGGAATTTTGTGTCATTTTATACTGGTAAAATGTTACTACTTCTTTCATTACTGCTGCAAACAGCTTTGTGTGATTCACTTGCCTAATAACTATGAAAATTCATTTTTTTTAAAAATATATAGAATGACATAAGAATTATGGCAGTATGAGAGATATTTTTGTTCTTTCCCCTTGAAATTTCAACAAATTGAACAACTATAATGCAGCAAAGGAACCCCAGCTGGGCTCACAGGCGCACCTAAAAGATCTGTGCATCAAATGGACTAAAAGGTGGGATGAGATGAAAAGGGGAGCCGAAGATAAAGTGCATTTGTGTTGGGCTTTGGGGAGGAAAGGAGACAAACCTGCAGTGACTGGGTTTATTTTTCTCTACTGGACTATGGGGAGGAGGGAAGCTCAGTCTCTCTGGAATTTATTTGAGGGGTACAGAGAGGGAAACTTAGAGTGACTGGGTCTCCTCCTGTGAGGACTGGTGAGACAGAGGGGCAGAGGGGGAGATAAACCAAAGCCATTAGAGAGCAGGGTCATGGCCAGTATTCCCATGATCTACTTTCAGCCTGCATGCAGCAGAGACAAAGAGAGATAAAGTGAGGCCTCTCAGCCTCCCAGATTCTACCTCCATGGTCTCATATTATGAAGAGTAGCAAAGACAAACCCCAGAGCTAGCTCTGCAGAACCAATCTCTCTGTTCCCCTGAAGAACAGAGGTGCTCCACATCTGCTCCCTAGGTCTGTTGATGTGTGGGAAGCAGCATACAGAAGCCTGAGATCACCATTGCTAGAGCTCTAAGCCAGAAAACTGAAGCCATAAAGCCCTCACAACATGCCCCACCCACCAATGTGACTATGGCCCCCCATACATCACTGCAACAGCAACGTCTCAGTGGTGGACAGCCCAGGCACTTCACAGAGCTAAAAGTTGTAATACAGTGGCACCTACTGGAAGAAATCTCTCAAAACCAAAATTTATTCCCCCCCTTTTTTCTTATTATTTTCTTCTCTTTTTCCCTTTTGAATTTTATCTTTAAATTTTCCTTTTTTATTCTTATTTTTAGTGGTGTTTTGTTTTTGTTTTTTTGTTTGTTTTAAAATTTGCATTTGATGGTTTTTCTTCTTGTCAAAATATTTTAAATTTTTATGTGTTTTATTGTTTTATTTATTTAAAATTTTCATTTTTTAGGTTTTTTTTTTTTTGTTTTTTTTTTTTTTGGTTAGGGTTTTTAACAATACCACTCTCAAATGCCATCAAGAAAGAAGAAATTGAATACTATGGCTACACAAGACAGAGATGTAGTTCAGACAGAAATAAAAAATCTCCAGAAAAAAATCTCAATCACACGGAAACCTAGGAGTTAAATGATAGAAAATTCAAACTGAAGTTCTGAAAATACTCACTGAAATATGAGAAGACACCAATAGGCAACATAATGAGCTCAGAAAACAAATTAATGAACAAAAATAAATACTTCATCAAGGTGATTGAAACTTTAAAAACAGAAATGAAGAAATCAATACATGAATTGAAGACTGAGGTAGCAAGTTTTCTACTAGAACAGGCCAGATAGAAGAAAGAATCAGTGGCATTGAAGATAAGCAACTAGAGATGCTACAAGAGAGAAGAGGAGAGACTCACAAATTAAAAAAAAAACAAAACTGGAGAGCTTTACAAGAATTGTTTTACTCCATCAGGAAGAGCAACACAAGAATAATAGGTATGTCAGAAGAAGAGAGAAAGAAGGGAATTGAGAGCCTATTAAAATGAATAACTAATGCGAATTTCCCAAGCATATGAAAAGAGTTACAACCTCAAATTCAAGAAGCAAACAAAATGCTAGATACTGCAACTCAAACAAGCCTACTCCAAGGCACATTGTAATAAAATTACAAAAAATCAATGACAAAGAAAGAATCTTCAAGGCAGCTAGGGAAAAGAAGAATATAATGTGAACAGGAAAGTCCATTAAGTTATCATCAGACTTCTCAGCAGAAATTCTACAAGCTAGAAGAGAGTAGACAGAAACCTTTGAAATGCTGACAGAGAGGAATTACCAGCCACAAATACTATATCCATTATAGTTATCCTTCAAATATGAAGAAGAGATAAAAACTTTTACTGACATACAGAAGTTGAGGGAATTAATTACAAGATACCTCCCCTCTTGCAGGAAATACTCAAAGGGGTTATTTGACCAGATACAAAGAACAAAACAAATCAAAACTACAAGTAAAAGTTCCAACAAGGTCACAATAAAAACAAGGATAATCTATGACAATGATAACACAAAAGGAGAGAGAATAAAGATCTTCATAACAAAGAAAGATGGTATGCAGAAGCAATCATAAGACAAAGGACTCTCATAATATGAACACTTTTATCTCAATGACCTAATGATAACCACCTGCAAAAACGCCACCACTTAAACACACAGCTTAAAAGAAGAAGAAATAGGGAAAAGAGGTATAAAATACCACCAAACAAAACAATTGACAGAAACAAAAAAAGAAAAGAACCAAAAAAGACACAGAGCTACCTGAAAACATAACATAAATTGACTATAAAAAATCCTCAAGTGTCAATAATTATCCTAAAAGTAAATAGATTGAACTCACTAATAAATAAGCAGAGTGGCAAATTAGATCAAAAAGCAAAATCCAACCATATGCTGTCTTCAAGAGACATATCTAAGCTGTGAGGACAAAAGTGATTTAACATGAAAGGTTGGAAAATGATTCTCTGAGTAAATAATGTCCAATGAAAAAAAGGTTTAGCCATACTTATATCTGACAATGCTGACTTCAAGATAAGAAAGGTAACCAGAAACAAAGAAGGATATTTTATAGTGATAAAGAGAACATTGTATCAAGAAGACATAACACTTCTTAATATATATGCATCATACCAGGGGGTACCATAATATATAAGACATATATTAACTGATCTAAAAATAGAACCAGACAAAAACAGGACCATACTTTGAGATTTCAACACATCACTGATGGCTTTAAATATATTATCCAGACAGAAAATCAATAAAGAAATATCGGCTTTAAATGACACTCTGAACCAAATTTACATAAATGATAATTATAGGGCATACTATACATTATTCTCCAATGTGCATAGAACATTCTCAAGAATAGACCATATGTTAGGCCACAAAACTAACATCAACAAATTCATGAAGATTGAAACTATACCAAGCATATTTTCTGATAATAAAGCTTTGAAATTATAATTAAACTCTAAAAAGGAAGTAAAGAAACCCACAAAAATGTGGAAATTAAACAACATAGTTCTAAAAAAATGTCTAGGTCAAAGAAGAAATGAAAGAAGAGATCAAAAGATATATACATACATATGAAAATGACAACACAACATACCAAAATTGTTGGGATGCTGAGAAAGCAGTAATAAGAGGGATGTTTATATCAACACAGGCTTATATCAAGAAACAAGAGAGATCTCTAGTAAACAACCTACCATCAAACCTTAAAGAACTAGAAAAAGCAGAACAAAGGTAACCCAAAGTTAGTAGAAGAAAGGAAATAGTAAAAAGTAGAGCAGAACTAAATGAAATAGAGAACAACAACAAAAAAAACAACAGAACAAATAAATAAAATAAATACAACAAAGAGCTGGTTCTTTGAAAAGTTTAATAAAATTGACAATCCACTGGCTAGACTCACTAAGAAAAAGAAAGGAAGGACTCATATAAACAAAATCTGAAATGAAAGAGGAAAAATTACCACAGACATCATAAATATACAAAGGATCATAGTAGAATATTATGAAAAATTATATGCCACCAAATTCAACAATTTAGAGGAAATTGATAAATTCCTAGAACTACACAATCTTCCTAGACTCCACCACAAAGAAGTGGAAAACCTAAATCGACCTATAATCAGGGAAAAAATAGAAACAACTATTAAAAACCTCCCCCAAAACAAAAGTCCAGGACCAGTTGGCTACACTGGTGAATTCTACAAACATCAAAAAAGATTTAATACCTATCCTTCTCAAAGTCTTCGAAAAAATAGAAGAAGCAATTACTCCTCAACATTTTTTATGAGACCAACATAACCCTCATACCAAAACCGTGCAAGGAAAATGGAAAAAAAAAGACAACTACAAACTAATCTCCTAAACAAAATACTAGCAAATTGAATAAAATATATTAAAAAAATAGTACACCACAATCAAGTGGGATTCATTCCAGAAGCATAAAGGTGGTTCAACATACAGCAATTGATCAATGTAATACACCACACCAACAAAACAAAAAACAAAAATTATATTATCCTATTAATAGTTGCAAAAAAAGACATTCCATAAGATACAACCTCCCTCTATGTTTAAAACACTCAATAAAATCAGAATAGAAGGAAAGTACCTCAACATAAAGAAGGCCATATATGACAAACATCACCTAATATCATATTGATACTAAGTGGTTAAAAAATGAGACTTTTTCTCTAAAATCAGGAACAAGACAATGCTGCCCACTCTCTCCACTCTTATTCAACATAGTTCTGGCAGTTTTAGGCAGAGCAATCAGGCAAGAGAAATAAATAAAAGGCATCCATATCAGGAAAGAAGTAAAGTTGTCACTCTTTGCAGATAACATGATCCTGTATATAAAAACCCAAAGACACCACCAAAAAACTATTAGAAACAATAAACCAAAACAGTAAAGTTATAGGATGCAAAATCAATATACAAAAGTTTACTGCTTTCCTATACACTAATGATGAAACATCAAAAAATGAACTCATAAAACCAATTCCTTTTACAATTGTAACAAAAAATAATATACCTAAAAATAAAGTTAACAAAGGGTATGAAGAACCTATATACTGAAAACTACAAAACATTATTGAAAGAAATTGAAAAAGGCACAATGAAATGGAAAAATATTCTAATGTTATGGATTGGAAGAATCAACATAGTTAAAATGGTCATATTACCCAAAACAATATACAAATTTAATTTAATGCAATCCCTATCAAAATCCTGATGTCATTTCCGAAAGAAATAGAACAAGAAATTACCAAATTTGTATGAAACTATAAAAAACTCAAATAGAAAAAGCAATCCTGAGGGAAAATAATGAAGTCAGAGATATCATGCTACTCAACTTCAAATTATACTATAGAGCCAGGACCCAAAACATTGTGTTGTTTGGTAGAAAAAAAGAACATACAAATCAATGGAACAGAATTGAGAGCCCAGAAATAAAGCTGCATATATATGGACAAACCATCTTTGACAAAGAGGCCAAAAACACACAACGGAAAAAAGAAAGCCTCTTCAATGTATGGTGTTGGGAAAACTTAAAAGCCACATGCCAAAGATTGAAACTTGACTACAATTTATGAATTTGACCATAAAGGAAAGGGTAGTAAAAAGGCAAAAATAAATGAATGGGACTGTATCAAACTATAAAGTATCTGCACAGCAAAAGAAACTGACAACAAAACAAATAGGTGGCCAAGTAATGAGGGACAATATTTGCAAACAACAGCTCTGATAAGGGGCTAATATCCAAAATATATAAAAAAACTCACAAAGCTTAACAAGAAACAAGCAAACAATCCAATTTAAAATGGAGGAGGACCTGAATAGACACTTCTCCCAAGAAGACATAAAAATGGCTAACAGATACAGGAAAAGATTCTCATCTTCACTAGCTATTCAAGAAATGCAAATCAAAACTAGAACAAGATATCACTTCATATCTGTTAGGTTGGCTATTATCAGCAAGACAGGTAATAACAAGTGTTAGAGAGTCTGTGTAGAAAATGAACGCTCATTTACTACTGGTGGGAATGCAAATTAGTACAACCATTTTGGGAGAAAGTATGGTGGTTCTCACAAAATTAAAAATAGAATTACCATATGACCCAGCAACCCCTCTATTGGGTATCTACTCCCAAAACTCAAAAACATTGGTACAGAAGGACACATACACCCCTATGTTCATCTCAGCATTATTCACAGTGCCAAGACATGGAAACAACCAAAGTGTCCCTTGATAGAGGATTGGATACAGAAGATATGATACATATATGCAATGGAATACTATTCAGCCATAAGAAGTGATGACATATTACCATTTACAACAACATGAATGGACATTGAGAACATTATACTGAGTGAAATAAGTAAATCAGAAAAAGCTAAGAACTGTGTAATTTCACACAGAGGTGGGATATAAAAGTGAGACTGATGGACATAGATAAAAGTGATGTGGTTATCAGGGTGAGAAGAATGGGACAAAAGGGAGTAGGGGGAAAGGAGTAAAGAGGGACAAGTATTAGGTGACAGAGAGTGATTTTACTTTGGATGATGGGTACATAACACAATCAACAGTTCTAATGCTATAGAAATGTTTATCTGAAACCTTTGTACCCATATTGATCAATGTTACCCCATTAAATTTGATTTTCTAAATAAAATTAAAAATTTTAATGTTAAAATAAATTTTACAGAAAGAAGAAAAATTGCCCCAAGTGGAAATATGGAAATGCTAGAGCAATAAGGAGTAATGGACAGAGTAAATATGTGGAGAAATGTAAATATTTAACCCACAAAACAATAATAAAGCAATATTGTCTTCTGTGGTTTACAAAATAGAAGTTAAAATGCAAAATAACAATAATGTAGAAGGAGCAGAGGAAGGTAAAGGGTGTTAAATTTAATCAGATAGAAAACAGTTGAAGATATATCAGATAACCTCTAGTCTGAAAAAATAGTCACTTTGGAGAATAATGAAAGTAGGTAAAAGAACTTAAAAGGGACAGGAAATATTAGGAAATCCTAATTTGACTCACACAAAGGAAAACAAAACAGAAGAGAAAAAACAAAACAAAAATGCAGATGTGTCAAATAGAAAAATGTACAGTGAGATGATACATATAAACCCAAATATGCCAGTAAGTGGGTTAAATATGAATGAACTAAATGTGACAATTAAAAATCCAAGATTCTGAGACCAGAAAATAAAAACCAATCTAACTATATTTGGATTAATTAGCAAGAATAATTGTGTCAGAAGTGCACAGAAGTTTGAAAGTCAAAGAATGGGAGAAGAACGTACCTTGCAAACCATCAACTGAAGGAAAGCTTGGGCACCTACATCTCTTGTAAAGCAGACTTCAAGGCAAAAATAATTAAGAGAGGATAGATATAAAGAACTGTATTTTGTTATGATCAAACAGTAAAATACAATTATAAATATCTATGTACCAATTTATATTTAAATATGTAAATACTATGAATAAATAAGTGATATAAATAAAATAAAGTACAAAATAAATATACATGAAAAAAAATAGATGGCAATGGAAGGAGGGCAAGTCATCAGTTGGACTGAAAATGTTAAGCAAACTTTTCTCAATAGGTGATCAAAAAACCGACAAAAAGGCTGGAAGATATTAATAAACTTGGTCTAATGTAATACATAGAATACAACTCACAATGATAGAACAAAACTTCTTTTAAACAGCAATATGTAAATTTACCAAAATTGATCATATGCTGGTCACAAAACATATTAACAAATTTTTAAAAATTGAAATACTTCAGATCTGTTTTGTCCCCACATTGTAATTAAGGTAGATAAAGTCAATAATAAAATGGTAAACATTACATCTTACCCTGTTTGGAGAGTAAGGAAGAATTTCCAAATGATTTCTATATGAACATAAAATTCAAAACAGAAATTGGATCATATTTTACACTGATAACATGTCAAAACATGTAAGATACAAGTAGAGCAGTACTTAAAGAGAAATATTCAGTTTTAAAAAACATAATAGCCCTGGCCAGTTGGCTCAGTGGTAGAGCGTCGGCCTGGCATGCAGGAGTCCAGGTTCAATTCCCGGCCAGGGCACACAGGAAAAGCGCCCATCTGCTTCTCCACTCCTCCCTCTCTCCTTCCTCTCTGTCTCTCTCTTCCCCTCCCGCAGCCGAGGCTCCACTGGAGCAAAGTTGGCCCAGGCACTGAGGATGGCTCTGTGGTCTCTGCCTCAGGAGCTAGAATGGCTCTGGTTGCAGCAGAGAGACGCCCCAGATGGGCAGAGCATCACCTCCTGGTGGGTGTACCGGGTGGATCCCAGTCGGGCACATGTGGGAGTCTGTCTGACTGCCTCCAGGTTTCCAGCTTCGGAAAAATACGGAAAAAGGAAAACACACACACACACACACACACACACACACACACACAAACCATAATAGAAAAAGAAAATAAAACCTCAAAATAAATAACCTTAGCTCCCATTGAAACTTAGAATGTTACATCTCTTCCAAAGAAAATATATAGAGAAACCATACATGTAAGAGAATAAATCAATCAATTAGAAAACAATGAAGACAAGTATTTTATTGTCATCACTTCTGTTTATCATGTTACTAGAGAGACAGTATCATAGGGAAATTATATAAAGATATAAAAGAAAGAATAAAATACATAATTATTCAATAGATAATCAAAAGATAAAACTATAATCAAAAGATAACAAAAATCAATGATATTTTTATATATCAGGAACAAACAAATAGAAAATAAAATTTTAAAATATTGTTTACCATAGTATAAAAATAAATATTAGGAATAAATTGAACAAAAGATGTGAAGAAACTCTGCATTGATATAACACATTATGAAGAGCATATTTAAAATACTTAAATCTATCTGGAAAGAGGGATAAACCATGTTTTCAAATTATAACAAAATTATCCCCAAATTGGTATATAGATTTTATGCAATTCCAATCTATATCTCAGCACATTTTGTGAAAATATGCAAACTAATTATAAAATCTATCTAGACACGCAAAGATTAAGTATAGTCAAGGCAGTTTTGAGGAAGAAAACAAAAGTGAAAACTTATGTGATTGAGAGAGAAAGAGACAAAGGATGACCAGTGAATGAACCAAGTGGTGGCAAGAATTTAAGGAACAGGAACTTGGTTGGAGAAACAGTAAATCAATGTAGTCTCACTGGAAAACTGATGACATTACTGGGTCTAAATATGCATATCTTATAGCCCAGGAATTTCAGGTCTGCAATATGTTCTAGATAACAAATAATGGAAAGACATGCAGGTATTCATTACAAGTATTTAAATATTCATGGTGGTACTATGCATAATAGCCAGACCTGAATTCTAAAGGCCGTAAACTGCGGATTGGACTACATCCATAGAATGAATATTATACAGCAACAAACAATTGTTATATGCAGCAACATGTTTGGATGTCAAAACATAATAGCCCCTCCTATAAAATTGTATCTCGCCTGACCAGGCGGTGGCGCAGTGGATAGAGTGTCGGACTGAGATGCGGAGGACCCAGGTTTGAGACCCCGAGGTTGCCAGCTTGAGCACGGGCTCATCTGGTTTGAGCAAGGCTCACCAGCTTGGACCCAAGGTCTCTGGTTTGAGCAAGGGGTTACTGGGGTCTGCTGAAGGCCCATGGTCAAGGCACATATGAGAAAGGAATCAATGAACAAGTAAGATGTCACAATGAAAAACTGATGATTGATGCTTCTCATTTCTCTCAATTTCTATCTGTCCCTCTCTCTGACTCTCTGTCTCTGTAAAAAAAATAAAACAAAACAAAAAGCCTATCTCTACAGAGTTATAAGTCAGATACAGTAATATATGATGTTATAAATCATGATTGTGTTTACTTTTGAGGATAGCAAGAGGAACAGAACAGCTATTTCTTGATCTGGGCTTTAGTGTCTAATAATGATTTTTTCCCCAACACTTAATCAAGTTCTGCACTTCTCCAACAAAAATTTTTGTTAAAAAATTCAAATGGAAAAGGGAACAGAGAAAGCTGTGCTGATGTAAAATAGACTGTTTTGAATTGAAATATAGTGAGAAATGTAGGCATTAAATATGACTGCAATTAAAAGTGTCTTCCTCCAGACCAAGGCTGTCTCTACCCAGCTGTAATAAATGTGGCAGAGGCTGACCATAATAAGTACTTTTGCAGGCTCACAGCCAAAACCAGAGGAGCCTCAGTAGGACTTTGTCCTATTTCTTAATTAAAAAAAAAATAGCATTCATTTTAAAATCTAATTTTAACCATCCTGTTAAATCTTTGTCACATCATGCTGTTCTAGTCACTTTTCCAATATTTACTAATCCTTGAAAATAATTGAAAGCAATTTTACAGAAGCATGAAATGAGTTTTCATGGATTTTCAACTATATATAGTGGCTTTGAAATGATCATTCATCCTACATACATTTTAAAAAATTTCTCCTGTTCCCTTATTATAACTTTATTGTCTCATATGTTGTTTCTCAAAAGATTTTTAAGAGTTGTTAAGCCAATAACATAAGGAAGATTATCCAATTATCTACCAATTGTCAACTAAAAAGTATATCATTATATTTGTTCTGAAAATCTGTTTTCATTTCTTGATAGACTATTTATTGCAGGCTGTTAATTGATATTATTTTTATTATGTAATTATATGTAAATATATTCTTTTTGTCTATTTAACATAGAAGTATACATACCTGTTCATACATACATATACATACACACATCCTAATCCCACTCCCTTCTTCATGGTTCTTTCTATGAGTTGACTGACTATATTATATTATTTTTTAAAATAAAATTTTTATTTTAGATTACAATTGTTATTTCTGAAATGACTTCTTTTTGAAAACTTTCTATTATCTTCAAATCCCAGAGTGTTATTTAACCATATTATTTTTTATTTCTTTTTTTATTTCTTTTTTTTATTTTTATTTATTCATTTTTTTTAAAGAGGAGAGAGAGAGGGAGAGAGAGACAGAGAGGAGAGAGAGACAGAGAGAGAGAAGGGAGGAGGAGCTGGAAGCATCAACTCCCATATGTGCCTTGACCAGTTAAGCCCAGGGTTTCGAACCGGCGACCTCAGCATTTCCAGGTTGACGCTTTATCCACTGCGCCACCACAGGTCAGGCTCTATTTTTTATTTCTTACATGGAAAATGAGTCTTCTGTAAAGAGAATAATTTTTCTATTTTCAATGTGCTACCTAAGGGTAGTAGTAACAAGTAACATACTTCATCTCAATAAGGACAATTTACTAAGCACTTTGCAAAAGCTGCCATATCTTATCCTCCTGTGTAACATCCTGTGTACAAAGTCTGTGCTATCTCAATATAGAAATACACCAGGGAGAGAAAAGTAAATGTCTAGACTCATAATTATTAAGTGACAAATGTGAATCTGATTTTATGCAACCTGAGGCAAAGCTCCCTATTAGCCCACAGTTTCATTAATGGGGTCCTTACCTGAGTTTCAATGACCCCCACATTTGACTGTAACATTAGAGAGAAAGTAAAGAATTCAGGGCATTTATATGGCACTTGTGAGTAAATTGGTATTATCAACTGTCTCAAAATATAAAAAGTACCAGCATATCACCCAATATGTTTACCAAACAGTTGATTGCAACTTGAGAAATGTTTTATAAAGTCATGAGTTGTATTTTATTAGGACTAAGTAACAAAATAATCTGTGAGAGCCTGCATATATCTGGCCTATGGATGTCTGTGTGCTAATTATAGCAGAAATTTCTAGTTATCACAAAAAAATTTATTCTCTTCACCCTATTCTGATCAACTAAATTTAGCAGCACCCTCTAAGTTAAGGGCCATCACATCACTGACTTTGGCTAAGGAAATGTGAGCAAGGAATGTTTTTGAGCAGCTAAGCATCTCAACATGGTATACCTAAGACTCATGCTCTGATGATGTCAGCAATATGGATGGCAGAGCCGCCTCAACCTGAGGGCCCACTGAGTGAAGCCAAGTTCCTCCCAACCATTCAGCTCATCCATAGAGGTGAGCCAGAACAGACATTCATTAAGCCACTCTTATTTGGGGTTGTTTATAACTACAGAACTCCCTTGACTGTCCTGACTAAATTAAAAATCAAAAACAAACAACAAAAAAACTTGCTTTAAGTTTGTATATGTCATATCTTATTTACCAACAATAATTCTGTATATTAGGTTTACCTGTAATCTTCTTATAATAATAGTAATGGCTAAAATCATGAATATGGAGCCCTAGTCAATTCTCTGAGAGAGGTGGTATTATTATGCCCATTTTGCCAAAGAGAAAATGTGCTCTAGGTCACATAGCTAAGAAGAGGTCAAGGTAGGATTTAAACTGGGGCAGTGTGTGCTTGTAGTCATGAAAAGGTGCTGTGGGAAAGTGAGGTGAGTTTGGAAGGGCACACAGCTGAGGAGTGACTGCAGCAATGCTCAATAGAATGGTCCAACTTCAGATTCCCTGAGGTATTGTGAAAATGCTATAGAAAGTCTCTGCACAGTGCTTTTTGGGAATAACAGTGTTGGTGGACACCTAAAGAGATAGATTCATATGAAATAAACCAGGGGAACTCAACTCTTCTCTCTCTCTCTCTATCTCTCTCTCTCTCTCTCTCTCTCTCTTTCTTCAATATCTCTCTCTCTTTCTCTCTCTCTTTCAGTGTTTTGTTAAGAATTAGTCTTCAGATATCCAAGATGGTGGCAGAGAAAGTGGATGTTACACTCACCTCCTCCTAGAATAAAGCTGGAGTTGCAACTAAATTTAAGAACAAGCATGCTGTACAGCCAATTCAAGATTAAAGGAAGAGGAGATTTATAGCCTAGATTCAAAGAAGAAGCCACATTGAGACTGGTTGGAAGGGTGGAGAGATGAAAAGTGCTAGCCATCCTCCAGAAGTGACAGCTAATGTTCTGGACAAATATCCCAGCTATAGGGGATATTCCCTGGAAAGTGTGGGGTCTAAACCCCAAGCACAGCTTCCCTGCCCAGAGCACCAGATCTAGGAAGAGGCATACATATAACACTCATTGTGAAATACAGCAATTTCTGTCTACCAGAAAGAGACAGGAGTTCATAGAGATGCAAGCACATTATTCAAGGGCCAACACACAAAATCTCACTTGTGGCCATTTATCCTAGGTTCTGACAGAGGGAAAATTAAGTGGACTAGGTTTGTGTGAGGAGACACAGGGATTTGCAGCTCTAGGAAGAGACATGAGGGATACAGCCACCAGGACCTCTGTGCTGAGTCACTCCCAATAACACAGTCTCCATCTTTCTTAGTTGGAGAACCCCCACCCACATGGCATCAGCCTGAGGAAGCAATTATATAACCCTGTGGATTCCCTCTCACCCCACTCTGTGGACACTAGACCCTACTAAGGAGTCAATATCTTTGGTCAACGTATAGCAGTCTGGACAGACTCAAGGGGTGACTGTGCCTCTGTTGTCTGTTTAATGGGGGGCTGTTTCCCCCTTATGGGAGATTCAGTGGAACCACTTTCTTGGCTTTTGGCAGAAGAAATCTCTGGGATGCAGAGTCCCTACATATCCTGCTCCTAGCAGCTTTGCTCTGCTGAGGTCAGGACAGAATCCAGGACAGACTGAGACCTCTGATTCTGGGGACGGTGCATACCTACCACCTTTCCTGCAGCCTGATGGGCACCTCTTCTTTAGGGCAGATCCAGTAGCCCCATCTTCCCAACTCCACCAGAGGCTTTTTATTCAATAGTTACAAAGCCTTACAGGCAGCCACAGGTGGAAGAGGCTAGAATTGGATCTCAGGGTGCCTTATGACTTTTGCTGACCTTCCCTCAAGTCTGGTGCTGGTAAAAGCAGGCCTTGGTATAAAGCTTGGTCTTATCACACATACCTAAGCCCAGAGTAGAGAGCCACAGTCTGTAGATTGCTTGTAGATCCAAACAGGTTACTGAGGGCCAGTCACAGACAGCATCTTACACTGGTCTACACCAGGTTTACTCCCAAGAGGCCCAGAACCAACACACCCAGTGGCCAGCTTCAGACAACATCAAAGCAGGGTCGAATCAGCACCACAGCAGCATATGCAAAGGAAAATCTCATTAGGCACCAAACTCAGCTGAAGCAAATTTCACATCCTGTGGTAAGCAGCTGCACTGCAGCTCACATAGATTGGTCAAGATAGAACTTCACAGTCAGCTGACCAGAGAATCAATCCCATACACAATGGGCCAATAGTAATCGAGAGTCAACTGCAACAGGAGGGCCCACATAATTAACATGAGAGACATTTCTGGAGCACACAGCTCAGGTGATCAAGGAGACTGTACTACTGGACCCAGCAGAACATCTGCTATATAAGACCACCTCACAAAGACCGTGAAGCATAGTTATCTATATAATACATAGGAACAAACACAAAGAAGCAGCCAAAATGGGGGAAACAGACCCCAAATGACAGAAGAGGAGAAAATTCCCCTCAAAAAGTTAAATGAAATAAAGACAAGAAATTTATCAGATATAGACTTCAAAGTGATAGTTATACAGATCCCCAAGGAAAAAAAAGTGAGAACTTCAACAAAGAGATAGCAAGTATATAAAAGAAAAAAGAAATCATAAAAAAGGAAGCAGTCAGAAATGATGACTACATCTGACAACAAAAATACATTGGAAGAAATGAAAAGTAAGTGAAGCAGAAAATTGATTCAGAGATTTAGAAAACAAGGTAGAAAAACACACCCAATCATAGCAGCAAAAGGAAAAAAGAATTTAAAAGAATGAGAAGAGTAAGGAACCTTTGAGACAACATGAAATGTAAGAACATTGGTATCATAAGGGTACCAGAAGACGAGAAGAGAAAACAAGGGATTGAGAACCTACTTAAAGAACTAATGACAGAATTTTCTTAACTTGGAGAAGAAAAAAAACACACAAGTCCAGGAAATGTAGAAAGTCTCAAAAAAGATAGACCCAAAGAGGCCCGCACCAAGACACATCATAATTAAAAAGGTAAAGGTTAAAGACAAAGCATTATTGGTCCTGTCCGGTTGGCTCAGTGGTAGAGTTGGCCCTGCATGTGGAAGCCCTGGGTTTCTTAGTCAGGGACACAGGAGAAGCACCCATCTGCTTCTCTACCCCTCCCCCTCTCGCTTCTCTCTCTCTCTCTCTCTCTCTCTCTCTCTCTCTCTTTCCCTCCTGCAGCCATGGCTCGATTGGAGCAAGTTGGCCCCAGGTGCTGAAGATGGCTTCATGGCCTCTGCCTCAGGAGCTAAGAATTCAGTTGCTGAGCAATGAAGCATTGCCCCAGATGGGCAGAGCATTGCCCTCCACTAGGCTGGCATGGTGGATTCCAATTGGGACACATGTAGGAGTCTGTCTCTCTGCCTCCCCTCCTCTCACTGAATTAAAAAAAGCTTATTGAAAGACACAATGAAGTGGAAAAATACCCCATATTCCTGTATCAGAAGAATCAACATAGTTAAAACAGCCATATTACCCAAAGCAATATAGAGATTTAATGCAGTCCCCATCAAAATTTCAGTATAATTTTTTAAAGAAATAGAACAAATAATTACCAGGTTTATATGGAATCATAAAAATCCCCAAATGGCCAATATAATCCTGAGAGAAAAGAATGAAGCCAAGAAGCATCACACTACCTAACTTCAAATTATCCTACAGAGCCATGATCAAAACAGAATGGTATTGGCAGAAAAACAGACATACAGACCAACAGAACAGAATTGAGAACCCAGAAATAATACCATGTATATATATGGACAAATAATCTTTGACAAAGGAGCCAAAACACACAATGGAGAAAAGAGAGCCTTTTCAATAAATGGTGCTGAAAAAATTGGAAAGTCTTATGCAAAAGAGTGGAACTTGACTACCGTTTATCCCCCTGCACAAAAATTAATTCAAAATGTATCAGAGACCTAAATATAAGATTTTAAATAATAAATTACATAGACGAAAACAGATACTAAAACTTATGAACCTTGGCCATAGAGAACAACTTATGAATTTGACACCAAAGACAAGAAAAGTAAAGGCAAATATAAATGAATGGGACTCTATCAAACTAAAAAGCTTCTGCACAGTAAAAGAACTTGACAATAGAACAAAAAGGGAGTCAATCAAATGGGAGATAATATGTTGCTTATTTAATTTAAGCAAAAATTAAATTTTGAATTTGGAACATAAATAGAAATTTTTGAGGTCTTCTATTAAGACCTTCCTGAGAGGGTCTGTAATTCAGGTACCCACAGGTCCCCAGGGCAGGAGGCCATCACAAACTCCTGTGAATTTTGAAATTTTTCACAATACACCTTGGAAAACATGACATCACACTTCTATCCCTGGGTTCCAAAAGTTTCTTTTCTTTCCCTCAGAGCAGCTATGGGCAGCTCCCTTTTATTTTTATGATTTTTTTTGAGATACTTTTTTTTTTCATTGACTAATTAAGTTAAAGGGCACAGTATAGTCATGGATGTACTTTCCTTCTAAAAACAGAATTTTGGCCTTTAGGAGTTCCAAAGAATGGCCTCCTCCACCACAGGTGCCATTGGGCATGGCCCCTGAACTACTCCAGCCATGTGCATGGGTTCCTTTGAGTCCAAAATGGGAGAGGGGCTACAAATGCAAAGTCAGCCAGTCATTTCCATCTCCCAACTTCTTTATTTTCAGCAGAAGTCTTAAAGACCCTTTGCTGACTTGTGAACCCACCAAAGCACCTTTGGTCACAAGTGGAAACAGTTGGAAAACATTGGTTGCTCAACTAGACCTGTGAATCCCCTCTGCCTGTAGAAGACAGTGGCCCAACAGCATTCACATGAAGTTGTAGGTGGACTTGACCTGAGTCAGGTTCAGAGAGAAAGGCAGATTTCTAAAATTTTTAAAACTCAGTGCTTCACACCCAGCTGGATATAAAACACATCAAGAGCTGTACAAAGGTCACAGGTCCTCTTCCAGCTAAAAACTCTTAAACTAAGCAAACTAGGCAATTGTACTGTGGTATGCATCAATAATGTTTATTGCACTGATTGACATATGGGATAGGATAGCAGCCTGAGAGCATATCTGCAGCAGCACAGCACTGCAGAGCCAACAAGAGACCTACAGTGTCCTTCCTAGAGTGAGGGGCTGTGAGGTTGCTAAGCCCATTTGTTCCAATTATGGGTGCCCATAATAATGTGAAAGTCCCCCAGCACACTGCAGTTGGTGCTTCACATTTCTTTGCCTTTTCTCGCCTAATATCAGTTTTAATACCTTGATGGATATGATCCTCTTAAAACAGTAAGGACTTTCTTGTAAGGAATGACATAACTGGCACTTGTTTAGGACAGCACTGGAAAGAGGCCATAGGAACAGGCAGCCAAACACCACTTTTTGCTCTACTTGACCCACTGGAAAATCAAAGTCAAAACCCTTTTTTTCCTAGAAGGATTAAACAGACATTTACTTCTAAATGTTTGATGATAAGACTAAGCAATGAAAGATTTCTACAATTCAATTCCTGCATGGGTTTGACTCTATATTTCTCATTAGTTTTTTGACTCTCTACTTACTGTCAGGGCGAAATTATGACAAATCCAGACACCTCTCCTCTTTCTTTAAATTTTCACTGCCATCAATCATCCTTATTCAGGACCTTAGTATTAATTACTTTAAAATCATTACAAAAGCTTTGTCATTGGGCTTTGCCTAATGGGCTTCCAGGCACTTTCCCTTCTGATTCATGTAAGCATCATGGCAACATTCGTTGTCATACCACTCAGATTAAAAAAATTTTTTTTGATAGGTGTCCACAGCCTATCAAATTGAATGTAATACCTTAGTTTTTATTTAATATCTTATTGTATCAATTTTCCCAGATCTAAATTCTTATATATTGTCATCCTTTTCCTTATATTTCAGTCTTAGCTCCAATTTTAGAGCTATGAGTTTGTACATTTTGGATTCAATCATTGGGTTCTAAAAACAAACAAACAAACAAAAACCACCAAGGGATTTTAAGAAACAAAATAACAAAATGATGTGATCAGGTAATGTTTTTGGCAGGTCTGTGGTCACAACCTGAAAGGTGACTGAGCTATTTCACAGTGACTGCATTTGTCAAATTTAATAGCTTAAACTTGACAGTAAAAGGAGAAATGGTGAGCTAAGAGATAGATTAAGAGAAAGGCACTGAGAAACAGGATTTCTAGAAATAATGACATTAGATAAAGAGAAAGATTAAAAGTAAAAAAAAAAATAATAGACAACTTCTAGCATTCTGCCTTTTATGTAAGGTATCTTTTAAGAATGTTTCTTCAATAGGCCTTTCCAATAAAGCATTAGTAAGTTGTACTTTTTCAGTTTTAAATTGCATGTGTATTATTTCATTTTAAATACAAGTTAAATTTATTTTTTAAATAATTGCTCATCCCCAACATTTATGATCTTTTAATCAAAGGCATATCAAATAGTCTGATTTACTTTCTCAAAATATTTTTTTGGCCCTGGCCGGTTGGCTCAGCGGTAGAGCGTTGGCCTGGCGTGCAGGAGTCCCAGGTTTGATTCCCAGCCAGGGCACACAGGAGAAGCACTCATCTACTTCTCCACCCATCCCCCTCTCCTTCCTCTCTGTCTCTCTCTTCCCCTCCTGCAGCCGAGGCTCCATTGGAGCAAAGATGGCCTGGGTGCTGAGGATGGCTCTGTGGCCTCTGCCTCAGGCGCTAGAATGGCTCTGGATGCAACAGAGCGATGTCCTGGATGGGCAGAGCATCACCCCCTGGTGGGCACATGCCGGGTGGATCCCAGTCAGGCGCATGCAGGAGTTTGTCTGACAGCATCCCCATTTCCAGCTTCAGAAAAATGAAAAAAAAAATTTTTTTTTTGGTACTTGACTCAGTATAAACCAATTAATCAAATGGTGAATTTGGTAACTGTTATTCTAATCACTATGTGTTTTCTGATTGTGGAGCACAGAGAAAAATACATTTTATATTAAATCATTTAAAACAACGGTGTAAACGTAATACTACTCTTTTCTTTGCATTTGTTTTAACAGATACAGAAGACAACAAAAACCATAGCTGTTCTATATTACATAATTAGAATAGCTCATCTATAGTCCATGCTCAACAGAAGTCTGTTGAACAATGAAAAAGTTCTTCGAAGTTTTAAAGTTGAAAATACCAGTAAGACCATCACAAAGAAGCAGGTGCAATTGTTACCACTTCTACCTCAGAAAGGGTAATGGATAAAGGAATATTTATCATGTTTGGACCATTGCTTTATTTATAAAAATACCATGTATGTTTTATTTTTAAATTCCTTGAAACCTTTGGTAAGAAAAAAACTGACATATAAATGTTCACTTATTGGGCAACATAAGGATTAGGATAATGTCAGGTTGTGACTTCTCCCTCAGTGAGTATGGTTCTGATTATCTTTCAGGAATCAAAAAATAAAGAGGCCAGGAATTCTATAGTAAAATATATCTAATTTCTAAATATCTGATAAAATGTGTCTCACAAATTAAATCCCAGACCCTTTTCAAAGCACCTAATACACTCTCCAGGGTGAAATGTGTTTGCTTTTAGCTAAGTAGATTAGCATATGCCTTATGATGGGAAAAGTATCTAGTAAGGACACACTGCTGTCCTTTAGCTAGCTCTCATGTTGTACCATTACTTTGGGTTGTATCTCTTGGCTCTAGTTGTGGGTCTCGACTTTCTTCCCTGTCTGAGTGTTAAATTGTTTTCTGGCTACTGTCAGCCTGTCTTTTTTGGTTTCCAGTCCCCTTCTTTTTGTAAGCTACTAACTTATTTCCAAAGTCAGGCTGAATCCACCATCAGTCTTTTTTCTTTATCATACTCTCCTACATCTACCACCACTTCATGACTGTTGAGTGTGTCCAGTTTAAACTTGGAAGATAAGCTATTGGACTATAAATAATTGGGACCAAATTTTGTATAAAACTACATTTAATGGGAAGACCTGGGTCTTCCAGGGCTAAAACAAGTAGTACAGACATTAGCTCCAGACACAAGTGATAACTACTTTCAATTGTTGGATGGTACAGAGGATAAGTCAACATGACCCTCCACGTTGTCCAAATGACCTTTTATGTCCCTTCTATGACTTCAAAAATGAGGGGACAGCTATAATTCTAAGACCACAGGCTGCTTCCCAACATTCTTCGAAGATAAAGGCCCCTTCACCAACCAGGACCTCAGTCCTACTTTCATTCTTTTTTTTTTTTAAGATTTTATTTATCGATTTTAGATAGAAAGTGAGATAGAATGAGAAAGAGAGAGGGAGAAAGGGCAAGAGCAGGAAGCATCAACCCATAGTATTTGCTTCTCTCTCATATGTGCCTTGACCACTGAGATTTTAAACCAGTGATCTCAGCATTTCAGGTCAATGATTTATCCACTGTACCACCACAGGTCAGGCTCTACTTTTATTCTTTTTTATGGAAAATGGTCCAAAGATGTTTCCTAGAAGGTTATGGTGGTTGGAAGACTGATTCTCTGGTTTTCTGAGATGTTAACATAGTATTTCAAAAGTTATGTCATGTGGATTATAATCCCAATGCCTTTCTAAAAGAAACTTTACACTGATTTGGAAGAGAATACATAACTATATAAAATTGCTTTGACAATAGTCTTTATTCCTGCTTTCAAATCAATATGACGATTTCAAATACTGAAAAACAAGCTTCAACATGATTCAGACCCTCGCAACTGCAAGATCAATGCAATGCAATACATCGCAGTAATTATTACAATGAATTTCAAAAAGCAAACTATTATTGTCTCTTGATGAAAAGCATGATGGTTTATCATGACTATTTAAATTCTAAGCCTTATCTCTAAGCACTCAAAGTTTTGTACAGTGATATTGAACTAATAGTTGTGTTAGATCAATCCATGGAGGGAACACCACAACTAAGAATCTAGGAGTTCAAGACAGGAGCAGACAAGCTATTGCGGGGATTATTGCTCCTGAGACAAGAGTTGTCAAGGGTCCCAAACAAAACAGTGTGACTCTAGTGGAAAAATTCATGATATATTAAAGAGCTACAACCAGGATCTTCTTTTACTCTGCTTCATCACTCACCAGCATGCCCATGGGCAGACTACTTCGCTTCCCTGTGCCTCAGTGTCCTCATCTGCAATATGATGACAAAGGTAACATCTAGTGCATAGAATATTAGAGATGGAGTGATACAACACTTGTAAAGCACTTAGAGCAGTGGCTCCTACATAGTTATCCCTGTATATTTGAATATTAGTCCATAATTATTATTTTGAAGTTATGTAAATAGAAGATAAAAAATACAGAATGGCTTCTAATTTCTAACTTGAATGACTGAAAATAGTGGCATCATTCACTGAAAATAAGACTAGAGAAAGAAGAGACAGTATTAAAGGAGACATTATCCAAATGATAGAAAAGTTGCCTAACTGATAGGACAAAATTCTAGAAGAAACAAAATGCAATGGGGTACTAAATACAGGAGGAGGCATTGATCTTGAGATGATAAGAATAAATGAGATGATTATAGATGCAACTATCGCTCCCTCTGCAGGAGGAGAGGAATATTGGGTATAGTTCACACCAGAAAGACCTCACTCAGATCTCTGGCTGAACATTCCTGAGCAGGACACAATGAAATGGTAGGAATGAGAAAGATTTTAGTGAGAAAGCATTCCATTGCTTGTTGTATTGAGTGAAAAGGGAAGAAAATGAGTGAGCCTAGATTTATCCTAAGAGACCAATAGAGAAGGTTAACTAAAGAACAATAAGTAAGCATCATAAGCATTAGATTGGAGACAGAAGGAAAACAGTCATGGAAGAGTTTAAATTTTCTGACATGGGCCTGACCTGTGGTGGTGCAGCGGATAATGCATCTACCTGGAATGCTGAGGTTACCATTTTGAAACCCTGGGCTTGCCCAGTCATGGCACATATGAAAAACAACTACTACAAGTTGGTGCTTCTTGCTCTTCTTCCACTCCCTCTCTGTCTCCTCTTTCTAAAATCAATAAATAAAATCTTAAAATATTGTTTCTGACATGGAGTCAGAGGGTTGGGGATTGAAATAAGAAAATGGTATGGTTTTTTTAGTCCTGATGGTATCCAAAAACCTTGATGCTGAAGTGTTGGCCAGATTGACCAGTGGATATTAAAGTTATCCAGCTTGATGGTCCAACATGAGTCACAGAAGGTAATTGTGACCTATGAACTAAAGTCTCCAGTGATTGTAGTAGGTTGACCCAACAATAAAGAGATTAAAAGACTGGAAAGGCTGGGTAGCATGAACTAGAAGGGAAAACAATTTTATGTAACAACACAAGAGTAATTCTTTGGCAACATCGATGAGGAACTCAAAGAATGCCAACTCCTCTCCTGGGCTTTGAGTCAGCCAGGAAAGTTTCACTTCAGAGGGCAGAACAAAAGGAAAAATTTCAGGGTGGAGTTAGGATTTCTTTAACAGTTGGAAGAAAAATTTGTGGGATCTTGGTGGTATAAGGTGAGAAATCATGATGGAAGTGGGAAAAGGTGAAAAATTAGGTAAAGGAGAATCAAAGAGCAGTGTGAGAAAAAAAATTTAAGGGGACATTGGGGTCAGAAGGGGAATAGTTCGGAAAGAGCAGAGCATGCACATCATGTTCAGAAGGTTCTGGTTGTTCTGTTCAGCCTCCGCATGCAGAACAAGCCAGAACAGCAGAAGATGATGGAATTCAAGAGCTCATTAGTCAACCTGAATTTCTAATCATTTACAGCTGGGTAGATGAAGAAGAAATAAGACAAGTTATAGATTAGTCTGACGTATGTGTCAATATGATAGCTCTTCATCAAATGCAAAGGGATGGCTGAGTTCCAAATATTTGAGTGTGCTCAAATACACTATGGCTGTTATTAAGGAACAATTAAGCTAATTTTTTTAGTTCATTGCTAAAATATGGACCCACAATATGTATAGTGTCAACAAGTTTTGGACAACTTGAGCAGACCAACAGTCAATAAATTCAGATTATTAAATGGCTTGGAGTCTGAGTCTAAGCAAATCAACTAGAGATAATAAAAATCAGTTACATAATCTTGGTGAAAAAGGAAAAAGAAATGCTTTACTTGCTTTTTCAAAGAGTTGCATGAATATTGTTTATTTTCCCTCCCTTATTTGCTATTTGGTATGATCTAATACATAAATAATAATTTAGTCTATTATTAATCACTGTTTTAATTGGAAAGAATACTTTGGCTTCTCAATTTTTTAGACTGAAAAAGTTTGAATACTCATGGGTTTTGATGGTGTCTTAAATGTTAAATTTTCAGTCTCTTCTTTTTATCAGCAAAAAAAATAGCTAAAATGACAATTTCTTTCAGTAATGAGTTATTCACAGCTCAAAAACATTTGTTGTACATGTGTTAAGAGCTATTAGAATTAAGGATAAAGTTAAAGCTCCTTGCCTCAAATTTCACCCTAGTCATATTCAAATATATATATTTATAATCATTTCCGAATTTCTCCCTACCATGTGCTCTGCTCACACTGGGTCACCATCACTCCAGGCTCTGTTATGATAGTGAAGATCCTAGAACTGTACCATCAGGCCATGTAAGTCCAGACTCCAAACACAAGGACTCTCATCCCCAAGAACAACAAGACAAGTCTTCTGGCCACTACTCCATATACAACAACCTCAAACAGATCATTTGGGAAAAAAACTCATTAGTGCTCTGACTCATTTTCATTGCTCAGTTTACACTATGTTCTTTACCTGCTGGTACCCAAGCCACTCCTTGAGACCTCACTCAGTTCCTGAGAATCTAATGCACATTTGGGAACTGCCTTGCAAACACCAACAAATTACCATTTATATACACTTGCTTATCAGAGCTTTTTTTTCACCTCCTTGATTTAACTGAAGTCAGGGACCCTCTGAGGAAATATATTTTCTGAATCATTTACACCTTAGTATTCTCAGAAGAGAAAGATGGTCAGGCAAATGTTCTTGTTGCATGATAAAGGCCATATATGATAAACCATCAGCTAACATCATATAAAATGGCACTAAACTGAAGGCTTTCCCCCTTAAATCAGGAACAAGACAGGGGTGTCCACTCTCTCCACTGTTATTTAATGTGGTACTAGAGGTTCTAGCCAGAGCAATCAGACAAGACAAAGAAATAAAAGGCATCCATATAGGAAAAGAAGAAGTAAAGGTATCACTTTTTGTAGATGATATGATCCTATACATCGAAAACCCCAAAGAATCCACAAAAAGACTACTAGAAACAATAAGCCAATACAGTAAGGTCGCAGGATACAAAATTAACATACAAAAGTCCATAGCCTTTCTATATGCCAACAATGAAACAACTGAGAACGAACTCAAAAGAATAATCCCCTTCACAATTGCAACAAAAAAATAAAATACTTAGGAATAAACATAACAAAGAATGTAAAGAACTTATATAATAAAAACTATAAACCATTGTTAAGAGAAATCGAGAAAGAGATAATGAGATGGAAGAATATTCCTTGTTCTTGGTTAGGAAGAATAAATATAATCAAGATGGCTATATTACCCAAAGCAATATACAAATTTAATGCAATTCCCATCAAAATTCCAATGACATTTTTTAAAGAAATAGAGCAAAAAATCATCAGATTTATATGGAACTATAAAAAACCCTGAATAGCCAAAGCAATCCTAAAGAAAAAGAATGAAGCTGGGGGCATTACAATACCTGACTTCAAACTATATTATAGGGCCACGACAATCAAAACAGCATGGTATTGGCAGAAAAATGGAAACTCAGATCAATGGAACAGAATAGAAAGTCCAGAAATAAAACCACATATATATAGTCAAATAATTTTTGATAAAGCGGCCAAGAACATACAATGGAGAAAAGAAAGCCTCTTCAATAAATGGTGCTGGGAAAACTGGAAAGCCACATGCAAAAGAATGAAACTGGACTACAGTTTGTCCCCCTGTACTAAAATTAACTCAAAATGGATCAAAGATCTAAACATAAGACCTGAAACAATAAAGTACATAGAAGAATACATAGGTACTAAACTCATGGACCTGGGTTTTAAAGAGCATTTTATGAATTTGACTCCAATGGCAAGAGAAGTGAAGGCAAAAATTAATGAATGGGACTACATCAGACTAAGAGGTTTTTTCTCAGCAAGAGAAACTGATAACAAAATAAACAGACAGCCAACTAAATGGGAAATGATATTTTCAAACAACAGCTCAGATAAGGGCCTAATATCCAAAATATACAAAGAACTCATAAAACTCAACAACAAACAAACAAACAATCCAATAAAAAAATGGGAAGAGGACATGAGCAGACACTTCTCCCAGGAGGAAGTACAAATGGCCAACAGATGTATGAAAAGATGCTCATCTTCTTTAGTTATTAGAGAAATGCAAATCAAAACTGCAATGAGATACCACCTCACACCTGTTAGATTAGCTATTATTAACAAGACAAGTAATAGCAAATGTTGGAGAGGCTGTGGAGAAAAAGGAACCCTCATACACTGTTGGTGGGAATGTAAAGTAGTACAACCATTATGGAAGAAAATATGGTGGTTCCTCAAAAAACTGAAAATAGAACTACCTTATGACCCAGCAATCCCTCTACTGGGTATATACCCCAAAAACTCAGAAACATTGATACGTAAAGACACATGCAGCCCCATGTTCATTGCAGCATTGTTCACAGTGGCCAGGACATGGAAACAACCAAAAAGCCCGTCAATAGATGACTGGATAAAGAAGATGTGGCACATATACACTATGGAATACTACTCAGCCATAAGAAATGATGACATCGGATCATTTACAGCAAAATGGTGGGATCTTGATAACATGATACGAAGCGAAATAAGTAAATCAGAAAAAACCAGGAACTGCATTATTCCATATGTAGGTGGGACATAAAAGTGAAACTAAGAGACATTGATAAGAGTGTGGTGGTTATGGGGGGTGAGGGGGGAATGGGAGAGGGAAAGGGGGAGGGGGAGGGGCACAAAGAAAACTAGATAGAAGGTGACAGAGGACAATCTGACTTTGGGTGATGGGTATGCAACATAATTGAAAGACAAGATAACCTGGACTTGTTGATCTTTGAATATATGTAACCTGATTTATTGATGTTGCCCCATTAAAAAAATAAAATTATAATTAAAAAAAAAAGTTCTTGTTGCTCTCTACAATGAGAATCTGTACACCCTCTTACCCAGCTCATGAATCTCACCTGCCCATCGCTGAGACATTTCTTTACTTCATCAAAGATTTTAGGAAGTGCTTAGTCTTGTTAAACCTCATTATTCTTACCTCTTAATTGGGTAGGACATTACTTACTGAAAATGATGGATAATTGAATGAAACAATATATAAAACTTTTTAAAGCTCATTTCCATGTATGTTTCTTCAATAAATAAACAAAATGAATGCCTAGTACATAGCACACAAGACAGTGAGAGCAAAACAGGCAGCAAATATCTACAAAGCAAGTTTTTCTCTTAAGAAAAAATTTAATCTATTGAATAATCTACACATTCTTTGTTGTTGTTTTATTTTTTAATTCTTTATTATTAAATTTTTAAATTTATTGTGTTAACATGAATTCAAATATCTCTTCACTTTCTCTGGTCCTATCCCCTTATCCCCCTTTCCTCCGACAGGTGTCCCTCTGCTCCCTGTGATCCTGCCTCTGCTTTTATTCTGTTCCTCAGTTCACCGTGTTCATTAGATTTCACATATAACAGATCATATGATACTTGTCTTTCTCTGCCTGGCTTATTTCACTTAGCATAATAATCTCCAGGTCCTTCCATGCTGTCGCAAAAGGTAAGATTTTTTTCTTTTTCACAGCCGCTTAATATTTCATCGTGTATATGTACCGCTGCTTGTTTATCTACTTGTCCACTGAGGGACACTTGGGCTGTATCCAGGTCATGGTTATTGTGAACAATGCTGCAGTGAACATGGTGGTGCATATCTTCTTTTCAATCAGTGTTTTCGGATACTGAAGATATATTTCTAAAAGTGGGATAGCTGGGTCAAAAAGCAGTTCACTTTTAATGTTTTTAGGAAATGCCATAGTGTTTTTAACAATGGCTGCACAAGTCTGCATTCTCAACAGTAGTGCAGGAGGGTTTCAGTTTCTCCACACCACTGCCAGCACTTGTTGTGTGTTGATTTCTTAATGAGTACCATTCTGACAGGTATGAAGAGGTATCTCATTGTGGTTTTAATTTGCATTTTTCTGATAATTAGTGACATTGAACATTTTTTCAAATGCAATTGGCCATCTGTATGTCCCCTTTGGAGAAGTATTCATTCAGTTTCTTTGTCCATTTTTAAATTAGATTATTTATCTCCTGGGGTTGAGTTTTAGAAGTTCTTTATAAATTTTGGTTATTAACCCTTTATCAGACATATCAGTGAATATATTCTTTCATTTTGTAGGTTGCAAAAGCTTTTTAGTTTGATATAGTCTCATTTTCTTATTCTGTTCTTTATTTTACTTGCCTATGGAGATAAATCAGCAAAAATATTGCTAGGAGACATATCAGAGAGTTTACTGCCTATGTTTTCTTCCAAGATGTTTTCAGTTTCACAACTTACATTTAAGTCTTTTATCCACTTTGAGTTTATTTTTGTGAATGGTGGAAGTTGGTGATCTAGTTTTATTTAAATTTAAAATTGAACAGAGACCTGTTAAATTTTTCCAACACCATTTGTTAAAGAGGCTGTTTTTACTCCATTGTGTACTCTTGACCTCTTTGTCAAATATCAATTGACCATAAAGGCATGGGTTTATTTCTGGGTTTTCTGTTCTGATCCTGTTCTTATGCCAGTACCAAGCTCTTTTGATTACAATGGCTTTGTAGTATGATTTCATATCATGAAGTGTGATACCTCCCACTATATTTTTCATTGTCAAGATTGCTGAGGGTTCTTTTGTGGTTCATATAAATTTTTGAAATATTTTTTCTATATCTTTAAGTATGCCATTGATATTTTAATAGGAACTGCATTAAATCTATAGATTGCTTTGGGTAGTTTAGACATTTTAGTGATGTTTATTCTTCTGAACTGTGAACATGCTATATGCTTCCACTTGTTTGTGTCTTCTTTGATTTTTTTTTCAATGTCTTATAATTCTCTTAGTACAACGCTTTTACCTCTTTGATTACATTTATTCTTAGGTACTTTATTTTTTTGTTGCAATAGTGAAGGGGATTGTTTCCTTATTTCTGTTTTTGACAGTTTATTGTTGGTGTATAAAAATCCCACTAATGCCTGGCCAGGCGGTGGTGCAGTGGATAGAGCATCAGACTGGAACGTGGGAGACCTAGGTTCGAAAACCCAAGGTCACTGGCTTGATCACGGGCTCATCTGGTTTGAGCAAGGCTCACCAGCTTGAGTGCAAAGTTGCTGACTTGAGCACTCGGTCTGCTATAGCCCCCCGGTCAAGGCATATAAGAGAAAGCAATCAGTGAACAACTAAGGTGCTGCAATAAAGAATTGATGCTTCTCATCTGTCTCCCTTCCTGTCTGTCAGTCCCTGTCTGTCCCTCTCTCTGTCTCTGTCACAAGATAAAATGTCACTTATTTCTAAATATCATTTTATATCCTGCCATATTGTTAAATTCATTTACCAGGTCTAGTAGTTTTTGACTGGGACTTTAGGATTTTGTAAGTACAGTATCATGTCATCAGAAAATAATGATAGTTTTATGTCTTCTTTTCCAATTTGGATGCCTTTTATTTCTTCTTCTTGTCTGATTGTTGTGGGTAGGACTTCCAGAACTATGTTAAATAAGAGTGATGAAAGGAGTCACCCCTGTCTTTTTCCTGATTTTAAGGGGATTGTTTTTATTTATTACCCATTGAGTATGATGTTGGGTTTGTCATGGATGGCCTTTATTATGTTGCTGTATGTTCCCTGTATTTCCACTTTGCTGAGAGTTTTGATCATAAATGGGTGCTGGATTTTATTTAATGCTTTTCTGCCATCTATTGATATAACCATGTGATTTTTATTCTTCATTTTGTTTATGCGATGGATTACATTTATTGATTTATGAATATTGTACCAGCCTTGCTTCCTGAAATAAATCCCATTTGATCATGATGCATGATCTTTTTGATATATTGCTGGATTTGGTTTGCTAATATTTTGCTGAGAATTTTAGCATCTAGATTCATCAGGGAAATTGGCCTATAGTTTTCATTCTTTGTAGTGTCTTTATCTGGTTTTGTAATGAGAATAATGCTTGTCTCATAAAATTTGGTTGGAAGTCTCCCCTCCTCTTAAATTTTTTGAAATAGCTTGAGAACGATAGGTGTTAGCTCTTCTTTAAATGCTTGCTAAAATTCACCTGTGAAGCCATCCAGTTTGGGACTTTTGTTTTCTGGGAGTATTTTGATAACAGTTTCAATTTTATTTGTTGAAATCAGTCTATTTAAGTTTTCTGATTCTTTCAGATTGAGTTTTGTATGTTTCTAGGAATTTACCCATTTTGCCTAGGTTGTCCAATTTTTTTGCATATAGATCTTCATAGTATTGAATAATAATATTATTGAATAATAAACAATCCTTTATATTTCTCCAGTGTCAGTTGTTACTTCTCCACTTTTATTTCTAATTTTATTTATTTGAGTCTTCTTTCTTTTTTCCTTGGTGAGTCTGGTTAAAGGTTTGTCTATCTTGTTTACCTTTTCAAAGAACCAGCTCTTGGTTTCACTGATCTTTTGTTTTGTTTTTATAGCCTCTATGTCATTTATTTCCACTCTGATCTTTATTATTTCCTTCCTTCTACTTCCTCTAGGTTTTATTTGTTGTTCCTTTTCTAGTTTTGTTAGGTGCAGGGTTAAGTTGTTTATTGGAGCTTTTCCTGCTTCTTAAGGTATGCCTGTAATGTTATGAAGCCCCCTCTTACAGCCTAGGCTCCGTTGAAACAAAGTTTGCCCGGATGCTAAGGATAGCTCCATGGCCTCTGCCTCAGGTGCTAGAATGGCTCTGGTTGCAATGGAGCAACACCCCAGATGGGCAGAGCATTGCTCCCTGGTGGGCATGCCAGGTGGATCCTGGTTGGGCGCATGTGGGAGTCTGTCTCTCTACCTCCCCGCTTCTTACTTCAGGAAAAAAAATCCAGTTTATATATTTAGATACTCCTACATTAGCCACAAAAATATTTACAATGGTTATATTCTCCTGTTGGATTGCTCCCTTTATCATTATGTAGTGACCTTCTTTATCCCTTTATCCCTCACTATAGCCTTTGTCTTAAAGGCTATTTTTTAAGATATAAATTTTGCTACCCCAGCTTTTTTTTATTATATTTCCATTTGTGTGAAATACTTTTTTCCATCCCTTCACTTTCAGCCTATGTGTATCTTTTTTTCGGAGGTGTGTCTCTTGTAGACAGCATATGTATGGGTCTTATTTTCTTATTCATGCAGCTACCCTATGTATTTTGATGGGAGCATTTAATCTATTTACATTTAAAGTTATTGTTGATATGTACTAATATATTGCCATTTTATTCTTTAAATCTATAATCTTCTTTCTCTCAATTTCTTTTTTCTGTTGCTCTTTTTATAACAGGCCCCTTAACATTTCTTGCAGTACTGGTTTGGTTGTAATGAATTCTTTTTTTGTCTGGGAAGCTTTTTATTTCTGCATCAATTTTAAATTATAGCCTTTCTGGACAAAGTAGTCTTGTTGTAGGTTCTTATTTTGCATCACTTTGAATATTTCTTGCCTATCCTTTTGGCTTCAAGTGATTCTATTGAAAAGTCAGACGTCATCCATATGGGAGATCCTCTCTAAGTAATAAATTGCTTTGCTCTTGCACCTTTTAGTATTCTTTCTTTGTCTCTTAACTTTGGCATTTTAATTATGATGTTTCTTGATGTAGGCCTCCTTGGGTGCCTTTTAAATGGTACTCTCTTTGCTTCCTGAACTTGTGTGACTTTTTCCTTTATCAATTTAGGGAAATTTTCAGCTATGATTTCTTCAAATAAGTTCTCTATCCCTTGTTCTGTTCATTTATCAGAAACTCCTTTGATGTGGATATTGTTCCTCTTCATGTTGTCCCGGGGGTCTTTTAGAGTTTCCTCAGCCTTTTTGCACTTCTTTTCTTTTTTCTGCCCTGCTCTGTGCTTTCATTATTCTTGTCCTTTAAAATATTGATTTAATCTTCTGCTTTATCCAGCCTGCTGTTAATTACTTCTAGCATAGTCTTCATTTCTGATATTGTATTTATCATTTCTGACTGGTTCCTTTTTTATAATTTCAATGTTCTTTTTGATGCTTGGTATCTTTTTAAGTTCTCATTGTGACCATTTATTGTTACTCTAAGATCCTTGAGCATTGTAAAAATCATTATTTTAAACTCTCAGTCTGGTAGTTTGGTTACTTCTATTTCAGTCAGTGCTTTTTCTGGGGATTTCTCTTATTGGCTAATTTGGGTCATTTTCTTTGCCCATTTTGTCTGTGTTTTACGTAGTACTGTCTGACTCTGAAATTTGTTGTGATGTCATTATGAGGAAAATGAGCTCAGTGGTATTGACCTCCAGGCCAACTGATTTCCTCACTGTAGAAATGCTTCTTGAGGGTAGTATTTTCCCTCTTGTTGTATGTGAGCATTGAATGCAGTTGGTACTTTCATAGATGCGGTTATCCTTTCAGACTGGCTGGCTATAAGGTCAACCTTAATCATGTGTATTAGACACTGTGCAGTGTCTTTCTTGTTGGGCATATTTATTCTCTCCAGTGTCTGGTACCTGCTGGTCTCCCGCTTTGGGTGTGTTGCTTGTGTAGTTAGCTGAGTGTAGGGTTGGTGTTGTCTGACACCCACTACCAGTTGTGTTGGTTCTAGGTCTTCTTGGGTTGGTGTCACCCATTATTTGTAACCTGCCATGGGCTACTTGTCTGGAGCTACTGCTGTGTTCACTGTTTATATCTGCATTTTCTGTGTCTAGGTATTGTGGGAGTGACCAACCTTTGTATAAATATCAGCTTCTTCCTGCTTAGAGATGACAGCAGCTTTGTACAAGCCCCAACATCCATAAAATTTGCCTCCACTTTTTAACCATTCAACTTCCTTTTGTAGCTGTGTGGTTTTCCCACAGGATCTTCTGTAAGTAGGCTGTAGTGTGAGCTCAGACTGGCCTCACCCCACCAACCCCTCTGCAGGATGCAAGCTTAATGGGTTAGGGCAGCTGAGTTTGGGAATACAATGTTAATGGGACCTCCTACCCCAGGGGTCTCTTGTTCAGGCGCTTAGTATGGGGATAGTGGCCTCTACTCCAGAGCCTAATTCCTCAGACACCACTATATACTTCAACTCTATCTCTCCCCAGTGAGGTTAGTAGCAGGTTCAGATGGGGTGGGGCCGACAGTCTCCTCCACAGCAATTCCTCTAGCTGTTGAGCCCCTGGTCTCTGGGAGAAAGACTGAGAGAGTCTTCTCCTGGAGCTTACTGTGCTTCCCTAGAAAGTGGCTAAGTCTCTTGACTGGAACAAACAATAGGCTTGCTGATACCCACACTTTAAAGTTTTGTGCTCCAAGACTTTATTCCTCCCCCCTGTGAAACCTAACCCAGCAGGGCAGAATTCCAGTATCTATTCTGGCTGACTATGAAGCTCCACCCTGTTTAATGTGCACGAGCCACAATACCAGTGCTGAGAACAGAAAGTGGGCCTTGTCTCAGCTGCACCTGGTGTGATGAGCCCTCTCTTAGGACACACCACCAGCAAGAGTCGTTAGGTCCTGTGGCCCTGGCCGGTTGGCTCAGTGGTAGAGCATTGGCCTGGAGTGCAGGAGTCTCAGGTTCGATTCCTGGCCAGGGCACACAGGAGAAGCACCCATCTGCTTCTCTATCCCTCCCCCTCTCCTTCCTCTCTGTCTCTCTCTTCCCCTCCTGCAGCCAAGGCTCCATTGGAGCAAAGATGGCCCGGGCACTGGGGATGGCTCCATGGCCTCTGCCTCAGGCGCTAGAGTGGCTCTGGTCACAACAGAGCGACGCCCCAGAAGGACAGAGCATTGCCCCCTGGTGGGCGTGCCGGGTGGATCCCGGTCGGGCGCATGTGGGAGTCTGTCTGATTGCCTCCCCGTTTCCAGCTTCAGAAAAATACAAAAAAAAAAAAAAAAAAAGAATCGTTAGGTCCTAAACCAGTGCTCTCCACAGCTGGCCACTGGATGTGATGATCGAAGGACATCTGGAAATACCAAGCCACACTCCTAGGCTGGCTTTTACTCACACTAGGTCTAAGAAAAGATCCACAAGAAAACAAAGTTCTCTGAGGCCCACCTCCTGCAGCCTGTATCTCCTGGCTGCTCATTGGGCTTGGCCACTAAAAAAACCTCTGGTAGCATCTAGAGCTGTGCCAATTCAGGGATTAGGAAGTGTGATTGGTGTGGCACCTGCCCCTCAGCCTCCCTTGTCAGCTTATCTAGACATTTTTTACAGACCTCAGTAGGTTGTAGCCCCCAGGAGTCCAGTGGGTGTGACCTCTGAGACTCAGAGCTGTGGTCTTTCTGCAATCTGGACAGTTTATACTGAGTCTGCCATGAGGCGGAAGCACCAGTCATAGATTTTGGAATATGTGGGGGATAGCTCTCACTTCAATGCCAGAAAATTGAGTCAATGATGTGCCCCTGGCTGACTTCTCAGGGTGACCCTGTCTTCATATGGTGGGACAGCAGAGATTCGGAAGGTGGGGAAGTTGCTTTTCCCCAGGCTGATTCCCCATGGTGGGGACTCTCTATCCAAGAAATATGTTGACTGCAGTATAGGAGAATGACTCAGCACAGAGGTTCTGATGGCTGTCCCCCATGGTGTCTCTCCCTGGGCTGGATCTGACACTCTCCTTATGCAACTCTAGTCTTCTCAGCCCTCCCTCTGCAGGAGCCGCAGGTAAGTGGCTGAGAAAAAGATTTTATGCACTGACCCTTTAGGATGGAGACTGCCTCCCTGAGTGCTGTCTTCTCTTTCTCACAGACAGAAACCTCAGATTCTTTTATCACCAAATGCTATGTGGGCACCTCTTCTAGGCTCTTGGGCTGTAGGCTGGGGCACCCTGCCTGGGGCTTAGGACCCTCATCTCTCAGGGTGAACCTTCCAACCACTGAGAGTCCCTTTGGACCCCTAGCCACTGCTCGCTTTTGGGATTGGGCACCTGCTTCTGTGTCTCTGCCTTACCTACACGAATCAATGTAGCTTCTTCTGTGATACCTGCTTAAAGACTCCTCTTCATTTAATCCAAAGTTTATTTTTCAAGATAATTGTTCCTTTTTTTATTTTAAGTAAATCTTTCTTTAATCTTACTTGCCTTTTAAAAAATTAGGTCACATTGCACAAATTTTATTTTTTATTATTTATTTATTTATTTATTTTAATTTATTGTGTTTACATGGATTCAAGTGTCTCACTGAATATAACTCCCTCACTCCCCACCCCCATGTCCCCCTCTTTATCCCCCTTGCCTCCCTCCCCTCAACACCCTCCTCCCTTCCCTCTAGGATTTGCTGTCCTGCTATCTATATCTCTGTTTTATGTATATACAATTTCACAAGTCTCTTTTCCTTCTCTGATCCCATCACCTCATCCCTGTGAATGCTGTTCTCTGGTCCCTGTGATCCCACTCTAACTCTATTTCATTACTCAGTTTACTTTGTTCATTAGATTCCACATATAAGTAAGATCATATCATATTTGTCTTTCTCTGCCTGGCTTATTTCACTTAACATAATAATCTCCAAGTCTAGTCTGGCCTGTGGTGGCGCAGTGGATAAAGAGTCAACCCAGAATGCTGAGGCTGCTGGTTCAAAAAAATTCTGGGCTTGCCTGGTCAAGGCACATATGGGAGTTAATGTTTTCTGCTCCTCTCCCTTCTCTCTTCCTTCTCTCTCTTTCTCTCTAGCTTCTCTAAAATGAATGAATAAAATATTTAAGAAAAAAATAATCTCCAAGTCTTTCCATGCTGTCACGAAACATAAAACTTCCTTCTTTTTCATGGCCCCATAGTATTCCATTGTGTATATGTACCACTGCTTTTTAATCCACTCATCCACTGATGGACACTTGGGCTATTTCCAGATCTTGGCTATTGTAAACAATGCTGCCATAAACATGGGGGTGCATATCTTCTTTCAAATTAGTAATTTGGTGTTCTTAGGATATATTTCTAAAAGTGGGATAGCTGGGTCAAAAGGCAGTTCCATTTTTTTTTTATTTTTTAAGGAAACCCCATACACTTCACAGTGGCTGCACAAGTCTGCATTCCCATAAGCAGAGCAGAAGGGATTGCTTTTCTCCACAACCTCACCAGCACTTATTGTGTGTTGTTTAGTTAATGAGTACCATTCTGACAGGTGTGAGGTGGTATCACATTGTGGTTTTAATTTGCATATCTCTAATGATTAGTGATGTTGAGCATTTTTTCATATGCCTATTGGCCATCTGTATGTCTTCCTTGGAGAAGTGTCTGTTCAGTTTGTTTTTCCATTTTTTAATTGAATTGTTTATCTTCCTGATGTTGAGTTTTAGAAGTTATTTATAAATTTTTGTTATTAACCCCTTAACAGACATATTGGTGAATATGTTTTCTCATTGTGTGGGTTTTTTTATTTTGGTGATATGTCTTTTGCTGTGCAAAAGCTTTTAGCTTGATATACTCCCTTCTGTTTAATCTGTCCTTTACTTCATTTGCCCGTGGAGATAAATCAGCAAAGATATTGCTATGAGAGATGTCGCAGATTTTACTGCCTATGTTTTCTTCCAAGATGCTGATGGTTTCATGACTTACATTTAAGTCTTGTATTCATTTTGAGTTTATTTTTGTTAATGATGTAAGTTGGTGGTCTAGTTTCATTTTTTTGCAGGTAGCTGTCCAATTTTCCCAATATCATTTGTTAAAGAGACTGTCTTTACTCCATTGTATGCTCTTATCTCCTTTGTCAAGTATCAATTGGCCATAAAGGTGTGGGTTTATTTCTGGGTTTTCTGTTCTGTTCCATTGATCTGTATGCCTGTTCTTATGCCAGTCCAAGCTGTTTTGCGTACAATGGCCTTCTACTATAACTTGATATCAGGAAGTGTGATACACTCCCACTTTATTCTTTTTATTCAAGATTGCTGAGGTTATTTGTGTTCTTTTATGGTTTCATATAAATTTTTGAAATATTTGTTCTATATTTTTGAAGTATACCATTGGTATTTTAATAGAAATTGCTTTGAATTTATAGATTACTGTGGATAATATAGACATTTTAATGATGTTAAGTCTTTCTATCCATGAACACAGCATATGCTTCCACTTGTTTGTATCTTCCTTGATTTCTTTTATCAGTGTTTTATAATTTTCCAAATGCAAGCCTTTTACCTCCTTGGTTAAATTTACTCCTAGGTACTTTATTTTTTTGTTGCAATAGTGAAGGGGATTGTTTCCTTAATTTCTTTTCCAGACAGCTTATTGTCAGTGTATAAAAATGCCCTGAATTCTGAATATTAATTTTATATTCTCCCACCTTGCCTAATTCATTTATTAGGTCTAGTAGGTTTTTGACTGAGACTTTAGGGTTTTCTATGCACAGTATCATGTCATCAGCAAATAATGATAGTTTTACTTTTTCTTTTCCAATGTAGATGCTTTTTTTTCTTCTTTTTCTCTGATTGCTGTGGTTACAACTTCCATTACTATGTTGAATAAGAGTGGTGAAATGAACACCCCTGCCTTGTTCTTTATCTTAAGGGGATTGCTTTTAATTTTTGCCTATTGAGTATGATGCTGGCTGTGGGTTTATGTAAATGGCCTTTATCATGTTGTGGTATGTTCCCTGTATTCAAACTTTGCTGAGAGTTTTAATCATAAATTGGTGCTGGATTTTATCAAATGCTTTTTCTGCATTTATTGATATTATCATGTGATTTTTATACTTCCTTTTGTTTATGTGATGAATCACATTTATTGATTTGCGAATATTGTACCTGCCTTGCTTCCCCAGAATAAGTTTCTCTTTATCATGATGTATGATTTTTGCATGTATTGCAGGATTTATTTTGATAATATTTTGTTGAGAATTTTAACATCTAGGTTCACCAGGGATATCAGCCTATAGTTTTCTTTCTTTGTAATGTCTTTATGTGATTTTGGAATGAGGATAATGCTTGCCTCATAAAAGGAGTTTGGATGTTTTCCCTCCTCATGAATTTTTTGAAATAGCTTGAGAAGAATAGGTGTTAGTTCTTCTTTAAATATTTGGTAGAATTCACTTGTGAATCCACCTGGTCTAGGACTTTTGTTTGTTAGGATTTTTTGATAAGTGTTTAAATTTCATTTGTTGTTATCAGCCTGTTTAGGTTTTCTGATTCTTCAAGAATGCTTTTTTAAAGATTATAAGTTTCAAGAAATGTATCCATTTTACTTAGGTTGGCATACAGATCTTTATAGTATTTTCTTACAATTCTTTGTATTTCTATGGTGTTAGTTGCTACTTATCCACTTTCGTTTGGTTACTTCCATCTAATTCAGCTCTTTTTCTGGGTATTTCTCTTGTTGATTCTTTTGGATTGCATTTCTCTGTCTTCCCATTGTGTCTCTGTATAGATCCTTCCTTTGAGTGTGCTGTTTGTATAGCTAGCTGAGTCTAGGGTTGGTGTTGTCTGCTTCCAGCTTTCAGTTGTGTTCTTTCTAGATCTTCTTGGGTTGACATCAGCTGTTGTTTGTAATCCTCTGTGGGCTACTTGTCTGCAGCTACTGTTCTTTTTGCTATTTGTGTTGTTTTCTGTGACTTAGCTGGGTCAGGTATAAGGAACCGTTTCTTAAGATATCACTCTAACAAGAGTTGTTAGGTCCTGAACTGATGCTCTCTGCATCTGGCAGCTGAATGTGCCAGTCTTGGACCTCCTTGGCAGAAACCTGGTGCAGACCAGTGGGGTTCACTTTCCATGACTGGCCCTTAGCAACCTTCTTGGTACCACAAGCGATCCTGTATTTGTGGCTGCCTCTCCTGGGCCCAGGTGCTGTTGTAAATATCAGCTTTACTCATAGGCTGGCTTTTATCTACTCTTGGCCTGGGGAAAGTCTGCTTAAAAGTTCAAGTTCCCCTGAGTCCCACTTTCTGTCACCTATTACTGCTAGCTGCTTGTTGGGCTCAGCAAGGTAATTCAGGGATTAGGTAGTGTAGTGGGTGTGGCTTTCCCCTTGGCCTCAGTTGTCATTCTATCCAGACTTACTTTTTTAGACTTCAGTAAGGTGTGACCACAGGAGTCCAGTAGGTGTGGCCTCTGAGATCCAGAGCTGTGGTCTGCTCGCTAGCATGTTGCCACCACTGGGCTACCTGCCCTCCGGTAAGTACTCAGCATTGTGGGAAGGTGGTGTAGCTCAGGCCTCAGCACCCAAAACTTGTGTCCCTGATGCACCTTTTGCTTCTGAGTGACCCTTTGCCCTGATTTGAGCAGGAGAGACTCCGGTATGTGGGGTAATTGCTTCCTTTTGCTGGTGCCCCCAAAAGGTGTTGCTTCTCCCTGGGAAAATGGCCATATTAATATTGGGGAATGACTTAGCACAGGGGTGGCCTTCCCCCACAATATCTTTCCCTGGACCTCTGAGTTTACACTTCCCTCTTGCAACTCCAGTACTCTCATCTCTCCTTGCCACTGGAACCCCAGGTAAGTAGTTGTGAAGGAGATTTTCTGCTAGGGCCCTTTAAGATGAAGCCTGGGACTAAGAGTTCTGTCTCTTTCTTGCAAACATTAACCCGACTCTTTTCTCAGCTAAATACTGTCTGTATGCCTCTTCTGTGCTCTGGAGCCCTTGGCTAAGGCTCCAGTACCAGGACTGGGGACACACAACTTTCAGGGCAACTCACCCCACTGTGTGAGTCCCTCTGGACCACTGCTCACTCCTGGGAGTAGAGCAGCTTTTTCCACATCTCTGCTCTTCCTACCAGTCTCATTGTAACTTCTTCAGTGATTCTTGGTTATAGATTCCTCTTACTTTTGTACAAAGTTGGTGTTTCAAGATGATTCTTCTTAAATTAAGTTGTAATCCAATTTGATCCTCGGAGGTGGCTTTTGGAACATCCATCTTCTCTGTTGCCATCTTGAAATCCTTGTCTATACATTCTTAATCAAATAATCTCTTTAATGACTGCAGAATAAAAAGTAAGAAAATAAAAGTTTATTACCAAATAGACAGATGACAAAAGAAGCTGAACTAGATTGCTTATCCAGGAAGGTTTTCTGAGGAAGAGATATTTGAGACAAGATCTGAAGATGTAATAAGCATTAGCAAAGTAAAGAGATTTTCTTTTGTTTTTGAAAGAATAAAGATAAAATAATTTAGGTAGATAAAATAGCATATGCAACATAAAGAATCATGCTAGAGTATTAGGATTGAAAGGACATTAGCAAAGGGAAGACAGTAGGAAAAGGAAGGTACAAATAAGGCAAAAGAATTGAGCAGAAACCAAAACATTAAAGCATTTCTCCACTAAATTAAGGATTTTTGTTGCCTGGGCTGATTGGCTCAGTGGACAGAACACTGGCCTGATATGCAGATGTCCCAGGTTTAATCCCTGGGCACACATGAGAAGTTACCATCTGCTTCTTTCCTCCTCACCCCCCTTCCCTCCTCACAGCCAATAGCTTAACTGGTTCAAGTGTCGGCCCAAGTGCTGAGAATAGCTTGTTTTAATTGAGCACCAGCCCCAGAGAGGGGTTTTCAGGTTGATATTGGTTGTGCACATGATGGAGTCTGTCTCACCATCTCCCTTTCTGTCACTTAAAAAAAAGAAAAAAAAATTTTTGTTATTATTCTAGATGCAGTTGGAAACCATTGAATGGTTTCAGGCAGATAAATGTCATAACCATATTTGTATTTTTAAAAACTTTTTTATATAAAAATCAACTGCATTTATACCTTTGCAATTAAAACCATTAACACAATTCTGTTTACAATTATATAGAATATAACAAAATACTTAGAAACTAAATTTAACAAAAGAAGTGGAAAATTTATAATCTCCTAATTTCTAAACATTGTTTAAGAGATTTAAAAAGAATTAAATAAGTGGAAAAATATTTCATGTTTATTGATCAGAAGACTAAATATTGTAAATGTGGCATTACTTCCTACACTGATCTACAGATTCAATACTATTCCTATCAAAGCCTCATATGTCTTCTTTGCAGAATTTGAAAAAGTAATACTAAAAATAATGGAAATTCAAAAGAAAAGCCAAAGCAAACAAAAAATGAAGTTCAGAAACTCACAATTAAAAGTTTCAAAACTTACTACAAAGCTACAATAATTAAGACAGTAGTTGGACTGGCACACAAATAGACTTAGTATAGATTAATAAAATAAGAATTAAGGATCTTAAAATAAGTTCTTAAGTGACATCAGTGAAAATTCTGAAATATTGAACTATAAGTCTGTCCCTTCACAAAAGTAACCAACTGACAAAAACTGCAGAATCAAATCATTCAAAACTGGAAGTTAATCAAAATCTTACTAAAATGAGTCCTAAATTCACTTTACTACAAGAAATTATTTAATCAAGGAAGCCAACTGAATCTTATAAGGAAGTTTTGTAGAGTTTTAAATTACTCTAACCTCATCTCCCACTTCTCAGCTCAGCAGAAGCTGTGAAAACAACAGTCACCATGTCCAGTAAAATTACCAGTACAAAAGGGAGAGAAACAGATATTATATTCAGAGAATTATGGTTATTTGCTTCAACTTATTTGTGGCTCCCTAAGGACTGCTGCAAAAGGCTTGTCTTTATTTTATTTAATTTGGAACTCTCTAAGGGCTGGGGTAAAAACAGAGTGATCATTTAAGCATTAAAAAGCAAATGCAGCCCTGGCCGGTTGGCTCAGCGGTAGAGCGTCGGCCTAGCGTGCGGAGGACCCGGGTTCGATTCCCGGCCAGGGCACACAGGAGAAGCGCCCATTTGCTTCTCCACCCCTCCGCCGCACTTTCCTCTCTGTCTCTCTCTTCCCCTCCCGCAGCCGAGGCTCCATTGGAGCAAAGATGGCCCGGGCACTGGGGATGGCTCTGTGGCCTCTGCCCCAGGCGCTAGAGTGGCTCTGGTCTCAATATGGCGACGCCCAGGATGGGCAGAGCATCGCCCCCTGGTGGGCAGAGCGCCCCCCCCTGGTGGGCGTGCCGGGTGGATCCCGGTCGGGCGCATGCGGGAGTCTGTCTGACTGTCTCTCCCTGTTTCCAGCTTCAGAAAAATGAAAAAAAAAAAAAAAAAAAGCAAATGCATTAATTTGTGTTCCTGGGACAAAAGATAGCAGTTAGGTCAAATAATAGACTAGATATAAAACTTTGATTAATAAAAAAACCCTAATTTTTAGAGTTGCCATATTATAAAATTTAAAGATCCAGTTTTCAACAAAAGATTTTAAGGCATGCAAATAAATAAGAAATTATAGCCCATACAGAATAAAAAATTAATAGGACCTGTCTCTGATGAACTGTACAGAGTTTAAATATACTCTAAACATTCTAATAGAGTTGAAGAAAACCATGTAAAAATAACTAAGTAAAACAAGAGAATAATATCTTACCAAAAATACTGTCAATAAAGAGATATAAATTATAAAAAATAGAAATGCTAAAGTTGAAAAGTACAATAATTTAAATGAATATTTTACTAGAGGAGCTCAACATAAAGTTGAAGAAAGAATGAATGAACCTGATTATGGGTAAATTTAGATTACTTAACTAAGGAAATGAAGAAAAACATCATAAAGATAAATTAACATAGCCTCAGAGACCCGCAGAACACCTTCAAGCATACACACAAAAGGGAGTCCCAGAAGGAGGCAAGAGAAACAGATAGAAAAAATATTTGACAAATTCATGGCTGAAAATTCTGAAGTTTTTAAAACACATTACTCAACATATCCAAGTAGCTAAACAAAACCAAAATAGTATAAATAAGGTAGACTGACACCAAGACACATTACAAAGTATACAATTTCAAAAATGAGTATTGACTCTTGAAAACATCAAGAGAAAATTGGTTCATAAACACACAAGATCAATAAATAATTTCAGAGGAAAGAGATATTCAAAGTGGTAAAATAAAAAGTAAAAAATTCCTGCCAACTAATAATTCTATATCTATCAAAACTATCTTTCAAAACTGAAGGCAAAATATTCCCCCTTTAATGTATAGACAGACAGCAAATATTTACTTATGATGTTTCCACTATATAGACTGCTGTCTTAGGGACAAATGCTGATGAACTATTTCAGCAGTTCCTCCTTCTTCAAAGACTTATATGTCAACATAGAGCTCCATGTTTCATAGGACATACTCAAGCTCACTTCATGCTCCCTGGAGCTTTAGCACAAGGGAATGCCCTTTTTTTTCTTTTCTTTTCTTTTTTTTCTCTTTTCTTTTCTTTATTTTTTTATTGTTGTATTTTTTCTTTTATTTATTTATTTTTTGTATTTTTCTGAAGATGGAAATGGGGAGGCAGTCAGACAGACTCCCGCATGCGCCTGACCCAGGTCCACCTGGCATGCCTACCAGGGGGAAATGCTCTGCCCATCTGGGGTGTTGCTCTGTTGCAACCAGAGTCATTCTAGTGACTGAGGCAGAGGCCATGGGGCCATCCTTAGTGCCCAGGGTGGCTTTGCTCCGGTGGAGCCTTGGCTGCGGGAGGGGAAGAGAGAGACAGAGAGGAAGGAGAGGGGGAGGGGTGGAGAAATAGATGGGTGCTTCTTCTGTGTGCTCGGACTGGGAATCGAACCCGGGAATCCTGCACACCAGGCCGATGCTCTACCACTGAGCCAACCGGCCAGGGCCTAGGAATGCCCTTGTTGATCAAGCTACCCAAAAGAAAATTATATAGAGCAACCATGACAGACCGAGCAAGTCAGTCTCATACTATTCATCACCAGAACACTGCAGCCCAGTGTAAACAGTTTCAACTTTCTCGGGAAGTAGCACGGCAGATTGGGAAATCCTGTCCAAGGGGTCCTATACTACAATCTGCCCCTTCTATTGGAGTTAACCCTCAAGGACCCCTACCAGGACAACTTTGGCAGATGGATGTTACTCATATACCTTCATTTGGCAAACAGTTGTATGTCCACATTACAGTGGATACATATTCCAGATCTATAGTAACCTCTGTCAGAACAGGAGAGGCTACTAAGCATGTTATAGCTCATTGTCTGTATGCATTGTTCTATTATTGGATTTCCTAAACTGGCTAAACTGAAAATGCTCCTGCATATGGAGCAAAAGCATTCACTGTATTTTGTAAGGCTTACAATCTTTAAAGTTAAGGTATTATTTAAGTGTACTCAGCAAACATTTTAAGGTCAATTTAAAAAAAAAAATTTTAAGGGGGTAGTTATATCCTGGAACTCCTACAGGTCTACCATATCATACTTTTTACTTAAAAAATTTTTTTATATTTCTATTGAATGCTGATGAACAGGAGACACCAAATCTTTTTCGCCTGCAAACTACTACCTTCTTTATTAGATCCAGCTAATAACACTGTTTTGTCTTTTTCCAAATAGCTCCAGATATATGGAAAAGATTTATATAGGCGGATGGGGATCCTCAAACCCCTCAGCGAGATCTTCTGAGCATGGCTTTTAAGATACCTAGAGGCAGAAAAAGCCCAATAGAGATCAGGGGAACTACCAGCTTTTAGGATACACCCTTAAAGGCTCCAACACCCCAAAGGGGTCTCATAGGATGCCATCTGGATCCTGCTTCAATAGTGGAAAGGAAGGTCATTGAGCTAAAGCCTGCCAGGCTTACATGCCTCTGCTGTGAGGAAACAGGGCCACTGGAAGGTAGGCTTTCCCCTCGCTCCTCTAAGGGAGGGTTCAGTCTCTTCCAGCCCTGCTCCAGCCACCTATGACCTAACCTTGCCCAGAAAACTGGGGTTTGCCACTGAAGGCTGAAGGTGCCCAGGGCCATCAGCCCCATCTACAACACTGTGCACAAGCCTAGGGTATTTCTTCCAAGAAGCAGGTAAACTGATCTCATTCGCACAAGGGCCACTTAACTATGTTTTTCCTGAATAGTCAGGTTTTTTATTCTTTCCTCAAAGATCTCTGTTGTGGGTGTTGATAGTCCTATTTTCTGCTGCTTTGCTTAATATAAAGTATTTCCTTTATCCCTCCTACCTCAATGCCCCACTCATATTTCAGGCTGGGACCTACTCCTAATTTAGAGCTCTCTTTCCCCCTTTTGCCAACTTCTATTATGAATCTACCTTTGCCACCCAGCTTAGTGTATCCTAAGGTTCTCTTTATCATGCCACAGTCGCAGAGCTCCAGGGAAAAGCAACCTGGTCTCATCTCTCCAGGCAGAGGAGAACAAAAGCTCCATATCCACGCATGCTGCAAATGGCTTTTCCAGTCTACCTGAATCATTACCAGCTAGAAGCAGCGGTCATTGGGACTTGGACATGAGCTGCAAAGTATAGAATGGTGACAACTCCAGTGCCATGCGGACTTTTCCTGGATGTGGACTTTTCCTGGACTCCTGCTCCCTGTGACAGCTCCTAACAGACTGAACTGTGGTTGGGTTGCATTTTTCAGGAATTTGGCATGGTGATGGGGCCAACTTGGACTTGGTGAACATGTTAAGGACACTACTCTTTTATGGTTTCTTGCTGTATTGGCCAAGAGTTTGCTTAAAGGCTTTTAATCACTGTAAAAAAAAAAAAGACTGGATAAAGATGATGGGGCACATATACACCATGGTATACTCTTCAGCTAGAAGAAATGGTGACATTGGATCACTTACAGCAGAATGGTGGAATCTTGATAACATTATGCAGAGTGAAATAAGTGAATCAGAAAAAAACAAGAACTGCAGGATTCCATACATTGGTGGGACATAAAAACAATTCTAAGAGACATGGACAGGAGTGTGGTGGTTACGGGGGGTGGGGGGAGGGAAGGAGGGAGAGGGGGAGGGGGAGGGATACAAAGAAAACTGGACATAGGGTGACGGAGGATGATCTCTCTTTGGGTGATGGGTATGCAACAGAACTAATTGACAAGATAACCTGGAAATATTTTCTTTGAATATATGTACCCTGATTTATTGATGTCACCCCATTAAAATAAAAATTTATTTATAAAAAAAAACTGAAGGCAAAATTGAGACATAGTTATATAAGCAAAAGAGAGAATTTATTGCTAGTAGATTTGAGATAGTTTATTGTTAGAAGATCCTAGAAGAAATACTGAAAAGAGTCCTTTTGGTGGAAATGAAAGAACAGTACACAGTACATCTAATCCACATAAAGGAATTAGGACTACCAGCAAAGGTAAATACAGGCATACCTTGCAGATATTGTAAGTTTGGCTTTATATAATCACAATAAAGGAAATAACATAATGAAGTGAGTCACACAACTTTTTGGTTGCCTAGAGCATATAAAACTATGTTTATAATATACTCTAGCCTATTAAGTGGGCAATAGCATTATGTTTAAAAAACAATGTGCAGATCTTAATTTAAACTACACTGCTCACAAAAATCAGAGAATGTGCAGATACTCCAGTACTTTCAGCCATTTGTATAGTGTATTTTCACCAATAAAATAAAAGTTGGTTTTGCATTTCATTTGCATAATCAAATAAAATTCTTTGACTTGTTTGTTTTTCTGATGTTCTTATTTAAAAAAAAAGAAATCAAGGCCTTGACCGGTTGGCTCAGTTATAGAGCATCAGTCCAGCATGTGGAAGTCCAGGGTTCAACTCCTGGCCAGGGCACAGAGGAGAAGTGCCCATCTGCTTCTCCACCCCTCCCCCTTCCTTTCTCTCTGTCTCTCTTCCTCTCCCACAGCTATGAAACAAAGTTGGCCCGCGAAATGAGTATGGCTCCATGGCCTCCACCTCAGCTTCTAGAATGGCTCTGTTGCAATGGAACAATGCCCCAGATGGGCAGATTATTGCCCCCTGGTGGGCTTGCTGGGTGGATCCTGGTCAGGTGCATACTAGCGTCTGTCTCTCTACCTCCCTGCTTCTCACTTCAGAAAAATTTAAAAAAATCAAATACTTCTTTTTTTATTGCTTTATATTCATTTTTAAATAATCCCCTAATTTTTGTGAGCAGTATACTTTATTGCTAAAGAGAAAGATAACAATTAACTGAGCCTTTAGTGAGCTGTAATTTTGCTGGTAGAGAGTTTTGCTTCAATGTTGATGAATGCTGACTGCTCAGGCTGTTGGTTGTTGAAGATTGAAATGAATGTGGAAATACCTTAAGACAACAATAAAGTTTGTTACATAGATTGTCTCTTCATTCCTGAATAATTACTGTATAACAGGATATTATGTTTGATACATTTTACTAATAGTAGAACTTGAAGTCAATATTAGAGTAAATCATTCCAAACTCTGCCATTGCTTTATCAATTAAGTTTATATAATATTCTCTTTTTTTTTATCAGAGACAGAGAGAGAGTCAGAGAGAGGGATAGATAGTAACAGACAGACAGAAATGGAGAGAGATGAGAAGCATCAATCATCAGTTTTTCGTTGTGACACCTTAGTTGTTCATTGATTGCTTTCTAATATGTGCTTTGACCGTGGGGCCACAGCAGACCAAGTAACACCTTGCTCAAGCCAGTGACCTTGGGTCCAAGCTGGTGAGCTCTGTTCAAACCAGATGAGCCCATGTTCAAGCTGGCGACCTCGGGGTCTCGAATCTGGGTCCGCCGCATCCCGGTCTGACACTCTATCCACTGCATCACTGCCTGGTCAGGCAATTTATATAATATTCTAAATCTTTTGTTGTCATTTCAACAATCTTCACAGCATTTTGTTCAGGAGTAAACTCCCTCTCAAAAAATGGTTTTCTTTGCTCATCCATAAGAAGCAACCCTCAACCATTCAAGTTTTAGTATCAGATTGCAGGAATTCAGCCATATTTTCAGGCTTCACTTTTAATTCTAGTTTTCTTGTTGTTTCCATCATATCTACAGTTACTTCCACCGGGAAAGTCTTGAACGCCTCAAAGTCATCCATGAAGTTTGGATTCAACATCTTCCAAACTTCTCTCAGTAATTATATTTTGAACTCTTCCTTTAAATCGTGAATGTTCTTAATGTCATCTAGAATAGCAAATACTTTTCAGGAGGCATTCAATTTACTTTGACCAGATCTAGCAGAAGACTTACTATGCATGTAAGCTATAGCCTTACAAAATATATTTCTTTTATTTATTTATTCATTCATTTTAGAGTGGAGGGAGAAAGAGAGAGAAGGGGGGAGACATAGAGAAAGAGAGAAGTGGGGGTAGGAGTGGGAAGCATCAGCTCCCATATGTATCTTGACCAGGCAAGCCAGGAATTTTGAACTGGTGACCTTAGTGTTTCAGGTCAATGCTTAACCACTGCATTACCACAGGTCATGCCCAAAATTTATTTTTTAAATAATAAGGTTTAAAAGTAAAAAAAAATCACTCTTTAATCCAACAATTGCAGAATGGATGTTGTGTTAGCAAGCAAAAAAAAACAAAACAAGGCCCTGGCCAGTTGGCTCAGTGGTAGAGCGTCGGCCTGGCATGCAGGAGATTCCCAGCCAGGCATACAGGAGAAACGGCCATCTGCTTCTCCACCCCTCCCCCTCTCCTTCCTCTCTATCTCTCTCTTCCCCTCTTGCAGCCAAGGCTCCATTGGAGCAAAGTTGGCCTGGGCGCTGAGGATGGCTCTATGGCCTCTGCCTCAGGTGCTAGAATGGCTCTGGTTTCAAAAGAGCAATGCCTTAGATGAGCAGAGCATTGCCCCCTGGTGGGCGTGCTGGGGGGGATCCCGGTTGGGTGCATGCAGGAGTCTGTCTGACTGCCTCCCCATTTCCAACTTCAGAAAAATACAAAACAAACAAACAAACAAACAAACAAAAAACCCTTTAATCTTGTAAATAATCTCCATCAGCATTTTGGGTAATCAAATGCATTGTCAATGAGTAGTAAATTTTTATAAGAAATATTTTTTCCTGAGCTATAGATATTAACAGTGGGCCTAAAGTATTCAGTAAACAAATGTCATTTAGACTTGGTTGTCCCATTTATAAAGCACAGGAAAAACAGAACTAGCATATTTCTTCAGGGACCTAGACTTTCAGAGTAGTGAAGGAGCATTGTTGTTGTTCTTTAATTTAATTTAGAAAATTAAATTTAACAGGGTGACATTGATCAATAAGAGTGCATAAGTTTCAGGTAAACATTTCTATAGCATTTGAACTGTTGATTATGTTGTGTACCCATCACCCAAAGTCAAATCACTCTCCATCACTGCATACTTGTCTCGCTTTACTCCATTCCTTGCACTCCCTCTCCCACATTTCTCTCCCATTGATAATCACTTCACTTTTATCTATGTCCATGAGTCTCAATTTTATATCTCACCTATGTGTGAAATCATAAAGTTCTTAGATTTTTCTGATTTACTTATTTCACTCAGTATAATGTTCTCAAGATTCATCCATGTTGTCGTAAATGGTGCTATGTCATCATTTCTTATAGTTGAGTAGTATTTAATTTTATATATGTACCACACCTTCTTTATCCAGTCCTCTATCGAGGTACACTTTGGTTGTTTCCATGTCTTGACAACTGTAAAAAATGCTGTGATGAACATGGGGGTGCATGTGTTTTTTCATACCAATGTTTTCAAGTTTTGGGGGTAGGTACCCAGTAGAAAGATTTCTGGGTCATATGGTAGTTCTTTCTTTCTTTTTTTGTGACAGGCAGAAAGAGACAGAGAGAGGTAAAGATAGGGATAGACAGACAGGAAGGGAGAGAGATGAGAAGTATTGATTCCCTCTTGTGGCACCTTAGTTGTTCATTGATTACTTTCTCATATGTGCTTTGACCAGGAGCTATACAGCAGATGGAGTGACCCCTTGCTCCAGCCAGCGACCTTGGGCTCAAGCTGGTGAGCCTTGCTCAAATCAGACGAGTCCATGCTCAAGCCGGTAACCTCAGGATTTCAAACCTGGGTGCTCCACATCCCAGTCCAACACTGTATCCACTGCACCACCACATGGTCAAGCAGTAGTTGTTTTTCTTAATTTTTGAGGAACCACTATACTTTCTTCCATACTGGTCTATTTTTTTAAGTGAGAGGAGGGGAGATAGAAAGACAGACTTCTGCATGTACCCCAATTGGGATCCACCCAGCAACCTCTGTCTGGAGGTGATGTTTGAATCAATTGAGCTATTTTTAGCACCTGAGGCTGACATGCTCAGACCAATTGAGCCATCTTGAGTGCCTGGGACTAATGCTTGAACCAATTGAGGCACTGGCTGCAAAAGGGAAAGAGGGAAGGAAGGGGGAGAGGATAGAAGCAGATGGTTTCTTCTCTTGCGTGCTCTGACCAGGAACCAAACCCAGGACATACACATGCCCAGGCCAATGCTTTATCTACTGAGCAAACTTCCCAGGGCCTAATTTTTTTGATGTTGAGTTTTATATGTTCTTTATAGATTTTAGATATTAACACCTTATCTGAGGTATTGGAAGATATGTTTTATAAAAGATTATTGCATAAGCCAATAGTTATAAATCTAAGTTGATGGACACACGATGGATAAAGTTTTAACTTGTGACAATAACAGCATATGAGTGATAACAGAGCCATATATGAGTAAAGTTTCAATATACTATTAAAACTAAATAAAAAACTAATGCAATACAATTGATGAGAAAATATGATATGACATATAGAATCAAGGAGTCAAATGACAGAAGTAAATAGCTCCTCACCAGTAATTGTATTAAATGTAAAAGGATTAGACTTTCTAAAAGGAGTAAGGAAATTAGCTTACCCCAGTAGGCTGTGGAGTGAGTGTGTGTAAGAGGGGGAGGCATAAAGAGAACACAATATATGGCTTTCTTAAGAAGTTTGGTTGCAATAAGACAATGTTTTGTACATAAAACATGCTCAATATAGAAATATATGAAAAAAATGAGTGAACTTCTTCTTATTTTAATGAAATAAAAATATCAATTCTCCATCCTTTGTAGAAATATGTATTAACTCTAGAAATTAAAACAAAGAAGAAAGTCTCTTTCTGAGAAGGTACACACACCCATTTGGGACTGGTTCTGAAGCAATAATGCCTCAGTCACATCTGCCTTCATAGAACCTGGTTGGATTTTGTTTCCTCTCCAAACCAGTTAGAGCAGCAAAGTGGCAGTTTTGTTCCTTTATAGGTAGTCTGGGCATGAAAGAGGTTTCCTTTGCTCTAGGACTTAGGGAGATAGACTATAATGGCTCCAGAGAGAAAATCAAACAGGATTTTCTATAGATGCATATTCTTTTACATTTTCATTCATTATTTACTCACTGAAAACAAGGGCAGCATCTATGGTGACTGGGGCTACCTCAGACTCACTCTTAGAGAAAACAGGTGTTCTTCAGGAACTGTAGGATAGGCTTTCTTTCTTCTTTTCACCCATGTCCTTTGTTCTTAGCCACAACTGCAGTGTCTGATGACCTCCAAACTCAAGCCTTCATCTTCAAGTTTTAGAAAAGTCATAAGAGCTTGAATGCTACTACTCTTACAGGAATTATCTTAAACCAAAGGCATAAACTAAGAGATGAAATGCTCAATGGGGTTTTAAGCATTAAAAGGACTTATGAATTCATTTTTTTATTCAATAAATGTAATTTGCCTACTGAATTCTAGAACTACGTGACTTAGATTTTTAAAAATGAACCAGACACATGGTCCCTGCCCCAAGGCTGCTGCCCTATAAATGTGAGTACTGTATGTGTATAAACATGCAATCTCTAATCACCAGGGCAATGGCTACTGCCGTTTGCCAAGCTTTTAAACTTTAGAAAATAAAAAGTAGACTTTATTTGAAACTTTGCTTGTATTTTATCATTTAAAAACATGTAAATTTATGTTTTAAGAGACAGTCATGATAAGGGAGGGAAATAGCTGAGGAAAAACCTGGTTTGATGAAAGGTAGACTGGAGACCAAGTCAACTTTGGTTGAGGAGTCCTAATAGAAAAGAAGAAAGTGGTTGAGAGTGACAGGCCTGCCAATGAGGGACCACATGGAGGTGAACACAGCTATGTACTTGTTAATTCTTCTCATCAACATGCAAAAGTTTAAAATGAATTCTTGGGTATTGATACTTTTGTTCATATATACCTTGATTTCAACATTTTTCATGGGGAGCTCACAATCTGAACCCCTGATACCACATCAAACAACGAGCTCTACACACAGGTTACCTGAGTGGATTTGAACTCCTGAACTCAGGAGTCTCAGGGCTTGGACATGAGGCTATGGATATGCTAAAATTTGTAGGACTTTATACACCTGATAGCATTCAAACTCAAAGTATTTTTAAAATGCTTTGCTAAGCTAAAAAAACATAGGTGCCAAACTTTAACCATCAAGATAGTGCTTTCGGTCATCTGTAGAAACATGACTAGGATAAACGTATTCATCCTGTACACTCTTTCAAGGCCCTCCAACTCCTTCTAGCTCCCCTCCTTTCCCAGCTCCTTCCCTTCTACTAGATAACGAGTTATTCTCCTAAATGACTCTTTTCCTCACTTCCTCTCTTAACTCTTAATCCTTCTGTGCATGATATAAACTAAATATCAAAGTTAAATTAGATCTAACAAATAAAAACCCATGCTATTGGGAATGATTATCTGCTGATGATTGTCCCAGAGGTTTACAATAAAATTCCTCCCAAATGCAACTTCTCTGACTCTTTAAGGCAGAATTGCATGAGGAAATAGTTCTGATGATAGCATGTAAGAATCTGCTACTTTGGCTTTATTACATTCAGTCCTGTATGTTTTTGCAAAAATTACACTTTTTTTTAGATTTCAGAATACAACAAAATTATACATAAAATCCCCTATAACCATATATTCCATTATACTTGGCTGACATTAAGCAAAGATACCTCAGAATAAACTTGGAAGTGCTTGTGTTTTGGATAATCCATGGTTAAATTGAAGTGTTTTGGCTGTGACATACAGTAAAAGCTAAACCAAGCCCTGAAACACAATTAATGGTCTTAGAGACACAACAATGCTCTTTCAGCCTTCCCAGACATCCCTCACTTATCAGGGGTGATATAATGACTTCAACTAAGTCCAAGCATGCCATCAATATAGGGTGCATAATTCATGAAAAAGTGAGCAAATGTAGAATGACATGAGATGTACAGATCATGGGGTGCCATTTTAATAACTATTTGTCAGTCATTGGCACTGGCTTTAAAAACAAGCTGCATTTCATATCTCACAATGAAATAAACATTTAATCACAGCCAATATGATGTCAAAGCTCAAAACTAAATAAATGCACACTGCCAACTGCCAAGGCCTTCTTCAGGTTTTGTCACTGCTGACATGAAGCAGTGTTGGGGAGCCATGTTTGTTGGCCAATTCACATATGATTTGCTTTGTTTTCTGCCTGAACCTACCCCTGCATGACTTTTGGACTAACGCTATTTATATATGTTGTTATTATTAAATGCAATTGGACAAAAATGTAGAAATTCTGGAACCTACATGAAATCCTTGTGAAAATCTTCCAGTATGAAAATAATAATAATAATAAATAACATTTCTGTGCAAAGATTTAAATTCAACAGAAACTGTCTAATTGGCCTTGACAGTTTCTGTTGTGGAAAAAATTATTGGGGTTAATCAAGACACAAACTGTCTTGCCTAGATACCGAAACATGAGCAAATAAAGGGGAGAGAAATGCTGGAAGTCAAGAAACATGTGTGGTAGATTTCATTCTTCATGAGAATTGTATGAGCAGTTATCCTGGCCAAGCCTCTATACTGGATTCTGTGAGCACACACAAAGAAGCCCAAGACAAAGGGCCTTTGCTGAGGGGTTTACACCAGAAATAGATGAGTTAAGTTTAGACACGGTGAAATGGGGAAGGAAAAATGGAGAGAAATACAGTTCATCTGGCTTCAGTCCAATTCCTGATGCTAACTTAGGGTCTTAGGTAAGTTTCTTTACTCTGTGTCTATGTTCTTCACCTTTAGTGTCTCTATAACTAAACTTGGCAGTAATCTCTAAATTACATTGAATAGTGTGTTGAGTTTTCACAGTGTGAGAGAATGTGGCTCAGCTAGGTCCAGAATTCCGTCACCATCTTCCAGGTGCCCAGTTTCCTTGTAATCTATTATAAATATGCAACATCTACGTGGAGTTTCCAGGTGTCTGATGATGAAACTTAGATGGTATTGACTTTCAAGCACATTCTAGTTGGAAGAGGAAATAGCTTTTCAAATACATTCAGTTGTTTACCTCTCAATAATATTAAGTGATATTTCTATGGCAAGTCCTTAATATCTCATAGCTAATTCTTCCTCTTGAATATATTATTATTCTACTTGTATTTGCATAATTACTGCTATATTGTGAAACTCAAGGTCTGGAAAAAGCACACAGTCAGTCTACCGATAATTCACAAGTGCCTGACACAGATGCCTGTAATGTTCTGAAACATCCCCCTCTACTGTCGGGTTTGGGCTGGGCAGTACAGAGAGGCTGAATTATGATTCAGAACTCTATTTCAATGTGATTGGCTCCTCTCCTTAATACCCAGCAGTGTGAATGGGAAGACACATAATATTTCCAACACCACTGTCTGAAAATGAAGGCCAACAATCAAATTTATTCCAGAATCTAGAAGAATTCTCAATAACCAAGAGATAGATGGTGCCAAGCACCAAGCTGTTGAAAAGTGGGAAAGACTGGCTATTAGGACGTAAGCAGCCAGCCTCCTGCTTCAGCAATATGAAGAAGGCTCCAAGCTGGCCCCTTTGCCGGTGGGAGGGGGTCCAACTGCCCGATCTTCCTGCTTTTACTAGAACTTCTCCTTCTATAGCTACTCAAGATTTCAGCTGGCAGAAAAGAAAGTAAATGAAGGAATGGAATCATTGTGTGGCTCTGCACTTGGGGAAAAACAGTCTCTAACAGGAAAACACTATAGACAAAGCAGGGATGGGAAGAGTCTCAACAGCAGTGTATTCTATCTTGGCCTTCATAGAACAAGCTTGCAAGCCTCTGTTGTCCATTATAATTGGTTGAGACATGAGAGGGAACCCTACAATTTGAGCTAAGGAGAGCAGATGGGGGTAGACAAGAAACAGGAGGGGGGCACTATAAGAGAGTTAGGAACCCATGACAACAAAGACAAACATCATGTTCTCTGTAACTTTCCCATGAATCAATAAATCTAGTTCATAAACACAGACAACCTGATTGTCCATTTATAGTTTTTCTCATGCTTTGTTATGATTTACCTCCTTGAAGATATAAAACAAGTACCATACTATTCTAGTCTCCAAATGCTGAAATATTATTTTTTTCCCAAGTTGATGGCCTAGCTAAGCAAGATCCTTCTTGCAGATGCCATATGTTATGGGTGCTCTGAAGAGTCAGCTTCATATTTCTGTCTCAATTTCAGATTATGCTTAACCCAGGAAAGTATGTATGACTGACATTGCAAATTAAACAGAAAAAATATGAGTCGTATGTTTGTTCTCCTAAGTTGAAAGAAAGGTCACTAACAATTTTCTTTCCAACATCAGTGAAATTGTTTCAAATAGGAATGCCATGCTAAAAAAAGAAAATGATTTTGAAACAAATAAAGTATTTAAGCCATAAAGTTGGAATGTAAAACAATATCACCAAGATAAAAGAAAATGCCTATTTATATAGAAAACAGACTTGATATTTTCAATGATAAAAAGACAACAGTATTCAAGAGCCTTGTGATTTGCTCAGAAATGTGTGTTTTTATCTCTTCATGCACTCCTTTCAACATCCAAGCACTAGGCGCCCAAAGATCACATGCAATCTGATTAAGTGGAAGCAAAGACAGAAAAAGCTCACCTCCCAGGTTCACAGGGAGCTGCTTGTGCAGGATTGGCCACTACATGGGGCTTGTTAAAAAGGTTGGCCAGTCCAGGTCCTTTCTCAGGGCTTAACTTGGAATCTCAATATTTATTAGCTTCATTAAAGTCACAATAACCTTGGTTGCAGGAGTCAATGATGGAAACTAGCAAAGATATTATTACTGTTTACAACAACATGGATAGACCTTGAGAAATTATACTAAGTGAAATAAGTAAATCAGAAAAAGCTAAGAACCATATGACCTTACACATAGGTGGGATATAAGTTGAGACTTGTGGACACAGATAGAAGTGAAAGGAGGAGGGAAGTAAAGGGGAACACATATGTGGTAACAGATAATAATTTGACCTTGAGTGATGGGCATACAATGCAATCAACAGTGCAAATGCTATAGAAATGTTTACCTGAAATCTATGTGATCTTATTGACCAATGTTACCCCATAAATTTAATTCCTAGATTAAAAAAGAAAAAAATTATCACTATCAATAGAATAATAATGAGGCTGCTTTGAGCATTGGTACTGATATGCAGAAATCATGGTGGCAAGTTAGTTGAGTTCATGGCCTCTAGAGTTTCTGGTTATCACATAAAGGTATAGCAGAGGTAAGAGATGGCACAGACTGTTGTTGTTTTTTTTTTCAAATAAAGTATTCTGAAGAACAGCATGCATTTATTCATTCAGTCATTCCAACAAACATTTACAGTTCTTCTGTGTGGGCAATATAATGGTGTGGCAGAAGAGTTTCAGTATTTTGGAAATTTATATCCAAACAAATAACAAGTGAGTTATTATAAAATAAAGAGGAGGGGATCTCCATGACAGACCTTGATGTACATTGTACCACACCCGGGCTTTGTGTCACAATCTAGACATCCTGGATGAGGGCATGAATGCTAGACTATCGCTTTAAATACAAACAAACAAAGAATCTCATAGTGATTATTATGCTGCTGATGAGAGAGAAGTAGCATCTGAGCTTATAACAAAGGGAATGCGTTCTTAATATTGACTTCGTAATTACATACATGCATTGCTCCCACATCCATAGAGTGTGATTAATGGCAGATCCAGCAACAAGAGGAGTCTAGGGAAGACATGGGTCAACAGCGGTGCAGACGTGTTAGGGTTTTCTCTATAGGAATGGTATTACTAGGCTTCACTCTACCTTAAGTTTAAATGCTAACTATGGTTGTAAAATGCTGAAGACTATCAATAGAGGTGTTGGACTGAATTCCAATTCGAATAGTCTACTACTTTTGTGATCTGCATTCCTGGTTTCCATCTTCCAAGTAGAAACAACAGACTTTATTTGCACTCCTCTGGGAAATCTGTGTACCTTACATTTCCATACTCTGTCTCAGCTTGTGAGATGTCTGGAAGCTGTACTCAAATCCATGCGAGAGCTGCGCTTCTGCCTGGAAATGAAGAAAAGCTTCCAGCAAAGATCAGAGCGCAAATTGGGTGATTTTTGAAACTTGACAGGTCTTTTTATTGAAAACTCCTTGTGGAAAGAGAAGGAGCGAAGGATGTAGAGAAGTGGGGAAAGGGCAGACATTAGGCAATGAAGAGGAGGGGGAAATCAAACCTATTTAAATTTCACAAGCTCAAAATACATAAAGCAAACCTAACCACCACTGGTGTTGCTCAGATTCCATCATCAGACTTAGTCATTAATAGTTAGCATTTTTTGTGATTATTTTATAGACATGATGTCATTGTTTCAGTGTTTCACTAATCACCAATGACACAGTTGCCAGAGAGCAAAGTTACAATGTAGTGATGTTATGAGTGGAAAATGTTGCAACTGTGATGGGGGAAGGGGGTAAATTCATATTAAGTCCAAGGCATTTGGCTTGGATTTTCTCAGTGAACCAAATCTAGACTTCTTTGGGGTTTCTTTGTCTTAGAACTATGTTTTAAAAATCTCACCATTTTATTTATTTTAAAAATGGTTTAAACATTGCTATAAAATGTAAAGTTTCTGAAATAGGAATCTTGGGGAAAGTGAATGAAATTCCAGACATCCTTCTTCTTTTAGACACCACCAGGTTTGGACATTCCTTGAGTTTGTTGCCAGAGGACAGATAAAACTGGCAAAGGAGGCAGCAGCCCCTGCCTTGGTGCAGTGTCCTGGCCACAGGTGCCCTAGCAAACACAACTGCTGGGGTGATAGATGTGCCCTCAGCCAGGGGACCCATAGATGCAGACACTTTTCTATGAAGGTATATGCATTTGTGACCTGCAACTTCCAGCGGAGCTGCCAGAATGGGTGTGATGAATGGAGAGAGACTGTGAATATCCTATCTGGGCAGCCAGAAAGGGACGTGTGGTGTGTGAACCTCCGGCTCTCAGCATAAACTTTTGCTGAATTGTGGCTATTCTTTTCTCTTCCTTCATCCAAAACCTGAATTCTGCTTTCAACTTATCATCTATGCACCTTATTTGATCTTCTGCCTTAGCTAATCTAATTATGAGTTAGATAAAAACAAACGAACAAACAAAAAAATGTTTATCCCTCTCTGGGAGGAAAGTGACTCAGACTCACTCCTTTGCAAATTTTCAAGAAGGGCATCTTTAAATTAAACATGGAATAGGAGCCTGACCTGTGGTGGCACAGTGGATAAAGCGTCGACCTGGAAATGCTGAGGTTGCCGGTTCGAAACCCTGGGCTTGCCTGGTCAAGGCACATATGGGAGTTGATGCTTCCAGCTCCTCCCCCCTTCTCTCTCTCTGTCTCTCCTCTCTCTCTGTCTCTCCCTCTCCTGTCTAAAATGAATAAATAAAAAAAAATAAAGAAAAAATTAAAAAATAAAATAAAATAAACATGGAATAGGAGGACACCAACAGAATATTATAGACTTTAAAGAAAAATCGATACCTTACATAGTTTCATGAGAAGAACCAAGCACATAGTTTCACATAGTTTCATGAGAAGCACAAGTTCATCTGCAGTTGTTTCTTCTAATTATCCTTAGTTGCAGTGCTGGGATCATGAGAATATTTAATTATGCTGGAAGTTCTCTGAGTACATCAGTAGAAAAGAGCACAATAAATAGAAAAGTAGTATTAATTTATAGGCATTAAGGGACTGATTGCTCTATCAAGTTTATATCTTCTTTACCTGGAATATACTTGAATAGTCCTCACTCACAGAAATTTTCTGAAATAAGACAAACTCTGAGTACATGCAAACTTATACTTCGAGAAATCTTCTTTTCTGTTGTGTGTAATTGTGATAGCAGGTATATGTTGTTATGCTTGGTGTACGATGTACTTGGAAATGGAATTATTTAAAACCCCTCAGTCTGGTATTCATGGCAGCAACCAAACTTACTATGAAGAGTAAGGTAAGTATACAGTGAAAAGTCTCTGGTAGCTGCCTATGCAGAATAGAGGGGAACATCCTGCTTATTTCTCAAACTTTGTAGCTGACAAGGAAAAACCACTTTAGATAAATCACATATTTCTAAAAAAAATGTGACTAAAAGAGGACATGATGTGATTCTGAAAGGTAATGAGACACTTGACAATACTAAAGGGAAAATATACATAGAATAAAGATGTTGTTTTTGATAAAAACAAAACAAAACAAAAACATAAATCCCACATTTCAAAAGAATCTCTTAAATGGAAAATTAATTTGAATGTTACTTTATAATAAATATTTTTTTTCATTTAAGAGCACAGAAGCATAACTTTCATATAATTAAGTAAAAAGTAACAGATTAACATAAATGTAATTATTTTGCTCAAGTGTTGGTAGAATTTCATCATTCCATCACTCTTCTACAACTCTAGGTGGATTTTTTAGAATTGGGTTTCATTTTTTCAAAAATTTTTTAAGAGAGAGAGAGGGGTGAGGGGCAGTGAAAGCGAGACAGAGAGGCAAGAACATCAATTTGTTTCTGTATGTGCCCTGACTGGGGGTCAAACTGGCAACCTCTGCGCTTCTGAACAATGCTCCAACCAACTAAACTATCCAGACAGGGTGGGTTTTATTTTTTCCTATTTTTGGTAGCTTCTTACAAATGACTTGTGAGTTTAATTTTTGAGTAGAGTTTTTTTTGTATGCTTGTTTGTTTTATTTACTGTATTTGTTTCTAAAGAGTCCTATGGTGAGGCAAGGGAGGCATTCACCAGTAGCACAAAATTTAAGAGATGCCAATAAATTCAATAATCAAGAAACATAACATTTTCATGCCATAATTTTAAAATATAAATTAGTGCAAAAATCTATAATGAACAAATGTTCACATTTTAAATGAAGACAGATCCTAGTCCTAAACCAGCAGGAGGAAGCACACCCTCCTTACCTAATTCAGACCCTGCTGTCGGTTGGCTGGACATTACCAACACGATCACCTTGAAAAATGTTCTGTATTTTTGTTTCCTTCACAAACAGCTATGAAGTGAGGAAATGAAAGGAAAGAGTAAAGGAGGAATTGAGGAAAGTAAACTGGAAGAGACTTAAGCATCTTAAAAATATCTGTTTTAAAGAAAAAAAATTCACAAACTTCCCTTTATAACATTATTTTTTAGTATCCCTTCCACACTCATCAGTAAAGATGTTAAATAGAAAATATTCCAATAGAGCCACCTTAAGGGACCTGACAGTTTCATTCACTTGAGAACCTCAGATAATGCAGGATGGAGAGTGTTAGGTAAGAATTGCAACTAAGGAAAGTGGCTTTTTCTCTACTTCCTGTCCTTCCTTGTGTGTTTCCCTTACTAGCTGATTGGTGCAGGCAGGCACAGACTGTCATTTACACTGACATAATCATTTTCATTTCAAAATCTGAACATTCCAGAAAATGTTAACATGAAGAGCTTAGAGTATTCATAAATGGCTATAGAAAACTTCTTGACTGATAATGTTGTAAACATTAGAGGACTCTGACACACAAATAATATATATACTTTCAAATGTTTTAATTTTACAAACATCTACAACTCAGGCCGAAATGTTCCATTAATTATAGGATATCACATAATGGCTCAAGAGGGGTAAAGCCAAAGCAGTGTCACTCTGACATTTTGAAATACCTGTTGGCAAGTTGGATTCCATCAGAGACCCCAAGACTATCTGTCCCCATCCTGTGCCTTCTAGGTCTGTGTTGTACCTCTGGCTTTTGTGCAGCCTGTAGAATGGTCTCTTAGAAACTTGCTCAGATGAAGGATCATTTTTCAAATACCATGTACATTTGAAACATGTGCAGCAGATGCCAGCTTGGGAGGCGGGTATTAGCAGGAGACAGTGTTCTGCATTAGCGTCAGACACAGAGATTGAAGAGGAACAAATTCCAGCACATTAGTTTCTTCTTCAAGGGCACACAGGTTCAGAATGATGACAGGAAATGTCTTTGACACTAAGTTCAATGGGCCCTTCAGTGAAAGGCAGTACCACCTGGGGCTGTACTTTTTTCTCTGGTACACAGCTCAGAATGATCCTAGGCAATGCATATATTGAAATTTGTAGGCAGAAAAGTTCAGTGACTCTGAGGAAAGCCCACTCTCCTGTCAGGTTCCTTTTCACCAGTGATTTGCACACTGTGGATGAGTGCCCAAGAGGTAGTGGAAGGTTTTCAAACAACAGTCTTAGGATTCTAATTACACTAATTATGAGCTTGCTGACCTTGGACATATTATTTCAACTCTCTGAATGTTTTTCCTCTTTTTTTAAAGATGGAGATTCTTGTGAGATTTTGCCTAAGCATAACTGAGCTGATAATGTAAAGTTGCACAGCTCACTTCTCTCTGTGTTGCTAGGTGCTCCCATGGGGTTGAATGACTTCAAGTTCCTGAGAAAGGCTGGGTTTTTAACTTGTTACAGCCCCAAAGTAGAAACAGAACCATGACTGTAGAAACAACAACCCTGATGTAACCTCATCAAATAACCACTGACAGAGGAGAAAAGAGTCAGATAGAGTGAGCATGTGTCACTTCATGTAAACAAAGATATTCATATTTGGAAATGTAGAGATCCTGAATAGGAACATAGAACAGGTATAGAGTTCAGAGCCCTGAGGCAGAAGCCACAATGATCTCACTGACAGAAAGTACTGAACACAATACCATGTAAAATGCAGCACAATAGGAATAGAATCAGCAATTCTGATTAATCAATAGGTAAGGACATTTGAGCTACTTCCCTTGCCCTTTGCTCTAAAGAAGTTCCCCTTCCTGACTTCCTTATTCTTGGCCCTGCTTCTACTTTGTGTGTATCAATAAATATCCATAAAGATCGGGGGTCAGGGCCATCTCATGAAACCTGTATAGAGGATTGTGAGGCAGTCTCCCTTAGGTCCCTCAGTGTATGCCATGTAGTCTCCAAATAGTCATTGTCACCAAAACAAGTGGTGCCCCCTGTGAGGAATGGAAACCAAATGACAAAGGAAGAAACTGAAGTTTATAAGTTGGAAAACTAGAAGTTGTGTTTGAAAGATGTTATTAAATGTCGATGGCAATATGATAAAAAAATATTATTTGCACATTGCTGAAGCAATGTTTTTCACAGACTTTTGAAAACCGTCTGAAAATAGTTATCAAAAACTTAAAATTTCCTTACCTTTTTTCACTCTTGGAAATATATAAAGTATAATAATCTGTAATCAAAATCTGAATTTACAACATGTATAATATTCATATCACAGATAACCCAAAATATAAAAGATCTTTATGGAAAAAGGGGAAAAATAAAAAATCTATGTTTAATATTGATAAGGTAAGTGAATTATATTTATTTGTTGGGCAAATAAGTTTGTGGAGTTTATGTTGTTTGGTTTTGCTCACTTTTATTAGAAATGGTGCTGCCCACATGGAGCAGCTGATTGCCTTCATGCTTGTGAAGGGGCTTGGTTATGCTAATGTGTACTGGGGGAGGGCTTTCATGCTGGAAAGTTTTAAAAGGAGGAGCTAGGAGACCATTTTAGAGAAGGAGACCATGTTGTTTCAGGAGAGAGAAGATCACGTGGTTGTAGAGAAGGGAGGCAGCCAAAATGAAGGCATGCAAAGGCGACTGGGTAAGACTAGTGGGCCTTTAATTCTAGGAAAAAACTGTAGAAAGACAGTGGCTTTGGGAGCACTGAATGGAAAAGGAAGTGTTTTCCTGCTGTGTGTATTTTCTCGCCCCCGGTTGCAAGCAGGAATAAAGGAATAAAGGATGGTCCACCAATTATTGTTTCTGTTCTTTCATTACTGTCTACCCGATTCAAATGCAAAACTGTATGTGCCAGGTGCTGTGATGGTGGCTGCAGCTACTGGCTTTACACTACTCTTATATAAAATAGTTTGCATTCATTTAAAACACTAAAAATTCATGCAAAATTTGTGATTTTATATCAGTAGATATAATTTAATAAACAATATAATCATAATAATTTTTACATATAAAAAATGTGTTAAGAAATAATATAAAGGGTGCAGCAAGATGGTGATGGAGTAAGCGGACATACCAACTTCCACCTCTTACTTCCAAAGTGAATTACAACTTAATTTTAAGAACAATCATCTGGAAAAACCAACTTTGGACTAAACTAAGAGGACTCTTCAACCAAGGAACACTGAAGAAGCCACACAGAGACTGGTAGGAAAAGCAGAAACACAGAGAGGGCTGCCCAGCTCCCGGGAGCAAACAACATCCTGGAGGGACTAGCATGGTGGGAAGTGAGTTTAGGGGAAAGCAGAGAGCCCTGGGCCCCAAGAACAAAGCCCCAGCTTGCAGACCCAGAGACTAGAAGAAGCGTATGGACAGTATTTAGCTGTGAAACAAGTCAGGATACTGTTTGTGAGAAAGAGACAGATTTCTCAGACCCAGGATTCTTCTTAAAGAGACCATGCAGAAAACTTCTTTCACAATCACTCACCTGGGGATCTGAGGGACAAGGAGAGAACAGAGGACTGGAGTAGCAGGAAGAGTGTATAATCTAGGAGGCACAGGCAGAACCATTTTGAGGGACAGCCACTCTAACCCCTAGACTGAGTCACTCCCCAAATCTGAAGTGAATATTTCCCCTGGAACCAGCAATACCAGCAAAGGGAAGCAGCACATCAGCCAAACAAGCTTTTTCATGGCACTCAGAGCAGAGTCACTTAGAAGGAGGGACCCTTAAGGAATACAGTATTGAGTGTTAGGATATGAGGTGCAGTGCCCCCAACCACACTGCTAAGGGCTAGCCAGAAGGTGAGTGATGGCGGGAAGCAGAAGCACGGTCCTGTTGATGGGGGCAGAACCCAGGCCAGCCATGAACAAGGCCTGGTGTGAGCTCAGTCTCACCCAGAAGGGGTAGAAGAGGTGCACGAAATCAGTCCAGCCAGCTGCGGGCCTGCCTGCAATCTCGCCCGCAGGGGAAAGGCAAAAGCCTGGGATCTGCAGAGACCCACAGCTGAGAGCAGGCATGCAGCCCTGCCTGAACCACAGATCCTGGGGCTTGTGGCCAAACTCACGAGCACAGCTCTGCCTGTGGGGGTGAGGTAAAAGCCCAGGAATAAGCAGAGACCCACGGCTGAGCAAAGTTGCTCACCACTGCCTACAGTGACAAGGCTTGTGGCCCCGGGCATGGTGCTCAGCCCAACCCACAGAGACAGGGCAAAGGCCAAGGCTTATAGACCCAGCCACATGAACACAGCCCCTCCCATAGAAGAGAGGCAGAAACCACAGTGACAGCCATAGCCAGCCTGTGCCGACAAAGCCCATACGTGATTGCTCAAGGCAGCAGCAGAAGGAGTGGTAGGCCTGCAGACAGAGCATATCTAGGGAACACAGAGGCCACACTCATTGGACTACAGTGGCCACACCCTTCTTATAAACAGATAAAATGGGAAGGCAGAGAAATGCAACCCAATTGACTCAAGAGAAATCTCAAGAAAAGGACTTAAATTAGTCAGATTTAACCAAATTACCAGATGCAGAGTTTAAAATAATGATTGTTAAAATGCTCAAAGATCTTAGAACAACAATAGATGATCATAACAAAAAACTAAATAAAGAGATAGCAAGTATAAAAAAGGACATTGAAATAAAAAAAGAATCAGTCAGAAATAACAAATACAATATCAGAAATAAAGACCACAATGGAAAGAATTAAAAGCAAGATGTATGAAGCTGAGGATAGAGTCAGTGAGTTAGAGGACAAGATAAATGAAGGCACAGAAGCAGAGCAGCAAGAAAATAAAAAGAGAGAGATTCAAAAAAGTATGAGGAAACACTAAGAGAGCTCTGTGACAACATGAAGAGAAATAACATCCACATCATAGGAGTTCCTGAAGAAGAAGAGAAAGAACAAGGGATAGAGACTTTATTCAATCAAATCATAGCTAAAAACTTACCTAACTTGATGCAGGAAAAAGTCACACAAGTTCAAGAAGCACATAGAATTCCATTAAAGAGAAACCCAAAAAAATACATACCAAGACACATCATAATTAAAATGCCAAGGCTAAGTGATAAAAAAAAGTATTAAAAGCTGCTAGAGAAAAAAAGGCTATCACCTACAAAGGAAATCCCATAAGGATGACATCTGACTTTTCAAAAGAAGCACTTGAGGCAAGAAGGGAATGGCAAGAAATATTCAAAGTAATGCAGAATAAGAGCCTACAACCAAGACTACTTATCCATCAAGACTATCATTTAAATTAAAGAAGTAAAAAGCTTTTCAGACAAAAAAAAGTCAAGGAATTTGTACAACCAAACCAATGCTACAAGAAATGTTAAGGGGCCTGTTTTAAACAGATCAATGAGAGAAAAGAATATAGCAAAAAAGAAATACAACTTTAAAGAATAAAATGGCAAAAAACAACTACATATCAATAATAATCTTTAATGTAAATGAATTAAATGATCCAATCAAAAGACATAGAGTAGCTGTGTGGATAAGAAAACAGGACCCACACATATGCTGTCTACAAGAGATGCACCTTTAAACAAAAGATGCACATAGACTGAAGGTAAAAAGATGGAAAAAATATTTCATGCAAATGAAAATGAAAAAAAAGCTGGAGTAGCAATGCTTATATCAGACAAAATGGACTTTAAAACAAAGTATATAGTAAGAGATAAAAAAGGTCACTACATAATGATAAAGGGAGCAATCCAACAGGAAGATATAACCATTATATTGTAAATATCTATGCACCTAACATAGGAGCATCTAAATATATACAGCAGACTTTGATGGATATAAAGGACAAGATCAGCAGCAATACTATAATAGTAGGGGATTTTAATACCCCACTAACATCATTAAATTCTCAAGAAAGAAAATTAACAAAGAAACAGCAGACTTAAAGAACACACTAGAAAACTGGATTTAATATATATCTTCAGAACCTTTCACCCTAAAACAGCAGAATACATATACATTATTTTCAAGTGCTCATGGTACATTCTCTAGGATAGACCACATGTTTGGGCACAAAAGCAGTCTCAAAAAATTTAAGAAGATTGAAATCATATCAAGCATTTTCTCTGATCACAATGGCATAAAACTAGAAATCAATCACAACAGAAAAACTGAAAAATGCTCAAACACTTGGAAACTAAATAGCATGTTATGAAATAATGAATGGGTTAACAATGTGATCAAAGAAGAAATAAAAAATCTCTAGAAACAAATGATAATGAGCATACAACAACTCAAAATTTATGGAACACAGCAAAAGCAGTACTGAGAGGGAAGTTCATAGCATTACAGGCATACTTTAAGAAGCGAGTAAAAGAGTGACATCAAAGAAATGGTGCCGTGAAGACTGCTCCTGAAACTTCAACAAATTCAACAAATAAGGACAGAAAAACAAACTCAGGGGCATCTGAAATACACATACATCAAACAAAGGTACAATTGGGTGAAAAGGTGGCTGAATATATAATCCACTCTGAAGAAAATAAGATGGAGAACGAAATATTCTGCTTTCCTCACTGACCAGAGCAAGGGCTGCTTTCACTTGAAAGTGAGAGAAAGCAAGGCCTGGAGGTGTGGGAAAAGCTGAGCTAGGGCAGAGACATTCAAGCCAAGGAGAGAGTGTGACTGCAGCTCAGCCCATGCTGAGCTAATGCCAGTAGCAGAGCCCGGCAGAGGTGGGCGAGCAGTTGCCTTGTTTACTCCTGGTATCCCAGTCAGCGAGCATGGGCAGTGTGTGAATGGATCCACCTGGTGCTTTGGGCGTGGGTGCCCACATTCCCGGATGGAGGGGCTGGGTCACAGACTTTCAGTAGTAACCCTCTGTGTGGGTTGTGACCATAGTTTCTGAATAATCCAGGCTTCCCAAACAACAATGTATAGGAAGTGCATGAAGGTCAGCTTCTCTACACCCATACCTGTGTGGGCATGGCACCTCCACCAGCCATACAGGCTAACTAAGCAGACTCCTGGGAAATAGAACTGCAGAATTGGTGGGGGTGAAGGGCATGCAGGCAGCTTTCAGACAACTTCTGGAGAGCAGACCTGTGGAGTTCTGAAACATACTAGACATGTCTGGTGGCTCATAGAAAGACACCTGCAAGGCAATCGGCTCTCAGCCCTGCCTGATTACACTGGTGGTTCTGGCTGGCAAAGCCTTACTCAGAACCCTGCATTGAGTGGGGATAGAGGGGGCCATTTGGCAGCTCTTAGGGCCTCTTGCTCTCCAGGCAGTGGCTGGGGAAATTTCACAGGTGGGTCCCCAGGCTGCTGGTTCAGGAAAGAGAGATTTGGAAAATGGATTCTCCCATTGACGGAGCCTGCAAATGCTAGCAAACCCCACCTACCAAAGGGACTGACGCCTAGTTTATATCATCACCATAGCAACACAATAGCAAATCTATGCCTAAGAGTGCCACAGGGGCAGAACCTGGGGTACAGCTCAACCAGGCAAAAAGGGAGAGAAAAAAGAAAAACAAAGAAGATAACTGCTCAAAACCAGGAAAAATCCACAGTCTTTATAACTTCTTCCATTTTTTTGGTTGAATTTTTATCTTTTTATTTTCCTTCCACCTTGGTCGTTTTATTCTTTTCTTGTCATTTTGAACATTATTACCCATAGGTGTTACATTTTTTATTCTTTTTTTTTTCTATGAGTGTTACATTCCAAGAAAATTAACTCAATTTTTTTCTCTTTTTTTGTTTCTTATTGTCTCTTTGACTTTTTCTTTCATTCGAATCTCACCCAGAAACAAATTATTTTATTCTGGATTCAAACATTTTCTTTGTGGCCTTTTGTATGCTTTTATTTTGCTTTTTATCTGTTTAGCATTTCCCCCAACTCTGGGTCTCCATTCTATAGTTTTTGTGCCACTGACTACAATAGAATTTTTTTTCACTATATTTTTTTCTTTTTTCTTTTTTTTCTTTTCTCTTACACTATTTCTCTCATTCGACCATCATTTACAAAAAAAAATTATTTAATTCTTGATTCAAATTTATTCCTTGTGGCATTTTGTGGGTTCTTGCCTCGTTTTCTGCCTCTTGGTCACCCCCCCCCCAAGCCAGGCCCACCATTCTATGTATTTTTGTTCCAATTAGCAAAATAGAATTTTCATTGCATTTTCTCAAAAAAATTTTTTTTATAAACTCTTATTAGTGTTATTAACAATACCACTCTCCAATGCCATTAAAGAAAAAAAAATCAAATATCATGGATATAAAAGACAGTGATGTAGCTCAGAAAAATGTGAAAAAAATTATAGAAAAAAATTTTAATACCTTAGAAACCTTGGAGTTAAATGACAGAGAATTTAAAATTGAAGTCCTAAAAATACTCAATGATATACAAGACAGAACAGAAAGGCAACTTAGGGAACTCAAAAAACAATTCAATGAACAGAGAGAATACTTATGAAGAAAATCTAAACTATTAAAATGAATCAAACAGAGATGAAAAACTCAATTCATGAACTGAAAAACGAGGTAATAAGCTTAGCCAATAAAACAGGCCAGATAAAGGAGAGAATTAGTGATATAGGAGACAGGCAACTAGAGATACTACAGAGAGAAGAGGAGAGAGACTCACAAATTTAAAAAAAAATGAGAAAGCCCTACAGGAATTGTCTGACACCATCAGAAAGAGCAACATAAGAAAAATGGGTATGTCAGAAGGAGAAAAGAGAGAAAATGGAGTGGAGAACATATTCAAACAAATAATAAATAAGAACTTTCCAAGCCTGTGGAAAGAACTAAAGCCTCAAATTCAAAAGGCAGAGAGAACACTGAGTCATATTAACCCTAACAAACCTACTCCAAGGCACATCATAATGAAATTGGCACAAACCAATGACAAAGAAAAAATTCTCAAGGCATCCAGGGAAAAGAAGAATACAACACATAAAGGAAGGCCCATTAGATTATAAACAGATTTCTAAGCCATAAACTCTACAAGCTAGAAGGGATTGGACCCCAATATTTAAAGTTCTGAAAGAGAGGAACTTCCTGCCAAGTATACTATACCCATCAAAGCTATCCATCAAGTACGAAGGAGAAATAAAAACATTCACAGATAAAAAAATATGAGAAAATTTATCACCGGAAAACCCCCAATTCAGGATATACTAAAGGGGTTTTCTGACCACACACACAAAAAAAAAAACAAAGAAAACTACAAGTAAAAGACCCATCAAGATCGCAATAAAAACAAGATTAATCTGTGACAAAAAAAAAAAAAAGGGAAGAGGACAAAGATTAACAATAGCAAAGGAGGATAAAGTACAGAAGCACTCATGAGATAATGTACTACAATGAACATGATATGTATGCTTTCCATTACTTAATGGTAACCACTCCTGAAATAATCCAACACAAAAGTACATGGCTTGAAAGAAGAGAAAACAGAGAAAAGAAGTATGGATTACAATCAAACAAAAACAAATGATTGAAAAATATAAGGGAAGAACCAAACAAGATTCAAAACTATCAGAAAGCAATATATAAAATGGCAATAAGAAACCCTCAATTGTCAATAATTACACTAAACATAAATGGATTAAACTCACCAATAAAAAGACACAGAGTAGCAGAATGGATTAAAAAAATCCAAATGTATGCTGCTTACAAGAAATACATCTAAGCTACAAGGATAAAAACAAATTCAAAGTAAAAGGTTGGAAAACAATACTCCAAGCAAACACCATACAAAAAAAAGCAGGTGTAGCAATACTCATATCTAACAATGCTGACTACAAGATAGCAAAGGTAATCAGAGACAAAAATGGTCATTTCATAATAACAAAGAGGATATTAAATCAAGAAGACATAACACTTCTTAATATATATGTACCAAACCAAGGAGTACCAAAATATATAAGACAGCTCCTGACTGACCTAAACACAAAAATCGACAAAAATACAATCATACTTGGACACCTTAATACACCACTGATGGCTCTAGATCATTCATCCAAAAAGAAAATCAATAAAAAAATATGGACCTTAAATGAAACACTAGAACAATTGGATATGATAGACATCTACATGACATTTCATCCCAAAGTGCCAGAGTATACATTGTTCTCTTGTACACATGGAACATTCTCAAGAATTGACCATATGTTGGACTACAAAAATAACATCAACAAATTCAGAAAGATTGAAATCATACCAAGCATATTTTCTGATCATAAAGTCTTGAAACTAGAATTCAACTGCAAAAAAGAGGTAAACAAACCACAAAAATGTGGAAACTAAACAACATACTTTTAAAAAATGAGAGGGTGAAAGAAAAATAAGTGCAGAGATCAAAAGATACATACAGGGAAATGAAAATAACAATACAACATATCAGAAACTCTGGGATGCAGCAAAAGCAATAACAAGAGGGAAGTTCATATCACTTCAGGCATATATGAACAAACAAGAGAGAGCCCAAGTAAACCACTTAACTTCACATATTAAGAAACTAAAAAAAGAAAAACAAAGACAACCATAAACAAGCAGAAAAAAGAAAATAATAAAAATCAGAGCAGAAATAAATGAAATAGAAAACAGAAAAACTATAGAAAAAATTAATAAAACAAGGAGCTGGTTCTTTGAAAAGATCGACAAAATTAACAAACCCTTGGCAAAACTCACCAAGAAAAAAAAAGAAAGGACTCACATAAATGAAATCCAAAATGAAAGAGGAGAAATCACCACAAATATAATAGATATACAAAGAATTATTGTAGAATACTATGAAAAATAATATGCCCCCTAATTTAACAATCTAGAAAAAATTAATAAATTCCTAGAACAATACAATCTTCCTAGACTTAGTCATGAAGAAGTAGAAAGCCAAAAAAAAACCCCCCCATAAGCAGGAGGAAATAGAAACAACTATTAAAAATTTTCCCCAAAATAAAAGTGTAGGGCCAGACGGCTATGCTAGTGAATTCTATCAAACATTCAAAGAAGACTTAGTTTCTATTCTACTCAGTCTTCCAAAAAATTGAAGAAGAAGGAATACTACCAAACACATTTTATGATGCCAACATAACCCTCATACCAAAACCTGGCAAAGACAACACAAAAAAAAGAAAACTACAGACCAATATCTCTAATGAATACAGATGCTAAAATACTAAACAAAATACTAGCAAATGAAATACAACAACAAATTAATAAAATAATACATCATGTGGGATTGATCTAGTGGGATTCATCCCAGAATCACAAGGATGGTTCAACATACATAAAACGGTTAACGTAATACACCATATCAACAAAACAGAAAACAAAAATCATATGATGTTATCAATAGATGCAGAAAAGACATTTGATAAAATACAACATCATTTTATGTTTAAACACTCAACAAAATGGGTATAGAAGAAAAATATCTCAACATAATATAGGCCATCTATGATAAACCATCAGCTAACATCATATTAAATGGCATAAAACTGAGGACTTTTCCCATAAAATTAGGATCAAGCCAAAGTTGTCCACTCTTTCCACTCAACAACAAACAAGCAAACAATCCAATAAAAAAAATGGGAAGAGGAAATAAACATACACTTCTGCCAAGAAGAAATACAAATGGCCAAAAGATATATGAAATGATGCTCATCTTTATTAGCTATTAGAAAAATGCAAATCAAAACTAAAATGAGATACCACCTTACATCTATTAGATTAGTTATTATCAACAAGACAGGTAATAACAAGTGTTGGAAAGACTGTGGAGAAAAGGGAACCCTCATCCATTGTTAGTGGGAATGCAAAGTAGTACAATCACTATGGAAGAAAGTATGGTGGTTCCTAAAAAAACTAAAAATAAAACTACCATATGACCCAGCAATCCCTCTACTGGAAATATACCCCTATAACTCAAAAATATTGGTATGTAAAAAGACATATGCAGCCCCCTGTTCATTGCAGCATTGTTCACAGTGGCCAAGACATGGAAACAACCAAAAAGCCCTTCAATAGATGACTGGATAAAGAAGATGTGGTACATATATACTATGGAATAATACCCAGCCATAAGAAATGATGGCATGAGGCCCTGGCTGGTTGGCTCAGTGGTAGAGCATCGGCCTGGCATGCAAGAGTCCCGGGTTTGATTCCCGGCCAGGGCACACAGTAGAAGCGCCCATCTGCTTCTCCTTCCTCTCTGTCTCTCTCTTCCCCTCCTACAGCCAAGGCTCCACTGGATCAAAGTTTGCCCGGGCGCTGAGGATGGCTCTGTGGCCTCTGCCTCAGGCACTAGAATGGCTCTGATTGCGGCAGAGCGACACCCCAAGATGGGCAGAGCATCACCCCTGGTGGGCATGCTGAGTGGATCCCGGTCGGGTGCATGTGGGAGTCTGTCTGATTGTCTCCCCATTTCCAGCTTTGGAAAAATAAAAATAAATAAAAATAAAAGAAATGATGACATCAGATCATTTACAACAGCATGGATGGACCTTGATAACTTTATACTAAGTAACATATGTAAATCAGAAAAAACTAAAAACTATTTGATTCCATACATAAGTGGGAGATAAAAATGAGACTCAAGAACATGGACAAGACTGTGGTGGTTACTTGGGGTGAAGAGGGGAAGTAAGGGTGTGGGAGGAGTGGAGGGTCACAATAAAAAAAAAACAGATAGAAGGTGACAGAAGACTATATGACTTTGGGTGAATAGTATGCAGCATAATTAAATGTCAAAATAACCTAAAAATGTTTTTTGTGAACCTATGTACCCTGATTGATTAATGTCACCACATTAAAATTAATAAAAAAGAAGCTATATAAAGCTCAAATAAACAACTTAATTCTGCATCTAAAAGAACTAGAAAAAGAACTGCAAGTAAAGCCCAGAGGTTGTAGAAAGTAGGAAATAATAAAGATCAGAGCAAAATAAATTACATAGAGACTAAAAAACAATACAGAGGATCAATGAAAAAAGGAGCTGTTTCTTTGAAAAGGTATACAAGATATATATATACATAAGATATATAGTTTTTGTTAAGAATTTTTTATCATTATTAATTTTAATGGGGTGACATTAATAAATCAGGTTACACATGTTAAGAAAAAACATTTTTCTGATTCACTTATTTCATTCCATATAATGTTATCAAGATCCATCCATGTTGTTGTAAATGATCCAATGTCATCATTTCTTATGGATGAATAGTATTCCATAGTATATATGTACCACATCTTCTTTATCCAGTCATCTATTGAAGGGCTTTTTGGTTGTTTTTATGTCTTGGCCACTGTGAACAATGCTGCAATGAACATGGGGCTGCATGTGTCTTTTTGTACCAATGTTTTTGAGTTTTGTGGGTATATACCCAGTAGGGGGATTTCTGGGTCATATGGTACTTCTATTTTTAGTTTTTTGAGGAACCACCATACTTTCTTATTAAAAATTTTAAATGGGGCCTGACCTGTGGTGGCACAGTGGATAAAGCATCGACCTGAAAATGCTGAGGTCGCCGGTTTGAAACCCTGGGCTTTCCTGGTCAAGGTACATATGGGAGTTGATGCTTCCAGCTCCTCCCCACCTTCTCTCTCTGTCTCTCTCTCCTCTCTCTCTCCCTCTCTGTCTCTCTCTCTCTCTTCTCTTTTCTCTAAAATGAATAAATAAAAAAATCTAAAAAAACAATTAAAAAAAAATTTTAAATGGGAGAGATTCCAAGATGGCAATGAAGTAGTCAGACATTCCAACTGCCATCTCCCAGGACCAAATTGGATTACAACTTTAATTAAGAACAATCATCTTGAAAAATCAACTTTGGACTGAACAAAGAGGAGTCTATAACTAAGGATCACTGAAGAAGCCACACCAAGACTTGTAGGAAGGGAAGAGACACAGAGGAGACTGCCTCACTCCCAAGAGCAAGCTGGAGTGGAGAGACAATAGGATCTCTCACAACAGGGAGAGTTGCCCTGAGAAGTATAGGTCCTTAGCCCCAGGCCCAGAGTCCCAGAGCCTATAAGAGGCACCCACACAGCATTTGAAGGTGAAAAGAGCCATATTTCTGTGTGCAAGGAAGAGACAATTCTCTCATAGATGCAGGCTCCTTCTTAAAGGGTCTGCACAGAAAATCTTGTTTACAGCCACTTACCCTGTGCTCCAGTGAAGGAAAAACTGAGAGGACTAAAGTTGCATGAGGAGAGTGTAAAGTTGGAGGCCCAGGGAGAGACACCGTGGGGGACAGCCACTAGAACCCCTGTGCTGAGTCATTTTCCAATACTGAAGTCTCCAGCTTTCTTGGGTGGAGCAGTCCCCTTTGAGTGAGTGACATCAGCCTGGGGCAGAGCAACTGCTATACCCCTGGGAGTCTCTCCAGCCCCAATTATGGAGAACAGGTTGTGCCGAGAAGCCAGGGAGCAGGGGCATGTCAGTGACTCAGTTTTCTGTTATTGAGGACAGACTTTCCCCCACACACTCCTGAGTCTAAGACTGACAATTCCACCTCACAGGAGACTCAGTAGAAACTGTCCAGAATGCAGGCTGATCACATCTCTGGGTCTCAAAAATCACACCCACTGAACTCCTGGGAACACACCCTACTGAGGTCTGTGAAAAAAAGTGTGGACAGACTCACACCTGGGGCTGAGAGGTGGAGCCACACCCACCACCCTTTCTAATCCCTGAATTGCCATAGGCTCTAGACTCTATCAGAGGTTTTTTTCTGTGGCTGATCCCAACAAGCAGCCAGCAGACAGAGGTTACAGGATACAGGACTCAGGAAACCATGGCTTTTTAAGTGGGTCTTTCCCCAGGGCCAGTGTGGATAAAAGCCAGCCTCTGTGTGCAGTTTGGTATTTTCATGTGCACCTGGTCCTAGTAGAGGTAGCCACACTCTGGATTGCTTGTAGCTCCAAGAAACGTACTCAGGGCCAGTAATGGGCAGTGTCTTCCACTGGTCTGCACTGGGTCCTTACCAAGGATGCCCAGGGCTGGCACATCCAGTGGCCATGTGCCGAGAGCATCAGTTCAGGACCTAAAAACCCTTGTTGGAGTGGTATTCTAAGGAAGGGTTTCTCACACCTGGCCTAACTGAGATGGTTCAGTTCTCTGTGATCAGCACCAACACAGCAGCTCATGGGCATTTGATAGGGTAGAGCTTCACAGTCAGCCAGCCAGAATGCTGGATATCCTGCCCTGATAGGCTAGATTTCACAGGGGGGGGAGGGAAAGAGGCTTGGAGTATGGATATTTAACATGTGGGACCCTGTGAGTCTATTATTGGATGTGGTTGAGGGGCTTAGCCATTTTTTGGGGGTGGCACAGTCAGCCCCAGGAGAAGACTCTCTCAGTCTTCCTCCCTGAGATCAGGGCCTTACCAGCTGTAAGAACTTCTGCAGAGCAAATTGTTGGTCACACTTGATCTGAACCAACTACTCACCTTGTTGGGGAGAAATAAAATTTGAGTATTCAGCAGTGGCTGAGGGATTAGACTCTGGAGTAGGAGCCACATTCCCTGTACTGAGCTATTGAACAAGAGACCTCTAAAGTAGAGGATCCCACTAACATCGTATTCCCAACCTCAGTTGCCCTAACACTGTTGTGCTTGTATAGCTTACAACCTATAGAAGGGTTGGTTGGGTGAGGCCAGTCAGGGCACACACTACAGTTTTTCTACAGAAGACTTTGTGAGAAGACCAGGCAGCTGCAAGAGAAGGTAGAGCAATTGGAAAGTGGAGGCAAATATTACAGAACTTGGAGCTTTTACAGAGCTGCTGTTATTTCTAAGTAGGAGAAAGCTGATCCTTATACAGGGGTTGGCCCTCCCACACTACCCAGGTACAGAAAATGCAGACACAGACAGTGAACAGAGCAGTAGCTGCAGACAGATTTTCCGTAGTGAGTTACAAACAATGACTGATGCCAACCCAAGAAGATCTAGAACCAACACAACTGATAATGGGTGGCAGACAGTATCAACCCTAGACTAGAGAAGTCTAGCAGGCACCAGACACTGTAGAGAATAAATATGCCCAAGAGGACAAAAATAGCATAGTGTGCAATACACATGATCAAGATTAACCCTTAGAGCCAACCAGTCTGAAGGAATAACTGTACCCATGAAAAGACCAACTGCATTCAATACTCACACACAGCAGGAGGAAAAATAGTACCCTCAAGAAGCATTCCTATAACAAAAAAAGGTGACCTGGATGTAAGTACCATTGAGGCCAGTTTCCTCATAAAGACATCACAAAAATTTCAAAGTCAGACAGTGCTATCTAATACACAGACAAAATAGGCAGACAAAGAAATGTGACCCAAATAAATCAACAAGAGAAATCCCCAGAAACAGAATTAAATGAAATGGAAGTAACCAAACTACCAGATGTAGAGTTTAAAATAATAATTTTTAGGATGCTCAAGGATCTTAGAGGAGAAATAGATGGATATAATAAACACCTAATTAAAGAGATAATAAGCATCAAAAAAGACATTGAAATTATATAAAATAACCAGTGAGAAATGACAAATACAATATCAGAAATGAAGACAGCAGTAGAAAGAATCAACAGCAGGCTGGATAAAGCAGAGGATTGAATAGCAATTTAGAAGACCAGATAAACGTAAGCACAGAAGTAGAGTAGAAAAATGAAAAGAGGCACAAAAAAGACAGAGGAAACTCTAAGAGAGTTTTGTGACAACATGAAGAGAAATAACATCCACATCATAGGAGTCCCTGAAGGAGAAGTGAACAAACAGGGGATAGAGCATCTGTTTGAAGAAATCACAGCTGAAAACTTCTCTAAATTGATGAAGGAAAAAGTCACATAAGTTCAAGAAACACAGAGAGTCTCATTAAAGAGAAATTTAAGAGGACCCAAGACAAATTGTAATGAAAATGCCAAAGTTAAGAGACAAAGAAAGAATTCTAAAAGCTGCAAGAGAAAAGCAGTTAATTGCCTACAGAGGAGCCCTCATGAGAATGATATTTGACTTCTCAATAGAAACATTTGAAGCCAGGAGAGATTTAGAAGAAGTATTTGAAGTGATGCAAAACAGAAACCTACAAACAAGACTACTTTATCCAACAAGGCTATTGTTTAAAATTGAAGAAGATATTAAAAGCTTCCCAGAACAGTAACAACAACAAAACTCAAGGAATTCATTACAACCAAACCAGCACTGCAAGAAATGTTAAGGGGCTTGCAGTAAAAAGAGCAAAGGAAAAATAAAAGAAATCAAGAAGAAAAGGATTGTATATTTAAAAATAAAATGGCAATAAATAACTACATGTCAATAATAACTTTAAATGTAAATGGATTAAATGCTCTAATCAAAAGACATACAGTAGGTGCATAAATAAGAAAACAGGATCCATACATATGCTGTTTGCAAGAGACCAACCTCAGGAAAAAAAGATACACAAGGACTGAAAGTAAAGGGATGGAAAAAAGTATTTCACGCAAATGGAAATGAAAAAAAAAGGTGGTGTAGCAATAATTATATCTGAAAAAAATAGCCTTTAAAATAAAGGATATAGTAAGGGATAAAGAAGGTCACTACATAATAATAAAAGGAGCAATCCCACAAGAGGATACAACCATTGTAATTATTTCTGAGCCTAATATAAGAACATCTAAATATATAAAGCAGATTTTGATGGACATAAAGGATGAGATAAACAGCAATACAATAATAGTAGGGGATTTTAATACCCCACTAACATCAATGGATAGATCCTCCAGACAGAAAATTAATGAAGAAACAGCTGCCTGAAATGAAACACTAGATCACCTGGATTAATTGCTATATTCGGGGCCTTTCCCCACAAAGCAGCAGAGTATACATTCTTTTCAAATGCTCAGGGTACATTATCTATGAGAGACTACATGGTAGGACAAAAAACAAGTTTAAATAAATTTAAGAAGATTGAAATCATATCAAGCATCTTTTCTTATTACAATGGCATGAAACTAGAAATCAACTACAATAGAAAAACTGAAAAAAATTCAAACACTGGGAGGCTAAATAGCATGATATTAAATAACAAACAGGTTAACAATGAAATCAAGGAAGAAATAAAAAATTCCCTTGAAACAAATAAATATGAACATTCAACTCAAAATTTATGGGACACACAAAAGCTGTCTTGAGTGGGAAATTTATAGCATTACAGGCATACCTTAAGAAGTAAGAAAAAGCTCAAATACTCAAATAAACAACTTAACTTTGCATCTAAAAGAACTAGAAAAGAAAAAAACAAATAAAGCCTAGGGGAACAAGAATGAAGGAAATAATAAAAATCAAAGTGGAAATAAATAATAAAAAGGCTAAAAAACATACAAAGGATTAATGAAACCAAGAGCTAGTTCTTTAAAAAGTTAAACAAGATTGACAAACCTTTAACCAGACTCATCAAGAAAAAAAGAGGACTCAAATAAATTAAATTAGAAATGAAAGTAAAGAAGTAACAATCAATGCCCTAGAAATACAAAGGATTGTAAGCAAACACTATGAAGATCTATCTATATGCCAAAAAATTGGACAACCTAGGTGAAATAGATTAATTCCTAAAAACACACAATCTTCCAAAATTCAACCTAGAAGAATCAGAATACCTAAACAGTCTAAAACAGTCTAATTACAACAAATAAAATTGAAACAGTTATCAAAAACTCCCAGCAGCCTGATCAGGCACACTGGATAGAGTATCAGACTGGGATACAGAGGACCCAGATTTGAAACCCTGAGGTCACTGGCTTGAGCATAAGCTCATCTAGTTAGAGGAAGGCACACCAGCTTGAGCTGAAGATTGCTGGCTTGAGCAAGAAGTCATTCAGTCTGCTGTAGCCCCCTGGTCAAGGCATATATGAGAAAACAATCAATAAAAAACTAAGGTGACGCAATGAAGAATTGATGCTTCTCATCTCTCCCTCTCCCTTCATGTCTGTCTGTCCTTATCTGTCCTTCTCTCTATCTTTCTCTGTCACTATTACAAAAAACAAACAAACAAAAAACTCCCAGCAAACAAAAGTCTTAGACTGGATGGCTTCACAGGCGAATTTTACCAAACATTAAAAAAAACAACAACAACAAAAAAAACTGATCTTTATCCTTCTCAAGCTATTTTAAGAAACTCAAAAGGAGAAAAGAGTTTCAAGCTCCTTTTATGAGGGAAGCATTATCTTCATTCCAAAACCAAGTAAAGACACTACAAAGAAAGAAAACTAATAGGCCAATATCCATGATGAACATGCTAAAATCTTCAGCAAAATATTAGCAAACCAGATCCAGCAATACATTAAAAAATCATACATCATGATCAAGTGGGATTTATTCTGGGGAGGAAAGGATGGTACAATATTCACAAATCAATAAATGTGATTCATCACATAAAAAAAGGAAGAATAAAAATCACATGATTATATCAATAGATGCAGGGAAAACATTTGATAAAATCCAGCACCCATTTACATTCAAAACTCTCAGCAAAGTGGGAATATAGGGAACATACCTCAACATAATAAAGGCCATCTATGACAAAATGACAGCCAAAATCATACTCAATGGGAAAAAATGAAAAGCAATCCCCTTAAGATCAAGAACAAGGATGGGGTTCCCCTTTTAATCACTTTTATTGAACATAGTTCTGGAAGCCCTAGCCACAGCAATCAGACAAGAAGAAGAAATAGAAGTCATCCAAACTTGAAGAGAAGAATTAAAACGATTATTATTTTCTGATGACATGATACTGTATTTAGAAAACTTTAAAGTCTCAGTCAAAAAGCTACTAGACCTGATAAATGAATTTGGCAAGGTGGCAGGCTATGAAATTAATATTCACAAACCAGTGCCATTTTTTTTTAAATTATTTTCTTTTTTTTAATTTTATTTATTTTTTTTAGAGAGGAGAGAGAGGGAGAGAGAGAGACAGAGAGAAAGAACAAGGAGAGAGAGACAGAGAGAGAGAAGGGGGGAGGAGCTGGAAGCATCAACTCCCATATGTGTCTTGACCAGGCAAGCCCAGGGTTTCAAACTGGTGACCTCAGCATTTCCAGGTTGATGCTTTATCCACTGCACCACCACAGGTCAGGCCAACCAGTGCCATTTTTATTTGCCAACAATAAACTGTCTGAAAGAGGCATTAAGAAAACAATTTCCTTCTCTATTTCAACACAAAAAAATTAATTACCTAGGAGTAAATTTAACCAAGGAAGTGAGAGACTTGTACTCGAAAATTTATAAGACATTGAAAAAAAATCAAGGAAGATACAAACAAGCAGAAAATATACCATGTTCATGGATAGAAAGAATAAACATCATTAAAATGTCTATATTACACAAAGCAATCTATAAGTTCAATGCAATACCCATTAAAATACTAATGGCATACTTCAAAGATATAGAAAAAATATTCCAAAAATTTATATGGAACTATAAAAAGAACATGAATAGCCTCAGCAATCTTGAAAATGAAGAGTAAAGTGGGAGGTATCACACTTCTTGAAATCAAGTTATACTACAAGGCCATTGTACTCAAAATAGCATGGTACTGGCATTAGAACAGGCAAATCAATGGAACAGAACAGAGAACCCAGAAATAAACCCACGCCTTTATGATCAAGTGAAAAAAGAGGTAAGAGCATATAGTGGAGTAAAGATAGTCTTTTTAATAAATGGTGTTGGGGAAATTGGACAGGTACTTTCAAAAAAATAAAACTAGACCACCACCTTATACCGTTCACAAAAATAAACTTAAAATGGTTCAAAAACTTAAAATTAAGTTGCAAACCCATAAACATCTTGGAAGAAAACATAGGCAGTAAATTCTCTGCTATCTCTCATAGCAATATTTTTGCCAATTTATCTTCACAAGCAAGTAAAATAAAAGACAAAATAAACAAATGGGACTATATCAAACTAAAAAGTCTTTGCACAGTGAAAAACACCATTAACAAAATAAAAGGCAACCCACTTAATGAGTGAACATATTCACTGATATGTCTGATAAAGGATTTATAACCAAAATGTATAAAGAACTTCTAGAACTCAACACCAGGAAGGTAAACAATCCAATTAAAAAGTGGGCAAAGAAATTGAATGGATACTTCTCCAAAGAGGACATAGACATGGCCAATAGGCACTTGAAAAAATGTTTAATGGCACTAGTCATCAGAGAAATGTAAATTAAAACCACAATGGGATATCACCTTAGACCTGTCAGAATGGTGCTCATTAACAAATCAACACACAATAAGTGCTGGTGAGGGTGTGGAGAAAAGGGAACCCTCTTGCAGTGCTGGTGGGAATACAGAATTGTGCAGCCACTGTGAAAAACAGTATGGAATTTCCTCAAAAAATTAAAAAGGAACTGCCTTTTGACCCAGCTATTCCACTATTAGGAATATATTCTAAAAATACCAAATCACTGATTCAAAAGAAGATATGCACCCACATGTTTATGGCATCATTGTTTACAATAGCCAAGATCTGGAAACAGCCCAGGTGTCCATAAGTGAATGAGTAGATTAAAAAGCTGTGGTACATATACACAACAGAATACTATGCGGCCATGAAAAAAAAAGAAAATTTTACCTTTACAAAGGCATGAATGAATTTCATGATTATTATGCTAAGTGAACAAGCCAGGCAGAGATAGGCAATATCATATAATATCACTTATATGTAAAATCTAATGAACAAAGTAAACTGAAGAATGGAATATAGGCAGAAGTGGGGTTACAGTGACCAGAGTGACAGCAATCAGAGGGAAGGGGGATGAGGGAAAGAGATCAGATAAGGTGAAGGGATTAATAAAATTATATAAACATAACACATAGATACTGATAACAGGACAGCAAATCCCAGAGGAAATGGGGGTGAAAGTTAGGGGGAGAGGGGCAAAGGGGGTGTAAATAAGGACAGGGAGGAGAGAGATGAGGGTGTTATATTTAGTGGGTCACTTGAATCCACGTTAAAACAATAAATAAAAATTAATAAAAATTTAAAAAATATTAAAAAAGAATTTTAAAAGACATTAATCAAATTTAAACTAGTAGTAATAAATACTTATCTAGACCACCTCGTTAAAAAAAACAACAACAAAAAAAACCATTTGGCATAGTTTTGTATTTTAGTGCCAATAGGGAGAGAGAACGCTTCAATGAGTTTTATGTTGGGGACAGTGGAATAACCAGCACAGCGTTCTCCCATGTGTGAATAGGAACTCCCATCCATGAACCAAGTCTGATCTGCCTCAGTTAGAGTGGTGTCTGTCAGATGTGAAAATGAGGTAAAAAGTAAGAGAGTAGGAGGTTAGTGGATCCTGAAAGGTTTGGCATGTCCCCAGGGGTAGTATGGAAAGTAAGGGTAGCATGTAGCTTAGACAGGATGTCTCATCTAAGGAGTGATGTGCGATATGAGAGCAAAATTAAAAAGGCATGGGTAAAGGTCTGTGTCCCTAAAGAGCAGGACAGAGGAGAAGTGGAACAGTGCTGGGAGATCTGGCTGTTAATTTCCATAACCAAGATACCCGAGTCCCTTAAGGCAGTGGTCTCCAACCTTTTTGGGGCCACGGACCGGTTTAATGTCAGAAAATATTTTCATGGACCGGCCTTTAGGGTGGGACGGATAAATGTATCACATGACCAAGACAAACGTCAAGAGTGAGTCATTTTTTAAAAATAAAACATCTTTCAGACTTACATATAAATAAAACAGAAATAATGTAAGTTATTTATTCTTTCTCTGTGGACCAGTACCAAATGGCCCATGGGCTGGTACTGGTCTGCAGCCCGGGGGTTGGGGACCACTGACTTAAGGGACCTCTATATTCAGGCAAAGCAGAGTAGGTTGTCCCTGTGTCAATGAGAAAAGAAATATGCCTGCTGCTACCATCAAGGTTACCCAAGCTCAAAGATTTGATGAGCACTGGGGCATTCCTCCTTCAGCCCCTCCAGTCTTCAGCAGCCAGGGCTTTCAGCTCCAGAAAGGAGGGGCCAGCCAGTCTAGAAAGGGATGGGGTCTTACCTAAAGAGGTCTGATCACAGTCTGACTTCCAATGGGGCCCACTGCAAAGGGGGCAATGCTTTGGGGGCTGGACTGGATTAGGGGCCCTTGCTGGCCCAGTGACCTTCATTGCCACACTTGAGGCAGATGCCAAGTGGGATATTATTGTTATTTTGGCCCTTGGCCTGAGAGGTCTGTTTTGACCATTTCAGAACTGTTGGCTGCCCTGGTCCTGCGGGTCCTAGATAGAAGCAGCAAGTAACTGCTATTCAGCTACTTTCTGTTTCTTTCCCTCCTCATCTCAGTTAATAAAGACCTTAATGGCCAATTTTAAGAGATTCCATTGAGAGATTTGAAGACCATCCTCTAACGTCTGTAATTTGCACTGAATGTTGGACATGGACTGGGAAATGAAATTCATGTGAAGGAACTGTCGCCCTTATGTGCCAGAGGGGTTTAAGGTGGTATATCTCTGAAGGGCCTCCAAGAGGTGCAAGAGGAAGAGAACAGGATTTTCAGTGGGGTGCTGAATAGGGAGGGGTCTCTGGTTGTGACGGGGTGAGTCCTGGGCTTCAGGAGGTTGAGAAGCAGAGTGAGCAGAAGGAGGAGGCATGGCTGGGGGTCTTTGATAGACAGAATCAAAAGAAGAAACACTATAAGGGTCCTCCAGAGCAGGAGAATCTTTCCATTTTTAAGTGGAGAAGAAATAGTTGAGAGGGAGAGAGTGGGTAAAATTGCTGTTTTAAGCTTGCTCATAGGTTTACTGGCTTCAAGCCCTTTGTGCATATAGTGCACAAGCACATGACAGCACTATTGTAAGGATGTACATCCTTCCCCTCAGGGGTAATAAGGAGATCCTGCCCCACTGCTGAGAGGTGCGGCTGGTTTTCTTTTTTTCCTCCCTGATCCTTTGCCCTCCACTGTGAAAAGCAGGTTGCTGCTTTTCTCTTTGTTTCCTTTTTGGCTTGCCTTTTTTGCTGAGATGCCAATAAGTTGGAATGGTCCACTATCCTCTGGCTTTGCTGTTTCTTTACCATCTGCCCAAATTCAGTGAGAACCTGCATGACCACTGCGGTGGCCACTGGTCTTACAGAGAGCAAGAAACAAAGAGAGGTGTTTGTGACCTTACTGGAAAAGATGCCTGGACATAGGGGATCTCGGACTACTCTTTGTTTTACTGGAAGAAATTATTAAGGTCAGTCAGAACGTTAAAATCAAAAGTGCTATTTTAGGCCACTTGGACAAAATGTTGAGTTTATACTGAGGCCAATTGGTATTACAGTAGAAAATAAGGTACTTTGGCCTGAGATCCTGGACTAAGCCCAGGATCTGGGGTTTTTTAAGAGACAGTCTAGAGCAGTGGTCCCCAACCTTTTTTAGACCACAGACCGGTTTAATATCAGAAAATATTTTCATGGACCGGCCGTTAGGGTGGGTCGGATAAATGAATCACGTGACTGAGTCAAGCGTCAAGAGTGAGTCTTAGACAGATGTAGCAGAGGGAATCTGATCATTTTTAAAAAATAAAACATTATTCAGACTTAAATATAAATAAAACAGAAATAATGTAAGTTATTTATTCTTTCTCTGCGTACCGGTACCAAATGGCCCACGGACCGGTATCTGTCTGCTGCCTGGGGGTTGGGGACCACTGGTCTAGAGGCATCATTTTGGGGATGGCTGACTGACAGTTCCTCATGTGTGGTGGGTGAGTATCTAGCAGTCTACAATGAGGGAATGAACCATCCTGGACAGTAGAGTGAGCATTCACAAGGCAGGTGTACCTGCTGTCTTAGGGCCACTAGAAATGGAAGCTGGCTGCTTTCCAGGCATCCATGTACAGCAGTCCAATCTAGGTAAATGCCTGGAACCACTCCTGACAAATGTTGGATTTTTAGAACCATGCAAGATGGTAGAATTAAAAACACAGGAGGGGTTAGAAAGTTCCCACTTATAGAGTCGCTAGATTCAGTCACCTAAATGTGATTGTTGCCTGGTGTGGATGTGGTGAGGCAAAATAAGGGAGTGGTAGTCCATCCCAGTGTTCAATTTTTAGTTTGTCTCCATGCATAGAATAGGAATTTTCCCTCCTGGTCAGTTCAGGAGGCGAGGCCAGAGAGTCAGGGGGAACTAGTCCTGCAACTCCATAGACAAAGAGACAGGATCCGGGGATAAGCCTGAGATAAGCTGCTGCTGCTCACTGCTCCTATGGTAGGTAACCACACCCTTCTCAGGGTCAGGGTTAGACACCTAACTAATCTCTGGCACACTCACCTCCCAGGTTTTGGCACCAGAATGAATGGCAGAAACCATGGGCCAAACCAAAAACATGAGGGTAGTGTGTTCCAAAGGGGAAGTTTATTTTAAAAATGCCTGATTGCAGGCAGGCTGAGACCAGCAAAGGGTGTCAGCCCTGAGGGAGAGATGGGACAGGGGTTATATGGATTCATCAAAGGGCCTTGGGCAAAGGCAGCTGCAAGATAACTTCTTCTATTTGTGGTTGAGAGAGGCACCACAGTTGCTCAAAATTGTCTGTACCCTAATCTAATTGTCCCTTACCAGCATCCAGCTGCAATGGAGGTCTGAGCTGGATTACTGAGTAGGCAAGTCCTTTTTCTCCTTCAGGCCTACATTGTTCTTAGAAAGATGGTGGCTGAGTAGCCATTTCACCTATCAATTTTTCCACACTATATCCAAAAGGAATAGAAGCTAAATACTTTTATATAAGTTGAGTAAAAATATTTAAATAAAACATTGCTGTTATTTTATATTTTTTTCCTGAAATGTTGATTCATAAGGCATATGGTGAGACTGACAACCAATTGTACACTACATTTTAGATTTGTGTTAAGAGGAAAAAGAAATCACAACTTTAGTGCCATTAGCTCACTCCAAGGAAAGCAAATGCCTCATGAGCATTAGAGCTTCCTTGTAATAAGCTCTGGAAAGATCTAAACAGCACTAAGCCCTCATATACTCAGCACAAATCCTGCTTAAAGTCAATGTCCTGTATTGTCCCATCTCTTAGCCTGTCATTCACACAACAGATGTGTATTGTCATCTGTAGGAAATAATCAGGTAAGAATGAAGTATACAATCAGAAATGAAAGTAGTTATTCCTATTCTAAGGAAGACACAGGTCTAGCTCCTGAGATCTCTGTTCTTTCTCTTTTTCTTTCTCCCTGACTCTCCTTTAGGGCTTCCTAGGCATTTCACTAAATCACATTTCTTTCTAAATCAAGAAAAGCTTTACAGTGTAGGCACAGCATTCTTTTAAACTTTGTAGTTAAGTCCTTGATATGTGGTATTTTTAAGGCAACATACTTAAAGTTTATGATTATGTATAAAATTAGTTTAAAAATGTAAAATGGATTTTCTAACATCCAAATTTATAGATACTTATTTTTAGTAGCTGTTAAATCTAGCCCCAGAGTCTTGATCTAATTTTTATCCCATGTGGCCCTTTCTGCAGTTGGACATGCCACATGCTAGGTTATATATTCTGAGGGCAAAGACCAGGTTTTAGATTTTCTTCTGCTTTAACTCTTTCCATATTAGGCCTGTCTCAGAAATCGAGAGACAGCCATGTAGTCATGTATCTGATCCTTTTTAGACGCTGTCGAGGTGATGTCCTAGAGGCAGGGGATACAGTGTAGAATGAGGCAGTGCTGGTGCTCTGGTGGAGCTTCTGTGTCTATGAGGAAACTAACAAGTGAGTGGGAAGGAAGTATGGTAGATGCTTTTTACAGATGTGCTGAGATTTAAAGTAGGATGGCAGGAGGGAGTGACTGGCTAGATGCTCTAGATTGCAAAAAGCTTTTGAGGGTGATGATATCTACTGTGGACACTGCTTATACCATGTGAAGATGTTTCAGGCAAAGGGGAAGATTCACAGGAAGTCCTTAAAATAGGGAAGAGCTTGGAGAATTTGAGAAACAAAAGTAAAACCATCATGCATAGAGCTTAGTGGGGAGAGATGTGATAGATAAATGAATTTACCAGAAAATTACAACTGCCCTTTTGTTGTCCCACCTGGCTGTCTGACCTCACCCTTGCTTACTAGATAATCGCCCCTGAGGCAGAAGAGTTCCAGGAAGCTGGTCAACCTGCCCCGAGAAGGAGCATTCCAGAAAGCTGAAATCGTAAAACCGTAAAAGGGAACATACCAGAACTTTTGACTCAGTACCCCCTCAGGCTCTCCAAAGCCCTATAAAATTCACCCCTAATCTGTAACCAGTGCCCTTCTCCCTGGAGAAATGCCTGGCAGGGTTCCTTTCTTTCTTTCAATAAAGCCTATTACTCTGGTCTTTTCGGACTCCCATGGATTCCAACAAGATGAAAGTGGTGTGAGATGAGTCAAAGATAAGACCCAGCTCAGGTAGAGCTTTGCAAGGACTCACTCGGAACTACCTGAAACATCTCTCTCTGATGTCAGCTAGCTTTTAAGGTTTGGGAAATACATTCATTCTCTTAGAGATCCACTTTTTCCGTTAATAGTAAGATGTCTAGCTCACATAACATTACAGGTTCAACAATACAAAATACAATACATAAAGGTCTGTTACATTTACTAGAAATTCAGTCAATTTAAGTTGGATATAATTATTTTTTTGGTGAGGCAATTAAATATTTCCTGGCAGCTACAAGTTGAACAGGATGACTACAGTGTAAGAGGAAAACTTAGGAAAGTATGCATTCAACAAAGATGAACTACACATCACTTTGTAAGTTGTAACAAAATGATCAAAATAGGTCAAAACAAAGGCCTATTTTACCTGGAGCCCTAGAATAGGGTGAGTAAATTTCTTTACTCCTTTAAATAAGAGCAAAAGGCAATAAACAACAACAAAAAAACATTTGTGTGCACAATGTTTAAAAAAAAATTATGTTTTTAAAAATTGCCTATCAGCAGTATGACCCATGACAGAAAATTTAAGTTCGTTATAATTATAAACCATTTTCATATGCTCATATGTTCATCTGAAAACTGTATATTGTGGACAAATAAATTCCTACATGAATAATAAATATAAACATGTGTTAAAATTAGGTAGCCTCCAAATCCCAGTGTTGGGGAAGAAATGTGCTTAAGGCATGGTGCAGTAATGAACCGGGTTTCATCCTACATGTCCACCACTTACCAAGATTCATGTGTCCATGAAGAAAACCTAGTGCTAAGTAAGCCAGGTCGCCTTAACTCTGCTGAGCTGGTGAGCCCCAGGAAGCTGTGGAGACCTCAGACTTTGTCCCTGTTAGTCATTCTTATATGAACCTTTTTTACTGACACAAAAGCATCTTCCTCAGTCCTGCATTATTAGGAGGGGAGTATAGTAAATTGTGAAGGTCCATAGCACTTTGGATATTGAGGGGAAGACACAGAGTGCAACCCCTCAGCCACTTCAGGGGCCTTTGAAAAGAAACTCACTGCAATGTGACTGCCAGAAAAATTCTAGAACAGATAAGGAGACTAGCCCAAATGGATGGTCAACTATGTACCCCCCATCCATGGCCTTGTTTACTGTGGTTCCCATCACATGTGGTCAACTTCTTTCTGAAAATAGTAAATGGAAAATTTCAGAAGTAAAAAAATTATGTTTAAAATTTCCTATTGTTCTGGGTACTGTGATGAAATCTAGTGCCACCCCACACTGGGCCACCCAGGATATAAATCATTTTGTCCAGTGCACACATACTGCATACACTTCCTGCCCAGTAGTCAGTCAGTAGCACCTTGGTGACCAGATAGACTGTCATAGTGTCACAGTGCTTATGTTCCAGTCACCTTTACTTTACTTAATAATGGCTTCAAAGTACAACAATAGAGATGCTGATATTTTGGATATGATGCAGAGAAATGGTAAAGTGCTTTCTTTAAGTGAAAAAATGTGTATGTTTACAAAAAACAGAGATTTAGGGTTTGGTATTATCTTTGTTTCTGGCATCCTCTGGGATCTTGAAATGTGTTTCCATGGTAAGCACTTACTACTGTATAAAACAAAGCTATAGAAATTAAAATATTTTGAAACTTGAAAACAATAGAGTTTAGACTTAAACTAAATATAAAAGAATTTAATAAAGGGTCATTGTTTAATAGTGGGGAAAACCTGGCTTTATTCAATAAGTGGTGTAAACCCTATGTCACTCCTTTATCAAGACAGAATCCAGACAAATCTTTAAACATTTCAAAATGAATCATAAACGTGCTAAAATAAATCAAAAGTATTTTTTTAATAATCTCAGAAGGAAGTTTTATAAGTATTGCACAAATCCAGAAGCAACTGAAATATGAAGATAAATTTAAATTTTCTTTATTTTAATTGTTAAATTTTATTTAGAAAATTAAATATAACACCATGACATTGATCAATATAAGTAGATAGGTTTCAGGTAAACATTTTTATAGCATTTGAACTGTTGATTATGTTGTATACCCATTACTCAAAGTCAAATCATTTTCCATCACTTTATATTTGTCTCTCTTTACATCCTTTCCTACAACTGCTCCTTTATATTCCTTCTCTATGCTCCCTTCCCCCTGGTAATAGCTTCACTTTTATCTATGTCCATGAGTCTCAGTTTTATATCCCACCAATGTGTGAAATCATATACTTCTTAGCTTTTTCTGATTTACTGATTTTACTCACTAAAATGTTCTCAAGTTTCATTCATGTTGTTGTAAATGTCACTATGTCATCATTTCTTATGGCTGAGTAGTATTCCATTGTATATATGTAACACATCTTCTAATCCAATCCTTTATTGAGGAACACTTTGGTTATTTCCATGTCCTGGTTACCGTGAATAATGATGTGATGAACAACAGGGTGCATGTGTCTTTATGTACCAATGTTTTTAAGTTTTGGGGGTAGATACCCAGTAGAGAGATTGCTAGGTCATATGGTAGTTCTGCTCTTATTTTTTTGAGGAACCACCATACTTTCTTACATAATTATTGTACTAATTGGCATTCCCACCAGTAGTGAATGAGGGTTCCTTTTCCTCTACAATCTCTCTAACACTTGCTATTACATGTCTTGTTGATAATAGCCAATCTAACGGGTGTGAAGAGTTAACTAATTGCGATTTTTATTTGCATTTCACGAAGAGCTAGTGAAGATGAGCATTGTTTCATATATCCATTGGCTATTTGTATGTTTCTTTGGAAGAAGTGTCTGTTCAGCACCTCTCCCCATTTTTTAATTGGACCTTTTGCTTGTTTGTTGCTGAGTTTTGTGAGTTCTTTATATATTTTTGATATTAACTCCTAATCAGATCTGTTGTTTGCAAATATCATCTCCCATTTAGTTGGATGCCTATTTGTTCTGTTGTCAGTTTCTTTTGCTGTGTAGAAGCTTTTTAATTTGACATAATTCAATTTATTTATTTTTGCCTTTACTTCCCTTGCCTTTGGGGTCAAATTTATAAATTGTTCTCTACAACTAAGATCCATGAGATTAGCACCTATGTTTTCTTCTATGTAATTTACTGTTTCAGATCTTATATTTAGGTCTTTGATCCACTTTGAATTAATGTATGTGGAGAGGGACAAACTGTAGTTGAGTTTCATCTTTGCACGTGGTTTTCCAATATTCCCAGCAACATTTATTAAAGAGACTTTTTTTTTTCTTTGTGTGTTTTTGGGTCCTTTGTCAAAGATTATTTGTCCATATATATGTAATTTTATTTCTGGGCTCTCAATTCTGTTCCATTGGTCTGTGTGTCTGTTTTTATGCCAATGCCATGGTATTTCAATTATCATGGCTATATGGTACAATTTGAAGTCAGATAGTGTGATACCTCTGGCTTCATTCTTTTTCCTCAGGATTGCTTTGGCTCTTTGGGGGTTTTTTTATGGTTCCATACAAACCTGGCAATTTTTGTTCTATTTCTTTAAAAAATTACATTGAGATTTTGATGGGAATTCCATTAAATTTGTATATTGCTATGGTAATATGGCCACTTTACTATTTTGATTCTTTCAATCCATAAACATAGAATATTATTCCATTTCATTTTGCCTTTTTAAATTTCTTTTAATAATGTTAAGTACTTTTCAGTATATAGGTCCTTTACATATTTTGTTAAGTTTATTCCTAGGTATTTTATTAATTTTTTCTTGTAGTTGTAAAAGGAATTGGGGTTTTTTTAGTTCATTTTCTGATGTTTTATTGTTGGTGTATAGGAAAGCAGTGGACTCATATATTGATTTGGTATCTGGCAACTTTACTGTATTGGTTTATTGTTTCTAATAGTTTTTTGGTGGCACCCTTAAGGTTTTCTATATAGAGGATTATGTCATCTGCAAAAAGTGAAACCTTTACTTCTTCTTTCCCAATATAAATGTCTTTTATTTTTTTCTCTTGCCTGATCACTCTGGTTAAAACTACCAAAAGTATGTTGAACAAGATTGAAGAGAGTAGGCAGCCTTGTCCTGCTTCTGATTTTAGAGGAAAAGCCTTCATTTTTTCACCATTTAACAAATTATGTTAGCTGACAGTATGTCATATATGACCTTTCTTATGTTGAGGTACATTCCTTCTATTCTGATTTTATTGAGTGTCTTAAACATAAATGGATGTTTAAATGCCTTTTCTGCATCTATTGATTAAATAATATGATTTTTGTTCTTTGTTTTTTAATGTGGTTTATTATGTTGATCAATTTTTATGTGTTGAACCATCCTTGTGATTCTGGAACAAATCCCAGTTGATTGTGATGCATTTTTTAAATGTATTGTTTTATTTGATTTACTAGTATTTTGTTTAGGATTTTTGCATCTGTATTCATAAGAGAAACTGGTCTGTAGTTTTCTTTTTTTGCATTGTCCTTGTCAAATTTTGGCATGAGGATTATGTTAACCTCATAAAATATATTGGGGAGTACTGCTTCTTCTGTTTTTTGGAAGACTTTGAGAAGGATAGGTACCAAATCTTTGAATGTTTGTAGAATTTAATAGTGTAGCCATCTGGTCCTGGACTTTTGTTTTGGGGGAGGTTTTTAATAGATGTTTCTAGTTTCTCTCTGCTTATAGGTCAGTATAGGCTTTCCAATTCTTTGTGACTCAGTCTGGAAAGATTGTGTAGTTCTAGGAATTTATTCATTTCCTCTTGGTTGTTGAATTGGGTGGCATATAATATTTCATAATATTTTACTATAATTCTTTATCTATAATGTCTGTGGTAATTTTTCCTCTTTCATTTTGTATTTAGTTTATATGATTCCTGTCTCTGTTTTCTTTAGTTAATCTAGCCAGTGGTTTGTTGATTTTATCTTTTCAAAGAACCAGTGCTTTATTGTATTAATTTTTCAACAGTTTTTTGTTTGTTTGTTTTCTATTTCATTTGGTGCTGCTCTAATTTTTACTAATTCCTTTCTTCTGCTGACTTTGGGTTTCCTTTGTTCTTTTTTTTTCTAGTTCCTTAAGATGTGATGTTAGGTTGTTTTTTGGGATCTTTCTTGTTTCTTGATATAAGCCTGTAATGATATAAACTTCCTTCTTATTACTGCTTTTATTGATTCTCAGAAATTTTGATATGTCTTGTTGCCATTTTCATTTGTCTGTATATATCTTTAGATATCTACTTTTATTTCTACTTTGACTCAATCATTTTTTTTGGAAGGTTGTTGTTTCATGTCCACATTTTTGTGTGTTTCTTTACTTCTTTTTTGCATCTGAATTGCAATTTTAAAGCCTTATAATCATAAAATATGCTTGATATGAGGCCAACATAACCCTCATACCAAAACCTGGCAAGGACGGTATACAGAAAGAAATCTACAGGCCAATATCTCTAATGAATACAGATACTAATATACTAAACAAAATACTGGCAAATCGAATACAACATATTAAAAAAATAATACATCATGATCAAGTGCGATTTATCCCAGAATCTCAACGATGGTTCAACATACGTAAAACGGTTAATGTAATACAGCATATGAACAAAACAAAGAACAAAAACCACATGATCTTATCAATAGATGCAGAAAAGGCATTTGATAAAATACAACACAACTTTATATTTAAGACACTCAACAAAATGGGTATAGAAGGAAAATATCTCAACATGATAAAGGCCATATATGATAAACCATCAGCCAACATCATATTAATGGCATAAAACTGAGGACTTTCCACCTTAAATCAGGAACAAGATAGGGTTGTCCACTCTCTCCACTCTTATTTAACATGGTGCTAGAAGTTCTGGCCAGAGCAATCAGACAAGAGAAAGAAATAAAAGGCATTCATATCAGAAAAGAAGTAAAGGTATCACTTTTTGCAGATGATATGATCCTATACATTGAAAACCCGAAGGACTCCATGAAAAGATTACTAGAAACAATAAACCAATACAGTAAGGTCGCAGGATACAAAATTAACATACAAAAGTCCATAGCCTTTCTATATGCCAACAATGAAATATTAGAAAACGAACTAAAAAAAATAATCCCCTTCAAGATTGCAACAAAAAAAATAAAATACCTAGGAATAAACTTAACAAAAATCCAAAGGACCTGTATAACAAAAGCTACAAAGCATTGTTAAGAGAAATCGAAAGAGACACAATGAGATGGAAAAATATTCCTTGTTCTTGGATAGGAAGAATAAATATAATCAAAATGGCCATATTACCCAAAGCAGTTTATAAATTTAATGCAATTCCCATCAAAATTCCTATGACATTTTTTAAAGAAATGGAACAAAAATTCATCAGATTTATATGGAACTATAAAAAAACCTCAAATAGCCAAAGCAATACTAAAGAAAAAGAATGAAGCTGGGGGCATTACAATACCTGACTTCAAACTATATTATAGGGCCACGACAATCAAAACAGCATGGTATTGGCAGAAAAATAGACACTCAGACCAATGGAACAGAATAGAAAGTCCAGAAATAAAACCACATATATATAGTCAAATAATTTTTGATAAAGGGGCCAAGAACACACAATGGAGAAAAGAAAGCCTCTTCAACAAATGATACTGGGAAAACTGGAAAGCCATATGCAAAAGAATAAATCTCGACTACAGCTTGTCCCCATGTACTAAAATTAATTCAAAATGGATCAAAGACCTAAATATAAGACCTGAAACAATAAAGTACATAGAAGAAGACATAGGTACTAAACTTATGGACCTGGGTTTTAAAGAATATTTTATGAATTTGACTCCAAAGGCAAGAGAAGTGAAGGCAAAGATAAATGAATGGGACTACATCAGACTAAGAAGTTTTTGCTCAGCAAGAGAAACTGACATCAAAATAAACAGACAACCAACTAAATGGGAAATGATATTTTCAAACAACAGCTCAGATAAGGGCCTAATATCCAAAATATACAAAGAACTCATAAAACTCAACAACAAACAAACAAACAATCCAATAAAAAAATGAGAAGAAGACATGAACAGACACTCTCCCAGGAAGAAATACAAATGGCCAACAGATATATGAAAGGATGCTCATCTTCATTATTTATTATAGAAATGCAAATCAAAACTACAATGAGATACCACCTCACATCTGTTAGATTAGCTATTATCAGCAAGACAGGTAATAGGAAGTGTAGGAGAGGCTGTGGAGAAAAAGGAACTCTCATTCACTGTTGGTGGGACTGTAAAGTAGTACAACCATTATGGAAGAAAGTATGGTGGTTCCTCAAAAAACTGAAAATAGAACTACCTTATGACCCAGCAATCCCTCTACTGGGTATATACCCCCAAACCTCAGAAACATTGATACGTAAAGACACATGTAGCCCTAAGTTCATTGCAGCACTGTTCACAGTGGCCAAGACATGGAAACAACCAAAAAGCCCTTAAATAGAAGACTGGATAAAGAAGATGTGGCACATATACACTATGGAATACTACTCGGCCATAAGAAATGATGATATCAGATCATTTACAACAAAATGGTGGGATCTTGATAACATTATACGAAGTGAAATAAGTAAATCAGAAAAAACCAAGAACTACATGATTCTATACATTGGTGGGACATAAAAACAAGACTAAGAGACTGGACAAGAGTGTGGTGGTTACCAGAGGTGGGGGGAGGGAGGACGTGGGAGAGAAGGAGGGAGAGGGGAAGAGGGGAGGGGCACAAAGAAAACTAGATAGAGGGTGACGGAGGACAATCTGACTCTGGGCAATGGGTATGCAACATAATTGAATGACAAGATAACCTGGACATGTTTTCTTTGAATATATGTACCTTGATTTATTAATTCACCCCATTAACATTAATAAAAATTTATTAAAAAATAAATAAATATTAAGAGACTGGAGACAAACCAAATATTCATGAACAGGGGATTTGTTAAATAAAAAATAGTAAATTTATGCCTGTGGTGGCATAGAATAAAAAGAGTCCACCTAGAATGCATAGAACCTTGGCTTACATGGTCATGGCACATACAAAAGCAACTACTATTAGTTAATGCTTCCTGCTACTCCCTCCTTTCTTTCTCTCTCTCTTCCTTCTCTCTGAAATCAATAAATAAAATCTTAAGAAAAATAGCAAATTCATAAATAGCATAATATGCAGCCATTAGAAAGGAAGAGGTGAATGATTTAGAATAATTTTGAAGTTCTTGGAAGGGAACCAAAGGAAAGTGCAGAACCAGAGATATAGTAGCTCACCATCTACAATTAAAAGGAGATACTCTTCCCAGTGTGTTTGTGTATGTGTAAAGTGTTCCTGAATGTGTCTCTGAGCCACAATGTTGCCTGAGTCTATGGGTGGGAAGAGGACTAGTTTATGCTATTCTGTTTTGTAGCCTTGAAATTTCATAAGAAGTATACTTATTGCATGTCTCTAAATTATCTAATTTAAAAAGAGCCCTACAAAATGTTTCTGAAACTCTTTAAGAATATTATGCTCTAATTAAGTGGTCTTGGTGCTTACTCTGATTACAGAGAAGTGTTTGTTCTCTGTGTGCCACTGAATATCAGCTTCATTTGACGAGCTCTATTATTCTCAGTCAAATTGACATTCCAAATTTACCTGCTATCAGAGCCCCTGAACATACACAGATGTCCTTACTTAAGTCAAGGCTAATCTGTGATGGTTCCTGCACACTAATGAATTTGTTCCATGTTAGCTCTGCCATAGTTACTATGTTCCTGTTAGAGTAGTCACCATGTGTGTCTCAGTGACAAGAAGTATAAATTCTTAACCTGTGGACTGTTCTTCTGTTTGCTTTGCTAATTAGTTTTGCATTCTTGAGCAATTTGTTGTAGATAATAGTTCATACTATGGGGATAATAAATAGTGCCCACTTGTGAACATTCAGATTATAATTATTGGTGAAGAAATTATTATTGGTTGAAGCCCCAACCCTCTCCATGGGTCAGAGTGCTTACACATCCATTGACTTGGGTTTGACTCCATATTCTCTTCTGGCATGTTTTAAAAATTCAGTGAATGCAGTGACAGCTGTAGTACTACTAATTTAAAGACCCAGAAAACCTAGAAATATAATTCCTGGATTCTACTTTAACAGCAATTCTTCTCCATACAACTTCATGTATACACCCTTGTAGTCCTAAAGGGACTGTGTCAGGAAAGGAGAAGGTAAAGAGACTTTTCCAGTGGGCCCTCCACTGGGTTGAGCACCTGTGTCTCTCAGAACCTGCTTAGGGTCCTCCTCTTCCAGGGGACAAGTCACCAGCCTCCATCTCACCCAAGAACAGAGGAAAGGGACTGGCCAGAAAATCTTTAACTAAGGGTTGGTGAGTCCTGTCATGTGTTACCAAGGTCAAGGACAGAATCTCTTTCTATATTAGATCTCAGAGATTGTTATTCTGTCATCAGTACAGCCTCCTACACTTCACCTAACAATGCAAAGAAAACAAGATGTTTAAGCCAAATTATATAGTACAGGTGGAAAAATTGACCTCATGTAGCTTGTGCATGAGTTTCTTCACTCAAAAGTTTCAGAGAAATGTTTCTCATTCTCACAACATATCTGCATTTGTATCTACTTTCAGTAATAATAGAACCACTATTTTTTACATTAGATGACAGTTGACATGTAAATATTTTATGTTTTCTGTTAAATTTTCTCTCAAATGACCTATAGGTACCATGAAATAAAACAACAATAACAAAAACACATGCTTAACTATTTCTTCTTTTTTGTTTCCCTCCTTAGCAATTACTTTCATACTCGATTGTTAGTGAGCCAGTTGAGTTTCCAAGTCTCAATTCAGTTTGAGATTGACTTAAATTTTCTCTGGACTGGCTGCAGCTGTTAGGAAAATGCCTTCTTTTCTATTCTGGGGCAATTTCTGTTGTTTCTTCTCATCCTTTTCATCTGGAAAAATCTCTAAGTAATTTCTGTAAGTAGAACTTTTTGATGCTTTTACCACAAGTGACTTGGATTATAAGGTCTTAAGGACATATATTTCTATTTGTAACTAACTCATACTATAGGAGCTGGATTCAACCATCATATATTATTTATTTTAAAAGAAAAAGGAAAACTCAACATTCTACTTTCTGGGCACTGTTTACATATGATTATTAAATATGTATATGTATAATGTATGTGTACGTGTATAATATGTATATGTTATTATTAGAAAGAGTAGAAAGAGTTATTATTCTCTTTCTATAAATGAGCACGCTCATTTAGTAAATGGTAATGTTGAAATTCAAATCCAAGATTACTAAATAATCTATCTTAAATTAACTGTGTTCATTTCTTCCTCCTATGAGAAAATAATGCAAGGTCTTACTGTGTTATAGTTATCTAGCAGATCATGTTTTACAGTGTGAGAGTTATACCTTCATTTCTGGTAAAAGTTTAGTAAAAGGGCATAACTTTAAGTCTGTTAGGTAAGTGAACTGGTTAATATTGTTCCTTTGGATGGAATTTGTCTAGTTAGTAAGAGCCCTGAATAATTACAGCACACCCCCTACACATATCCCACCCAAAAGGAGAAACAGGATGCATAGAGAAAAAAAAAATTGAGTCAGAAATTTGGTTAGTCACGTCTAGTAAGTAGGAGAAAGAGAGAGGTAGTAAATTACACAGATGGAATTCCTCCCCAGGAAACACAAAGAGTGAAAAGGAGATCATCTCTACTCAAGTGTGCTGTTTTTAAACAAGAACTTACATTTTGAACTTAAATCAAAACGTAAAACTTGATGCCTACTGCCCATTTATGATCTCTTTACAAAATACTTTACTGACCTCAAATTTCTTAATTTTATCCTGATATTTTTGATGCTTTTAATGTCTTTACAGCCTGTTCTTTTACTTTAAAAATTAATTATTTTTAACTTCATTTTACATAATTAAAAATAATAAAATAAAAGAAGATCACACATAACAGGTCTCATTGTATATTAGAAGGGACAATTGAAATGGCCAATAAAGAAGTTATGTTTTATTGTTTAAAAAGTATATTTTACTCTTGACATCTAATTCAACTATTACAATCACTTTTAAGTTAATTTATTTTTAATTTATGGGAATGACATGGTTCACCAAACATTCAAGTTTCAAGTACACAACTCAATAAAACTCCAACTACACACAACATTATGCACCCTCCACCCCAAGCAAAGCCTACCTCCATCCCCATTTCTTTCCTCTTTGCTCTCCTTGCCCCATTTCAGCCCCCCATTTCCTCTGGCTATTGCCACCTTGTTGTTTGTATCTATGTTTTATGTATATATGTATTTCGGCTAATCCCTTTACCTTCCTTCATCTATTTTCCCCACCCTCTGACAACTGTCCATCTATTCCCTATAACTCTGTCTCTGTCTCTATTTTGTTCTTTAGTGTATTCTGCTCATTAGATTCCACATATGAGTGAAATCATATGGTATTTGTCTTCCTCTACCTGGCTTATTTCACTTTGCATAATAATCATTTTGGAATTCGTTATTAGAAAACTGCCTTTAGAGACAAATGAGGGAATCTGGCCCTTGATTAGGAGACCAGAAAATGGAAAGACATGGACATTGAATTATGTTAGTAGTACATAACCTGGTACATGATGTGATGAGGTAGCATTCACAAAAATGTCTTTTAAAGCAAAATGTGAGTGAAGTCAGAGAAATGGTGCTGTGAGGAGTGCTCCCAATACCTCTCCCCAAAATTTCAACAAATTCAACTAGAGACAGAAAAACAATCCCAGGAGCATCTGAAATACATATATACCAAACAAAGGTACAATTGGGTGAAATGGTAGCTGAATATATAATCCACTTTGAAGGAAATAAGATGGAGAACAGAGTATTCTGCTTTCCTCACTGACCTGAGCAAGGGCTGCTTTCACTTGGAACTGAGGGAAAGCAAGAGCTGGAGACACAGAAAAAGCTGGGTTAGGACAGAGACTTTCAAGCCAAGGAGAGAGTGTGCCCATGGCTCAACCCACACAGAGCATGGAGCTAACACCAACAGCAAACCCTGGCAGAGGTGGGCGAGTGGCTTGCCTACAGAGTAGGCTTAGTTTACCCCCAGTCTTTGCATTGGCAAGCACCGGTGGTGTACAATTGGTTCCTCCTGGTGCCTCGGGCATGGGTTCCCACATTCCCAGACAAAGGGGCTGAATCAGAGACAATCAGTGGTGGCCTTCTGTGTGGACTGTAGACAGAGTCTCTGTGTGATCCCTGCTCCCTGAACAACAGTGCACAGGGAGTGTATAAAAGATGGCTTCCCTATGCCCAGACCTCTCCAGGTGGGGCACCTCCACCAGCCATACAGGCTAACAAAGCACATTATCCAGGAAGAAAAAATATGGAAGTGCTAGGGGGAGGGGTGCACAGGCAGCTTGCAGACAGACTTTGGACAGCAGACCTGCATATCAGATCGCTGAAAGGAGCCTAAACCACAGTCTGCTCACTGCCCAGCTGGCTAATGCTGACAGTGGCTCTGGCTGACAAGGTCTTCTTTCTCAGGTCTGCAATCTAAGAGAACCCAAAGGAGAGATGTGATAGTTTCTAGGGCCTCTTGCTCTGCATGCAGAGGCTGGGGCAACTTCCTGCCAGTTGTTACAGGGTAAAAAACACATTTCTACGGAACAGACCTCAGAGAACACTGCAGAAGTTCAGCAGACTATGCTGTAGGCTCCCTAACAAGGGAGAGGCCTGCAGAGAGCAGTCCCATGGAATGCTAAGGCAAATTTAACTAGACATACCCAGGAAACCTTTGAAAGGAGCCTGAAGAGAAGTCAACTCGCCCCCCTACCTGCTTAAGCTGGTGGCTCTGGTTGGAAGAGCTTTCATACACAGGGCTGTGCTCTAAAAAAATGTGGAAGAGGGACTTGACAGCTTTTAAGACCTCCTGTTCTGCAAGCAGTGACTAGCAGGGGTCTCAAACTCGCGGCCCGTGGGCCGCATGCAGCCCGCCGAACAATTTTGTACTGATTTTTTTTTGGTTTTCAACTGCAGTGAGAAAAGTGTTGCATAACAGTTGCCTTTTGTAGACCTAGTGCGGCCTGCCAAACGGCTGTGATCTTGCTCTGTGGCCCACATGCTGAGTTGAGTTTGAGACCCCTGGACTAGGGCATCTTCCTGCCAGCCAATACAGGTTACAAAGTGCAAAAGGCCTGGAGAGAGTGGTTCCATGGAGTGCTCAGGCATATTAAACACACCTGGAGGCTCATAGAAAGACAGCTTGAGAACAATTAGCTCCCAGCCCTGCCTGATTATGCTGGTGGCTCCGGCTGGCAAAGCCTTACCCAGAACCCTGCATTGAGTGGGGATAAATGGAGGATTTGGCAGCTCTTAGAACCTCTTGCTCTCCAGGCAGTGTGGCAGAGACAACTTCACAAATGGGTCACCAGGATGCTGGTTCAGGAAGAAGAGACTTGGGGAGAGGCTCTGGGAAAATGCACTCCCATTGTAGGAGCCTGCAAATGCTAACAAGCCCCAACTACCAATGAGACTGAGGCCTAGTATATGTCATCGCCATAGTGACACATCAACTGCAAAACTCTACCTAAGCATGCCACAAGGAAAGAGCCTATAGTACAGTGCCACTGACCAAAAAGAGAGAGAAGAGGAAAAAAGGAAAAAGATAACCTCTCAAAATCAGGAATAATCCACAGTCTTGATAACCTTTTTCACTTTTTTTATTTCATTTTTTATCTTTATTTTTTTTTCTTCCACCCTGGTCCTTTTATCCTCTTTTCATATTATTCTTTTCTTTTCATCTTGAATTTCATTACCCATAAGTGATACAATTTCCATTCTTTTTTTCCCCCTCTATGAGGGTTACATTCCAAATACCTCAACTCTCTCCTTTTTTTCTTTCCTTTTCTCTTTTTTTCTTTTCTCCCTCTCTTTTGGTTTCTTCTTTTCTTTATCACTTTTCCTCTCATTCAATCCTCACTCACAAACAAATTATTTTATTTTGGATTCAAATTTTTTCTTTGTAGCATTTTGTGTGCATTTTACTTTGCTTTTTATCTCATTAGCATTACCCCCAACCCTGGTTCCACATTCTATGTACTTTTTACTCCACTTCATAAAATAGAATGTTTTCTTTTTTCTCTTTTTTTTTGTTTTCTTCTTTTCTCTTTTACTTTATCTCTCATACAACCATCATTTACAAACAAATTATTTTATTCTTTTTTTTTTTTGTATTTTTCTGAAGCTGGAAATGGGGAGAGACAGTCAGACAGACTCCCGCATGCTCCCGACCGGGATCCACCTGGCACGCCCACCAGGGGGCGATGCTCTACCCACCAGGAGGCGATGCTCTGCCCCTCCGGGGCATCACTCATTGTGACCAGAGCCACTCTAGCACCTGGGGCAAAGGCCAAGGAGCCATCCCCAGCGCCCAGGCCATCTTTGCTCCAATGGAGCCTCAGCTGTGGGAGGGGAAGAGAGAGAAAGAGAGGAAGGAGAGGGGGAGGGGTGGAGAAGCAGATGGGCGCTTCTCCTGTGTGCCCTGGCTGGGAATCAAACCCGGGACTTCTGCACGCCAGGCTGACACTCTACCACTGAGCCAACCGGCTAGGGCAAATTATTTTATTCTTGATCCAAATATTTTCTTGTAGCATTCTGTGGGCCCTTACCTCATTTTTCCCCTTTGTCACTTATCCCCAATTCAGGCCCTCCATTCTAGGTAGTTTTTGTTCCATTTAGCACAACATAATTCTCAGTTTTTCTTGGTATTATCTCAAAAAAAATAAATTTTAATAAAAATTTTTTTTATTTTTTATCAATTCTTATTAGTGTTATTTAAAAAAACCACCCTCAGATGCCATTAAGGAAAAAGAAATAAAAAATCATGGATACAAAAGACAGAGATGGAGCACAGATAGATAAAGAAAAATCTATAGAAAAAAATTTTAATAGATTGGAAACCTTGGAGTTAAATGACAGATTTAAAGTAGAAATTCTAAAAATACTCAGAGATATACAAGAGAGCACAGAATGTCAATTTAGGGAGCTCAAAAAACAACTCAACAAACAGAATATATCACAAAGGAAATTGAAACTATAAAAGCGAAACAAACAGAGATGAAAAACTGAATTCATGAACTGAAAAATGAGGTAACAAGCTTAGGTAATAAAACAAGCCAGATAGAAGAGAAAATTAGTGACATAGAAGACAGGCAATTAGAGGTACAACAGAGAGAAGAGGAGAGAGATTCATGAATTTAAAAAAAATGAGAAAGCCCTATATGAATTGTCTGACTCCATCAAAAAGACTAACATAAGGATAATATGTATATCAGAGGGAGAAGAGAGAGAAAATGGAATGGGGAACATATTCAAACAAATAATAGATGAGAACTTCCCAAGCATATGAAAAGAAATAAAGCCTCAAATTCAAGAAGCAAACAGAACATCGAATTATGTTAACCCCAACAAACCTACTCCAAGGCACATCATAATGAAATTGGCACAAACCAATGACAAAGATAAAATTCTCAAGGCAGCCAGGGAAAAAAAAAGAATACAACATATAAAGGAAGGCCTATTAGATTATCATCATATTTCAAAACAGAAACTCTACAAGCCAGAAGAGAGTGGACCCCAATATTTAAAGTTCTGAAAGAGAGGAACTTCCAGCCAAGAATACTATACCCATTAAAGCTATTCTTCAAATACAAAGGAGAAATAAAAACATTTACAGATACAGAAAAGATAAGAAAATTTATCACCAGAAAATCTCCACATCAGGAAATACTAAAGGGGGTTTTTCAACCAGATACAAGGAACAAAACAAAACAAAACCACAAGTAAAAGTTCTACCAAGAACACAAAATCAAATTTAAACTGTGACAACAAAAACAAAAAAAGGGAGAGCACAAAGATTAACAGTAGCAAAGGAGGATGGAGTTCAGAAGCACTCATGAGATAGTGTACTACAATGATCATGGTAGGTACCCTTTCCATTACTTAATGGTAACCACCCCTAAAAAAATGACCACAGAAGCACATGACTTAAAAAAAGAAGTAACAGAGGAAGGAAGTATGGATTACAACCAAACAAAAACAGATGATAGAAAAACAAATAGAAGAACCAAACAAGATACAAAACTAACAAAAAACAATATATAAAATGACAATAGGGAACCCTCAAATGTCAATAATCACACGAAATGTAAACAGATTGAACTCACCAATAAAAAGATACAGAGTAGCAGAATGGATTAAAAAAATCTAACTGTATGCTGCCTACAAGAAACACATCTAAGCTACAAGGATAAAAACAAGTTCAAAGTGAAATGTTGGAAAACAATTCTCCAAGCAAATAACCAAAGAAAAGCGGATGTAGCCATACTCATATCTGACAATGCTAATTTCAAGACAGCAAATGTAACAAGAGACAAAGATGGCATTGCATAATGATAAAGGGGACATTGAATCAAGAAGACATAACACTTCTTAATATATATGTACCAAACCAAGGAGCACCAAAATATATATGACAGCTACTGACAGATCTATAAACAAAAACTGACAAAAATACAATTATACTTGGAGACTTCAATACACCGCTGATGGCTCTAGATTGTTCAACCAAACAGAAAATCAATAAAAAAATATTGGCCTTAAACAAAACACTAGAACTATTGGATATGGTAGACATCTACATGACATTTCATCCCAAAGTGCCAGATTATATATTTTTCTCTAGTATACATGGAACATTCTCAAGAATTGACCATATGTTGGGCAACAAAAATAACATCAGCGAATTCAGAAAAATTGAAATCATACCAAGCATATTTTCTGATCATAAAGCCTTGAAACTAAAATTCAACTGCAAAATGAGGTAAACAAACCCACAAAATGTAGAAAGTAAACAACATACTTTTAAAAAATCAGTGGGTCAAAGAAGAAATAAGTGCAGAGATCAAAAGATACATACAGACCAACGAAAATAACAATACAGCATATCAGAATCTCTGGGAAGCAGCAAAAGCAGTAATAAGAGGGAAGTTCATATAACTTCAGGCCTATATGAACAAATAAGAGAGAGCCCAAGTAAACCACTTAACTTCACACCTTAAGGAACTAGAAAAAGAAGAACAAACACAACCCTAAACCAGCAGAAGAAAGGGAATAATAAAAATCAGAGCAGAAATAAATGAGATAGAGAGCAGGAAAATTATTTTAAAAATTAATTAAAAAAGGAGCTGGTTCTTTGAAAAGATCAACAATATTGACAAACCCTTGGCAAGACTCACCAAGAAAAAAAAGAGAAAGGACTCATATAAACAAAATCCAAAATGAAAAAGGAGAAATCACCACAGATACCATAGATATACAAAGAATTATTGGAGAATACTATGAAAAACTATATGCCACCAAATTTAACAATATAGAAGAAGTGGATAAATTCCTAGAAAAATACAATCTTCCTAGACTGAGTCAAGAGAAGTAGGAAGCCTAAACAGACCAATAAGCAGGGAGGAAAGAAAAACAACTATTAAAAACCTCCCCAAAAATAAAAGTCCAGGGCCAGACGGCTATACTAGTGAATTCTATCAAACATTCAAAGAAGACTTGGTTCCTATTCTACTTAAAGTCTTTCAAAAAATTGAAGACGAAAGAATACTGCCGAACACATTTTATGAGGCCAACATAACCCTCATACCAAAACCTGGCAAAAAAATCACACACAAAAAAAAACTACAGACCAATATCTCTAATGAATACAGATAATGAATACTAAACAAAATACTAGCAAATCAAATACAACAACACATTAAAAAATAATACATCATGATCAAGTGGGATTCATCCCAGAATCACAAGGATGGTTCAACATATGTAAAACGGTTAATGTAATACACCATATCAACAAAACAAACAACAAAAACCACATGATCTTATCAATAGATGCAGAAAAGGCATTTGATAAAATACAACACAATTTTATATTTAAAACTCAACAAAACGGGTATAGAAGGAAAATATCTCAACATAATAAAGGCCATCTATGATAAACCATCAGTCGACATCATATTAAATGGTATAAAACTGAGGACTTTTCCCCTTAAATCAGGAAGAAGACAGGGTTGTCCACTCTCTCCACTCTTATTTAAGGTAGTGCTGAAAGTTCTGGCCAGAGCAATCAGACAAGAAACAGAAATAAAAGGCATTCATATTGGAAAAGAAGAAGCAAAGGTTTTACTATCAGCAGATGATAGGATTCTATACATCTAAAACCCCAAAGATTCCACAAAAAGATTACTAGAAACAACCAATAGAGTAAGGTCACAGAATACAAAATTAATATACAAAAGTCCATTTCCTTCCTATATGCCAACAATGAAACATCAGAAATGATCTCAAAAAAGTAATCCCCTTCATGGTTGCAACAACAACAAAAAGAACCTAGGAATAAACAGAACAAAGAATGCACAGGACCTATATAATAAAAACTACAAAGCATTGTTAAGGGGAATCAAAAAAGATACAATGAAATGGAAAAATATTTTTTGTTCTTGGATAGGAAAAATAAATATAGTCAAAGTGACCATATTACCCAAAGCAATATACATATTCAATGCAATTCCCATCAAAATTTCAATGGCATTTTTTAAAGAAATGAAACAAAAAAATCATCAGATTTATATGGAACTATAAAAAACTCCGAGTAGCCAAAGCAATCCTAAGGAAAAAGAACAAAGCTAGGGGCATTACAATACCTGACTTCAAAATATATTATAGAGCCTTGACATTCAAAACAGCATGGTATTGGCAGAAAAAATAGGCCAATGGAACAGAATAAAAAGGCCAGAAATAACATCACAATATATGGTAAAATAATTTTCAATAAAGGGGCCAACAACCACCATGAAGAAAAAAAAGTCTCTTCAACAAATGGTGCTGGGAGAACTGGAAAGCCACATGTAAAAGAATGAAACTTGACTACAGTTTGTCCCCTTGTACTAAAATTACTTCAAAATGTATCAAAGACCTAAATACAAGACCTGAAACATTGAAGTACATAGAAGAAAACATAGGTACTAAACTCATGGACCTTGGTTATAAAGAGCACTTTATGAATTTGACTACAAAGGCAAGGGAAGTGATGGCAAAGATAAATGAATGGGACCACATCAGACTAAGAAGTTTTTGCATAGCAAGAGAAACTGACAACAAAACAAACAGACAGCCAACTAAATGGGAGATGACATTTTCAAACAACAGCTCAGATAAGGGCCTAATATCCAAAATATACAAAGAACTCATAAAACTCAACAACAAACAAACAAACAATCCAATAAAAAAATGAGAAGAAGACATGAACAGACACTTCTCCCAGGAAGAAATACAAATGGCCAACAGATATATGAAAGGATGCTCATCTTCATTAGCTATTAGAAAAATGTAAATCAAAACTTCAATGAGATACCACCTCACACCTGTTAGATTAGCTATTATTAACAAGACAGGTAATAATAAGTGTAGAGGCTGTGGATTAAAAGGAACCTTCATCCATTGTTGGTGCGAATGTAAAGTAGTACAACCATTATGGAAGAAAATATGGTGGTACCTCAAAAAATTAAAAATAGAACTACCATATGACCCAGCAATCCCTCTACTGGGTATATACCCCAAAAACTCAGAATCATTGGTATGTAAAGACACATGCAACCCCATGTTCATTGCAGCATTGTTCACATTGGCCAAGACATGGAAACAACCAAGAAGTCCTTCAATAGATGACTGGAGAAAGAAGATGTGGTACATATATACTATGGAATACTACTCAGTCATAAGAAATGATGACATTGGATCATTTATAACAACATGGATGGACCTTGGTAACATTATATTGAGTAAAATAAGTAAATCAGAAAAAACTAAGAACTATATGATTTTATACATAGATGGGACATAAAAATGAGACTCAGAGACATGAATAAGAGTGTGGTGGTTACGGGTGGGGGGATGGAGAAGAGAGAGGGGAAGGGGAGTGGAGAGGCAAAAGAAAACCAAATAGAAGGTGATGGAAGACAATTTGACTTTGGGTGATAGGTATACAAGATAAATTAAATGTCAAAATAACCTGGAGATGTTTTCTCTGAACATATGTACCCTGATTTATTGTCACCCCATTAAAATTAATAAAAAAAGCAACATGTAAAACACACAGTGGAGAAAAAAAAAGCCTCTTCTATAAATGGTGCTTGAAAGATTGGAAAGCCACATGGAAAAGAATGAAACTTGACTACATTTTGTCCCTCTGCACTAAAATTAATTCAAATGAATTAAAGACCTAAGTATAAGTTCTGAAACAATTAACTATACATAAGTAAACATAGGCACTAAAATTATGTACCTTAATTATAGCGAATAATTTATGAATTTGACCCCAAAGGCAAGGAAAGTAAAGACAAAAATAAATGAATGGAACTATATCAAACGAAAAAGCTTCTTCACATAAAAGAAACTGACAACAAAACAAATAAGCAGCCAACTGAATGGGAGATGACATTTCCAAACAATGGCTCTGATTAAAAGTTAATATCCAAAATATACAAAGAACTCTCAAAGCTCAGCAATATAAAAAAAAATCCAACTAAAAAATGGGGAGAGGACCTGAACAGACAATTCTCCCAAGAGGACATACAAATGGCCAAGGCCAACAGATATAAAAAATGCTTATCTTTACTAGCTATTATAGAAGTGCAAGTCAACACTACAATGATATTACCTCACACCTGTGATATTGGCTATTATCAACAAGGTATGTAATAGCAGGTACTGAAAAGGCTGTAGGAGAAAAGGAACTCTTATTCACTACTGATGGGAATGCAAATTAGTACAACCATTATGGAAGAAATTATGGTGGTTCCTCAAAAAAATAAGAATAGAACTACCATATGACACAGCAATCCCTCTATTGGGTATCTACCCCAAGAACTCAAAAACATTGGCATGTATTCCATTCCTCAATTCACTTTGTTCATTAGATTATACATATATGTGAGATCATATAATATTTTTCTTTCTCTGCCTGGTTTATTTCACTTAGCATAATAATCTCTAGGTTCATCCATGCCGCAAAAACTAAGATTTTCTTCTTTTCTATGGTTGCATAGTATTCCATTGTGTATATGTACCACAACTTTTTAATCCACTTGTTCACTGATGAACACTTGGGAACCAGAGGGACAGCTGTCAGAGGAAAGGGGGATGAGGGGATGGGATCAGAGAAGGTGAAAGGATTAGTGAAATTATATATACATAACACAGAAATACAGATAACAGAACAGCAAATCCCAGAGGAAAGGGGGGAGGGAGTTAGAGAGAGGAGTCAAAGGGGGTATAAGTAGGGACACAGGGGTGGGGGGTGAGGATGTTATATTCAGTGGGACACTTGAATCCATGTAAACTCAATAAATTAAAATTAATAAAAATTAAAAAAAAACCACATTGGTATGTAAAGACACATGCACTCCCAAGTTCATCGCAGCATTATTCACAGTGGCAAAGACATGGAAACAACCAGAGTCCCCTTGATAGAGGATTGGATAAAAAAGATGTGATATATATACACAATGGAATACAGTTCAGCTGTAAGAAATGCTGACATAGTGACTTTTACAACAACATGGATGGACCTTGAGAACATTATACTGAGTGAAATAAGTAAATCTGAAAAATCTAAGAACTTTGATTTTACACATTGATAGAATATAAAACTGAGAACCATAGACATAGATAAAAGTGAAGTGATTACCAGGGGAGGAAGATGTGGGGGAGGGGATGTAGGGAAGCTAATAAAGAGGGACAAATATAAGGTGACGGAAAATGATTTGACTTTGGGTGATGGGTATACAACATAATCAACTGTTCAAATGCTATAGAAATGTTTACCTGAAACCTATGTATTCTTAATGATCAATGTCATACTGTTATATTTAATTTTCTAAATAAATTTTTTTAATAAGTGGCATGTGAAGTATTCCCTCAGCAGCCACCATCCTTCTTTGACAAGATGGAATGGTTCAGGGTAGTCATGCCCAGCCTCCCTTTGCTGGTACACTCAGGAGCTGCCTGTGTAGGTTCTACATGACCTTCTCTACCAGGAGGAAAGGAAGGAAGGGTTCTTTAGAACGAGATGCTGACAAGAAATCAATAAAGCAACTGAGACGGAAGAGAAGCACGTCCCCAGAGAACCAGTGTGAGAGGGTGGCAATACAGTGGCTCACATGAGTCATTCCACTATGAAACTTTCATGGCCCATTCCCCTGTCACCCAGGACAAAGGCTACATGCCCACTATTTTATCTTTCTTTTAGTTTGTATTGTCATTTCCACATACAGCCTTCTCTTTCCTTCCATCAGTACCACTCTACTATATGAAACAGACCTTTTATCTTCCCATGTGAGGCACAATGTGTTTAAGGTTATGTAATATTCTTAGTTATGTTTTTCAGGCTCAAGCCACCCCTTGTGTGACACCAGAAACATTTCCACAGGGAGTTCGACTCTGACCAGCGCTCAGACAAGGTGACTGAAAACAGAAACTATGTCACACTTCCTGCCTACTGCCACCTGCAAATATTTTTTTTCTCATTTACTTCATGTAAGAGATAATCTATCCAATATTTAAAGTTCATTATATTTTGATCTTCTCCATTTTCTAGAAAATTTCTTCAAATATCTGATTATATGGCAAAAAGTGGGAATACTTCCAAGGGCAATTACCCTGACTTCCACTTATGTGTGCAGATAATGTTTTGGTGAAAACTTTCATAAGCTCTGAATAAAGGTTATATTTTTTTAATACTTCAATGAAAATGTGAACATGTTTAGAAAATGATGGATTTTAATAAATTATTGCCTCATATCAAATTATTTCATTAACTTTTATGTAGTCACTTTAAAAAGAAAATATTAGGAAACTTAGATAAACACATGTAAAAATGTATTTTATTATAATTAACCAAGCTCATTTGAACCCATAAAAGAAGGAGTCATTATTTTTAATTTGTAACTAGAATAATAATTATCTACCAACAATTGTACTACAGAATTTTACTGACTGTGCTAGTGAGCAGAAACCATTTTAAATCACTGACTCTGAGTAAGAGAACACCACCTTTTCAACCTCCCAACTTCTACACCATTCTGGAGAAGAAATACTCAAGAACATTTGATAGACAGCACTAAAAGTCACAAATGTCCCCTTTCACATTAGCCATTTGGTTATTTTCTGTAACTTTTGACAATTGTTTGTAGCTCTGCCTTCCAAGAGTGATGAAAACATGTCTACAATACACTCAACATGACAAAACTTTAAATACTTAAAAGCACAACCATGTCTACCGTGAATGTTATTTAGAACAGCACCATTTATGATGTGTTCACCCACAGAGTGTTATTAATTCCAGATCCTTCACTCCACTTTATAAATCACCCTTTGAAACAGTACTGCCCATAAATAAACAGTGTCCCAGATCTGACCAGGACTGAACACAGTATGTGAGACCTTCCCTGATCTAAAGTTCAATCTAGTAGCACAGATACAGATACTACATTTAAAAGAATGGCATCATGTTACAGTAATTGTTTTGTTTTGTTTTGTTTTTTCATTTTTCCGAAGCTGGAAACGGGGAGGCAGTCAGACAGACTCCCGCATGCACCCGACCGGGATCCACCCAGCATGCCCACCACGGGGTGATGTTCTCCCGCTCTGGGGCATCGCTCTGTTACATCCAGAGCCATTCCAGCACCTGAGGCAGAGGTCACAGAGCCATCCCCAGCGCCCGGGCCATATTTGCTCCAATGGAGCTTCAGCTGCGGGAGGGGAAGAGAGAGACAGAGAGGAAGGAGAGGGGGAGGGGTGGAGAAGCAGATGGGCACTTCTCCTGTGTGCCCTGGCCGGGAATCGAACTCGGAACTCCTGCATGCCAGGCCGATGCTCTACCGCTGGGCCAACAATAATTGTTTTTAAGTGCATGGACACCTAAAATGCCATGATGCTGTTTGCCACTCCTCTCACCAATCACACACTCAGAAAAACAGTTGGACAGCATGACTTCCCCATTGCATGAAAATATAAATATATACATTTTGGAAACCAAATTCAGGATTTTATATGTATTATTTCAGTCCAGCACCTTCTACTCTGGTATACTTGATTCCACAGCCTATGGTGATTACTGCTCCTCTCAGATTGTACAAACTAAGAGGAACAATGATCGCTCTAGGCCAGTGGTTCCAAAACTTTTTTGGGCTACGGACCAGTTTAATGTTAGAAAATATTTTCACGGACTGGCCTTTGGGGTGGGGCAGATAAATATATCACGTGACTGAGACAAGCATCAAGAATGAGTCTTAGATGGATGTAACACAGGGAATCTGGTCATTTTTTAAAAATAAAACATCGTTCAGACTTAAATATAAATAAAACGGAAATAATGTAAGTTATTTATTCTTTCTCTGCGGACAAGTACCAAATGCCCCATGGACCGGTACCGGTCCGCAGCCTGGGGGTTGGGGACCACAGCTATAGGCTGTAGAATCAAGCATACCAAATAAATATTTACTGAGACAACTGATTCACATGTATACAACTAACAAAGGGTTCCTCCTGATTGACATGTTCTTGTGTTTGGTTTCAACAGGTGCAATTCTATAAGGATGTAAAGTCAAATACTTGTTTCTGAGATTTGGAAAACCATGTTAATGTCTAAAACTTTAGATGAATAAGACAAGTATATTAAAAATATTATAACCACTAAGAAATAAAAATAAACAACACATTATTAAGTTAATAATGAATTCTATTATACTTTAAATAATCTAATTGCAATATGTCCTCAGAGTATCCTCCAAATTTAATGCCAGATCACAAATAGTAGCTCAAATTCTTATCCAGTGGATCTAACTCCCTATATTTCAGATCTGATAAATTGATCATGATTTTGTTGAATTCAACATTTCTCTTTCTAAGTGAGGATGTTTCCTCCTTCTAGCTTTAAGATTTTCTCTGGTTTTCTCCTGTTTGCATGTACCCATCTCAGTTTTTTGCTAATGTTACTGTTTTGTATTTATCTTTCTTGAATGTTCTCTGAAGTTAAAGGCTTAGTGTCTGTCAGCCATTATTTCTTCTAATATTATTTCTGCCTGCTTCCTCTTTCTTCAAGTACACACATTACATTTGATATTGCCCCATAGTTCTTAGATGTCCATTTTATTATTTTTATTTAAAAGTTCTTTTTTTTTTTTTTTCTGAAGCTGGAAACAGGGAGAGACAGTCAGACAGACTCCCGCATGCGCCCGACCGGGATCCACCCGGCACGCCCACCAGGGGCGACGCTCTGCCCACCAGAGGGCGATGCTCTGCCCATCCTGGGCATCGCCATGTTGCGACCAGAGCCACTCTAGCGCCTGAGGCAGAGGCCACAGAGCCATCCCCAGCGCCCGGGCCATCTTTGCTCCAATGGAGCCTTGGCTGCAGGAGGGGAAGAGAGAGACAGAGAGGAAAGCGCGGCGGAGGGGTGGAGAAGCAAATGGGCGCTTCTCCTGTGTGCCCTGGCCGGGAATCGAACCCGGGTCCTCCGCACGCTAGGCCGACGCTCTACCGCTGAGCCAACCGGCCAGGGCCTAAAAGTTCTTTAAATTATAGTTTGCATTTAATATTATTTTGTTTTAGATGTATAGCATAGTGATTAGATAATCATATACTTTACAAAGTGCTGCCTCTGAGATTTCCAGTACCCATCTGGCACCGTACATAGTTATTAGAATATTATTGACCACATTCCCTATGCTGTGCTTTGCATCCTTGTGATTGTTCTGTAACAACCAATCTGTACTTCTCAATCTTTGCACTTTGGCACCCAACCCCTCAAATTCTTGCCCCTCTGTCAACGATTAGTCTGTTCTCTGTATCTATGAATCTGTTTCTGTTTGCTTGTTGTTATTGTTTTTTAAATTCCACATGTAGTGAAATCATGTGGTACTTGTCTTTGACTGACTTATTCCACTTACAATAAGACCCTCTAGGTTCATTCATGCTGTTGCAAATGGTAAGATTTTGTTTTATTGTAAAAAGCAAGTAGTATTCCATTGTGTATACTATGTACCACAGTTTTTTTAACCCACTTACCAGGGGTGCTTTCATAGTTGTCTATGGTAAATGACACTACACTAAAGATAGGGGTGCATATATACTTTTGAATTAGTGTTTTGGGTTTCTTCAGATATATGTCAAGAAATGCTAGGATTATAAGGTCAATTTTTAATTTTTCAAGAAACTCTATACTGTTTTCCACAGTGGCTGCACCAATCTGCATTTCCAACAACAGTGCACAAGTGTTCCTTTTTCTTCATGCCTTCACCACTACTTGCTGTTTGTTGATTTATTGATGATAGTCATTCTGAGAGGTGTGAGGTGATATACCATTTCTCTGATGATTTTAATTTGCATTTCCCTGATGATTAGTTACATTGAGCATCTTTTTATATGTTCATTGACTTATCTTTGTGTCTTATTTGGAGAAGTGTCTATTCAGGTCATTTGCCTATTTTTAACCAGATTGTTTAACATCTTATCAGGTGTACCATTGGTTAACACATTCTCCCATTCAATGGGTATATTTTTACTTTGTTGAAGGTTTTCTTGGCTGTGCAAAACTTTTTAGTTTAATGTAGTGTCATTTATTTATTTTTTATTTTCCTTGTTTGAGGAAATATATCAGAAATATAATATCAATAAAGAAACATCTAAGATTTTTCTTTTAAAAATTTTATGGTATATAGTCTTACATTTAAGTCTTTAATCCATTTTGAAATTATTTTTCTATATGGTGAAAGAAGATGGTCCAGTGGTATTTTATTTTTTAATTTTTTGCATATATGTCTAATTTTCCCAACACTATCTACTGATTAGACTTTCATTACCCCATTGTATACTCTTGCATCCTTTGTCAAATATTAATTGACCATATATACAGGGGTTTATTTCTGGGTTTTATTTTCTGTTCCATTTATCTGTATGTCTGTTTTTATGCCAGTACCATGCTGTTTTGATTACTATGGCCTTGTAGTATAGTTTGATATAAAGTAGGATGATTTCTTCTACTTTGATCTTTTGCAAGATTGCTGTGGATATTTGGGGTCTTCTTTTTTGCTCCATATAAGTTTTGGATTATTTGTTTTACTTCTGTAAAATATGTCATTAATATTTTGATAGGAATTATATAAAAACTATAGATTGCTTTGGATAGTGTGGACATTTTAACAATATTGTGTTCTTTTCCTTAAGCATGGTATATACTTCCACTTATTTGTATCTTTTTCAATTTCTTTTCAGAGTCTAACAATTTTCTGAGTACAAGTCTTTTTCCTCCTTGAATAAATTTATTCCTAGGTATTTTATTTTTTTATGCAATTTTACATAGGATTGTTTTCTTAGTTTCTGTTTCTGAAGCAGTTCATTGTTGATTTATAAATATGCAACTGATTTCTGAATATTTACTTTGTATCTTTCTACTTTACTGAATTTATTTATCAGTTCCAGTAGTTAGATTGTTAGTGTTCTCTATATAAAGTGTCATGTCATGTACAAATAATGAGAGTTTTACTTCTTTTTTCCAATTTGAATACCTTTTATTTCTTCTTCTTGAATTATTTCAGTGGCTAGAACTTCCAGTACTATATTGAATAAGAGTGGTGAAAAGTGACACCCCTGTCTTGTTTCTGATCTTAAAAAAAATGCTTTTAATTTTTTTTTTCATTGAGTATCATATTAGCTGTAGGTATGTCATAGATGGCCTTTATTATGTTAAGCTATGTTCACTCTATTCCCACTTTGCTGTGAATTTTTTTTTATAATTAGATGGATATTTTCAAAAGCTTTGCCTGCATCATTGTTATTCATATGATTTTTACCTTTTATTTTGTTTATGTGGTATATCAGATATTGTAACAAGCTGGCGTCCCCAGAATAATCTCACTTGATCATGGTATATGATCTTTAATGTATTGCTGGAACCTGTTTGCTAATATATATATATATATATATATATATTTTTTTTTTTTTTGGCAGAGACAGAGAGAGTCAGAGGGGGGGACAGACAGGGACAGACAGGAAAGGAGAGAGATGAGAAACATCAATTCTTCATAGTGGCTCCTTAGTTGTTCATTGATTGATTTCTCATATGTGCCTTGACTGGGGGGGCTACAGCAGACCGAATGAGCCCATTGCTCCAGCCAGCGACCTTGGGCTCAAGCTGGTGAGCCTTGCTCAAACCAGATTACCCCGTGCTCAAACTGGCGACCTCGGGGTCTCAAACCTGGGCCCTCCACATCCCAGTCTGATGCTCTATCCACTGCGCCACCACCTGATCGACTCTAATATTTTGACGAGGAATTTTGCATCTATTTTCATTAAAGATATTGGCCTATAATTTTTTTTTCTCTTTGTAACCTGATTTTGGATTTAGGATAGTAATGGCCTTATAAAATAAACTTGGAAGTCTTCCCTTCTCTTGAAATTTTTGGACTAGTTTAAGAATAATAGGTACAAGTTACTCTTTGAATGTTTGGTAAAATTCACCTGTGAAGCCATTGGAGCAGGACTTCTATTGGCTGGGAGTATTTTTTTTATTATTACTGCTTTAATTTCATTGGCAGTAATATGTTTTTTTCAGATTCTCTGATTCTTCCTGATTCAGTTTTGGGAGATTTTATGTTTCTGGAAACATCTATTTTATCCAGTTCATTCTATTTTTTTGGTATATAGTTGTTCCTAATATTTTCTTTAAATTCTTTGTATTTCTGTGGTGCAAGTTGTTACTTCTTCATTTTTATTTCTGATTTTATTTATTTGGGTTCTCACTCTTTTCCTTGATAAATTTGGTTAAGATTTGTCAATCTTGTATATCTTTTTGAAGAATCAGCTTTTGATTTTATTGCTTTTTTGAATTCTTTTTCAACTCTATTATATTTATTTCTGCTCTGACTTTTATGTCCTTTCTTTTACTCATTTTGAGCTTTGTTTGTTGTTCTTTTTCTAGTTTCTCTAAGTATAAGGTTAGATTGTTTATTTGATATTTTTCTTTTTTTTGAGGTCTCCCTGTAGTGTTATGAATTTCCTTCTTAAGACTGCTTTTCCTGTGTTTCATAAAGTTTCAGTTGTTGTGTTTTCATTTTTACTTTTTTAAAGGTGTATCTTTCGATTTGATCCTTGATCTCATTACTATCAATGTTTAGAAACATGTTATTCAGCTTCTATGTATTTTTTGTTTTTCAGTTTTTCCTTGTGATTGATTTCTAGTTTTATATCATACTATTACTGTCAGAGAAGATCTTGATATTATTTTAATCACTTATATTTACTGAGACTTGTTCTGTGCCCTAATTTGTGGTTTATCTTAGAAAATGTACCATGAGCACTTGAAAATAATACATATTCTGATGCTGGGCTGTGAAATACTCTGAAAATACCAATTAAATCCATGTGATCTAGTGTGTCATTTGAGGCTGTTGTTTCTTGTTGACTTTCTGTCTTGATCTATCCATTGATGTCAGTGCACTGTTAAAATCTACGATGACTGTATTACTTTTTATCTCTTCCTTATGTCCATTAATATTGGCCTTGTATATTTAGGAACATTTATGTTGGTTACATAAATGCTTACAAGGGTTATATCCTCTTGTTGAATTAATCACTTTATCATTATGTAGTGTCCTTCTTTGGCTCATATTATATAGCTTTTGTTTTAAAGTCTATTTTGTCTGAATTAAGTATTGTTATCTAGGTTTCATTTTAAATTTCCATTTCCATAAAATACCTTCTTCCATTCTTTTATTTTTAGTTTGTATGATTTTTCATTCTGAATGAGCTCTCTTATAGACAATATATATATATATATATATATATATATATATATATATATATATATATATATCTCTTGCTTTTTTATATATTGGAGCATTAAAGCCATTTTTTTTCTAAAGTGAGAAGCAGGGAGGCAGAGAGACAGACTCCTACATGAGCCTGGCAGAGATCCATCCAGCATGCCCACTAGGGAGCGATGCTCTGCCCATTAGGGTGTTGCTCCATTGCAACCAGAGCCATTCTAGCACCTGAGGTGGAGGCCATGGAACCATCCTCAGAACCCAGGCCAACTTTGCTCCAATGGAGCCTTGGCTATGAGAAGGAAACAAAGAGATAAAGAGAAAAGAAAGGGGGAAGGATAGAGAATAAGATGGGTGCTGCTTCTGTGTGCATTGACTGGGAATCAAATCCAGGGCATTCATATGCTAGGCTAACACTCTACCACTGATCCAACCAGCCAGGGCCACATTTAAGCCATTTACATTTAAAGTGATTATTAATAGGTATGTATTCATCGCAATTTTATTCTTTATATCTATGTTTGTTTGTTTTTTCTTGCGTCTTCTTAGAGAAGACCCTTTAACATTTCTTGTAATACTGATTTGATAGTAAAGAACTCTTTTAGCTTTTTTTTTGTCTGAAAAGTTCTTTATTTCTTCCTCAATTTTAAGTGATAGGTACTTCTGGGGAAAGTATTCTTTGTTATAGATCCTTGCTTTTCATCACTTTGAACATTTTTTGCCAGTCTCTTCTGGCCTACTGTTTCTGTTGAGAAATCAGCTGACAGTTATAGGAGAGCTTTATTTCAGGTAACTGTTTTTCTCTTGCTATTTTTAAGATTCTCTCTTTGCCTTTAACCTTTGGCATTTTTTTTTCATTTTTCCAAAGCTGGAAAGAGGGAGGCAGTTAGACAGAATCCTGCATGTGCCCGACCGGGATCCACCCGGCATGCCCACCAGGGGGCGATGCTCTGCCCCTCTGGGGTGTCACTCTGTTGCATCCAGAGTTTTGGCATTTATTATTATGGATTTTGGTGGGGGCCTCTTTGCCTTAATCCTGTCAGCCTGAAGGACCTGAATAACTCAGTGTTCTGTGTACATATAAGTTCTACAAACATAACAACTTTTGAAGAACAAGTAAGGCATTTTGAAAATCATAATTATCAGACCTTTTAAATCTGTGAGCTGTATAAACAGAAAATTATTTAAGTTCTTTATTTGTCTTCTCAAACTAACAAAGGACCACTTTGTATAAAAATAAAAAATTATCAGTGAGCCACAGAAAACTGACAACATGGACCTGGAGAGTCTGACTGAGATAATGAGTTTGCTCTCATCTTGATTGTCCTCTCCCAGGCCCATGCATCTTTCATTCTCCTATGCTTCATGTCACATCCCATTCTAATCAGAAATTCTATTTTGACCAGATAGTCCAATGTCCCCAACATGTTTATATTCTGATATGACACCAACAACAATATCAAGCATTCATGAAGTGGTAAGAGTTCACACCTCTTTCCTGCCTTGTCATAGTGAGAGTATATCTTCTCCCTAAGAAACACCTGCCTGTGCTTCTGCATTATTTTTCAGGAACAGTTCTTGGAATTATTAAATGTATATATTTGTTCCTTTGATTTCTCATCTCCAAATGCAATTCTCACCTTCTTTTGTAACATCTGTGACCTAACTTTACAACAAACTCAACTTATACTCATTAGTGACTAAGAATCTCTCCATTGTTCCTGGCAACTACCATTCCCCAGTTTAACTGAGTTGTTCAGGATAGTCAAAGAGTTCTTCTGAAAACACTTAATGAAGTCCCAAATGACCATCACAGACTACTTCAAATGATGTTTCCTATTGCTTCTTTTTTTTGTTTTTTTTTCAGCAGAACATGATGCTGGCTTCAAAATGAGAAAAACTTTTTTTATCTTTTTTTCTTTTTGCATGAGAGAGAGACAGAGAGAAAGAGACAGACAGGAAGGAAGAGAGATGAGAAATATCGACTTGCAGTTGAGATACTTTTAGTTGTTCATTGATTGCTTCTCATATGTGCCTTGACTGGGGACTCCAGCTGAACGAGTGACTCTTTGCTCAAGCCCGTGACTTTGGGCTTCAAGCCAGTGACCTTTGGGTTCAAGTCAGTGACCATGGGATCATGTCGATGATCCAACACTCAAGCCTGTGACCCTGTGCGTAAGCTGGTGAATCTGCACTCAAGCCAGCAATCTTAGGGTTTTGAACCTAGGACTTCAGTCTCAGGTTAACGCTTTATTCACTGTGCCACCACTGGTCAGGCAAGAGAAAAACTATCTTTCAGAGAGCCATCTTGACCACTTTGATTTTAGTTACTGATGTTCATCAGCCAGAGGGAAACAGGCTTTTTAATCAGAAATTAGCCAGAAGTAAAAGTGTAAGATTGATGATATACTTTTGATTTGTTACAAAATGCATAACTTTATCATTAAACTGATAATATAGGTTCATGGCTATCAGAGTAACAAACTGGATAATTAGTATATTTTTATTTGGCTCTATTCTATGTCTAATCACACTAATATTAGTAATATAGCATATTTTATCCTATTACAGCCTCACCTTTCTCATCAGAGTTTCAACTCTCTCATCTTTTGTTAAGATGGTGAAAAAGGTGAATATAAGAACTCTAACCCATAATTTGGTGCTAACATTGTGGAGAGAGACATGTTACAACATATAATAACAGCATGTTTTAGCAGATTACTTAGTAATCTTTTAAATTACCAAGTTAGTTTAAACGTAATTACCATGTTACTTGACTTCCTCAGATCTTCTAGTTCTCCAGAATATAAAATATTTTAGTCTCTCTATCATGACAATTTGTTATTGTGTAGAAGCCTGGCAGAGAGTGCCATTGTATTGTATGCCGACTGAGTTATCTACCACACCACCAGGAAATTCCAAGCTCTTATACTATAATTAACAGGTAAATTCCTGTATGATAACTAAAATTTTGAGAATAAAAAACACATTCATCATTAGAAAATTTCACGAAAAATTCACATTATTACAGACTTTACCTTTCCACAGTAGAGTTTTACATGGAAAATATCACTTTTTCATACAGTCTTTTGTGTGTTGTAACCTGTCCAAATTCTCTAACACTGAAAAAGAGTCTGACAAGATTATTACACAATGAAGAAGCCTTCCAAAATAATGACTGGTTTGTCAAAATTACTTTGTTTTTCTACATGTGATTATAAAGCATGATTTAGCATAACAGATGTAAATTTGGAAGTTCCACTCAAATTGCTAGAGTCAGCAAGGCTATGTTGTAATCCAATTATATTTATTTTGTGGTCCCATAATACATCTCTTGAAATAACATTATTTTATTCACAAATTGTATTTTTCTTCTGTGAAAGTGTACAAATATTGATCGACTTACGATCTATGCAACTTATGGCCATTCGACTTTATGACTGCTCCGTGTCTGGCAGCACAAGTGTTGCCCAGCTGGGCGTACAACAGTGTAGACCAGCTTCTGGCAGCACTACCATCTTCATGTACACCATTTCAACTGTTATCCCAGACTCAGTACAGCAATTTGTGTTTTGTGTCTTGGATATTTTTCATCAAACCCCTCCCAAGATGTCTACCAAGAGGAAATTGTCTTTGCAAATATTAAACCAATTGTACTGGTAATGCAGTGTTTTACTTAAACCTGACAAATGTAAAAATAAGAAACAAAATAGTATAGAGATGATACAAATGGCATAAAATGAACAAAGAAAATTATTATATATAACAATAATGAAAGAAAATAATGATAAAATATGACTTAAAGATTTTTATAACATCATTTCACAGTACTGTACATATAGCCTACTCAACTTATGACCAAATCATGTTACGACCGGTCTGTCAAAACCAATCATGGTCATAAGTCGAGCACTAACTGTATGTGAAATTTGACAGCTTAAATTTTATTTTATTTTTATTTGTATTAAAGAGTATCTATTTTTCCCTAAAGCTTCAAAAAAGTTTTGTATCGCAATGAAGAGTTTATGCATGTTTGGTACAGACAGGTTATTTGATGTTGGCTTAGTTGATGGAAAGGTGGAATTATAACTCCAAAGGCCTTGTGAGTGACCCACATCTGCATGTGTTGTATGACAAACTAGCTAAAATATATACTAGATGGAATATCAGATATATGAAATATGTATGCTATCTTATCTCCTTAATCTTATTAGTATGTCTTATAAAATAATTAAACATCAATATGGTTTTCTAAGCTGTTTATGTATTTTCCAGTACATAATTTGAACCTTTTAATTAATTTATTTCATTTTATGTTGTGTTTAAATAATTATATAGTCAAATTGACCATTCTTTCTTTTGTCATATTGATCTATCAATATTAATACATATAGAGATTCACATTACATCTGATATTTCCAATATTCCATAATCAAAGATATTTCATAATTAAATGAAACATTAATAATCCCTAAAATTATTAAAAAGAGTACTATATTATGCTTTGCATAAAACCCAGTTACATAAGTATAATATTAAGCTATGTAAATTTTCAAATGCCTATCAGGTAAGAGAGACCATGGACAAAGTTGAGAGGTAAGAGAGGAAGACAGAGAAATAATCTAACAAAACTTCTGGTTATCAGCTCTGAACCTACTGATGAGGCTTGACTGACACCTGCCCAAATGTCACCACTGTCCTGCATTGCTCTAATTATTTTATAGAGTATTTTGTATACTTACATAAACTCAAACTTGTTAATCATGTAACAAATATTCTGTGTCTTTCATAATTTTGTCTGTGTATTTAGATGATGTCAGATGTATGGTGGTTTTAAAATATCTCCTTAATTTTATTCATTTTATTTATATATATATTAGTCTGTTTAATAATGTGCATATTAGTGTAGAAAGCTAAAATTTCTAGTGAATTAAACCAGGATGATTTATGATTATCTATGATTATGCTTTGACATTAAAGATTGTTGTTTAATATGAATATGGCTATCAAAGCTATTTCTGTATTTTCTGTTTTATAATTTGGTTCCTTTTACTTCTCATTTATTATTGATTTTATGTTTAAAATATCATATAGTCAAATTGATAATTTTTTCTTTAGTGATACTGGCATATCAATATTTTACTAATATTAATGTATAGATTTATGTAATATCACCACATAGTTTTAATTTATTTTGAGTGGCTCTCTTGAAAGTAACATATAGATGCATTTGTATAAACCTAGTCTGAAAATATTTTGTCTTCTGGCTTTGGAGCTGGGTCCACATATACTTGCCAAGAATACTCATAGATTAGTGTTAATTTAGATTAGTTTGTATAAAGCTACAAACAATTTCATACAGTTTATTTATCTTCATATTTCTATCTTCTTCTATGTCTTTTTCTGTATGATTTGGGTTCATTAAAATTTTATATTACTATTATAATTATGTTCATTGCAGCATTATTCACAGTAGCCAAGACATGGAAACAACCAAAATGCCCCTTGATAAAGGATTGGATAAAGAAGATGTAGTACATATATACAGTGGAATAAGAAATGATAACATACTGCCATTTACAATAACACGGATGGACCTTGAGAATATTATACTGAGTTAAATAAGTAAATCAGAAAAAGCTAAGAACTGTACGATTTCACACATAGGTGGGATATAAAACTGAGACTCATGGACATAGATTAAATTGAAGTGGTTACCAGGGGGAGGGAGAGAGAGAGGGAGATGTGGGGCAGAGAGTGGGGGAAGAGAATTAAGAGAGACAAATATACAATGACAGAAAATGATTTGACTTTGAGTGATGGGCACACAACATAATCAATGGTTCAGACGCTATATATATATATATATATATATATATAGGGTTTCATCCCAAAGTGACTGAGTATACATTTTTTTCCAGTGTACATGGATCATTCTCAAAAATTGACCATAAGTTGGGCCACAAAAACAACATCAGCAAATTCAGAAAAATCGAAGTTGTACCAAGCATATTTTCTGATCATAAAGCCTTGAAACTAGAATTCAAATACAAAAAAGAGAAAAAAAATCCCACAAAAATGTGGAAACTAAGCAACATACTTTTAAAAAATGAATGGGTCAAAGAAGAAATAAGTGCAGAGATAAAAAATATATACAGACTAATGAAAATGACAATACGACATATCAGAATCTATGGGATGCAGCAAAAGCAGTGATAAGAGGGAAGTTCATATCACTTCAGGCATATATGAACAAACAAGAGAGAGCCCAAGTGAACCACTTAACTTCACACCTTAAGGAACTAGAAGAGGAAGAACAAAGACAACCCAAAACCAGCTGAATAAAGGAGATAATAAAAATCAGAGCAGAAATAAATGAAATAGAGAACAGAAAACTATAGAAAAAATTAATAAAACAAGAAGCTGGTTCTTTGAAAAGATCAACAAAATTGACAAACCCTTGGCAAGACTCACCAAGGAAAAAAGAGAAAGAACTCATATAAACAAAATCCAAAATGAAAGAGGAGAAAACACCACAGACACCGTAGATATACAAAGAATTATTGTAGAATACTATGAAAAACTTTATGCCACTAGATTCAACAACCTAGAAGAAATGGATAAAGTCCTAGAACAATACAACCTTCCTAGACTGAGTCAAGAAGAAGCAGAAAGCCTAAACAGGCCTATTAGTAGAGAAGAAATAGAAAAAAAACATTAAAAACCTCCCCAAAAATAAAAGTCCAGGCCCTGATGGCTATACCAGCGAATTTATCAAACATTCAAAGAAGACTTGGTACCTATTCTACTGAAAGTCTTCCAAAAAACTGAAATAGAAGCAATACTTCAAAACACATTTTATGAGGCCAACATAACCCTCATACCAAAACCAGGCAAGGACTGCACAAAAAAAGAAAACTACAGACCAATATCTCTAATGAATACAGATGCTATAATACTAAACAAAATACTAGCAAATCAAATACAACAACATATTAAAAAGGTAATAAATACATCATCATCAAGTGGGATTCATCCTAGAATCTCAAGGATGGTTCAACATACGTAAAACGGTTAATGTAATGTACCATATCAACAAAACAAAGAACAAAAACCACATGACCTTATCAATAGATGCAGAAAAGGCTTTCAATAAAATACAACACAATTTTATGATTAAGACCCTCAACAAAATGGGTATAGAAGGAAAATATCTCAACATGATAAAGGCCATATATGATAAACCATCAGCTAACACCATATTAAATAGCACTAAACTGAAGGCTTTCCCCCTTAAATCAGGAACAAGACAGGGTTGTCCACTCTCTCCACTCTTATTTAATGTTGTGCTAGAGGTTCTAATCAGAGCAATCAGACAAGACAAAGAAATAAAAGGCATCCATATCGGAAAAGAAGAAGTAAAGGTATCACTTTTTGCAGATGATATGATCCTATACATTGAAAATCCCAAAGAATCCACAAAAAGACTACTAGAAACAATAAGCCAATACTGTAAGGTTGCAGGATACAAAATTAACATACAGAAGTCAATAGCCTTTCTATATGCCAACAATGAAACATTTGAGAACGAATTCAAAAAAACAATCCCCTTCACGATTGCAACAAAAAAAAATAAATTACTTAGGAATAAACATAACAAAGAATGTAAAGGACTTATATAATAAAAACTATAAACCATTGTTAAGGGAAATCAAAAAAGATATAATGAGATGGAAGAATATTCCTTGTTTTTGGTTAGGAAGAATAAATATAATCAAGATGGCCATATTACCCAAAGCAATATACAAATTTATTGCAATTCCCATCAAAATTCCAATGACATTTTTTAAAGAAATGGAGCAAAATATCATCTTATTTATATGGAAATATAAAAAACCCCGAATAGCCAAAGCAATCCTAAAGAAAAAGAATGAAGCTGGGGGCATTATAATACCTGACTTCAAACTATATTATAGGGCCACGACAATCAAAACAGCATGGTATTGGCAGAAAAATAGACACTCAGACCAATGGAACAGAATAGAAAACCCAGAAATAAAACCACATATATATAGTCAAATAATTTTTGAAAAAGGGCCCATGAACAAACAATGGAAAAAAGAAAGCCTCTTCAATAAATGGTACTGGGAAAACTGGAAAGCCACATGCAAAAGAATGAAACTGGACTACAGTCTGTCCCCCTTTACTAAAATTAACTCAAAATGGATCAAAGATCTAAACATAAGACCTGACACAATTAAGTGCATAGAAGAAGACATAGGTACTAAACTCATGGACCTGGGTTTTAAACAGCATTTTATGAATTTGACTCCAATGGCAAGAGAAGTGAAGGCAAAAATTAATGAATGGGACTACATCAGACTAAGAAATTTTTGCTCAGCAAGAGAAACAGATAACAAAATAAACAGCCAACTAAATGGGAAATGATATTTTCAAACAACAGCTCAGATAAGGGCCTAATATCTAAAATATACAAAGAACTCATAAAACTCAACAACAAACAAACAATCCAATAAAAAAATGAAAAGAGGACGTGAACAGTCACTTCTCCCAGGAATAAATACAAATGGCCAACAGATATATGAAAAGATGCTCATCTTCATTAGTTATTAGAGAAATGCAAATCAAAACTGCAATGAGATACCACCTCACACCTGTTCGATTAGCTATTATTAACAAGACAAATAATAGCAAATGTTGGAGAGGCTGTGGAGAAAAAGGAACCCTCATATACTGTTGGTGGGAATGTAAAGTAGTACAACCATTATGGAAGAAAGTATGGTGGTTCCTCAAAAAACTGAACATAGAATTACCTTATGACCCAGCAATCCCTCTACTGGGTATATAACCCAAAAACTCAGAAACATTGATACGTAAAGACACATGCAACCCCTTGTTCATTGCAGCATTGTTCACAGTGGCCGGGACATGGAAACAACCAAAAAAACCGTCAATAGATGACTGGATAAAGAAGATGTGGCACATATACACTATGGAATACTACTCAGCCATAAGAAATGATGACATCGGATCATTTATAGCAAAATGGTGGGATCTTCATAACATTATACAAAGTGAAATAAGTAAATCAGAAAAAACCAGGAACTGCATTATTCCATATGTAGGTGGGACATAAAAGTGAAACTAAGAAACATTAATAAGAGTGTGGTTGTTACGGGGGGAGGGGAAGAGGGAGAGCGAAAGGGGAGGGGGCGGGGCACAAAGAAAACTAGATAGAAGGTGACAGAGGACAATCTGACTTTGGGTGATGGGTATGCAACATAAGTGAACGACAAGATAACCTGGAGTTGTTATCTTTGAATATGTGTATCCTGATTTATTGATGTCACCCCATTAAAAATAAAACTATTAAAAAAAAAAGAATGATATTCGACTTTTCAACAGAAATACTTGAGGCCAGAGGGAATGGCAAGAAATATTTAAAGTAATGCAGAACAAGAACCAACAACCAAGACTTCTTTATCCAGCAAGGCTATCATTTAAAATTGAAGGAGAAATAATCCCAGACCAAAAAAAACCCTCAAGGAATTTATTACAACCAAACCAATGCTGCAGGAAATATTAAGGGGCCTGTTATAAACAGATTAAACTGGGAAAAGAATAGAGCAAAAGAGAAATACAGCTTTAAAAAATAAAATGGTGGCCCTTGCCAGTTGGCTCAGCGGTAGAGCGTCGGCCTGGCGTGCAGGGGACTCGGGTTCCATTCCCAGCCAGGGCACATAGGAGAAGCGCCCATTTGCTTCTCCACCCTCTCCTCCTTCCTCTCTGTCTCTCTCTTCCCCTGCCGCAGCGGAGGCTCCATTGGAGCAAAGATGGCCCGGGCGCTGGGGATGGCTCCTTGGCCTCTACCCCAGGTGCTAGAGTGGCTCTGGTTGCAGCAGAGGGGCGTGCCAGGTGGATCCCGGTCGGGCGCATGCGGGAGTCTGTCTGACTGTCTCTCCCCGTTTCCAGCTTCAGAAAAAAATAAATAAATAAGTAAATAAATAAATAAATAAATAAAATGGCAATAAACAACTACATATCAATAATAACCTTAAATGTAAACAGATTAAATAATCCAATCAAAAGAAATAAAGTAGCTGTATGGATAAGAAAGCAGGACACATATATATGCTTTTTATAAGAGACACATCTTAAAAGATGCACATAGACTGAAGGTAAATGGATGGACAAACATATTACATGCAAATAGAAATGGAAAAAAAAGATGGGGTAGCAATACTTACATTAGACAAAATAGACTTTCAAACAAAGACTATAGTAAGAGATAAAGAAAGCCACTACATAATGATAAAGGGAGCAATCCAACAGGAAGATATAACCATTATAAATATCTATGCACCTAATATAGGAGCACCTAAATATATAAAGCAGACTTTGATGGACATAAAGGGTGAGATCAACAGCAAGACTATAAGAGTAGGGGATTTCAATACCCCACTAACATCACTAAATAGATCAGGTGTCCCCAAACTTCTTACACAGGGAGCCAGTTCACTGTCTCTCAGACCGTTGGAGGGCTGGACTATAAAAAAAACTAAACAAATTCCAATGCACACTGCACATACATTATTTTAAAGTAAAAAAACAAAATGGGAACAAAGGCAATATTTAAAACAAAGAACAAGTAAATTTAAATCAACAAACTGACCAGTATTTTAATGGGAACTATGCTCCTCTCACTGACCACCTATGAAAAAGGTGCCCCTTTTGGAAGTGTGACAGGGGCCAGATAAATGGCTTCATGGGACCACATGCAGACCATGGGCCATAGTTTGGGGACCCCTGAAATAGATCCTCAAGAAAGAAAAATAACAAAAAAACAGCAGACTTAAAAGACACACTAGATCAACTCGATTTAATAGATATCTTCAGACCTTTCACCATAAAGCAGCAGAATATACATTCTTTTCAAGTGCTCATGGTACATTCTCTAAGATAGACCACATGTTAGGGCACAAAAGTAGTCTCAACTAATTTAAGAAGATTGAAGTCATACCCAGCACTTTCTTACATCACAATGGCATAAACTAGAGATCACCACAACAAAAAAACTCAAAAATTCTCAAACACATGGAAACAAAATAGCAGGCTATTAAATAACAAATGGATTTAAAATGATATCAAAGAAGAAATTAAAAATTCCTAGAAATAAATGATAATGAGCATACAACAAATCAAAATTTATGGGACACAGCAAAAGCAGTACTGAGAGGAAAGTTCATAGCAATACAAGCATTTTTTAAGAGGCTAGAAAAGCTCAAATAAACAACTTAACCTGCATCTAAAAGAACTAGAAAAACCCAGCAAGTAAAGCCCAGAGGTAGCAGAAGGAAGGAAATAATAAAGATCAGAGTGGAAAAAAATGACATAGAGGCTAAAAAACAATACAGAAGATCAATGAAACCAGGAGCTAGTTTTTTCAAAAGGTAAACAAGATTGATGAATCTTTAACCAGACTCACCAAGAAAAAAAGAAAGAGGACTCAAATAAATAAAATTAGAAATGAGAGTGGAGAAATAACAATTGACACTAAAGAAATACAAAATATTGTAAGAAAATACAATGAAGAACTGTATGCCAAAAAGCTAGACAACCAAGACAAAATGGAGAAATTCCCTGAAACATACAATCTTTCAATAATCAATCTGGAAGAATCAGAAAACCTAAACAGACCGATTACAACAAATGAGATCGAAACAGTTATTAAAAAACTCCCATCAAAGAAAAGTCCTGGGCCTAATGGCTTTACAAGAGAATTCTACCAAATATTCAAAGAAGAACTAACTCCTATCCTTCTCAAGCTATTTAAAAAATTCAAGAGGAAGGAAGACTTCCAAGCTCCTTTTATGAGGTGATTATAATTCTGATTCTAAAACTAGGCAAAGACAACACAAAGAAAGAAAATTATAGGTCAATATTTCTAATGAATATAGATGCTAAAATCCTCATCAAAATATTAGCAAACAGGCCTGACCTGTGGTGGCGCAGTGGATAAAGCGTCGACCTGGAAATGCTGAGGTCGCCGGTTCGAAACCCTGGGCTTGTCTGGTCAAGGCACATATGGGAGTTGATGCTTCCAGCTCCTCCCCCCTTCTCTCTCTCCTCTGTCTCTCTCCTCTCTAAAAAATAAATAAATAAAGTAAAAAAAAATTAAAAAAAAATATTAGCAAACAAAATACAGCAATATATAAAAAAAAATCATACACCATGATCAAGTGGGATTTATTCTGGGGAGCCAAGGCTGGTACAATATTTACAAATCTATCAATGTGATTTATGACATAAACAAAAGGTAGGAGAAAAAAAGCATCATAATTTCTTTTTTTTTTTTTAATAAATTTTTATTAATGTTAATGGGATGACATTAATAATTCAGGGTACATATATTCAAAGAAAAACATGTCTAGGTTATCTTGTCATTAAATTATTTTGCATACCCCTCGCCCAGAGTCAGATTGTCCTCCGTCACCCTCTATCTAGTTTTCTCTGTGCCCCTCCCCCTCCCCCTAAATCTCTCCCTCCCTCCCTCCTGTGTCCTCCCTCCCCCCACCCCTGGTAACCACCACACTCTTGTCCATGTCTCTTAGTCTCGTTTTTATGTTCCACCAATGTATGGAATCATGTAGTTCTTGTTTTTTTCTGATTTACTTATTTCACTCCGTATAATGTTATCAAGATCCCACCATTTTGCTATAAATGATCTAATGTCATCATTTCTTATGGCTGAGTAGTATTCCATAGTGTATATGTGCCACATCTTCTTTATCCAATCCTCTATTGAAGGGCTTTTTGGTTGTTTCCATGTCTTGGCCACTGTGAATAATGCTGCTATGAACATGGGGCTACATGTGTCTTTACGTATCAATGATTCTGAGGTTTTGGGGTATATACCCAGTAGAGGGATTGCTGGGTCATAAGGTAGTTCTATTTGCAGTTTTTTGAGGAACCACCATACTTTCCTCCATAGTGGTTGTACTACTTTACATTCCCACCAACAGTGTATGAGGGTTCCTTTTTCTCCACATCCTCTCCAACATTTGTTATTACCCGACTTGTTGATAATAGCTAATCTAACAGGGGTGAGGTGGTATCTCATAATTTCAATAGATGCAGAAAAAGCATTTGATAAAATCCAGCACCCATTCATGATCAAAACTCTCAGCAAAGTGGGAATACAGAGAACATACCTTAACATGATAAAAGCCATCTAAGACAAACCCACAGCCAACATCATATTCAATGAGCAAAAATTAAAAGCAATCCCCTTTAAGATTAGAAACAAGGCAGGGTGCCCCTTTCACCACTCTTATTCAACATAGTTCTGGAAGTCCTATCCACAGCAATTAGACAAGAAGAAGAAATAAAAGGCATCCAAATTGGAAAAGAAGTAGTAAAACTATCATTATTTGCAGATGATATGATATTGTATATAGAAAACTGTAAAGTCTCAGTCAAAAAACTGCTGGACATGATAAATGAATTCAGCAAGTTGGCAGAATATAAAATTAATATTCAGAAATCAGAGGCATGTTTATACACCAACAATAAACTGTATGAAAGAGAAATTAAGAAAACAATCCCCTTCACTCTTGCAAGCAACAAAATAAAGTACCTAGGAGTAAATTTAACCAAGGAGATTAAAGACTTGTATTCACAAAATTATAAAACACTTATAAAAGAAATCAAGGAAGATACAAACAACTAGAAGGGTATACCATGCTCATGGTTAGAAAGAATAGACATCATTAAAATGTCTATATAACCCAAAGCAATTTATAAATTCAATGCAATACCAATGACAAACTTCAAAGATATATAACACATATTACAGAAATTTATATGGAACCAAAAAAGAACATAAATAGCCTCAACAATCTTGAAAAGGAAAAATAAAGTGGAAGATATCACACTTTCCAATATCAAGTTATACTACAAGACCATTGTATTCAAAACAGCCTGGTACTGGCCTAAGAACAGGCATATAGATCAATGGAACAGAACAGAGAACCCAGAAATAAACCCACACCTTTATTGACAACTGATATTTGACAAAGGAGGTAAGAACATACATTGGAGAAAAGACAGCCTCTTTAATAAATGGTGTTGGGAAAATTGGACATATACCTCCAAAAATATGAAACTAGACCACCAACTTACACCATTCACAAAAATAAACTCAAAATGAATAAAAGACTTAAATGGAAGCTGTGAAAACTAAGCATCTTAGGAGAAAACATAGGCAGTAAGTTCTCCAACATCTCTCGCAGCCGATTTATCTTTGTGGGCAAGTGAAATAAAAGACAGGATAAATAAATGCTACTATATCAAACTAAAAAGCACTTGCAAAGCAAAACACAATAAAAACAGAATAAAAAGACAAACTACACAATGGGAAAACATATTTGACAATACACCTGATAAGGGGTTAATAACAAAAATTTATAAAGAACTTGTAAAACTCAACACCAGAAAGACAACAATCCAATCAAACAATGGGAAAAAGAAATGAATAGACACTTCTCCATTGAGAACATACAGATTGCCAATAGGCAGATGAAAAGATGCTCAACATCACTAATCATTAGAGAAATGCAAATTAATACCACAATGAGATATCACCTCACACCAGTCAGAATGGCTCTCATCAACAAAACAACACAGAATCAGTGCTGGTGAGGATGTGGAGAAAAGGGAACTCTCCTGCACTGCTGGTGGGAATGCAGACTGGTGCAGACGCTGTGGAAAACAGTATGGAGATTTCTCAAAAAATTAAAAATCGAACTGCCTTTTGACCCAGCTATTACACTTTTAGAAATATACCCTAAGAACACCATAGAACTGTTCCAAAAGGAGAAATGCACCTCCATGTTTATGGCAGCATTGTTCACAATAGCGAAGATTTGAAAACAGCCCAAGTGTCTGTCAGTGAATGAGTGGATTAAAAAGCTTTGTTACATATATACTATGGAATACTACTCAGGCATAGAAGTGATGACATCAGATCATTTACAACAACATGGATGAACCTTGGTACATTATACTGAGAGAAATAAGTAAATCAAAAAAAAACTAAGAACTATATGATTCCATACATAGGTTGGACATAAAAATGAGACTCAGAGACATGGACAAGAATGTGATGGTAACCGCGAGGGGGGCAGAAAGATGAGGGAGGGGGTAGGTAAGGGGAGGGGCACAGAGAAAATCAGATAGAAGGTGACAGAAGACAATTTCACTTTGGGTGAGGGGTATGCAACATAATCAAATATCAAAATAATATGGAGATGTATTCTCTGAACATATATACACTGATTTATCAATGTCACTCCATTAAAATTAATTAAAAATGTAATAAAATAAATTAAATTAATGAGAAAGAATTACTCTGATACAAAAAACAGACAAACACACCACAAAAAGAGAAAATTACAGGCCAATGTCCCTGGTGAATATAGATTGAAAAATTTTCAACAAATGTTAGCAAGCTGAATTCTACAATACATTAAAAGTATCATATACCACCTGACCAGGTGATGGCACAATGGGTAGAGTGTTGGACTAGAATGCAGAGAACCCAGATTTGAGACCTCGAGGTCGCCAGTTTGAGCACAGGCTCATCTGGTTTGAGCAAAGCTCAGCAGCTTGGACCCAAGGTCGCTGCCTTGAACACAGGGTTATACTCAGTCTGCTGAAGACCCATGGTCAGGGCACCTATGAGAAAGCAATCAATGAACAACTAAGGTGTTGCAAAGAGAAACTGATGATTGATACTTCTCATCTCTCTTTGTTCCTGTCTGTCTGTCCTTATCTATCTCTCTCTTCTGACTCTCTGTCTCTGTAAAAAAAAAAGTATCATACACCATAATCAAGCAAGATATTTTCCAGGGATGCAAGAATTGTTTGAAATCCACAAATTAGTCAATGTGATACACCACATTAACAATTAAAAAATAAATATATGATTATGTCAATGGATGCATAAAAGCATTTGACAAAATTCAACATCCATTTATAATAAAAGTCAACAAAATTAGTATAGAGGGAACATACCTCAACATAGCAATGCCATTTTTGAAAAGCTCATAGCTAACAGCATCCTCAATGGTGAAGAGCTTTCAGCCTTTTCTCTAAGATTAGAAACAAGACAAAGATGGCAACTCTGGCTACATTTAATCAACATGCTATAAAAAGTTGTAGCCAGAGCAATTAGGCAAGAAAAAGAAATAAAAAGCATCCAAATTATAAAGGATAGTAAAACTATCATGTTACTATTTGCAGATGATATGATATTATTTTTGGGAAAGCTTAATCACTCTATCAAAAAACTGTTAGAACTAACACATTTAGTGAATCTGCAAGATACAAGCCAATACATAAACATCTGTTACATTTCTATACACTAATAATAAACTAAAAAAAGAGAAATTAAGAAACAATCCCATTTACAGTTGCATCAGTTAGAATAAAATACCTAGAAATATATTTGACCAAGAAGATAAAGACCTGTATATTGAAAACTATGAGACATAAATGAAAGAAATAGAAGACACAAATAAATGGTAAGGTATTTTGTGTTCATGAATGGAAAGAATCAATGCTGTTAAAATGTACATATTACCCAAAGTAATCTACAGATTCAACATAATCTTTATAAAACTGCCAATGGCATTTTTTTATAAAAATAGAAAAAATTATCCTAAAATTTATATGGAACCACCAAAGATCCCAAATAGCCAATGCAATCTTGAAAAAGAAGAGCAGGGCTGAAGGCCTCAAGCTCCCTTATCTCAAACTATATTAAAACGCTGTAGTAATTTGAAAAGTGTGTTACTGGCATGAATACAGACACAGATTATTGAAACAAAAGAAAAAACTGAGAAATAAACCCACATGTATGTAGTCAATTAATTTAAGATAAAGATGCCAAAAAAAATGCCAAGAATATACAATGGAGAAAAGAACAGTCTCTTCAAAAAATGATATTAGAAAAACTGAACAGACATATACAAAAAAATAATAATGGACCATTATCTTATACCATACACAAAAATTAACTCAAAAAAGATAAAAGAGTTGTGCACAAGACCTGAAATCATAAACTTCCTAGAAAAAGATATATAGAGTAAACTTCTTGGAATAGGTCTTGGTGATGATTTTTTTTTTACTCTGACACCAAAAGCAAAATTAACAAAAGCAAAGATAAAAAAGAAGGACTATATCAAAAAAGAAGGCTCTTCACAACCAAGTAGCAATCAACAAAATAAAAAATCAGCCTACTAAATAGGTAAAAATATTCACAAATTATATATCAGATAGAGCTAATGTCCAAAATATATAAAGAATTCACAACTCAGTAGAAAGAAAAATCCAGTTAAAATATGAGCAGAAGATCTGAATAGATACTTTCTCAAAGAAGCAGACAGATATATTAAGAGATGCTCAAATCACTAATCATCAGAACCACAATGAAACATCACCTTAGAATGAATAGCATAAAAGAGACAAGAAATAAATGTGTTGATGATGATGTGAAAAAAAAAGAGTAATTGTCAGTAATTCATGAGAATTTCCCAAACCTATGGAAAGAGTTAGAGACTCAAATCCAAGAAGCAAACAGAATACTGAGTTTCTGCAACCCAATAGACCTACTCCAAGGCATATTATAATAAAATTGTCAAAAATCAATGACAAGAAAAGAATCCTTAAAATTCAGCTATAGAAAAAAAAAACCATAACATATAAAGGAAAGCTCATTATGTATCATCAGACTTCTGAGCAGAAATTCTATAAGCCAGAAGCCAGAGGACCCAAACATTCAAAGTACTAAAAGAGAGGAAGGACCAGCCAAGGATACTATGTTCATCAAAGTTTTCCTTCAAATATAAAGAAAAAATAAAAACTTTTAGAAACAAACAGAGGTTGAGGGAATTTATCATGAAAAAATCCCACTGCAAGAAATAAATCCTCAAGAAGGTTATTTGACCAGATACAAAGAACAAAACATATCAAATGTACAAGCAAAATCTCCATGAAGGTCACAATAAAAACATGGATAATCTGTGACAATAATAACATAAAAGGAGAGAGGATAAAGATCTTTATTAGCAAAGGAGGATGGAGTGCAGAAGCACTCATGAGAAAAAGGCTTCTAGTGCATATGAAAATCTTTCTCTTAATAACTTAATGCTAACAATCCACACAAAAAAGCCATCACTGAAACACATTGCTCAAAAAAAGAAGACATAGAGGAAAGAAGTATGGAATACCACCAAAGAAAAACGACTGACAGAAACCAAAAAGAGAACCAAATAAGACACAGAGCTACCAGAATACAAAACATAAAATGCCTATAGGAAATCCTCAAGGGTCAATAATTACACTAAATGTAAATAGACTGAACTCACCAATAAAGAGGCACAGAGTAGCAGATTAGATCAAAAAGCAAAAGTCAATTATATGCTGTCTTTAAGAGACACATCTAAGGTGCAAGGAAAAAAATAGGTTCAAAGTGAAAGGTTAGAAAATGATTCTCCAAGAAAATAGTATCTAAAGAAAAGCAGGAGTAGCCTGCTGACAGCATATCTGACAATGCTGACTTAAAGACAACAAATGTAACCAGAGACAAAGATGGACAATTCATAATGATAAAGGGGACATTGTATCAAGAAGACATAGCACTTCTTAATATATATGTACCAAACCAGGGAGGACCAAAATATGTAAGATGTCTACTAACTAACCTAAAAGTAGAAGCAGCCAAAACAATCATACTTGGAGATTTCAACACATCATTGACAGCTTTAGATAGATCATTTAAACAGAAAGTCAACAAAGAAATATTGGTGTTAAAAGGCACTCTCAATCAAATGGAAATAATAGATATTTACAGAACAGTTTATCCCAAAACATTGGATTATACATTCTTCTCCAGTATGTGTGAAATATTCTCAATGATAGGCCATATGTTGGGCCACATAACTAACATTAACAAATTCAGGAAGATTAAAATAATACCAAGCATATTTTCTGATCATGAGGTTTTGAAATTAGAATTCAACTGTAAAAAAAAAGTAAAGAAACTCACAAAAATGTGAAAATTAAACAACATACTTCTAAAAAATGACTGTGCCAAACCAGAGATCAAAAATATATACATGAATTTGAAGATGGTGACATCGTAGGTATATGTTCTAACTGCTACCTCCCAGGACAAAATTGGATTACAACTTAATTTAAGAACAATCATTTTGGAAAAACAACTTTGGACTAAATGAAGAGGAGTCTATAATGAAAGAACACAGAAGAAGCCAGAATAAGACTGGTAGGAAGGGCAGAGATGTGGATAGCACTGCCTCACTCTGAAGAGCAAGCAGAAGCTGAGAGTCTGAAGGGACTCTCACTGCAGGGAGATTTGCCCTGCAAGGTGTGGGTCCTAAACCCACACCTCATGAAAACAGGTGAAAACAGCCAAGGTTTCTATCTGCAAGAAAAGGTTGGGAGCTTTAGTAGACACAGGCTACATCTTAAAGGGCAAGCACAGAAAATCTCATTCACAGTCACTTACCCAGGGTGCTGTAGAGGGAGGGCTGACAGGACTAGAGTTGCATTAGAGAGTATAAAGTTGGAGGCCCAAGGAAAGACAGCATGGAGGACAGCCACCAGAACCCCTGTGCTGAGTCTCCAATACTGCAGTTGCCATCTTTCTTGGGTTGAGCAGTCTCTGCCATGTTACATCAGCCAGGGGAAAAGCAACTGCTCCACCCTTAGGAATCTCTTCTGACCCATCCTATGGAGACTGAGCCATTCTGAGAAGTCAGACAATAAGCAAGAGGCCTATCAGTGACTCCATTTTCTGGCATTGAGGCAGAAGCTTTTGACTGCACTCTCCTTTTTTATTTATTTATTTAGTTAGTTAATTGTGTTTACATAGATTCTAGGGTCACCCTGAATACATTCCCCCTCCCCCATATTTCCTTCAACATCTCCCTTGCCTTCCTCCCTACAGCACCTTCCCACCTTTCCTTCAGGTTTATCCCATCCTATCATCCCCTTTGTCTCTGTCCTCTTTTCCTCTGGTCCCTTCGATCCCTCCTCTGTCTTCATTCCACTGTGGAAACAGTATGGAAATTCTTCAAAAAATTAAAAATGGATCTGCATTTTGACCCAGCCATCCCACTTTTAGGAATATATCCCAAGAACACCATATCTACTGCACTCTCTTGAGACTATAACTAGTGCTTCTATCTCATGAGAGACTCAGTAGAAACTGTCAGACCAGGCAGATCACATCACTGGGTCTCAGAGGCCACACCCACCAGACTGCTGAATGCCAGTTATGGGTAGTGTGCCCCGCTGGTCTGTGCAGGTTCCCTCCAAAGAGGCCCACCTGAGGCAAGTTCTGCTTTCTGTGATCAGCACTGGCACAGTAGCTCATGTGCAGTGACAGAGTAGAACTTCACAGTTAGCCAGCCAGGGTGCTGGTATCCAGCCCTGCTGGGCTAGATTGAGGGACTTAGCCACCTCCTGGGGAGGCACAGTCAACCCCAGGGGAAATCTTTCTGTCTTACTACCTGACACCAAGGCCTCACCAACTGAAAGAACTTACTCAGAAAGGACTGTCAGCCACACTAATTTGAACCTGCTGCTCACCTTACTGGGGAGAAATAGAGTTGGATTATCTAGCAGTGTCTCAGGGATTAAGCGCTGAACTAGGGGCCACCTTCCTTATGCTGAGCACCTGACCAAGAGAATTCTGAAGTAGGGGTTTCCACTAATGTGGTATTTCCAAACTTAGCTGCCCTACACCACCAAGCTTGCAAACTATACAGGCACTGGTTGGGTGAGGTCACGATGAGCCCATACTAGTCTTTCTACAAAAGACTCTTGGGAAGACCACACAGCTAGCTACAAGAGGAGGTGAAGCAGCTGAAAAGTAGAGGAAAATCTTATAAAGCTTGGGACTTTTATGAAACTACTGTCATCTCTAAGCAAGAGAAAGCTGATTCTTCTACACAGGTTTGCCCCTCTCACACTACCAAGGCACATAAATGCAGATACAAACAGCATGCAGATCAGTAGGTCCAAACACGTAGCCTATGGCAGGTTGCAAACAACAGCTGACATCAAACCAAGAAGACCTAAAAACAACACAACCAGTAGTAGGTGACAGAGAGTATGAATCTTAGACTTGGCTAGCTACACAATCAGCATGCCCAAAGAAAAAGTAAGCAGGCATCAGACACTGTAGAGAATAAATACACCCAACAGTACAGACACTGTACAGTGTCTAATATACATGATCAAGGTTGACCCTTAGAGCTAGCCAGCCTAAATGGATAACCACACCCATGAAAGGACGAACTACATTCAATACTCATGTAAAACAGGAAGAAAAATTCACCCTCAAGAAGCAAGAAAAACCTAAAATAAACCACCTAACTCTTCACCTAGAAAAAAACAACAACAACAAATAAAGCTCAGAGGAAGTAGAAGGAAGGAAATAATAAAAATCAGAGTGGAAATAAATGACATAGAGGTTAAAAAAATACAAAAAATTGATAAAACCAAGAGCTCATTCTTTTAAAAGGTAAACAAGATTGATGAACCTTTAACCAGACTCATCAAGAAAAAAAGAGAAAAGACGCAAATAAATAAAATTAGAAATGAAAATGGAGAAATAAATATGGACACCCCAGAAATACAGGAGGATTATAAGAAAATACAATGAAGATATATATTCCACAAAATTGGACAAACTAGATGAAATAAATAAATTCTTAGAAACTTACAATCTTTCAAAACTTAATCTGTAAGAATCAGAAAACCCAAACAGGTGCCTGACCTGTGGTGTCACAGTGGATAAAACATTGACCTGGAATGCTGAGGTTGCTTATTCAAAACCCTGGGCTTGCCTGGTCAAGGCACATATGGGAGTTAATGCTTCCTGCTCCCCCCTCCATAAATGAATAAATAAAAAAAAGAAAAAAAAAGAAAACCTAAACAGAAATATTACAACAAATAAAATAAAACCAGTTATCAAAAAACTCCCAGGAAATAAAAGTCCTGGACTGGATCACTTCACAGGTGAATTTTACCAAACATTTAAAGAACTAACAACTAGCCTTCTCAAACTATTCCAAAAAATTCAAGAGAAGAGAAGAGTTCCAAGCTCATTTTATGAGGCAATCATTATCCTCATTCTAAAGCCAGATAAAGACACTAAAAAGAAAAAAAAACAACTATAGGCCAATATCCCTGATGAACATAAATATTAAAATTGTAAACAAAATATCAGCAAATGGGATCCTGCAATATATCAAAAAGATTATACATTATGATAAAGTGGTATTTATTTTGAGGAGGCAAAGCTGGTACAATATTTCAAATCAATAAATATGATTCATCACATAAACAAAATGAAGGACAAAAATCACATGATTATATCAATAGATGCAGAAAAATTATTTGATAAAATCCAGCACCCATTTATGATCAAAACACTCAGCAAAGTAAAAATGCAGAAAACATACCTCAACATAATAAAGGCCATACATGACAAATGGACAACTATCATTATACTCAATGAGAAAAAAGTAAAAGCAACCCCCTTAAGATCAGGAACAATACAGGGTGCTCCCTTACATTTACTCTTATTCAAAATAGTTCTGTAAATCCTTGCTATAGCAATAAGACAAGAAGAAGAAATAAATTGCATCTAAATTGGAAAAAAAGATGTAAAACTATAATTATTTGCTGATGACATAATATGGTAGATAGAAAACCCTAAAGTCTCAGTCAAATAATTACTAGAGCTGATAAATAAATTTGGCAAAGTTGAAGGACATAAAATTAATATTCAGAGTTTAGTGGCATTTTTATACACCAACAATTAACTGTCCAAGAATTTAAGGACACAATCCCCTTCACTATTGCAACAACAACAAGAAAATAAAGTATTTAAGAATAAATTTAACCAAAGAGGTAAAAGACTTATACTCAAAAAAACCCCTAAGATATTGAAAAAAAAATCAAGGAAGATACAAACAAGTTAAAGTATATACCATGTTCACGAATAGAAAAAATAAACATTAAAATGTCTACACAACCCAAAGCAATCTATAGGCTCAATGCAATTTATATTAAAACACTAATGCCATACTTCACAGATCTAGAACAAATATTCCAGAAATTTATATTGAACCAAAAAAAATTGACTAGCCTCAGCAATCTTGAAATGAAGAATGAAGTGGGAAATATCACACTTTCTGATATCAAGTTATACTACAAAGCCACTGTATTCAAAACACCTTGACACTAGTGTGTATCAATGAAACAGAACAGTCAATCCAGAATTAAACCCACAACTTTATGGACAATTGATATTTGAAAAAGGAGGTAAGAGTATACAATGGAGTAAAGACATTCTCTTTAATAAATGATGTTGAGTAAATTAAACAAGTGCATGGAAAAGAATAAAACTAGACCACCAATATACACAATTCACAAAAATAAACTTAAGGCCCTGGCCGGTTGGCTCAGTGGTAGAGCTTCAGCCTGGAGTGCAGGGGACCTGGGTTCGATTCCTGGCCAGGGCACATTGGAGAAGCGCCCATTTGCTTCTTCACCCCCCCTCCTTCCTCTCTGTCTCTCTCTTCCCCTCCTGCAGCCAAGGTTCCATTGGAGCAAAGATGGCCCGGGCGCTGGGGATGGCTCCTTGGCCTCTGCCCCAGGCACTAGAGTGGCTCTGGTCGCGGCAGAGCAATGCCCGGGAGGGGCAGAGCATCGCCCCTGGTGGGCGTGCTGGGTGGATCCTGGTTGGGTGCATGCGGGAGTCTGTCTGACTGTCTCTCCCCATTTCCAGCTTCAGAAAAATACAAAAAAAATAAAAATAAAAAAAATAAACTTAAAATGGATAAAATATTTATTTGTAAGTCATGAAACCATAAATATCTTGGAAGAAAAAAGGCAGTAAACTCTGATATTGCTGGTAGAAATATTTTGTTGATATATCTCCATGGGCAAGTGAAATAAAGGACAAAATAAACAAAAAGAACTACATCAAACTAAAATTATTGTGCACAGTAAAAGACACCATTAACAAAATAAAAAAACAACCCACACAGTGAGAGAACATTCCCCAATATAATCTTCCCTCACCTTTCCACAGTTCACTTTTTGCAGTCTCACTGTATCACAGATTTTTAAATTATATGTACCTAATTTTGTATCACGGATTTATTGCTATATTACAGGACTTTGCAGTATATAGGTATTTTTATATATTTATTATTTTAGTTATTTTTGCATTAAAATAAGCATTTCTTAACCTAAAAAATTGAAAACAATATAAAAATATTAATTAAACCATATTAAAAGAATATTAAATCAAAATAAAATACATAGCATATAGCAGATGAACAGACAAAGACTATCACGTATAGAAACACAGCAGCAACCGCTTCACGTGGAGCTAGTTTGCGGGCCTGGGTGCTCATGCTCATGTGGGAAGGGTTAATAACAGTGTGGGAAAGGTTTATAAAGCCTTAAAATATCTATAAATAATAAAATAAACATAAGGTCACTACTTTGTGGATTTTCACTACTGCAGGGAGTTCTGGAACCTAACCCCCATTATAGACGAGGGACCACCATATGTCTGATAATAGGTTAATAACCAAAATTTACAAAGAACTTAAACTCAGCACCAAAAAAGTAAAGAATCTAATTAAAAGTTGGGTAAAGGAACTGAATAGACACTTCTCCAAAGAGGACATACAGATGGCAAATAGGCATATGAAAAACTGTTCAATGTCACTAATCATCAGAGAAATGCAAATTAAAACCACAATAAGACACCATCTCACACCTGTCTGAATAAAGCTCAGTAACAAATCAACAGACAACAAGTGCTGGTGAGGGTGTGGAGAAAAGGGAACCCTCCTGCATTGCTGGTAAGAATGCAGACTTACAGTAATGGCATTTCATCAAAAAATTAAAAATAGAACTATCCCACTTTTAGGAATGTATCTTAAAAATCCCAAAAACACTAATTCGAAAGAAGATATGCACACCCATGTTTATTGCAGCATTGTTTATAATAGCCAAGATCTGAAAACAGCCCATGCCCATCAGTGCATGAGTGGATTAAAAAGCTGTAGTATATACACACAATGAAATACTACATGGCCATGAAAAAGAAGAAAATCTTGCCTTTTATTATGGCATGAATGAACCTAGAGATTATTATGTTAAGTGAAATAAGCCAGATAGAGAAAGACAATTACCATATGGTCTCAATTATATGTGTAATCTAATGTATATGATGAACTGGGAAATGGGATAGAGGTAGGGTCATGGGGAGCAGAGAGACAGCTGTCAGAGGGAAGGGGGATGATGGATGGGATCAGAGAAGGTGAATGAATTAGTGAAGTTATATATACATAAGCTATAGATACAGATAACAGGAAAACAAATCCCAGTGAGAAAGGGAAAGGGAGTTAAGGGGGGCACATGGCTTGAGGGTAAAGGTGTTATATTGAGTGGGACACTTGAATCCATGTTAACACAATAAATTTAGAAATTTAATAAAAATTAAGCCAAAAAAATTCCAAAAGATATATACAGACAAAGAAAAATGACAACATAACAAATTAAAATTTCTGGGATGCAGCAAAGTAAGTAATAAGGAGAAAGTTTATATCATTACCGGCTTGTATCAAGAAGCAAAAGAGATACCGAGTAAACAACCTCACATCACACCTTAAGAAACTAGAAAAAAAAAGAACAAATGCAAACCAAAGTCAGGAGAAGAAAGCATATAGTAAAAATAAAAGCAGCACTCAATGAAATGAACAAAAAAACTATAAAACAAATTAATACAACAACGAGCTTGTTCTTTGAAAAGATCAATAAAATCAACAAACCACTAGATAGATTCACTAAAGCAAAAGAAGAATAACTCATATAAACAGAATCTGAAATAAAAAAAAGAAATTACTAGATATATTACAGATATTCAAAAAAACTATAATAGAATATTATGAAAAATTATATGCCCCAAAATTCAACAACCAAGAAGAAATGGATAAATTTCTAGAACTATACAATCTTCCCAGACTATCATGAAGAAGTGGAAAACCTAAATAGACCTATACAGAGGGAGGAAATACAGTGCTCACAAAAATTTGGGGATTAGGGAACATGAAAATACTCCAGTACTTTCAGCCTTTTGTACAGTGCATTTTCACCAATGAAATAAAAGTTGGGTTTGTATCTCATTTGCATAACCAAACAACTTTCTTTGACTTGTCATTTGCTTTTGTTATATTCCTGTTTAATAAAAAAGGTGCTTCTTTTTTATCACTTTATATTCATTTTGAAATATCCCCTAATTTTACTGAGCAGTATAGAAGGAATTACCACAAGCATCCCCAAAAGCAAAAGTCTAGGATGAGATGGCTACATGTGTGCATTCAACAAAACATTTAAAAAAGATTTGGTACATATTCTTCTCGAAGTTTTCCAAGAATTAGAACAAGAAGCTATATTCACCAACATGTTTTATGAAGCCAACATAACCCTCATACCAAAACCTGGCAAGGACAACACAAAAAAAGAAAACTACAGACCATTTTCTCTAATAAATACAGATGCAAAAATCCTAAACAAAATACTAGCAAATCAAATATAACAACACATTAAAAATAATAATACATCACGATCAGTGGGATTTGTTCTAAAAGCACAAGAATTGTTCAACAAATAGCAATCAATCAACATAATACACCACATCAATAAAACAAAGAACAGAATCATGTGATTTTATAAATAGATGCAGAAAATATATTCAATAAGATACAATATCCCTTTGTGTTAAAAACATTCAATCAAATTAAAATAGAAGGAAAATACCTCAATATAATAAAGGCCACATATGACAAACCATCAGCTAATATCATACTAAATGGTGAAAAAATGAAGGCTTTTTCTCTAAAATCAGGAGAAAGACAAGGCTGACCACTTTCTCCACTCTTATTCAACATAGTTCTGGAAGTTTTAGCCAGAGCAATCAGACAAGAGAAAAAAAAAAAGTATCCACATCGGGAAAGAAGAAGTAAAGGTATCATTTTTTGCAAATGACACGATTATCTATATATATATAGCAAATCCCAAAGACTCAACCAAAAAACCATTAGATACAATAAATCAATAGAGGAAAATCACAGGATAAAAAATGAAATACAAAAGTTCTCTGCTTTCCTATATGCCAGCAATAGAACATCAAAAAATGAATTCAAAACAATATTTTTTTTTTTATTTTACAGTTGCAACAGCCAAAAAATAAAAGACCTAGGAGTAATGTTAACAAAGGATGTGAAGGACCTATATACTGAAAACTACAAAACATTATTACAAATAAATTGAAAAAAAACACAATGAAATGAAAAAATATTTCCTGTTCATGAGTTGGTTTTATCAACATAAATAAAATGGCCACCTGACCAGACTGTGACAAAGTAGATAGAGAGTCAGACTAGGATGTGAATGACCCAGGTTTGAGACCATGAGGTCGCCAGCTTGAGCATTAGCTCATCTGGTTTGAGGAAGGCTCACCTGCATGAGCCCAAGGTTGCTGGCTTGAGCAAGAGTCGCTTGGTCTGCTGTAGCCCCCCAGCCAAGGCACACATGAGAAAGCAATCAATGCACAACTGAACAACTAAGGTTCCACAACAAAAACTTGATGCTTCTCATCTCTCTCTCATTCTGTCTGTCTGTCCCTATTTGTTCCTCTCTTCGACTCTCTCTGTTTCTGTCTAAATAAATAAATAAATAAATAAATAAATAAATAAATAAATAAATAAAATGGCCATTTTACCTGAAGCAATATATAAATTTAATGCAATACCTATCAAAATCCCAATGTCACTTTTTAAAGAAATAGAATAAAAAATTGCCAGGTTTTTATGGAACCATAAAAATCCCAAAATAGCCAAAGCAATCTTGAGAAAAAAGAATGAAGCTGGAGGTACCATACTACCTGACTTCAGATTATCCTGTTGAGCCATGATAATTTAAGCAGCATGTAATTGGCAGAAAAACAGACAGACAGACCAATGGAACAGAATTGAGAGTTCAGAAATAAAACCACATATATATGGACAAATGTCTTCAACAAAGGACCCAAAAACACACAATGGTGAAAAGTAAGCCTCTTCTATTATATAAACGGTGCTTGAAAAATTAAAAAGCCACATGCAAAAGAATAAAACTTGACTATCCTTTGTCCCTCCTCACATACATTAATTCAAAATAGATCAAAGACATAAATATAAGATCCAAAACAATTACAGAGAAGAAAATTTAGGTACTAAACTCATGAACCTTAGCCATAGACAACAATTTATACATTTGACCCAAAATGCAAAAGAAGTAAGGCAAAAATAAGTGAATGAAACTATATCAAACTAAAATGTACAGTAGTATAAACTGACAACAAAACAAATAGGCAGCCAACTAATGGGAGATAATATTTGCAAACAACAGCTCTGATAAGGGGTTAATATTTAAAATATATAATATAAAGAATTTACAAAGCTCAGCAACAAACAAAAAACCTAACAGAAAATAGAAAGAGGACCTGAACAGACACTTCTCCCAAGAGTACATACAAGTGGCAAACAAATATATAAAAAGATGCTCATTTTCGCTAGCTATTCAAGAAATGCAAATCAAAACTACAATGAGATATCACCTCATACCTGTTAGATGAGCTATTATCAACAAGACAGGTAATAACAATTGTTGGAGAGGCTGTGGAGAAAAAGTAACCCTCATTCACTGCTGGTGGGAATGTAAATTAGTACAAACATTATGGAAGAAATTATGGTGATTCCTCAAAAAATAAAAAATAAAATTACAATGTAATCCAGCAATCCCTCAATTAGGGATCCCCCAAACTCAAAAACATTGGTATGTAAAGACACATGCATCCCCATGTTCATTGAAGCATTACTTACAGTGACCAAGACATGGAAACAGCCAAAGTGTACTTCTATGAAGGATGGATAAAGAAGATGTGGTACATATATACTATGGAATACTACTCAGCCATAATTAATGATGACATATTGCCATTTACAACAGCATGGATGGACCTTGAGAACATTATATTGGGTGAAATAAGTAAATCAGAAAAAGCTAAGAACTGTAAAATTTCACACATAAGTGGGATATAAAACTGAGACTCATGGATATAGAGAAAAGTGAAGTGGCTACCAGAGGAAAGGGGTCATAATGGAGGGGGATAAGGGATGCAGTGGGGACAGGGTGTAAAGAGCGACAAATAAAAGGTGACAGTAAATGATTTGACTTTGGGAGATAGGCACACAATACAATCAACAGTTCAAATGCTATAGAAAAGTTTATCTGAAACCTATGTACTCTTATTGATTAATGTCACCATGTTAAATTTAATTTTCTGAATAAAATTTAAAAAATTAAAAAAAAGAGAACCTGTCAAAATAATCTGGAGATCTTTTCTTGGAACATATGTACCCTGATTTATCAATGTCACTGCATTGAAATTAATAAAAATAAGAAAGAAAAAAAGAAATACATAAATAAGTGAAACAACGAAATGATTGTTTCTCTACCCACCCAAATCAATAAATAAAAATTAAAAAGAAAAAAAAAGAAAACTTTTCTTTATTGTTGGGGAGCAGGGGCTGTAAAATGAGTGCAGCCACAATGGAGAACAGTATGGAGGTACGTCAAACAAAAATATACTGTCATATGAACTGGCAACTCCACTTTTGGCTATGCATTTGAAAAACATAAAAATGCTAATTTGAAAAGATATAGGTATTACCCTGTTCATTTATTTATTAAATTATTTTTTATAACAGCCAAGGAAATATTAAAACAGTTTAAGTGTCCATGGATAGATAAGTGGACTAAAAATTTGTGATATAGAGTTATATATATCATATTATATATATATATACTTATGTTTATAGTATATATTATAATACATTTGTTATATACTATATTTTATATATATATATGTATATATATATATTTATGTAAATGAGAGGCAGGGAGACAGAGACAGACTCCAGCATGCCCCCTGACTGGGATCTACTCAGTAAGCCCCCTTCCAAAGAATTCTCTGCTTGTCTGGGTTGATGCTCCATTGCTCAGCAACTGAGGTAATTTAGCACTTGAGGGGAGGCCATGGAGCCATCATCTGCACCCAGGGTCAATTTTGCTTGAATCATTCAAGCCATGGCTGCAGGAGGAGAAGGGGGGGTTGTAGAAGTAGGCGGTCACTTCTCCTTTGTCCCCTGACTGGGATTCAAACCCCCAGGAGTTCCACACACCAGTTGGAGCTCTACCAGTAAGCCAAGCAGCTGGGCCTATTCTATTTTGTTTTATATATTATTCAGCCATAAAAAAGATGAATTTTGCCTATTGCAAAACATGAATAGACGTCAAGGGCATTATGTTGCATAAAATAAGTAAGAAGTCAGACAGAGAAAGATAAATACAATATGCTTTCTCTTACATATGAAGTCTAAAATAATAATAATTATAAAAGCCTAATCAGGTGGTGGCACAGTGGATAGAGTGTCAAACTTGGATGCAAAAGACCCAGATTCGAAACCTCGAAGTTGCTGGCTCAAGCACGGGCTCACCAGCTTGAGCATAGGCTTAAGCGTGGGATCATAGACATGACCCCATTGTCACTGGCTTGAGCCCAAAATTGCTTTCTTGAACAAGCGGTCACTCAAGCAAGACCCCCAAGTCAAGGAATATATGTGAAAGCAGTCAGTGAACAACTAAGGTGTCGCAACAAAGAACTGATGTTTTTCATCTCTCTCCCTTCCTGTCTGTCTGTGACTATCTGTCCCTCCCTCTGTCTCTCTCTCTCTCTGTCTCTGTCACAAAAATAATAATAATAAGCTCATAGATAACAGATATTGATATAAGAAATATTCAAAACTGTAGGGAACAGGTTTATGAGTTTACTTGAGCCAAACTAATGATTATTGCCAGGAAGCAAAATATCAATGGACTGAGAAAACACGACAGTGAAAAGGCAGATATGCAGCTTAGTTTATACATTACAATCAAAGGAGGAGATGTATAAGGGAGTTACATGAAACCCACTGATGGCAGATTAGGGAAACAAGAGAAAGCAAAATGGGAAAATCTCTGAGATTGGATAAAGAGTAAAATGAAGAGACACTTCCTATTTTTACATTAGTGGGTCCAGGAGCAGTAACAGCATTCACAGCACAGAGACATAGTACATGGAAAACAGTATGACAATGAGGGTCTCTGTGGTCTCATGCTATGGTGAAAGATTGTGCCCTGAGGGGTCTGGGAAAAAAAATGTGTGATCTTAGATACACAAAGACAATAGACAGTCTCAGTTAAGGTAAAGACTGACCAGCCTAGAATGTGACTACCTGCCATGACTCATTTTTTGTTAAGTTTTAATGTCACACCATCCTATTTGGTTACTTTCCAGCTTTGAATGTGTAAGGCTGCCATTCCGTCTCTGCTGAGTTGTCAAGCTTAGCTTGAGCCTTCTTTATTGTTCATAGAGAACAGATGGGCAGCTATCAGAGGTGGGGGGCACAGGGCATAAATGAATAAAGGTGGTCAAAATGAGTGTGTTTGTCTCTCTCTGTATGTAATATATATAATTGCACTATATATACAGACTATATATAAATATGTAGCATTGCAATGTCACTATATATTATGCAATCATGAACTATATTAAATTGAATTTATTTAATAAATTATTAACCCTGAAAATAAAACCTCTTTAGAGGTTAGAAAAAGCACTACAAAGAGCAGTTACTTGTTGTTTTTATATATTTTTTAATCAATTTTAATGGTATGATATTGATAAATCAGGGTACATATGTTCAGAGAAAACATCTCTTGGTTATTCTGACATTTGATTATGCTGCATTCCCATCACCCAAAGTCCAATTGTCTTCCATCACCTTCTAACTGGTTTTCTTTGTGCCCTCCCCTCCCCTGAACCCCTGCCCCTTCTTCCCCACCCCAATAACCACCACACTCTTGTCCATATCTTTGATTCTCATTTCATTTTTGTGTCCCACCTATGTATGGAATCATATACTTCTTACTTTTTTCTGATTTACTTATTTTGCTAAGTATAATGTTACCAAATCTATTCATGTTATTGTAAATGATCCGATGTCATCATTTCTTATGGCTGAGTAGTATTCCATAGTATATATGTACCAAAGCTTTTTAATCCACTTGTCCACTGATGGACACTTGAGCTGTTTCCAGATCTTCACTATTATGAACAATGCTGCCATAAACATGGGGGTGCATTTCTCTTTTTGGAACAGTTTTATGGTGTTCTTAGGGTATATTCCTAAAAGTGGGATAGCTGGGTCAAAAGGCAGTTCAATTTTTAATTTTTTGAGGAATCTCCAAACTGTTTTCCATAGCGGCTGCACCAGTCTGCACTCCCGCCAGCAGTGCAGGAGGGTCCCCTTTCTCCACATCCTTGCCAGCACTTATTCTGTGTTGTTTTGTTGATGAGCGCCATTCTGACTGGTGAGGTGATATCTCATTGTGGTTTTAATTTGCGTTATCTAATGATTAGTGATGTTGAGCATTTTTTCATATGCCTATTGGCCATCTGTATGTCCTCTTTGAAGAAGTGTCTATTCATTTCTTTTTACCATTGTTTGATTGGATTGTTTATCTTCCTGGTGTTGACTTTTACAAGTTCTTTATAAATTTTGGTTATTAACCTCTTATCAGACATATTGTCAAATATGTTCTCCCATTGCATAGTCTTTTTATTCTGTTCTTATTTCTTTAGCTGCATAAAAGCTTTTTAGTTTGATATAGTCCCACTTGTTTATCCTGTCTTTTATTTCACTTGCTCATGGACATAAATTGGTAAATATATTGCTGTGAGAGATGTCAGAAAGCTTACTGCCTAAGTTTTCTTCTAAGATGCTTATGGTTACAGCTTACATTTAAGTCTTTTATCCATTTTGAGTTTATTTTTGTGAATGGTGTAAGTTGGTGGTCTAGTTTCATTTTTTGCAGGTAGCTGTCCAAGTGTCCCAACACCATTTGTTGAAGAGGCTGTCTTTACTCCAATGTATGCTCTTAACTCCTTTGTCAAATATCTGTTCTCCATAAAGGTATGGGTTTATTTCTGAGTTCTCAGTTCTTCTCCGTTGATCTATATGCCTGTTCTTATAATAGTACCAGGCTGTTTTAATACAATGGCCTTGTAGTATAACTTGATAACTGGAGGTATGAAACCTCTCACTTTATTCTTCCTTTTCAAGATTGCTGAGGCTATTCGTGTTCTTTTTTGGTTCCATATAAATTTTTGGAATATGTGTTCTATATCTTTGAACTATGTCATTGGAATTTTAATTGGTAATGCATTGAATTTTTAAATTGCTTTGGGTAATATAAATATTTTAATGATGTTTATTCTTCCTAACCATGAGCACGGTATATGCTTCCACTTGTTTGTATCTTCCCTGATTTCTTTTATCAATGTTTTATAATTTTCTGAGTACATGTCTTTAATCTCCCTGGTTAAATTTATTCTTAGGTACTTTATTTTTTTTGGTTGCAATGGTGAAGGAAATAGCTTCCTTAATTTCCCTTTCTGACAATTCATTGTTAGTGTATAAAAATGCCTCTGATTTCTGAGTATTAATTTTTTATCCTGCCAACTTGCTGAATTCATTTATAAGGTCCAGAAGTTCTTTGACTGAGACTTTAGGGTTTCCTATATACAATATCATATCATCTACAAATAATGATAGTTTTACTTCTTCTTTTCCAACTTGGATGCCTTTTGTTTTTTTTTCTTGTGTGATTGCTATGGCTAGGACTTCCAGAACTATGTTGAATAAGAATGGTGAAAGGGAGCATCCCTGCCTTGATCCTGATCTTAAGGGGATTGCTTTTAATTTTTGCCCATTGAATATGATGTTGGCTGTGGGTTTGTCATAGATAGCCTTTATCATGTTGAGGTATGTTCCCTGTATTCCCACTTTGCTGAGAGTTTTGATTATGAATGGGTGCTGGATTATATCAAATGCTTTTTCTGCATCTATTAAATTATCATGCATTTTTTCTCCTTCCTTTTGTTTATGTGATGAATTACATTGATTGATTTGCAAATATTGTACCAACCTTGCCTCCCAAGAATAAATCCTACTTGATCATGTTGTATGATTTTTTTCATATATTGCTGATCCAGTTTGTTAATATTTTGTTGAGAATTTTAGCATCTAAATTCATCAAGGATATTGGCCTATAATTTTCTTTCTTTGTGTTGTCTTTGCCTAGTTTTAAAATCAGAATTATACTCACCTCATAAAAGGAGCTTGGAAGTCCTCCTTCCTCTTGAATTTTTTGAAAAGCTTGAGAAGTATAGGAGTTAGTTTTTCTTTGAATATTTGGTAGAATTCATTTGTGAAGCTATCAGGTCCAGGACTTTTTTGGGGGGAGGGGGTTAATAACTATTTTGATCTCATTTGTTGTAATTGGTCTGTTTAGGTTTTCTGATTCTTCCCGGATTAATTTTCTGGAAGATTATATGATTCAAGAAATTTATCCAATTCATCTAGGTTACCTAGTTTTTTGGCATACAGTTCTTCATAGTATTTTCTTACAATAGTTTGTATTTCTGTTGTGTCAGTTGTTATTTCTCCACGCTCATTTCTAATTATATTTATTTGAGTCCTCTCTCTTTTTTTCTTGGTGAGTCTGGTTAAAGGTTCATCAATCTTGTTTACCTTTTCAAAGAACCAGCTCCTGGTTTCATTGATTCTCTCTATTGTTTCTTTAGGCTCTATATCATTTATTTCCATTCTAATCTTTATTATTTCCTTCCTTCTACTACTTCTGGGCTTTACTTACTCTTCTTTTTCTAGTTCTTTTAGATGCAGGGTCAAGTTGTTTATTTGAACTTTTTCTAGCTTCTTAAGGTATGCCTTAATGCTATGAACTTCTCTCTCAGGACTGCTGTTGTTGTGTCCCATAAATTTGGAGTTGATTATGCTCATTATTATTCATTTCTAGAATTTTTTTTATTTCTTCTTTGATCTCATTGTTAACTCATTTGTTATTTAATAACATGTTATTTATTTTCCACGTGCCTTAGTATTTTTCAGTTTTTCTGTTGCGGTTGATTTTCTGTTTCATACTATTGTGATCAGAGAAAGTGCTCGATATGATTTCAATCTTCTTAAATTTGTTGAGACCGTTTTTTGCCTTAACACGTGGTCTATCCTAGAGAACATGCCATGAGTACTTGAAAATAATGTATATTCTGGTACTTTGGGGTGAAAGGTTCGGAAGAAATCTATTAAATCGAGTTGATCTAGTGTGTCTTTTAAGTCCGTGTTTCTTCATTAATTTTTTTTTCTTGAGGACCTATCTAGTGATGTTAGTGGAGTATTGAAATCCTCTACTATTTTAGTATTGCTGTTGATCTCATTCATTAAATTCATCAAAGTCTGTTTTATATATTTAGGTGCTCCTATATTAGGTGAGTAGATATTTATATTTATACTACAATCCTGTTGGATTGCTCCTTTTATCATTATGTAATGACCTTCTTTATCTCTTACTATAGCCTTTTTTATAAAGTCTATTTTGTCTGATATAAATATTGCTACCCCAGCCTTTTTTTTATTTCCATTTTTGTGAAAAATTTTTCCCATCCTTTTATCTTCAGTCTATGTGCATCTTTTGTCTTAAGGTGTGTCTCCTGTAGACAGCATATGTATGGGTCCTGTCTTCTTATCCATGCAGCTACCCTCTGTCTTTTGATTAAATCATTTAATCCATACATTTAAGGTTATTATTGATATGTAGTTGTTTATTGCCATTTTATTCTTTAAAACTGTATTCCTCTTTTGCTATTTTCTTTTTCCCCTTTGATCTGTTTATAACAGACCCCTTAGCATTTCTTGCAGCATTGGTTTGGTTGTATAGATTTCTTGATTTTTTTTTTTTTTTTTTTTTTTGTCTGGGAAGCTTTTTATTTCTCCTTCAATTTTAAATGATAGCCTTGCTGGATAAAGTAGTCTTGGCTGTAGGCTTTTGTTCTGCATTACTTTGAATATTTCTTGCCATTCTCTTCAGGCCTCAAGTGTTTCTGTTGAGAAGTCAGAAGTCATTCTTATGGGGGACTCCTTTGTAGGTGATAGTTTTTTTTTTCTCTAGCAGCTTTTAATATTTTCTCTTTATCAACTTAGTTTTGGTATTTTAATTATGATGTGTCTTAGTATAGATTTTCTTGGGTTTCTCTTTAATGGAGTTCTCTGTGCTTCTTGAACATGTGAGATGTTTTTCTGCCTTAATTGAGGGAATTTTTCAGCTATGATATGTTTGAAAAAGTCTTTATACCTTGTTCTTTCTCTTCTTCTTCAGGAACCCCTATGATGCGGACGTTATTTCTCTTCATGTTGTCATAGAGCTCTCTTAGCGTTTCCTCAGACTTTTTGAGTCTCTTTTCTTTTTTCTGCTCTGCTTCCATGCCTTCATTTATTCTGTCCTCTAACTCACTGATTGGATTCTCAGCCTCATCAATACTGCTTTTATTTCCTTCCATTTTGTTCTTTATTTCTGATATTGTATTTGTCATTTCTGAATGATTCTTTTTTATTATTTCAATGTCCTTTTTTATATTAGCTATCTCTTTATTTAGGTGTTCATAATAGGTGACCCTCTATTGTTGTTCTAAGATCCTTAAGCAGCCTAGCAATCATTATTTTAAACTCTGCATCCAGTAATTTGGTTCTATCTGACTCATTCAGGTTCTTTTCAGGGAATTTCTTTTGATTCATTTGTGTTGCTTTTTTCTGCCTTCCAATTTTGTCTGTGTAAAAAAAAGTTTTGGCTACTGGAGTCCACTGGGTGTGATGTGACCTCTGTGTTTCCTAGGTGTGGTCTGTCTGCAGGTCCACCAACCCTTCTGCTGCTCTACCTAGGGTATTTGGGTATGGGGGTTGCCAGTGCCAGTCCACTGTGGCTGTTGCTGCAGTTTCCACCTCTTATTCATGGGACGGGCTGTGATCATGTGCTCGGGTGTATAAGTCTTGCTGGCCTTGGCCTTTGCCCTGCCCCCAAGGGTAGGATCATGCACCATGCTTGGCTGCAAGCCTTTTCCCTGAAAGCTGGGATGAGCATCTTTGCTCAGCTGAGGGTCTCTGCCTGATTCTGGGCTTTTGTCCAGCTTCTGTGGTAGGAACCTGCTCACGGGATGGCTGCAAGCCTTGGCTCTATGGGTCAGGCTGGGCTGCATGCCCTCACTCAGTTGCGGGACTTTGCCTATTCTGGGCTTTTGCTCCACCCCTGCAGGAGGAGCCAGCTTGTGCATCAGGTTGCAAGCTTTAGTTCTCACAGGCTGGGTGAGGCTATGCTTCTGCTTCCTTTCTCAAGGGCAGGTCTCCACCCCCTCTGGTGCTCCTGCCCTTCTCCCGCAGGCTGGATTGCAGGTGGCACACAGCTGGGCTTGACCACTTTCACGCTTCCCCTCCTCCCCAGCCCAGCAAGACTGAGCTCACACCTGGGCCTCAGTTGTGGCCAGCCAGGTTCTGCCCTTGCCGAAAGAAACACACTTTCACCTTCTACTGCTGCCCGCCCTCCAGCAAGCCCTCAGCCATGTGGGTGGGAGAATTGCAGCTCAGACCCTAACACTCAATACTGTAGTCCCCAAATCTCCCTCCTTCTAAATGACTCTGCTCTAAGTACCGCAGAAGAGGTTGTTTGGTTGGTGTCTTGCTTCCCTTTGCTAGTATTGCTGTTTCCAGGGGAAATATTCACTTCAGATTTGGGAAGTGACTCAGCCCAGGGGTTAGGGTGGCTGTCCCTCAAAGTGTTTCTCCCTGTGCCTCCTAGATTACACTCTCTTTCTACTGTTCCAGTCCTCTCCTCCCTCCCCATCCCCCAGAGACCCAGGTGAGTGGTTTTGAAAGAGGTTTTCTGCTGGGTCACTATTAGAAGAATCCTGGGTCTGAGAAATCAATCTCTTTCTCACAAACAGTATCCTGACTTGTTTCCAGCTAAATACTGTCCATACGTCTCTTCTAGGCTCTGGGGCTGCAGGCTGGGGCTTTGTTCCTGGGACTCAGGACCCTCCCCTCTCTGCAAAAGTCATTTCTCACCACATGAGTCTCTCCAGGCAGCTGTTCACTCTGGAAAGCTGGGAAGCCCTCTCCACATTTCCGCTTTTTCTACCAGTCTCAGTGTGGCTTCTTTAGTGTTCCTTGGTTGAAGAGTCCTCTTAGTTTAGTTTAAAGTTGGTTTTTCCAGATGATGGTTCTTAAAATTAAGTTGTAATCCACTTGGTTCTAGGAGGTTGAAGTTGGTACATCCACCTACTCCATAGCCATCTTGTCCCAATGTACTAATTTCATTTTTGAAAAAAAATTCACTCTCAGGAGGTCAGCGAGCATGCAAAAAACTACTTGTTGTTTTTAAAGAAAACAACTAACAATCAATCAATTAAATCATTTCAATATGAGTTTTAAGAGCAATTTTCTTAGGTATTAATAAAATCAATTGAAGTCCAAAAGACCAGTGTAACAGGCTTTAATGAAAGAAAACCTGCCTGACTGTCTTGTGAGGGAGAGCAGCCCCAGCTACAGACTTAGGCCACTTTTTAAGGGTTAGTGTTTAGGGAAGTAGGAAAGGTGGTGGGGCATTTGCTGATTGGCTGCCGCTATCGCTGGGTGCAGGGGTGCTTTCCACTAATTACGGATGTTGGTGCATTTTTAATTGTCAGCAGTTTCAACTGTCTATGACTTCATCAGACATTCCTTTGTGGTTGGTTACCTGCCACAAGCCCTGAAATGAAACTAGTGCTGGCAGGGTTAAAAAAATAAAACCTAAGATTCCTGAATATTTAATATATTTATATAAAAAGGAAAGAGAGCCTGACCTGTGGTGGTGCAGTGGATAAAGCATCAACCTGGAAACAATGAGGTTGCCGGTTCAAAACCCTGGGCTTGCCTGGTCAAGGCACATATGGGAGTTGATGCTTCCTGCTCCTCCCCCTTCTCTCTCTCTCTCTTCCCTCTCTATAATGAATAAATAAAATCTTAAAAAAAATAAAATAAAATAAAAAATAAAGAGAATAATTCCTAGAGAGGATCAAGGGAAAGGGGATGGAAGTCATTATCTTCTGTAACTTCTTCTTGCTGAGTAGGGGCAGTGAAGGGTTATGGCCTCTCTAAGGATTACTCTCAGTGAGGGGTAGAGAGGTACAGTGATGGCTTCCTGCCAGGTAGAGGTATATTTACAGGGGTCCAGATTTTTCTGTTTTTCAAGGGAAGGTTTCAGGGTTGGTGTGTAGGGCTAGATAGATTTCTCCAATTTTCTGATTGGCGAAGGCCAGCATGTGGTTCTGTAAGAAACTAGTGAACAGACTTAAGAGGCAGTGTAGAAAAGCTAAAATAATAAATAAGAAAGTGAGCAGATAAAAAAAAGGCAATTGCGAAGACACTCAGTTTGTGCAAAACCACTGATTCCATGACTCAGTTTGTTTTTCATGAATTTGTTGAGCTTCAGAGAAAGAGTGGAAATAAGACAGGGCAGTGGCCAGTCCCTTGTTCTTGAACCTACTTCTGTAGAGATTCCTAAAGCAACAAGAAGAGGAAATACCATACATATCCTTTGGTCCTTATATTGACGGGTAGTGTACTAGGAATTGGAACGGGCTCATAGGGTGGGATTAGATTGATATTTGGGGTGAGATAGACTAGGGTACATGTTTTTTTCTTTTTAAGTTTTCTCTTTTTTTAAAAAAACATTTTATTTATTCATTTTAGAGAAGAAAAAGAGAGAAAGGGGTGAGGAGCAGTAAGCATCAACTCCCATATGTGGCTTGACCAGGCAAACCCAGGGTTTCAAACCAGCAACTTCAGCATTCCAATTTGATGTTTTATCCACTCTGCCACCACACGCCCAGCCCAAATTCTATATATTCCAAAACTCTAAGTAGGATGACGGTATTCTCTTTATTTTCTGTTTCCGCAATGATAGAAAGTTACTCACTTAAAATATACAATCTGTCATTTAAATCAGTGGTCCCCAATCCCGGGGCCGTGGACCGGTACTGGTCCATGGGCCATTTGATACTGGTCCACAGAAAAAAGAATAAATAACTTACATTACTTCCATTTTATTTTTATTTGTCTAAATGATGTTTTATTTTTTTAAAAAAGACCAGATTTCCTCTATTACGTCCGTCTAAGACTCAGACTTGACGCTTGTCTCAGTCATGTAATACATTTATCCGTCCCACCCTAAAGGCCAGTTTGTAAAAATATTTTCTTTTTTTAAAATTTTATTAATTTTAATGGGGTGACATCCATAAATTAGGGTACATATGTTCAAAGAAAACATGTCCAGGTTATCTTGTCATTCAATTATGTTGCATACCCATCACCCAAAGTCAGATTGCCCTCCATCACCTTCTATCTAGTTTTCTTTGTGCCCCTTCCCCTCCCCCTTCCCTCTCCCTCCCCCCTCTCAGGTTAACCACCACACTCTTGTCCATGTCTCTTAGTCTCATTTTTATGTCCCACCTATGTATGGAATTATGCAGTTCTTGTTCCTGATTTAAAGAGAAAAGTCCTCAGTTTTATACCATTTAATATGATGTTGGCTGATGGTTTATCACATATGGCCTTTATCATGTTGGGATATTTTTCTTCTATACCCATTTTGTTGAGTGTCTTAAACATAAAGTTGTGTTGCATTTTATAGAATGCCTTTTCTGCATCTATTGATAAATCATGTGGGTTTTTTTCCTTGTTTTGTTGATATGGTGTATTACATTAACCGTTTTACGTATGTTGAACTATCCTTGAGATTCCAGGATGAATCCCACTTGATCATGATGTATTATTTTTAATAAGTTGTTGTATTCGATTTGCCAGTATTTTGTTTAGTATTTTAGCATCTGTATTCACTAGAGATATTGGTCTGTAGTTTTCTTTTTTTGTGCCATCCTTGCCAGGTTTCAGTATGAGGGTTATGTTGACCTCATAAAATGTGTTTGTAAGTATTGTTTCTTCTTCAATTTTTTGGAAGACTTTGAGTAGAATAGGAACCAAGTCTTCTTTGAATGTTTGATAATATTCACTAGTATAATCATCTGGGCCTGGACTTTTATTTTTGGGGAGGTTTTTAATAGTTTTTTCTATTTCTTCCCTGCTAATTGAACTGTTTAGGCTTTCTGCTTCTTGACTCAGTCTAGGAAGGTTGTGTTCTTCTAGGAATTTATCCGTTTCTTCTAGATTGTTGAATTTAGTGACATATAGTTTTTCATAGTATTCTACAATAATTCTTTGTATATCTATGATGTCTGTGGTGATTTCACCTCTTTTATTTTGTATTTTGTTTATATAAGTCCTTTCTCTTTTTTCCTTGGTGAGTCTTGCCAAGGGTTTGTCAATTTGGTTGATCTTTTCAAAGAACCAACTCCATGTTTTAATAATTTTTTCTATAGATTTTTGTTCTCTAGTTCATTTATTTCTGCTCTAATTTTTATTATTTTCTTTCTTCGACTGGTTTGGGGTTGTCTTTGTTCTTTTTTTTCTAGTTCCTTAAGGTGTGAGGTTAAGTGGTTTACTTGGGCTATCTCTTGTTTCTTCATATAGGCCTGAAGTGAAATGAACTTCCCTCTTATTACTGATTTTGCTGCATCCCAGAGATTCTGATATGTCATATTGTCATTTTCATTTATCTGTATGTATCTTTTGATCTCTGCGCTTATTTCTTCTCTGGCCCATTTATTTTTTAAAAGTATGTTGTTTAGTTTCCACATTTTTGTGAGGTTTTTTCCTTTTTTCTGCAGTTAAATTCTAGTTTCAAGGCTTTATGATCAGAAAATATGCTTGGTATAATTTTGATTTTTCTGAATTTGCTGATGTTATTTTTGTGTCCCAACAAATTGTCAATTCTTAAGGATGTTCCATGTACACTAGAGAAAAATGTATACTATGGCACTTTGGGATGAAACGTCTGTAGACCTCTATCATATCCAGGTGCTCTAGTGTTTTGTTTAAGGCCAATATATCTTTATTGATTTTCTGTTTGAATGAACAATCTAGAGCAGGGGTCTCAAACTCGCGGCCCGCGGGCAACATGCGGTCCGCCGAACAATTTTGTGCGGCCTGCAGACTAATCCACGAAGTTCAAAATATTTTGGATAAAATTAAGTAAGCCTAGGGGCCTACTTGTATTTTTCATTTCTCTAGCATCCTAGCTAGATATTAGCTTAGTTAACAGCAGTTGTGATGCAAACTACAGTTTCTGGTCGTTTTGTGACACTGAGTAAACTGCATGTACGATTGTGCTTGTTGTACTGATTTTTTTTTGTTTTCAACTGCAGTGAGAAAAGTGTTGCGTAACAGTTGCCTTTTGTAGACCTAGTGCGGCCCGCCGAACAGCTGTGATCTTGCTCTGCGGCCCACATGCTGAGTTGAGTTTGAGACCCGTGATCTAGAGCCATCAGCGGTGTATTGAGATCTCCAAGTATAATTGTATCTTTGTTAGGTTTAATTTTTAGGTCAATCAGTAGCTGTCTTATATATTTTGGTGCTTCTTGGTTTGGTGCATATATTAAGAATTGTTATGTATTCTTGATTTAGTGTCCCCTTAATCATTATGCAATGGCCATTTTTGTCTCTGATTACTTTTGCTGTCTTGTATTCAGCATTATTAGATATGAGTATTGCTACACCTGCTTTTTTTTGGGGGGGGTGTTATTTGCTTGGAGTATTGTTTTCCAACCTTTCTCTTTGAATCTGTTTTAATCCTTGTTGCTTAGATGTGTTTCATGTAGGCAACATACAGTTGTATTTTCTTTTTTAATCTATTCTGCTACTCTGTGTCTTTTTTAATCCATTTACATTTAGTGTAATTATTGACACTTGTGGGTTCCCTATTGTCATTTTATAAATTGCTTTCTGTTAGTTATTTATCTTGTTTGATTCTTCTCTTTTGTTTTTCTATCATTTGTTTTTGTTTGGTTGCATTCCATACTTCTTCCCTCTGTTGCTACCTTTTTTAATTTATGTGCTTCTGTGGTGTTTTTTTCAAGGGTGGTTACCACTAAGTAATGAAAAGGGTACCTACCATGTTCATTTTAGTACACTATCTTATGAGTGTTTCTGCATTCCATCGTCCTTTGCTACTGTTAACCTCCATCCTCTCCCCCCCCCCTTTTTTTTGTTTTTGTTGTCACATTTTAAATTTGGATTTATTGTGTTCTTGGTGGAGCTTTTACTTATGGTTTTGTTTTGTTTTGTTCTTTGCATCTGGTTGAAATACTCCTTTTAGTATGTCCTGGAGTGGGGGTTTTCTGATGATAAATTCTCTCATCTTTTCTGTATCTGTGAATGTTTTTATTTCTCCTTCATATTTGAAAGATAGCTTTGATGGGTATAGTATTCTTGGCTGAAAGTTCCTCTCTTTCAGGACTTTAAATATTGGGGTCCACTCTCTTCTAGCTTGTAGAATTTCTGCTGAGAAATCTGACAATAAGCTAATAGGCCTTCCTTTATATGTTGTATTCTTTTTTCTGGCTGCCTTGAGAATTTTTTCTTTGTCATTGGTTTGTGCCAATTTTATTATGATATTCCTTTGAGTAGGTTTGTTGGGGTTAAGAAAATTCAGTGTTCTGTTTGCTTCTTGATTTGAGGCTTTAGTTCTTTCCACAGGCTTGGGATAGTCTCATCTATTACTTGTTTGAATATTTTCTCCATTCCATTTTCTCTCTCTTCTCTCTGTGATATACCTATTATTCTTATGTTAGTCTTTTTGATGGAGTCAGACAATTCCTGTAGGGTTTTCTTGTTTTGTTTTTTTTAAAATTTTTGAGTCTCTTTCTTCTTCTCTCTGTTATGCCTCAAGTTTCTTGTCTTCTTTGTCACTAATCCTACCTTCTACCTGGCCTGTTCTATTGCTAAGCTTGTTACCTCGTTTTTCAGTTCATGAATTGAGTTTTTCATCTCTGTTTGATTTGTTTTTATAATTTCAATTTCCTTGGTAATATAATCTTTGTGTTCATTGAGCTGTTTTCTGAGCTCCCTAGATTGCCTTTCTGTGTTTTCTTGTACATCTATGAGTAATTTTAGAATTTCTAATTTAAGTTTGTTGTCATTTAGCTCCAAGGTTTCCAATATATTAAATTTTTTCTCATTTATCTGTGCTACATCTCTGTCTTTTGTATCCATGATATTTGATTTTCTTTTCCTTAATGGCATCTGAGGCTTGTTTTGTTGATAACACTAATGAGAATTAATAAAAAATAAAAAGTAAAAAAATTGGAAAAAAATTATTATTTTTCTTTTTTTTTCTTTCTCTCCTCTACTCTCCTCCTTGAGATAAAATTGTGATGAACTGTGAATTATATTGTGCTAAATGAACAAAAACTACCTATAATGGAGGGCCTGAGATGGGGAGAAGTAATAAAGGGGCAAGAAATGATTTAGGGACCCACAAAATGCAAAAAAGGAAAATTTTTGGGTCAACAATGAAATGATTTGCTTGTAAGTGATGGTCAACTAAGAGATATAATGAGTGGGATAAGTGGTAAAGAGGAGAAAGGAAAAAAAATTTAAAAATTACTGTTGTATTAAGTGAAGAAAAAACTAGATAGAATAGAGAGATGGGCTTGGGTGGAATGCTACTGAGTGAAAAAAAAAAAAAAGTAAAAAGCACCCAAAGTGCCACAAAGAAAAAATTTGAGTCCCAAATAAAATAATTTGTTTGTGATTGAGGATTGAATGAGAGGAAAATAAAGGAGAAAAGAAAAAACTGATATAGAAGAAGGAGAAAAAGAGAAAAAGAAGAAAAAAAAACAAAAAGAGAGAGAGAGTTAAGGGTTTTGGAGTGCAACTGTCATAGAGAGAAAGGAAGAATAAAAAAAGAAAATGGGAAATGTAACACTTGTAGATAGTGTAGTTCAAGAAGAAAAAAGAATAAGATGGGAAGAGAATAAAAGGACCAAGGTGGAAGAAAAAGAAAATAAGACAAGAAGATGAAAGAAACAAAAAAAAAAATGGAAAAAGTTATAAAGTCTGTGGATTTTTCTTGATTTTGAAAGGCTATCTTCTTCCTTTTTCTTTCCTCTCCCTCTTCCTGGTTGGTGACTCTGTACCCCAGGCTCTGCCCCTGTGGCATGTTTAGGTAGAGATTTGAAGTTGATAAGTCTCTATGGTGATGTCATATATTAGGCTTCAGTCTCGTTGGCAGTCGAGGCTTGTTAGTATTTGCAGGCTCCAAAAATGAGATAGTCCATTTTCCCAGAGCCTCTCTCCTAGTCTCTCCTTCCTGAATTAGCAACCTCATGATCCAGCTATGGGGTTGCCGCTGCCTCTGCCTGGAGAGTAAGAGGCTCAAAGAGCTGGCAAATCCCCACTCTATTCCCACTCAGCGCAGAACTCTGGGTAAGGCTCTGTCAGTCAGCTGCCAGCGTAATCAGGTGGGGCTAGTAGCCAATTGCTTTCAAGGTGCCTTTCTATGCACCTCCAGGCATGTCCAGTATGCCTCAGCACTCTGTGGGACCACTCTCCCCAGGCTTTTTGCACTTTGTAAACTGTTTTGGCTGGGAAGAAGATGCTCTAGTTGCTTCTTGCAGAACAGGAGGTCTTAAAAGCTTCTTTTTAACGTATAGCCCTGAGTATGAGAGCTCTGCAAATCCGAACTTGCCCCCACCCCTACGTGCAAGAGGCACTAAAAAAATATCACGCCTCTTGTCTTAGATCGCTGAACTGAGAGAGATCTTATCAGTTAAAGCTGCATAGGTCAGTTGGAAGGTGAGCAGACTGTGGGTTAAGCTAATTTCAGTGATTAAATCTGCAGCTCTGCTCCCGAGTCAGACTGCAAGCTGCTTGCACGCCCCTCCCCCTAGCGCTTTTGTATTTTTTTTCTTTCCTGGGATGTTAGCTTGAATGGCTGGGTGAGGCACCCTGCCCGCCCAGAGAAGTTAGAGCATAGGGAAGTTTGCTTTTGCGCACTCCCTACATGCCACTGTTCAGGGTGTAGGGACCACACCGAGATTCTGGTCACAGCCCATGCAAAGGCCTCTGACCCTGCTTCACTGCCTGGGAACATAAGTGCCCACGCACTGGGCACTAGGAGGAACCTCTCACACACTATCTGAGCTTGCCGACCAGGATATTGGGGATAATGGAGGCTGCCATTTGCCTGTCTTTGCCAGGGTCCGGCGTGGGCATTAGCTCGCATTGGCTGGGTTGCTGCAGGCACACTTTTTCCTTGGCTTGGAAATCTGTGCCATAGCCTGGCTCAGACATCTGTGTCGCAGCCTGGCTCTCTCCACACCCTTTGCCCCCCTTAGCCCCCACTCTTTCTCAGTTCCAAGTGAAAGTAGCCCTTGCTCAGGTTAGTGAGGAAGGCAGAGTATTTTTTTTTTGTATTTTTCTGAAGTTGGAAACGGGAGGCAGTCAGACAGATTCCTGCATGCACCCAACCAGGATCCTCCCAGCATGTGCACCAGGGGACAATGCTCCGACCATCTGGTGCATTGCTCTGTTGCAACCAGAGCCATTCTAGCACCTGAGGCAGAGGCCATATAGCCATCCTCAGTGCCCGAGCCAACTTTGCTCCAATGGAGCCTCGGCTGCAGGAGGGGAAGAGAGAGACAGAGAGGAAGGAGAGGGGGAAGGGTGGAGAAGCAGATGGGCACTTCTCCTGTGTGCCCTGGCTGGGGATCAAACCTGGGACTCCTGAACTCCAGGCCAACACTATACCATTCAGCCAACCAGCCAAGGCCAGAGTATTCTTTTCTCCGTCTTATTTCCTTCGGGGCTGATTATATATTTAGTCAATTTTTCACTCAATCATACCTTAGTTTTCAGTGTGTGGGACTTCTAGATGCTCCAAGGATAAATTTTTCTGTCTCTGGTTGAAGAACTTGTTGAAATTTTGGAGAGATTTATCGGTAGCGCTCTTCACGGTGCCATTTCTCTGACATCACTCCTAGGGTACATGTTTCTGTCCAATTAGTAGAAAGACACATATAGGTGTTGGTCCCACACAATTACAAATCCCCTGGTTGGGTGAGGCAGGCTGAAAGGTAAATAGAGAAGAGATGAACCAAGGGTCATTGTTGTTTCTCTGTTTCTGAGCTCTAGATGGTCAGGGTGGAGAAAAGAGCCACCCCAATAAGTGGGGAGATATGAGTAGAAAATTGTTTTGAGTATTTTAAGGTAGTTGAAGCTGTAGAGGAAAGCCAGGGAAAGAGTTGGCTTGTGGGATAGGAGTATTTATGAGATTGAGCCATAGGTTAGGGGATTCTGTAAAGTGAACGGGGTTAGAAAATAATCCATTTGCTTCTGGAAAGACTTGCTAGTTAACTCAAAGGTTCATGTGCTCTTTAGTAATTTAATAGTTATTGTGGTGTTGCAGAGTTTAGAGGGGAGGTGACTAGCTGAAATGTCACCTTGGGCCTTGAAGCATAGGAGAGTAGATGAAAGGAGAGGGGTATTTAGGTTGGCTGGTCCTCAAGCAGGAAAATTTGGAGTTTTAATTTTTTGAGCTGGGAATAATAGGTTTGGAATAGCTTATTTGCTCAGTTGGTGGCTGAAGTGAGATAATTCCCTATAAGAGTGTTGGCTCTCTGAAAGAAGGAAGACCCTTCTTGGGTTTGGTATATGAGAACTGTCCGTAGAAGGTGAGTGTTGTTGTTTGGGATAGGGAGGGCAGAGTAGGCTGAGGAGGACATAGACATATACATTCAGCAATTAACTACATAGAAAGAATTAGCTTTCATTAAATATATTTTTTATACATAAATTTTTATTAATTTCCATGGGGTGACATCAATAAATCAGAGTACATATATTCAAAGAAAACATGTCCAGGTTATCTTGTCACTCAATTATGTTGCATACCCATCACCCAAAGTCAGATTGTCCTCTGTCACCTTCTATCTAGTTTTCTTTGTGCCCCTCCCCCTCCCCTTCCCATCTCCCTCCTTCCCTCCCTTCCCCATAACCACCACACTCTTTTTCATGTCTCTGAGTCTCATTTTTATGTCCCACCAATGTAAGGAATCATGCAGTTCTTGTTTTTTTCTGTTTTACTTATTTCACTCCGTATAATGTTATCAAGATCCCACCATTTTGTAAATGACCCGATGTCATCATTACTTATGGCTGAGTAGCATACCATAGTGTATATGTGCCACATCTTCTTTATCCAGATATATATATATATATATTACAGCGATTAAAGCCTTTAAGCAAAGTCTTGGCCAATACAACAACAATCCATAAAAGAGTAGTGTCCTGAACATGTTCACCAAGTCCAAGTTGGCACCAACACCATTTCAAATCCCTGTGAATACAACCCACCCCAGTTCAGTCCGTTAGGAACTATCATAAGGAGCAGAAGTCCAGAAAAAGTCCACATCCAAGAAAAGTCCGCATGGCACTGAAATTGTTGTAACAATTCTATACTTTGCAGCTCAAGTCCAAGTCCCAATGACCACTGCTTCTAGCTGATAATGATTCAGGTAGACTGGAAAAGCCATCTGCAGCATGTGTGGAGATGGAGCCTCTGTTCTCTGCCTGGAGAGATGAAACCAGGTTGCTTTTCCCTGGAGCTCTGCAACTGTGGCATGGTAAAGAGAACTTTGGGATACACTAAGCTGGGTGGCAAAAGTAAATTTACAATAGAAGTTTTCAAAAGGGGGAGAGAGAGCTCTAAATTAGGAGTAGGTCCCAGCCTGAAATATGAGTGGGGCATTGAGGTAGGAGGAATAAAGGAAACACTATATATTAAACAAAGCAGCAGAAAATAGAACTATCAAAACCTACAACAAAGATCTTTGAGGGAAGAATAAAAACAACCTGACTATTCAGGCAAGACATAGTTAAGTGGCCCTTGTGCAAATGAGATCAGTTTACCTGCTTCTTGAAATAAACACCCTAGGCTCATATACAGTGTCATAGATGGGGCTGACGGCCCTGGGCACCTTCAGCCTTCAGTGGCAAACCCCAGCATTCTGGGCAGGGTTAGGTCATTGGTGGCTGGAGCAGGGCTGGAAGAGACTGAACCCTCCCTTAGAGGAGTGAGGGGGAAGCCTACCTTCCAGTGTCCCTTTTTTCTCACAGCAAAGGCATGTAAGCCTGGCAGGCCTTAGCTCAATGGACTTCCTTTTCAATATTAAAGCATGAACCAGCTGGATTCCTATGAGACTTCTTTGGGGCGTTGGAGCCTTTAAGGGAATATCCTAAAAGCTGGTAGTTCCCCTGATCTCTATTGGGCTTTTTCTGCCTCTTGGTACCTTAAAAGCCATGCTCAGAAGATCTCACTGAGGGGTTTGAAGATCCCCATCTGCTTAAATAAACATTTTTTGTATATCTGGAGCTATTTGGAAGAAGACAAAACAGTGTTATTAGCTGAATCAAATAAAAAAGGTAGAAGTTTGCAGGAGAAGATTTGGTGTCTCCTGTTCATCAGCATTCAAAAGAAATGTAAAAATTTTTTTTAAGTAAAAAGCATGATATGGTAGACCCATAGGAGTTCCAGGATATGATCCCCCCTTTTAAATTTTTTAAAATTGATCTTAAAATATTTGCTGGGTATGCTTTAATAATACCTTGACTTTAAAGATTGTAAGAAATACCCATAATTCGAAAGGTTTGACAAAATACAGTAAATGCTTTTGCTACATATGCAGGAGCATTGTCAGTTTTAACCAGTTTAGGAAATCCAATAATATAAAAATGCATAAAGACAATGAGCTATAACCTGCTTAGCAGCCTCTTCTGTTCTGGCAGAGGTTACTATATATATAAATCCAGAATAAGTATCCACTGTAACGTGGACATACAGCTGTTTGCCAAATGAAAGTATATGAATAACCTCTATTTGCCAAAGTTGGCCTGGTAGGAGTCCTTTAAGGTTAACTCCAAATGAAGGGACAGATTGTAGTATAGGATATCATGGACAGGATTTATCAATCTGCCATGCTGCTTCCCCAGAAAGTTGAAGCTGTTTACACAGGGCTGCAGCATTCTGGTGATGAACAGTATTAGATTGAATTGTTCGATCTGTCATGGTTGCTCCAAATAATTTTCTTTTGGGTAGCTTGATCAACAAGGGCATTCCCTTTTGCTAAAGCTCCAGGGAGCATGAAGTGAGCTCGAGTATGTCCTATAAAACATGGAGCTCTATCTTGACATACAAGTCTTTGAAGAAGGAGAAACTGCTAAAATAATTCATCCGCAGTTGTCCCTAAAACAGCCGTCTCTATAGTGGGAACAACCATAAGTAAATATTTGCTATCTGTATATAGATTAAAGGAGGAATATGGCAAATGCTGAAAAGCCATGATAATGGCATATAATTCTAGTCTTTGAGCTGATTTTAAGTTGACTGTTTCAGTATGAAGTTGTCCATTGATTTGCAAAAGCGATTTGCCATTTAGTGAAAGTTTCCCAGAGCCATTGTTGTTGATCTTTTTAAAAAAGGAACAACAATAATTTTGAAGCTCAAAACCTATAAGCTGTAAGGGTCACCTATGCCCCTTGATAATCAAAAAGGCAACAAGATCAAAATATGGAAGTGTATTACATGGGCTATTAGATGGTTCGATGTGCCCAAGCTGTACCTGCTCTTGTACCAATCGCGCAGCTGCCGTCAGTATCTCCTGAGAAAGGGGATATTGGTCTGCCCATACAGGATTATCTGATTTCCAAGTAATTGGGTCTGCACAATGCCTTATTTGGGTAGCAGGAGCTACCAAGGCCCCTATGCTAAATTTTGATATCCTAATCCACACCTTCTGGTACTGGTTGCCATTTCTATGGGGGTGAGAATTCCTCACTGTTCTTTCTCTAGTCCCTTAGTGGGCAAAAATCCCTGATCAAGCATCTGAGTACTGACTAAACCATAATGACTAACAAGCAATGCTTCCATATTTTTGAAAACCTCTCTATCACACCAATTAACTGGCCATCCAGGGAGCACATAAGGCTTAAAAAATCAAGAATGACCTTCTTAATCTTCCCAATGTAAAAAACTAGAACTTTGTTGAGGGGATATACTTTGCCCTATACCTTGTAATTCTGTGACTGCTGAATGAGTGGGCCAGGAAGGAGGCCAATGTAGCTTAGCAATAGCAGATACGTCAGCTCCAGTATCTAAAAGTCCTTTAAATTTATGCCTTTGTATTGTTACTTCCATTTCAAGGCGTTACAGACCTATTTTTTTAAATCCAATTGGCAAAATCAGAGAAGCCAAATCGCCAATTTTCTTGGGGCCACTTTTGCAGGATGTGGCCTGAGAAGCAGAATTAGCATCCTTATACTATTCTTTTAACTGACTGAATTAGCCCTGAGACAAATTTTTTTTGATTAATTTTAATGGGGTGACACTGATAAATCAAGATATGTATGTTCAGAAAAAAAAGCTCTAGGTTATTTTGACATTTGATTATGCTGCATTCCCATCACCCAAAGTCCAATTGTCTTTCAACACCTTCTAACTGGTTTTCTTTGTGCCCTTCCCCTCCCCCAACTCCCTCTCTCTCCTACCCCCCACCCCATAACCCCCACACTCTTGTCCATGTCTCTGAGTCTCATTTTTATGTCCCACCTATGTATGGAATCATATAGTTCTTAGTTTTTTCTGATTTACTTCTTTCGCTCAGTATAATGTTATCAAGGTTCATCCATATTGTTGTAAATGATCCGATGTCATCATTTCTTATGGCTGAATAATATTCTATAGTACCTATGTACCAAGGCTTTGTAATCCACTCTTCCTCTAATGGACACTTAGGTTGTTTCCAGATCTTCACTATTTTGAACAATGCTGCCATAAACATGGAGGTGCATTTCTTCTTTTCATACAGTGCTATGGTGTTCTTGGGGTATATTCCTAAGAGTGGGATAGCTGGGTCAAAAGGCAGTTCAATTTTTAATTTTTTGAGGAATCTCCAAACTGTTTTCCACAGTATCTGCACCAGTCTGCTTTCCCACCAGCAGTGCAGAAGGGTTCCCTTTTCTCCACATCCTCGCCAGCACTTATTCTGTGTTGTTTTATTGATGAGCGCCATTCTGACTGGTGAGGTAATATCTCATTGTGGTTTTAATTTTTATTTCTCTAATAATTTTAGTGATGTTGAGCATTTTTTCATATGCTTACTGGCCATTTGTATGTCCTCTTTGAAGAAGTGTCTATTCATTTCTTTTTCCCATTGTTTGATTGGATTGTTTGTCTTCTAGTGTTGACTTTTACAAGTTCTTTATAAATTTTGGTTATTAACTCCTTATCAGATGCATTGTCGAATATACTTTCCCATTGTGTAGTTTGTCTTTTTATTCTGTTCTTATTGTCTTTATCTGTGCAAAAGCTTTTTAGTTTGATATAGTCCCATTTGTTTATCCTGTCTTTTATTTTACTTGCCTGTGGAGACAAATCGGCAAATATATTGCTGCGAGAAATGTCAGAGAGCTTACTGCCTACGTTTTCTTCTAAGAGGCTTATGGTTTCATGGCTTCCATTTAAGTCTTTTATTCATTTTGAGTTTATTTTTGTGAATGGTGTAAGTTGGTGGTCTAATTTCATTTTTTTGCAGGTAGCTGTCCAATTTTCCCAGCACAATTTGTTGAAGAGGCTATCTTTACTTCAATGTATGCTCTTACCTCCTTTGTCAAATATCAGTTGTCCATAAAGGTGTGGGTTTATTTCTGGGTTCCCTGTTCTGGTCCATTGATCTATATGCCTGTTCTTATGCCAGTACCAGGCTGTTTGAGAATAATGGCCTTATAGTATATCTTGATATCCGGAAGTGTGGTACCTCCCACTTTATTCTCCCTTTCCAGGATTGCTGAGGCTATTCGTGTTCACTTTTGGTTCCATATAAATTTTTGGAATATGTGTTCTATATCTTTGAAGTAGGTTTTTGGTATAATCAGTATTGCACTGAATATTTATTCAGTGCAATTGCTTTGGGTAATATAGACATTTTAATGATGTTTATTCTTTCTAACCATGAGCACGGTATATGCTTCCACTTGTTTGTTTATTCCCTGATTTTTATCAATATTTTATAATTTTCCAAGTACAAGTCTTTACTCTCCCTGGTTAAATTTATTTCTAGGTACTTTATTTTTTTTGGTTTCAATGGTAAAGGGTATTGATTCCTTAATTTCTCTTTCTGACAGTTCATTGTTAGTGTATAAAAATGCCTCTGATTTCTGAGTATTAATTTTATATCCTGCCACCTTGCTGAATTCATTTATCAGGTCTAGTAGTTTTTTTGACAGCGACTTTAGAGTTTTTTATATACAATATCATATCATCTGCAAATAATGATAGTTTTACTTCTTCTTTTCCAATTTGGATGCCTTTTATTTCTTCTTGTCTGATTGCTGTGGCTAGGACTTCCAGAACTATGTTGAATAAGAGTGGTGAAAGGGGGCACCCCTGCCTTGTTCCTGATCTTAAGGGGATTGTTTTTAATTTTTGCCCACTGAGTATGATGTTGGCAGTGGGGTTCTCATAGATGGCCATTATTATGTGGAGGTATGTTCCCTGTATTCCCACTTTGCTGAGAGTTTTGATCATGAATGGGTGCTGGATTTTTTAAAATGCTTTTTCTGCATCTATTCAAATTAGTATGTGGTTTTTCTCCTTACTTTTGTTTATGTGATGAATCACATTGACTGATTTGTGAATATTGTACCAACTTTGCCTCCCAAAAATAAATCCCACTTGATCATGGTGTATGATTTTTTTCATATATTGCTGGAAATGGTTGGCTAATATTTTTTTGAGGATTTTAGCATCTAAATTTTTAAAGATATTGGTCTATAATTTTCTTTCTTTGTGTTATCTCTGCCTGGATTTGGAATCAGAATTATGCTCACCTCATAAAAGGAGATTGGAAGTCTTGTTTCCTCTTAAATTTTTTGAAATAGCTTGAGAAGATAGGAGTTAGTTCTTCTATGAATATTTGGTAGAATTCACTTGTGATGCCATCAGGCCCAGGACTTTTCTTTTTGGGGAGTTTTATGATAACTGTTTCAATCTCATTTGTTGTAATTGGTCTGTTTAGGTTTTCTGATTCTTCCAGATTAATTTTTGGAAGATAATATGTTTCAAGGAATTTTTCCATTTCATCTAGGTTGTCTAGTTTTTTGGCGTACTGATCTTCATAGTATTTTCTTACAATATTTTGTATTTCTGTTGTGTCAGTTGTTGTTTCTCCACTCTCATTTCTAATTTTATTTATTTGAATCTCTCTCTTGTTTTCTGGTGAGTCTGGTTAAAGGTTCATCGATCTTGTTTACCTTTTCAAAGAACCAGCTCTTGGTTTCATTGATCTTCTGTATTCTTTCTTTAGCCTCTATGTCATTTATTTCTGCTCTGATCTTTATTATTTCCTTCCTTCTACTAGCTCTGTGCTTTACTTGCTGTTCTTTTTCTAGTTCTTTTAGATGTAGGGTCAAGTTGCTTATTTAAGCTTTTTGTAGCTTCTTGAGGTATGCCTGTAATGTTATGAACTTCCCTCTCAAGACTGCTTTTGCTGTGTTCCATAAATTTTGAGTATGTATGCTCATTATCATTCATTTCTATGAATATTTTATTTTCTCTTTGATCTCATTGTTTATCAATTTGTTATTTAATAACGTACCATTTAGTGTCCACGTGTTTGAATATTTTTCAGTTTTTCTGTTGTGGTTGATTTCTAGTTTCATGCCACTGTGGTCAGAGAAAGTGCTCGATATGATTTCAATCTTCTTATATTTGTTGAGACTGCTTTTGTGCCCTAACATGTGGTCTATTCTAGAGAATGTATCGTAAGCACTTGAAAAGAATGTATATTCTGCTGCTTTAGGGTGAAAGGTTCTGAAGATATTTATTAAGTCGAGTTGATCTAGTATGTCCTCTAAGTCTGCTGTTTCTTTGTTAATTTTCTTTCTTGAGTATCTTTCTAGTGATTTTAGTGGGCTATTGAAATCTTCTACTATTTTAGTATTTCTGTTGATCTCGCCCATTAAATCCATCAAAATCTGCTTTATATATTTAGGTGTTCCATTACTAGGTGCCTAGATATTTATAATGGTCATATCTTCCTTTTGGATTGCTTCCTCTATCATTATGTAGTGACCTTCTTTATCTCTTACTATAGTCTTTGTTTTAAAGTCCATTTTGTCTAATATAAGTATTGCTACCCCAGCTTTTTTTTTCATTTCCATTTTCGTGAAATATTTTTTTTCATCTTTTTATCTTCAGTCTATGTGCATCTTTTGTTTTAAGGTGTGTATCTTGTAGATAGCATATGTATGGGTCCTGTTTTCTTATCCATGCAGCTACCCTATGTCTTTTGATTGGATCATTTAATCCATTTACATTTAAGGTTATTATTGATATGTAATTGTTTATTGCCATTTTATTCTTTAAAATTGTATTCCTCTTTTTCTATATTCTTTTTCTCCTTTAATCTGTTTACAACAGGCACCTTAGCATTTCTTGCAGCTTTAGTTTAGTTGTTGTAAATTCCTTAAGTTTTTTTTTGTCTGAAAGTTTTTTATTTGTCCTTCACTTTTAAACGATAGCCTTGCTGGATAAAGTAGTCTTTGGTTGTAGGCTCTTGTTCTGCAATATTTTGAATATTTCTTGCCATTCCCTTCTGGCCTCAAGTGTTTCTGTTGAGAAGTCAGAAGTCATCTTTATGGGGGCTCCTTTGTAGGTGATAGTCTTTTTTTCTCTAGCAGCTTTCAATATTTTCTCTTTATCTCTTAGCTTTGGTATTTTAATTATGATGTGTCTTGTTGTTGATTTTTTTTGGTTTCTTTTTAATGGAGTTCTCTGTGCTTCTTGAACTTGTGAGATGTTTTCCTGCCTTAATTGAGGGAAGTTTTAAGCTATGATATGTTTGAGCAAAGTCTCTATCCCTTGTTCTTTCTCTTCTTCTTCAGAAACCCCTATGATGCTGATGTTTTTTCTCTTCATGTTGTCACATAGTTCTCTTTGAGTTTCCTCAGACTTTTTGAGTCTCCTTTTTTTTTTCTGCTCTGCTTCTGTGCCTTTATTTATTGTGTCCTCTAACTCGCTGATTTGATTCTCAGGTTTATCCATCCTGCTTTTAATCCCTTTCATTGTGTTCTTCATTTTTGATATTGTATTTGTCATATCTGACTGATTCTTTTTTATTATTTCAATGTCTTTTTTTATATTTGCTATCTCTTTATTTAGTTGTTTGTAATGACCATCTATTGTTGTTCTAATATCTTTGAGCATCCTAACAATTGTTATTTTAATCTCTGCATCTGGTAATTTGGTTATATCTGATTCATTCAGGTCCTTTTCTGGGGATTTCTCTTGATTCATTTGTGTTGCATTTCTCTGCCTTTTCATCTTCTCTATGTAAAAGGTCTAGGCCACTGGAGTTTACTGGGTGTATCCTTTGTTCCCTAAGTATTGTCTGTCTGCAGTCCCACCACCCTTCTGCTGTTGCTTCCTAGGGCAATTGGATATGGACATTGCTGGTTTCTGCCCACTGGGGCTGTTGCTGTGGTTTCCACCTTTCCTTCATGGAGCAGCTGTGATCACATGCTTGGGTGTACAAGCCTTAGTGGCCTTGGCCTTCACCCTGCCCCCATGGGTGGTGTTATGCTCAGCCCTGAGGGCAGTGGTGAGCACCTTTGCTCAGCTGTGGGTCTCCCCTATTTCCTGGCTTCCACCTTGCCCTTGCAGGAGGAGCCCACTTGTGGCATGCCTGCAAGCCTTGGCTCCACAGGCCAGCAAGACTGCTTGTCCATGCTCAGTAGTGGGACTCAGCCTGTTCTGGGCTTTTGGCTCCATCCCTGTGGGAGGAGCCGGCTCCCAAGTCAGGCCACAAGCTTCCATTTCGCGGGCAGGGCAAGGCTGTGTTCCTGCACCCTTGCTCAAAGGCTGGTCTCTACCCCTTCCGGGTTCCCACCCTTCCTTCCGCAGGCTGGATTACAGATGGCCCGCAGCTGGGCTTAACTACTTTTGCATGCCCTTTCCTTCCTAGCCGGGCAAGACTGAGCTCACACCTGGGCCCTGTGGTGGCCACCCAGCTTCCGCCCTTGCTGACAGAACCCTGCTTCCACGTCCTGCTGCCACCCACCCTCGGGCGAGCCCTCAGCAGTGTGGGTGGGGGTGCTGCAGCTCAGACCCTAACACTCACTACTGTAGCCCCAAAAGCTCCCTGATTCTAAGTTACTCTGTTCTGAGTGCCATGGGAGAGCTTATTTGGCTGGTGTCCTGCTTCCCTTTGCTGGTATTGCTGTTTCTAGGGGAAATATTTACTTCAGATTTGGTTAGTGACTCAGCCCAGGGATTAGGGTGGCTCTCTCTCAAAATCTTTCTCCCTATGACTCCTAGATTATATTCTCTTCCTCTTACTCTGGTCCTTTCCTCTATCCCCATCCCCCAGAGCCCCAGGTGGGTGGTTGTGAAAGAGGTGTTCTGTGCAGTCCCTTTAAGAAGAATTCTGGGTCTGAGAAATCAGTCTCTTTCTCACAAACAGTATCCTGTCTTGTTTCCAGCTAAATACTGTCCACATGCCTCTTCTAGGCTCCCGGACTGCAGTCTGGGGCTTTGTTCCTAGGATTCAGGACCCTCCCTTCTCTGCAAAACTCACTTCCTGCAATGCAAGTCTCTCCCAGGTGCCATTCACTCCAGGGAGCTGGGCAGCCCTCTCCATGTTTCTGCTTTTCCTACCAGTCTCAGGTGGCTTCTTCTGTGTTCCTTGATTGAAGAGTCTTCTTAGTTTAGTCCAAAGTTGGTTTTTCCAGATGATAGTTTTTAAAATTAGTTTGTATTCGACTTTGGTTCTGGAAGGTGGGAGTTGGTATGTCCACCTACTCCATCACCCTAATTAAAAGTCTTTGAGTGGGCCCTGGCCGGTTGGCTCAGTGGTAGAGCATCGGCCTGGCGTGCAGAAGTCCCAGGTTCAATTCCCGGCCAGGGCACACAGGAGAAGCACCCATCTGCTTCTCCACCCCTCCCCCTCTCCTTTCTCTCTGTCTCTCTCTTCCCCTCCTGCAACATAGGCTCCATTGGAGCAAAGATGGCCCGGGCGCTGGGGATGGCTCCTTGGCCTCTGCCCCAAGTGCTAGAGTGGCTCTAGTGACGCCACTAGAGGGGCAAAGCATCGTCCCCTGGTGGGCAGAGCGTCGTCCCCTGGTGGGCATGCTGGGTGGATCCCGGTCGGGCGCATGCAGAAGTCTGTCTGACTGTCTTTCCCCATTTCCAGCTTCGGAAAAATACAAAAAAAAAGTCTTTGAGTGAGGTTAAGAGAGCATTCTATATATGTGGCTTCCAGGAGAAAGGAGATGGGAGCAACATATGTGGTGCTCAGTAAGAGAGAAAGTAGAACTGGTGTTAGGAGATCAAGAACTGGGAGCATGGTGGTTGGGCTTAGGGGTGATTAAGAGAAAGTGAAGAAAATGAAAAGCTGCTGTTTCTTTTGGAGAAAATTCAAGTAGAGAACCTTGCCAGGCCAAGTCCCGCATTCAATTGAGCAGTCCATCAATTTCACTGGAGTGAGGTCTAAACCAGGAGAGGTCATCAGAGGCCTGAAGAAGAAAGTAGAAGAATCTGGCAAGGTGGTAATAGGCAGTTGCCTGTTATGAGTGCCTGCTAGAATTGGCGGTATGGCAGGATATGACCTCTTGGAGGAGCATTATGAGATGGACTGATCTGGTTCTTCTTGGATAGGGGAACATGTGGAGATTTTGAGAGACAGAGAACTCATGGGGGTGGAGATGTAGGTTTTAGGGGTACTGGAAGGATAAGGCTTAATGTGGGAGAGATGAGTCCAGTGTGAATCCCCTTCCACTTTGATGGCAGTTTAGGTGGACAGGTTAAAAGTATGGGGCCCTGTATAGCTAGCCTGGAGAGGGTTTTTTTCCCATGTTTTTTATATACCTGGTACCCAGGGAGGATTGATATGTGTGAGTCCATGGTTGGAAAGGACTGTGGAAGGAGCTTGTCAAGCTGGGAATAGTAGGTTTAGTATAGCTTGTTTGCTCAGTTTGCAGCTGAGGTGGGGTAATTTTCTATAAGAGTGCTGGTTCTCTCAAAGAAGGTGGCTCCTTTCTGAATCTTATACATAAGAGTGGTGTAAAGGAGATGAGTATTATTAAGAGGAATAGGGAGAGCTGAGTAAGCTGAAGATAACATGGATAGACATATCCAGCAGTTGGCTGCATAGGAGTTGGTCTTATTTTTTTATTATTATTATTTTTTTTTTTTTATGAAGCTGGAAACGGGAAGACAGTCTCCCGCATGTGCCCGACCGGGATCCACCCAGCATGCCCACCAGGGGGTGATGCTCTGCCCATCCGGGGCATTGCTCTGTCACGACCAGAGCCACTCTAGCACCTGAGGCAGAGGCCAAGGAGCCATCCCCAGCGCCTGGGCCATCTTTTTGCTCCAATGGAGCCTCAACTGCGGGAAGGGAAGAGAGAGGCAGAGAGGAAGGAGGGGAGGTGGAGAAGCAGATGGGTGCCTCTCCTATGTGCCCTGGCTGGGAATTGAACCCGGGACTCCTGCATGCCAGGCCAACACTCTACCACTGAGCCAACCGGCCAGGGCCAGGAGTTGGTCTTGATTACAAGATTTTTAAAATAAGATTAAGAGAGCTTTCTAGAGGAGAGGATTCCAAGAAGGAGGGTATGAGGGCAGAGTATGCCATTACGGTTAAGGAGATAAGAAAGAATAGAGCAAGCTGGGATCTCCATTCTGTCTGTTGTCAGGGGGTAATCATAGTTACTCATGGCTCAGGCTGTTCTGGTATTTTAATTAGTCTGACCTAGGTGGGCCCTAAGGGGAAGCAGGTGTATCTGGGTGGTGATTCAGGTTGACTGGAAGGGTCATCCATAGGCATATGTGGAGATGGAGTTTCCATTTTCTTTAACCTGGAAAAATAAAACTAAGGGGCTTTTCCCTTGAGTTTTGCCCCTGGGAAAACACCACTGTGGGGGTGGTGAGGAGAACCTTGGGATTCACTATGCTCAGTGGTAGAGGTAAATTTATAGCATAATTGGGAAAATCTGGCTGGCTGAGAAGCAGTAACAGAGCTGACTCTGAGAACAGGAAGTGAAAGGAGAGAGAGGCTCTGAATTTGGAGACTAGGTTCCAGTGTACAATAGGCATAGGACATTGAGACAAGAGAAATAAAGGAGACACTATACATTAAATAAAGCAACAAAAATCAGACTGTCAATACCCACAGTAGAGATCTTCAAGAGATGAATAAAACTCACATATTCAAGCAAGGTGTAGTTAATGGCCCTTATGTTTACAAAAAATGAGATCAGTTTACCTGCTTCTTGGAAAAAATATCTTAGGCTCATAAATAGTGTCGTGAGATGGGGCCAACAGCCCTGGGCACCTTCAGTTATCAGTGTCAAGTGCCAGCAGGTTGGGTAAGGTTAGGTCATAGGTGGCTGGGGTAGGGCTAGAAGAGACTGAACCCTTCCTTAGAGGAGCAAGGGGGCAGTCTACCTTCCAGTGTACCCTTTTTCCACAGTGAGGACAAGGCCTTAGTGGGGGCTGAGGACCCAGACAAGCTTTTGCTCAATGACTTTTCTTTCCACACTTGAAGCAGAACCCTGGTGGAGTTTTACAAGGCCCATTAGGGGCATTGGAGACTTTAAGGGCAGCCGCCAAGAGCTGGTATTTTGCCTGATCTCTTTTGGGCTGTCTGCCTTCTCCTGTTCCTCTTGGTTATTATAGACCTTAAAAATCCATGCTCAGGAAATCTTGTTAAAGGGTTTGAGGGCCCTTTTCTGTTTATATAAACTTTTGGAAAAAGACAAAAACAGCATTATTAGCTGGATTAAATCAAGAAAAACAGGTTTTCTTTGGTGTCTCCTTTAGGATTCCAGAGTCTCTTCCCTGCTGGATAATCCAGTATATTAGCATTCAAAAGAAATGTTAACAAAAGCATGATAAAATAAATTTGCAGAAGTTCTAGGATATGACTCCTTTTCTTATATTACTTAGAATTGAATAAACTAAACATTACATAAAAAGACATTATTAACAATCATTGTATATTTTTAACATCACAGGGCTATGAAATAGCAGATAAAAAGAAGAATTAACAAGAGGCATTTGAAATAACATATACATTTTTAACATGGCACCCAAACCCCTTACTTGCCAGCCCTTTCCCCAGAGGCTGGAGAAATACTTCAAATTTCCCAGAGAGAAGACAGAAATTAGCACACTAATAAAAGTAAGAAAGATAAGACAGACAATAACTAGCACCCGGAATAAAGGGTGTTTGACTATAGAGGACACAAGACAAGAAGTAGAAACTAACAGAAGAGAATAATTTCCTCAGAACCCTGAAGTTAAGGGTCTTGGATCCAAGAGATTTTATATTTTTGGGGCTTGTTTTACAAAATTTCCTTTACTGTTGATCAGAAATTTTTAATTTTGCATGAAAAAATTCAATTCAGGCCTTAGGAACAGACACAGTTACACATTAAACAAAAACTTCACATATACAAATTATAAATTAAGAAATTTAAATAAGCACACTTTACTTATTCCAATTAAAATTATACTAGAGATATTTTCTGACAAAGAGACAAAACAGATTACTTACACAGCTCAATAGACAACTCTGCCTTCTTAAGCTTCTTGAGATGGCAGGGAGTTGTCAGCATAGAGGGGAGGAAGAGAGGAAGCAGACGGACGGACAGTGTGAATAGCTGAATGAAAAGGTGGAGGGTCAGAATCTGCAGGAAGAGGAGGAGGAGGAGGAGGAGGAGGTGCTGGTGGTGGCGCCACATGGACAGAGGAGTCAAAAAGATCAGAGCTTAGAGGAGAGTTGAAGGAGGATGAGGGAGAAGCGGTTTTTGCTAAAAGTATTTGGTAGGTGGAGCAAGAGAAACAGAGGGAGAGTCGAGATTGAAGAAAGAAGAAAGCCTGTACTTATTGAATTTTGAGGCCTTTCCTGTCCAGTGGCACAAATTTTCTAGGTCCCGAAGGATGTTTATGTCAAATGTGCCATTTTCTGGTCAATGGGAGTCATTGTCAAGTTTATATTGGGGCCAGGCTGTATTACAGAAGAAGTCTGAGAAACCAAGTTTAATGAGATTTTTAAAAGACAGCCTGGGGGTGTAGCCTCTGAGGTTTGTGATTGGGAGGTGCCCATGATGGGCTGAGAATAACAAGGGAGAAGAGTGTCCTCAGACTCCCTCAATTATTCCTGGAGAATGAGTAGAACATGAGGTGACCATTCATCACTGGAGACCTCAGTCCTAATGAGAATGAGAGTGACCTGAAAAGGCACCTATGTTTTTGAAAAATGAGAGAGAGACTGCTTAAATGAGAATCCTCCCAAAGCACAACTCTGGGCTGGGGACAACGGGAAGCACAAGGACCTACTGGAGATAGGAAGACCTCAAAGAAATTTCCTGCCTCTGTTCTGGCAGGGGTTTGGGACAGGGTCAGACCACCAGCCAATCAACCTACAATTTACAAGTCCAAACAGAATTAGGGAGTAAGCTTGGGATGAGCTGCCATTGCCCACTGCTTCCCTAGTTGTAAATTTGGACGGAAAAGAGATCATTCAGGCAGTTAGTACCCTGTCCCGGATTTCAGCACCAAATGATAGAATCAATCTGAGTCCGAAAGACCAGTGTAACAGGCTTTAATGAAAGGAAACCTGCCGAGCTCTCTTGCAAGGGAGAGCAGCCCCAGCTACAGACTTAGGTCATGTTTTAAGGGTTAGGTTTAGGGAAGTAAGAAGGGTGGCAGAACATTTGCTGATTGGTTGCCACTATTACTGGGGTTAGGGGTGCTTTCCACTAATTACGGATGTTGGTGGATTTTCAATCATCAGCAGTTTCAACCATCCATGACTTCATGAGACATTCTTTTGTGGTTGGTCACCTGCCACAAGCCCTGAAATGAAACTTATGCTGGCAGGGTTAAAGGAATGAAACCTAAGATGTGTATTTTATGATTTAATGGATTTCTAGCGCATAGTATTCTGTAAAAATAATGGTAGCTTTGACCCCCTTATACAATTATTTACAAGTTATATTTGCTGAGCACTTTTCTTTCAGATAATCATCCCCTAATTAATGAAATTCATAAATTATGTGTGATCCAGATTCCACATGTAGGGCCAGTGGCTATCACTGTTGAGACCATGCAGATTCACATTGAATTCAGACAGACAGTAAAGAAACAATGGAACCAAAAAATGGTGGGCCATTCTTTTATTAGCGTCTTGCACTGGCAGATAAGCAAACAGACAAGGAAAACACTTCCCTTTCATTCAGGGCTCTCAAAGCCCTGATGCGTTCTTCTGTTCCACAACCAGGAGAATACCCTCTGGTTTCTCCTAGAATCAAATGCCTTACCAGTCTCAGTGGAGCTCACAAAGTTCCTCAGCTCTGGTTCCCCATCTGCACACCTTCTCCCTTCTCTTCAAAACTGGCTTCTTCTTTAGCACTCTGCATTCTTTATCCTCTCTCTGCAAAACTTCCTAGGCCCACAAAGACCCCTCCTCCAGCAAACATTAGCAAAACAATGGCCCCTCCTTAGCAGGAATGCAATCCACAATTTGCAATCAACTGCCCTACTCTGAGGGCAAGCACACATGTGGCTGCCCAGTGCCATTTTTTAACAATAAAAGTGAGCAAACTAAAAAAATACAAATTTTACAAACTCACTTGTCCAACACCACATATAATCCACTTTTCACATTCTGGAAATGGCAATTATCATGTCCTAATAGAAACATTCATTTAAGACACATCTATGCTAAGTGAAATAAGCCAGCCAGGGAAAGACAAGTACTATGTATATGATTTCAATAAACTAACAAATAAAATAGAAACAGATTCATGGATAGAGTGAACAGACTGACAGCTGTCAGAGGGGATAAGGGTTGGGGAACTGGTTAGATCAAGCAAAGAAAAGAAACCTTTTAGACACAAATAACAGTGTGGGGTTGCAAGAGGGAAAAGGGGCAGAGAAGGTGGAGGATGGTAGAAGTGTGACCGAGGGAGAGTTGACTTGGGGAGGTAAACACACAATATGGTTTACAGAGATGTATTGTAAAATTGGTCACCTGTACAATTTTATTAGCCAATGTCATCCCAATAAATTTAGTAACAGTTTATTTTTAAAGACACACCTACAAGATGTCCATCAGAACATTAATTTTCACCTGAACCAGTGAATGTTAAAATTGCTTGCCTGACCATGTGGTGGCACAGTGGATAGAGTGTCAGACTGGGATGCCGAGGACCCACGTTTGAGACCCCAAGGTTGCCAGCTTGAGTGCAGGCTCATCTGGTTTGAGCAAAAAACTCACCAGTTTGGACCCAAGGTTGCTCATTCGAGCAAGGGGTTACTCGGTCTGCTGACAGCCCACAGTCAAGGCACATATGAGAAAGCAATTAATGAACAACTAAGGTGTTGCAACAAAAAACTGATGATTAATGCTTCTCATCTCTCTCTGTTCCTGTCTGTCTGTCCCTATATATCCCTCTCTCTGACTCTCTCTCTGTCCCTGTTAAAAAAGAAAAGCTTTTAAAATTGCTTAACAAAATCTTTTCCTGTGCAAATTACTTCTGTGGGTATTTAGAATTATCAAGACATTCACTCTCCTTGAGAAGGACTTCATTTCTGATGCAAATGAAAAGACTTACATCTGGTGGAGAAAAAACACTAACACAATGCCAGGTAGCAAATGAAATATGAATTCAAGGGACAAAGTCAGACTAACTGCTAAACAAACACTCTGTGCAGTAAGAATTGTTAGGTCAGAGATTAGACAAAGTCAGATGGATGGAGCCAGAACTTCTCTTTGAGAACTGCAATGGAGCCACATCTTAGAAAATGGTCAGGTTTGAACTACTTTGAAAGATTGTGGAAAACAGAAACATCTCATATCTTACTATATTAAAACTAAGCTTGGTGAAGCAAGTATGGTGTTCATAATTATTAAGTTGTCACTGTGAGCACTGAAAAGTTGCTTTTTTCCCCTTCAGTTATCACTGCTTTATTACCAAGGTATGTAGGATTTTTCTATCTGCAACATGCTTCATCAAGTATCTATTTTGGTACTCATCTTAAATAATTTTAACTGCATATGAGCACATCCAAAAGCCTGCTTCCATCTCTAATCATTTGAGAAAAATAAAAAAGCACTGTTTTCTGTTATTAAAAAATCTCTTATACTGAAAAAACCATAGTCCAAAAAAGGACAAAGATACAAATCACATACTGTACTTAAAAGGAGGACTGGGAGTCAGACATACCTCCTCACACACTGAACAGCTATCTTAGTTTCTGTGTTTTCAGCCACTTACTATTAAATAGTTACAGGGGAAAAATTTTTCTCACTTATAAAATAGGTGGTTGTGGGAAAATGCATCTGAATTTAATCCCAAAAGGTGTTAAAAAGCTTTGTCAGACAAGGGAGCATTCAGTCAGTTTACACCAGTGGTGTCAGGCTGCTGTGATGAAATGCCCCAGGAAGCTGTACAGAGAGTGTTGAAAAAGCAGTTTCTCTGATTTTCAGAACATTCCTATCCAGACATAAAAGGCTCTCCATGTGTAAGGCCAGTTGTCACAGCCACCATCACAGCAGCCTTGCCCATGTAGGTTCGCATTTGATTCAGACAGTCGGTAAAAAACAATGGAGCCAAAAACTGGCGGGCCATCATCTTTAATCCTAGCTTGAACCTGGCTGGCAAGTAAAAACACACACTGGGCTCCAAAACCCACTCATTCAGTGCTCACAAAGCTACTGACTTATCCGAGTTTCCTAGAATCAAAGGTTTCTAGCTCACCAGACTTATTCACCTCTGTTCCCCATCTCCTTCCTTCTCCCTGCACAAACTCTGCACAAACTGGCTTCTCACTCAGCACTCCACCATCTTGGCTGCTTCTGGCCTCCTCCACGTGGCCTTTCTCTGCTCTCCTCTCTGCTCTCTCCTCTAATGATAATCTCAGGAACCAAGAGAGCAAGCTCCCATTCTGCGCCTATTTTATAGTGCAGAAATCAAAACCTTTAATCCAATATACAAAATAGGGAAGTCTCTAATACAAAGTCGCTTATCTGGGGCATGATGGGATTGCACCACCCCACATCAAAAAGGGTGGGAAAGGCTTAGTCTGAAAACCAAGCCCCAGGCTACAAGCATCTTGCCTGCCCACAGCTCACCCCCAACACACATTAATATCACCTGGGCAACAGGCTTCCATGTGGACAGCGCCATCTTTAACAAAAGAAGCATAATATTTTTTATCTGCCCAATACCATGTCAGGGTAGAAAATTGTTGGGCAGATAAAATGTGTTATGCTCACTTTGTTAAAGAGGCCGTTGCCCAGGTGATATTAATGTGTGTTGGGGTGGGCTAAAGGCAGGCAGAATCCTTGTAGCCTGGGGCTTGGTTTTGGGATTAAGCCTTTCCTACCCTTTTTGGTGTAGGGTGGTACAATCCTATCATGCCTCAGAGAAGTGACTTTGTATTAAGAGACTTCCCTATTATGTATATTGGATTAAGGGTTTGGATTTCTACACTATAAAAGGGAGGCAGAACGGGACTCGGCTCTTGGTTCCTGAGGTTAGCATGAGAGAGCAGAGAGAATAGAGCCAGCAGCGGGAGGAGGCCACGTGGAGAAGGCCAGGAAAAGCAGCCAAGATGGCGGAGTGCTGAGTGAGATGCCAGTTTGTACAGAGTTTGTATCTGGGATAAGGAAGGAGATGGGGAACTGAGGAAAATAAGGCTGGTGAGCTAGAAACCTTTGATTCTAGGAAACTCGGATAAGTCAGTGGCTTTGTGAGCACTGAATGTGACTGGGTTTTGGAGCCCAGTGTGTATTTTTACTTGCCCGCCGGGTGCAAGCTAGATTAAAGAAAATGGCCCACCAGTTTGTGGCTCCTTTGTTTCTTTACCGACTGTCCGAATCCAATGCGAACCTGCACTGGCTGGGCTGCTTTGATAGTGTCCGTGACTACTGGCTTTACAAAAATGCACATAGGATGGACAGACAAGTTCTGACTGCTAACCAGAAACCACTGTTCCCCAAAACCTTTTATAAAGACAGTAACAAGAAAGTATTTTCTGACCAAAAACTTGTACTTCTCAGTACTGTCATTCAGGAAAAAAGTTTGGGATCAGGATTAATTTCACTGACCACCCCTGCAACTGTAAGATTATTTGCATGGGTCAGTCCTATTGTTTCACCATAATAGTATAATTTCTACCCAGAGATCTAGAAAATTACCCTCTCCACCTTCCATGCTGGCTTTACCACTTTCAAATAAATAAAACAAATGAAACAAAGAAAACATAAACATCACACAGAAAACTCTGGACACCAGCTTCCTTCAAGACACCCAGGCTAATGGACCTACCAAATAGTGAACCCTTGGAAATCAGTTAATGAAGTTTCTCACATTAGTATAAATTTGGAAATTGGGAACGTTCTTCTATTATGAATGTCTCAGCATTGATGATATCTACATTGTCAGCTAAAGAGAGCTTGTGATTACATATGTTTTTAGAAACATCTTCAATTATCCACCACTTTTCAATGGTTTCTATTTCATATGCCAACCCACTCCTCTTTTTTCTTCTTCAGTCATTTTTAGCTCTTTCCCTCATTGTTTCTTATAAGAGATCTATATTTTCTCTCATTATAAAAATCATTTCTGTTACTCAGAAATTTAAATTAATGTCACTTTGACATGAAAAGCTGAATTTGAAATAATACAGGGTTTGTTAAAAAAATTTGTAAATAACAGCCTGACCAGGTGGTGGTGCAGTGGATAGAGCCTCAACCTGGCACACTGAGAACCCAGGTTTGAAATCCCTAAGTCAAGGCTTCAGGGCAAGCTCACCAGCTTGAGCGTGGTGTTGCTGGCTTGAGTGTGGGATCATAGACATGGCCCCATAGTTGCTGAATTGAAGTCCAAAGCTGCTGGCTTGAACCCAAGGTCGCTGGCTTGAGCAAGGGGTCACTGGCTCACCTGTAGCCCTCTCAATCAAGGCACATATGAGAAGGCAGTCAACAAACAATTAAGGTGCTACATCTATGAGTTGATGCTTCTTATTTCTTTTCCTTCCTGTCTATCTGTTCCTCTCACTCTCTCTCATGCACATGTGGAAAAAAAAGAAATCTGTGAATGACAATAATATTGTAACAACTATGTATGGCTGCTAGATGGATACTAAACTTATGATGGGGACCTCTTTGTAAGGCATATAAATGTTTAATCACTGTGTTGTACAAGTTAAACTATTACATGCCAAATATAATTTTAAAATAAAAACAAATTAATTAATTAAAAATAAATTTGTAAATGCAGCTGAGGCATGATATTTAGTCATGGGGTATGCAGGGTGCATTTTCACTTTATGCATGTTTTTGGCATTTGTATGAACAAAAGTGAGAATTATCATGGAGTCTAGTCTTATGGAGATAGAATTGGGCTGAAGTTAAAGAGCGCTTGTCCTTCTTTGGGTTTAAGCTGTGATCATTGGGGCAAGCTTAGATTTTCACACCACTTTTATTTTACAGCCTGGTCAGAGGATCTACTTACTAACTAGAAGGGGGGGCATGAAGTGCAGATTAGACAAGAATTAGGTAAGAAATTTCTACTTTGTTATCAGCGGGATTCATTTTGCACAGATGATTTTCTGTATTAATTAATATATAATATAGAAAGATAATTTTTTTTATTTAGCCATTTGAAATGATGATTATCACACACACACATATACATATGTATATGTAATATGCAATAAGATAGCAACTGGAAGTTTCTGAGAAAACAATGTACAAAAACTTTCAAAGAAAATGTGGGAAAATAACATATTGTATGTTTCCAAAAAGAAGGCTTTTGAAAGAATTTCTTTGGGAGCGAAAAAGAGTCAGACCTTCTTTAAGACGTAATTAGTAAAAAATAATTTAGGATATCATTTCATTTAACTAATTGAAAAACTAGCATGAATTTATACCTTTCTCATTCAAAGGATATTTATTAAGTATTTACAATGGTCCAGGTATAAGGATCTAGCTGTAAGTGGGACACGAGTTCCATTTCTTAATGTGTGCAGCTCATAGTGATTCTATAAAAAGAAATTCTATAATAACAGATTGTTTGAAAAATATGGCAAATTCTACAGATTGTCTTATTAGTAAATACATTAAATTTATTTCTCTAATAGCCATAAAAAAGCAAACACCCTTCCCCAACACATATATAGTGTACTCCTAAGAGGATGTGTTGCCAAAATGACTCTAACGTTAAATTTGTATGTCATTATTTTACATTTTTAAAAACATGCTATTTTTTATACTAAAGAATTCAGGTCACTGATAAGATCCCTTGTTTTTCAAGCCTGAAGTGAAAGGGTACAGTCTACAGGACCCCAAGTCTGTGCAGGCCCTCTGTAATTTTAGTAACATGTTCGGTAAATGGGCAGATACTTGATGAAGTACAGTGGTCCCTTGTCTATTATGGGGGTTAGGTTCCAGAACCCCCATAATAAGCAAAAATCCACAAAGTAGCACCTTATATTTTATTATTTATATATATTTTAAGGATTTATAAACCCTCCCCACACTCTTATAAACCCTTCTCACATTGTTATTAACATTTCCCACACTTATATTTACTTTCTATGCTCTTAAACACTTCGTACACTCTTAAACCTCTGTAACTTTAACAACATATAAAATTCTATATGGGTACTCACTAGTAAATATACTACAACTTGAATGATGATGAATTAGCTGTGCAGCACTAATGACGATAAAACTGATGACGATGGGATGAACATACTGCACAGCCAAGAAGAGCATTACAGCACTTCTGAATGCACCACTTCATCAGATGCTTCATCAAGTGGTGCAGAATTCATGTGGGTGAGTCTTTGTCTACTCATCTGCTGTACTCTACATATTTTATGCCAATTTAATATTCTTTTAATATGTTTTAATTAATATTTCTTATATTTTTTATATTGTTTTAAATTTTTTAAGTTAAAATGCTTATTTTACTGCAAAAATAATTAATAAATATATAAAAATACCTATATATGGCAAAATCCTGTGATATAGCAAAAAATCTGTGGTACAAAATTAGATATATACAATTTAAAAATCTATGATACAGTGAGACTGCAAAAATTGAACCATGATATGACTAGAGATGACTGTATTCAAACTCAGCAAATGTTTACCTAAAGGCTAAAGCTCTAATCATCTCAGCCCACTATGAAAAATGTTTACAAACCTCATTTCCCACTTCTCAAATAAATGATAAAACTCTTTCTGTTAAAAGTTTATTTAGCATATTGAATACAGTGATCCTCATCCTTGGTTGTATAAAAAGCCACAAGTGGACTGAGATTTTGGCTTACAGTACCTTGAGAGAAGCCTGCAAAGTGGGACTGGTGATTCTATGCAATCAAGTTTGAAAATCATCTTAAGTACAACTTCATCTCTTCCTCAGGCAAGTTGAAGCCTTGAATTAAAACCAAACTCTCTTGTCTCTAGAATTCTGTGAGTTTTCTGTTCAAGTTTTACAGTAAAAGTTACATGGTGTACATTTTATTTCAGCCTAATTGTTGATGAGATGATGCTTAATCAGATTTCAAGCATAATCATATCCACTTTATCTCGTTCATCTTAGTGATTTGATGTGCAGAATTCCAAGAATTGGAGCATAAAACCAGATACACTGGGCAAGTACTGTTTTTTCTGTCTTACTCTAGAAAAAAAAATTTTTTTCTAAATCCTAATTGAATTTTTCTTTCAAACTTATTCTATCCAGATACAAATGATTACTTTAATTTTTCTAACAACTTCTAGCTTTGGGTTGAGCTCTTTCTGCCTAAAGACCTCCAGCAGGTGGGAGAGACCTACAAATGCATTATTGAGTCATTCATATGCTTGAAATCCAAACATTGACTTTAGTTATATAGTTTTTAAATTATTATACCCAAAAAAGTTCTTATTGAATAGTGTTTTTCAACAGAACTTAAAAAAAAAAAAGAGTAAATTGCCATACCCACATTTTGTGGCTAGAAGACACTTAAGCAAACTAATCTGTATCATCACCATGGTGGTTCTCTGGTTTAGTTTCTGGGACACCCCTCACTCAGAGGTCCAAGAGAGCCACAGTTTGTCAGGAGACAGACATTCACACTCTCTTACAGCCTGCACTTGACACAAACTACAGTAGATTCCCCAGATGCCTCCTTAATATGGAAGGAGAGTGGAAGGAATTATGAGCATTTGACTGTTCTTTTCCTGCAAACTTAATGATGTCCATTGTTACAGCTCAGGTGATTTTTGCCTAAGCCCTCCTGACTGTACTCCCAGTACAGATATTAAAAAAAGAAAAAATAATAATTATGAAATCTTAACATTACATAAAAGATGATGCAAGAAACAGCATTTAACACCCTGGTATAAAATATGTATCTTTCTCTTCTTAAAAGGAGTTTCACTTGTTAGTAGACTAAAGAAATAGTTTTAATTTTTTGGCCAAACACTCGTAATAAAATATATTTTATATGACACCTCTATGAATGTCCCAGTTCTTCAAACACATAAACATATATGTAAATAAAATGTTTTATGACATCACACTAACCCTTGGGTATTAGTTTTTGCTATAATAATGCTACATAATAAAGAACCCTAAATTTTAGTGGTTTTATGTTCACAATCTCTACTTTCTCAAATATGATTGTGTGTTTCAGTGGTGATCTACTGGATTAGACAGAAACTTCTGGGTTTGACTCCTGGTAGAAAATTGGAATCAGGTTTGCATCATTGGTCTCTTACTCTTGGTTCAAGTTTTGTCCTGTGAAGCTGTTGGGGTGCACAAGAGCCTCAATGTTGACCTTGAATTCTTATCAGAGCTGCATACTGCTACCTATGCCTATATTTTATCCCACACAGCACATTGTGTAGCTAAGCCAACAGCCAGAGTTCAGATCATGGCTAGAGTGGAAAGGGAACAAAGCATTCTGAAAAAATAATCCTCTATATCATAATTTATTACCTGTGATTCATACTGTTCTCTTGTTCAATATCCTCTTTCATTTCAAACAAAACTGAGGTTCACAGCCTCCTGAAGCTTATTTCACAACCTACAAGAGGGTCATGATCCTCACTTTACACTATACTCAAATGGCTCTGAAATAGGACACGCAATCAAAGCCAAATATGAAAACATGTGGTCATGAAATCCTTGTCTGGAAAGTGCTGGAAAGACCTGGATCTGCCCCAAACTAATTATGAAGCTGTGAGTAAATTATTTTACATCTAAATACTTCAGGTTGCTTTGCAACAAACTGTTTCCATACTTTTAAGATAAACATATTTTTAATCATTTATTATTTATTGAAGTATTTTTATTCATACTATTACTTAGCAAATATACAGAAGCTTGTGTATAAGTAAGTATGGCAACACTTATTGCCAAAATCAAGACTTTAAGTGGTGGAAAAATTAAGACTCATGAGTTCTTTGTGTTGTAAATCATTTTCCAATGTTCCAAATGATGCAGAGAGTGTGTAATGGGGCAAAAAAAAATGAGACTCAATATGCCCTGGTTGGTTGGCTCAGCAGTAAAGCCTGAGCCTGGCATGTGGAAGTCCCAGGTTTGATATCTGGTCACAGCACACAGGAGAAGTGACTATCTGCTTCTCCACGCCTCCCTTTTCTCTCTCTTTTTTTTCTCTCTCCCCCCTTTTTCTGCCTCTCCTGCAGCCATGGCTTGAAATATTTGAGCAACTTGGCCTTGGGTGCTGAGGACAGCTCCATGGCCTGGCCTCAGACACTAAAATAACTTGGTTGCCCAGCAATGAAGCCATGGCCTCAGATGGGCAGACCATTGCCATGTAGGGGGCTTGCAATGGTAAATCCGTGTAGGATAGCATATGAGAATCTCTCTGTCAGCTTCTCTGCCTCTCAATTAATTTTTAAAAATGACACAATAAAGAGGAGTGAATGGTATAATTGCTGTTAATAATTACATCATCTAAAGCTCATGATTAATGTACAATTTTATTTACAATCCATCTTTCTTAAACACCATTAAAAAATACAAAGTTTCTTCCTATCAATTTTCTAAATTTAATATGTGACATTTTATTACTCTTGTGGTTAGTAAGTATACTGGAAATTTTTTTTTTTTACATTTTACTTAGAAAATTAAATTTAACAGGTGACATTGATCAATAAGAGTACATAGGTTTCAGGTAAATATTTCTATAGCATATAAACTGTTGATTATGTTATATACCCATCACCCAAAGTCAAATCACTTTCTGTCACCTTATAATTGTTCCTCTTTACACTCTTCTTCCCCACACCTTCCCCATCTGCCTCCCCCACATGCCCTTCCCCCTGGCAACCACTTCACTTTTATCTATTTCCATGAGTCTCGGTTTTATACCCCATCTATGTGTGGAATCATATAGTCCTTAGCTTTTTCTGATTTACTTATTTTACTCAGTGTAATGTTCTCAAGGTCCATCCATGTCATCATAAATGTCACTATGTCATCATTTCTTATGGCTGAGTAGTATTCCATTGTATATATGTACCACATCTTTATCCAATCCTCTATCAAGGGATTCTTTGTTTCCATGTCTTGGCCATATTAAATAATGCTGCACTGAATGTAGTGGTGCACATGTCTTTACGTACCCATGCTTTCCAGTTTTGGGGGTAGATACCCAGTAGAGGGATTACTGGATTTTATGGTAGCTCTATTCTTAGCTTTTTGAGGAACCATCATTTTTTCTTCCATAATGTTTGTATTAATCTGCATTCCCTCCAGAGTGAAATAGGGTTTCTTTTTCTCCATGGCCTCTTTAAGACTTGTATTACCTGTCTTGTGATAATAGGCAATCTGACAGGTAGGAGGTGTTATCTCATTGTAATTTTGTTTTGCATTTCTTGACCAGCTAGTGAAGATGAGCATCTTTTCATATATATGTTGGCCATTTGTATGACTTCTTGGGAGAAGTGTCTGTTCAGGTCCTCTCCCCATTTTCTAATTGGGTTTTTTGCTTGTTTGTTGCTGAGCTTTTCGAGTTCTTTATATATTTTGGATATTAACCCTTTATCGTAGCTCGTGTTTGCAAATATCATCTTTCATTTAGTTGGTTTCATTTAGTTTTAGTTTCTTTTGCTGTGCAGAAGCTTTTGAGTTTGATGTAGTTCCATTCATTTACTTTTTTTTATTTCCCTTGCTTTTGGGGTCAAATTCATAAATTGTTCTCTATGGCCAGGGTCCATGAGTTTTGTACCTATGTTTTCTTCTCTGTAACTAATTGTTTCAGATCTTATATTTTGATCTTTGATATATTTTGAATTAATGTATGTTGTAGACTGCAAGTGGCAAAAAGTCTTTGTAAATTCAAGGCTTAGCAAAGGCTAAGTTCTCCCCCCACCACCTTCATATTGGCTATGATGCTGAGTGTTGCACCCACTTCACTTGCTTGCTTAAGTTGCTGAAAGCAATTTACATGCCCTTCTTCTCACTCTTTGTTTGTTCAGATGTTGGTTGATTTCGCTTATGCATGGTGGGGGGATTCCTGTTTATGCCTTGTGAGAGTTCCTGTTTTTGCCTCAGATGTGTAACTTTGTATCAAGGACTTTCTTGTTTTGCATTTGGCTATATAATAAAGCAAACTGGGGCTATGGGGCACTTGGATATTGCTATAAGCATTGAAGAGGCCTCCCAATCCTATCCTTTTTTTCTTAATTCTGCACCATTCTCCCTCAAGACCCAGAATTACAAGTTGCGCTGGTCCGCGGAAAGTGGCACCTGAACAGGAACTTGGGTATGAGAAAACTAAACCAAAGGCAGGTGACTGAACTCCCCAAGTGTGCACAGTGAGTAAAGAAAGTTTTTGAGGAGAGTTAGAAGTAATAAATTATGGGACAATTAGGGTAAAAAATAAGAAACCTTTTTGTAAGAATAGTTATGCAGCTAGAATGCTTTTTGTGATATGTTCAAGATGTGTGCCCCTGGTTCCCAGAGGAGGGAATGGTTAGTTCTGCTACAGGGGAGCAATTAGGTAAAGTTCTGTGAAGGTAGTGGTGTGAGGAGACTATGGTAGGATGAATAAAAGTGGCAGTCTCTCTGGAAGTTGGTGCTGTACTTTGCGGCTTGGGGGCTGAAGAATGTAGGATAGTGTGGCTGCCTCTGGTTCTCTCTGGCTGCTTAGTCTGCCACTCAGCTGAAGTTGAGGTAGGGAAAAAATCCCAGCATAGTCAACCTGAACTGGTGGTTACAGCAACTATAGAATTTGAGAATGGATAGGAGACTCAGGTAGTAGAAAAGTTACAGCTTTTTGTGTTATGGTCTGATTTTCTTTAATGTTTTAACTACAATCTTCTGAACTATCATTTTGTTTCTTTCTTATTCTTTGCCTGGAAATTGAGGCAGTATACTTGTGTTTGATCTGACTATAGAAAATATCCCAGCAGCTGCCAAGAAAATTTTCTTGAGGAAATTTTGTTTAGTCTCATCCTTCAGTCCTTCTGTCAGAAAATGCCCTAAAATCAGTCAGGCATCTTTCTAATCTGGTTGTGTTCTGAAATCCCAGATTTCTCTCTGGTTTGTCTGGTTCATCTAATTCTTGTTTCTATTTAGTCTTTATTTAATGTTGCCTAAAATGTGTCTGTTTTTAAGGCCTGAATTAAGTTCTTGCATGCAAAAATTGGAAATTCCTGCTCTACTGTAATATTAAAAGGATAAAATAATTTTAAAACCTGTAAGGAGCGCTCATTTAAATTTAAATAGAATAGAATGTATATCCTTAAGACTTACTAATTTGGTTAGTGTATTGTGAGGTGTGTTCAGAGTTAGGAGCAAAATAGCAGTTCAAGTATAAGGATTAATCAGTTATATGTTACACTTGTGTTTTTGTGTGTAAATTGTTTTGTTTATGTGTAAGGTTATACTCAGGTAGGTAAAACAAAGGAATTGAGCAAAATTAAGCAGGGCCCTAATAAGTCGTTTACAGAGCCCAAAGAGTTCACACAAAATACCAGCTCTTGGCATATGCCCTTAAAGGCTCCAATGCCCCAAAGGGGCCTTGTAAGACTCTATCAGGGCCCTGCTTCAATAGTGGAAAGGTAGGTCATTTGAGCTAAAGCCTGCCAGGCTGTGGGGAAAAAGGGACACTGGAATGTAAGCTGCCCCCTTGCTCCTTTAAGGGAGGGTTCAGTCTCTTCCAGCCCTGCTCCAGCCACCTGTGACCCAACCTTGCCCAGCCTTCTGGGACTTGCCACTGAAGGCTAAAAGTGCCCAGTGCCATCAGCCCCATCTCATGTCTCTGTGGATGAGCCTGTGTATTTCTTCCAAGTAGCAGGTAAACTGATCTCATTTCTTATGAACACAAGGGCCACTTACTATGTCTTGCCTGAATATTCAGGTTTTTAATCATTCCTTGAAGATCTCTGTTGTGGGTGTTGATAGTTCTATTTTCTGCTGCTTTGTTTAATATATACTGTCTCCTTTATTCCTCCTGCCTCAATGCCCCATGCTTACTTTAGGCTTGGACCTGCTCCTAATTTAGAACTCTCTTTCTCCTTTTTTCCAGCTTCTGTTACAAATTTACCTCTGCCATCCAGCATAGTGTATGCCAAGGTTCTCCTCACCATACCATGGCTGTAAAACTCCAGGAAAAGCCCCCTTGGGTTCATCTCTCCAGTTTACAAAAACGGAAACTCCATCTCCATATGTGCTGTAGATGGCTTTTCCAGTCTACCTGAATTATTACTAGCTAGAAGCAGTGGTCATTGGGATTTGGATGCTAGCTACAAAGTATAGAAATGTGACAACAACTCTAGTGCCATATGGAATTTTCCTTGACTCCTGGACTTTTCCTAGATGTATTTCCTAGACTCCTGCTCCTTGTGACAGCTCTTAATGGACTGAACTGGGGTTGGGTTGCAGGGAATGTGGAATGATGATGTGTCAGCATGGACTTGGTGAACATGTTAAGGACATTTGAAACAGCAAAGACTCTTTTATAGATCTTATTATATTGGCTAAAAATTTGCTTGATAATCTAAAAGGCTTTAATCCCTTTAATGTATTAGAATATTTGTTTGGATATCTGTTAGCATTGGCTATACTAATTTTGTTTTTATTCTGAATTTTTTCAGTCTGCCTTTGAATTAGAATCTGGGAAACTAGGAAATCAGATGAGTGCAAATCTCAGCACACAAATAAAAAATAAAAAAGGAAAGAAGAATATGTTGTAGACTGCAAGTGGCAAAAAGCCTTTGTAAATTCAAGGCTTAGCAAAAGGCTAAGTTCTCCCCCTACCACCTCTATATTGGCTATGATGCTGAATATTTGCACCGACTTGACTTGCTTGCTTAAGTTGCTGAAAGCAATTTACATGCCCTTCCTCTTACTCTTTGTTTGTTCAGATGTTTAATTTTGCTTATGCATGATGGGGAAATTCCTGTTTATGCCTCAGATGTGTAACTTTGTATCAAGGACTTCCTTGTTTTGCATATGGCTATATAATAAAGCAAACTGGGGTTATGAGGCACTCAGATATTGCCATCAACATTGAAAAGGCCACCTTATTCCATCCTTTTTCTTAATGAGTCTGTTTTCTTAATTCCACACTGTTCTCCCTCAAGACCCAGAATTACAAGCCACGCTGGTCTACAGCAAATGTATATGCAGGTAGACAAGGTGTAGTCAAGTTTTATTCTTTTGCATGTGGCTTTTCAATTTTCCCAGCACCATTTATTGACAAGGCTTTCTTTTTACTATTGTGTGTTTTTGGCTTCTTTGTCAAAGATGATTTGTTCATATATATGTGGTTTTATTTCTGGACTCTTGATTCTGATCCACAGGTCTGTATGTCTGTCTTTCTGTCAATGCCATGCTGTTTTGATTATTGTGATTCTGTAATATAATTTAAAGTAAGGTAGTGTGATAATCTGGGTTTTTTTTCTTAAAATAGCTTTTCCTATTTGAGGTTTTTTATGGTTCTATATAAACCTGGTGACTTTTTTTGTTTGATTTTTTATAAAACTGACATTAAAATTGTAATGGGATTGCAATAAATTTGCATATTGCTTTAAGTAATATGTCCATTTTAAGTATGTTGATTCTTTCAATCCATGAACATGGAACATTTTTGCATTTTATTGTGTACTTTTTAATTTCTTTCAATGGTGCTGTGTAGTTTTCAGTATATAGGTCCTTTACATCCTTTGTTAAATTTATTCTTAGGTATTTTATTATTTTAGTTGCAATTGTAAAACAAATTGTTATTTTTTAGTTCATTTTCTTAAGTTTTATTGTTGGCATATAGAAATGTTATAAAATATTTGTATATCAAGTTTGTATTATATCAAGGTTTTATTTAAACTTTTTTATTTTAATGGGGATGTCTAGTAAATTTGGAATTATATATAACATTAAACCTTGAATTAAAACTGGACAAAGCTGAATGCCAATTCAGATACTTTGCTTAAGGAATACAAATGCCCCAATTATTTGAAAGAATTTGTAATTAACTAAATTTTAAGCACTTACTATAAAATGTTTCTCATAACCACCTTGGTTTATATAATATTCAGGTCATTATTTAAAAAAACATGGGTTATTAAAAACTACCAAAATCTAGGTTTTTGTTATATATTTTTGGAAAAATTCTCACAAAAATAAATCTTTACAGGTGGCACCCAATATCCTAAATTAGTTTATGTTTAAAAAAGCTCAATAGCAATAATATATTAGCCTAGAATATCACCACTGTTTTCAGGATTTGTAGCTCTTGTTTTGACCAACATGTTAAAAACTCTTTCCTTTTTTTTGTCAAATTGATATTTTTATTTTCAAATGGGGGATAATTGACTTAAAGACAACCTACTTAAAACTTGGAATAAATACAAAAAAAGAGCACCTACATATGTAAGACAAATCTTGATGGATATAAAGGGAAAGACTGACAACAACATAGTCATAGTAGGAAATTTTAACACCCAATTGACATCACTGGACAGATCTTCCAGACATAAAATTAACAAGCAAACAGTGGCCACAACTGGAACACTAGATTAGATTAATTTAATTGCTAATTTCAGAGCATCTCATACCAAAGCTACAGAACATACATTCTTTTCAAATGCACATGGAAAATTTCCCAGGAAAGACAACATGTTAAAACACAAAACAAGTCTTAATAAATGTAAGAAGATTGAAATTATATCAAGTATCTTCTCTGACCATAATGGTATAAAAGTAGAAACCAATCACAAGAATAAAAAGCTGAAAAACACAAAAATACATGGAGTATAAATAACATGTTACTAAACAATAAATGAATTAACAACAAATCAAAAAGTACTTTGAAACATGAAAATGACAACATACCCAAGGCAATCTGTAAATTTATCACAATTTCTATTAAAATAACAGTAATGGCCATGGTCAAGTAGCAGATTTGATTAGAATGTTATCTCAATATGCCAAGTTTGCAGGTTCAAACCTGGTCAAGGCATATATAGAAATTGAACAATGAATGCATAAATAAATGAACAACAAACTGATGTCTCACTCTTTCTCTCCCTCCTTTCTCTAAAATAATATCAATGGTATATTTCAGTAATATAGAAAAAATATTCCAAAAATTTATATGAAACCTCATAAAACCCCAATTAATCTCAGAAGTCTTAAAAAAAGAAAAAAGTCAGAGATATCACCTGATGTCAATCTACACTATAAGGTCACTATAATCAAAACAGTTAGTACTGGTATAAGAACTAGCATATAGATTAATAGAACTAAACAGATAGCCCAGAAATAAACTAATGCCTTTATGGTTAATTAATAGTTGACAAAGGAGGCAAGAACATACAGTAAATACAGACAGTCTTTTCAATAAACAGTGTTAGAAAATTGGACAGATAAATGCAAAAAAAAAATAGAGTACATTTCTTTTTACCATTGACAAGAATAAACTCATAATGAATTAAAAACTTTAATGTAAGTCACAAAACTATAAAAATCCTAAAAGAAAACATAAGCAGTAAAATCTCAGACATCCTTGATAGTAATATTTTGTTGATATACCTCCTTGGATAAGAAAAACAGATGAGTTTTAATGAGTCCTACACTTAAAATTTGTATAGTTTTATTAACCAATATAACCAATAAATTTAATGAAATGATATAAAAATAAAAGCATACTAATTTTAAAAAAAAAAGAAAATGAGTGCTCAACAGCCCAAAATCTATGGGAGAAAATGAAAGAGCAAAATTCATAGCATTATAAGCCTATCTCAAGAACCAAGAAAAACCTCAAATAAACAATGTAAGTTTACACTTAAAGAAACTTGATAAAGAACAACAGTCAAAGACCAAATTTAGTAGAAGAAAAAAATAAGATCAGAACATAAATAAACAAAAGAGTCTTAAAATAAAAACACAAAAGATCAATAAAACCAAGAACAGATTTTTTGAAAAGAGAAACAAGATTGACAAAAATTTAAGGAGACTTGTCAAGAAAAAGAGAGGACCCCAAAATAAATAAAATCAGATATGAAAGAGGAGAAGTAACAACTGGCACCAAGAAAAAACAAAGAATTGTAAAATATATATATTACTAACAACTACATGCTAACAAATTGGACAATCCAGGTGAAAGAATTAAATTCCTAGAAACATACAATTTTCCCAATCTGAATCAAGAAGGATCAAAGAATCTGAATCTATGCAACATAATCAACAGTTCAAATGCTATAGAAATGTTTACCTGAAACCTATGTACTCTTATTGATCAATGTCACCCTGTTAAATTTAATTTTCTAAATAAAATAAAAGAATATGAATGGACAGATTACAACTAGTAAAATTGAAGCAGTAATAAAAAAACACCGAACAAACAGAAGATCTGGGCAGAATAGCTTCAAAGTTAATTTTACCAAACATTCAGAAAAGAATTAAAACCTATATTCTTCACAAACTATTCCAGAATTTCAAAAAGGAAGTCTCCTAAGCTCATTTTACAAGGCAAACATTATTCTAATTCCAAAACCAGATAAAGACATTACAAAGAAAGAAAATTATAGGTTGATATCCCTAATGAATATAGATGTTCAAATCTTTAACAAAATATTAGCAAACCTGATTTAGCAACACATTAAAAAGATCATACACCATAATCAAATTAGGTATACTCTGGAGATGCAATGTTTGTATATTATTTACAAAACAATAAATATGATACACTAGATAAAAGCAAAATAAAGGATAAAAACCACATGACCATATAAATAAATGCAGGAACAGCCTTTGTTTAAATCTAGCACCCATTTATCATAAAAAATTCTTAGCAAAGTGGGTATAGTGAGAACATACCTTAATATAATAAAGGATCTATATGTAAAAGCTATATCATGTTCAATGTGCAGAAACAGCAAGAGTTTTCCTTAAGATAAAGGAACAAGACAGGGATGTCCACTTTTGCAACTCGTATTCAGCATAGTACTGAAAATCCTAGCCACAGCAAGCAGACAAGAAAAAGTAAAAGGCATCTAAATTGGAAAGGAAAAAGTAAAACTATTACTTTCAAATGACATAATACTGTATATAAGAACCATAGAGATTCCACTGAAAAAACAAACAAACAAACAAACAAAAAAACCTAGAGGTAATAAATGAATTCAGCAAAGTAGCAGAACACAAAACAAATATTCAGAAATTAGTGGTATTTTTATATACCAATAGTAAACTATCAGAAAGGGAAATAAAAAAATAATTCCATTCACAATTACTTCAATAAGTATAATACCTAGAAATAAATTGAACCAAGGATTCAAAAGACATGTACTCAGAAAATTATGATGCTGAAAAAATTGAAGAAGATACAAATAAGTGGAAGCATATACCTTCTTCATGTAGAAGAATTAATATCATTAAAATGTCCATACAAAGCAATCTATAGATTGAATGAAATTCCTATCAAGATACCAATGGCACTTTACAAAGAACTGGAACAAATATGCCAAAATTTATATGGAACTATTTATGTGACTCAGAATAGCCACAGCAATCTTGGGAAAGAAAAGCAAAGCTGAAGAAATCATGCTATCTGATATCAAACTATACTACAAGGCCATGATAATCAAAACAGCATGATACTAGCATAAGAACACACATATATATTAATGGAACAGAATAGAGAGCCCATAAATAAACCCACAGTTTATATTTAATTAGTATTTAACAATAAAGGCAGAAATATAATATGGGGTAAAGACTGTCTCTTCAATAAATGGTGTTAAAAAATTTAGACAGATGCAAAAAACAAAAACAAAACTAGACCACTTTCTTACAACATACACATAGCTCAAAATGAATAAAATACTTAAATGGGAGTTGCAAAAGTATAAAAATCCTAGAAGAAAATATAGGCAGTAAAATCCTGCACATTTCTCACAGTAGTATTTTTTTCTGATATATCTTCTGAGACAAGAGAAACAATAGAAAAAATAAACAAATGGGACTACATTATATTTAAAAACTTTTTGCACAGTAAAGCAAACATCAACACAATGAAAAGACAACCCATTAAATGGGAGACCATGTTCACCAGTGATACATCTGATAAGGGGTTAATATCTATAAAGATGTACACAACTCAACACAGAAAAAGCAAACAATCCAATTAAAAAATGTGAAAATGATATGAATAGATACTTCTCCATAGAGGACATACAGATGGCCAATAGACATATGAGAAGATATTCAATGCCACTAATTATCAGAGAAATGCAAATTAAAATCAGAATGAGATATCACCTCACACTTACCAGAATGGCTATCATTAACAAATCAATGAATAACAAGTGTTGATGATAATGTAGAGAAAAAAAACAACACAAAAACCTTGTGCATTGTTTTTGGGAATGCAGATTGATGCAGTCACTGTGGTAAACTGTATGGAGTTATCTTTAAAAATTAAAAATAAAACTTCCTTATGACCCAGCAATTTTACTTCTGAGATTCATCTGAGGAAACACAAAACACTTATTTGAAAGAATACATGCACCCCTATATTCAGTGGAGCATTATTTACAATAGCCAACTTGGAAGTAGTCCAATTGTTTATCTATCAGTGATGAGTTGATAAAATATGTGCGGTATATTTACACAACTGAATACTACCTGGTTGTAAAAAAGAAGAAAATTTCATGCTTTGTGACAGTGTGGATGGACCAGCACAGCATTATGCTAAGTGAAATAAGCCAGTAGAAGAAAGACAAATACCATACGATTTCACTCACATGTGGAATATAATAAATAAAATGAACTAACCAGCAAATAGAGATGATAGAGAGCAGGCTGAGCACTTACTGTTGGGAAGTAGTTGGAGGACAGGGTGGGGATGTGGAGTGGTTGAGCAAAAATGAAGGAAAAAAAATTCATGGACAGAGACAAGAGTGTAGTCATTGTTAGGAGTAGGGTGGGAGGGAGAAAGGTGAAAGAGGGAATAGGAAGAATAAATGGTGATAGAAGGATACTTTATTTGAGGTGGTGAACACACAATACAGTGTTCAAATAATGTGTTGTAGAATTGTGAACCTGAAACCTGTATTTTTGTTAACGTGGGTCAACCTACTAAATTCAATGGAAAGAAAAAAATTTTTGCAAGGGAAAAAATATCTTGGAGTGAATCAATAACATTAAAAAATGTGGTGAAAAAATAATCAGACATTTATTTTTCAGAATATACTTCTACTAACGTTCTCTAACAGGTACAGACATGCACTATATTTGCATATGTAAATATGAAGGTCAAGAATAAGTAGTATTCTTAAATTCATAAAATTGTCCAAGTAGAGTACAAAAACAAAAAAAAACTAATGTTCTAGAAGTGAATATTGGGGTGCTGCTTAATTTAACAGATAATCAGAAGAAGCAAACCTAGGGAAGAACATTAAGAAAGAGCTAGAAGGCAGGGGATGGAATAGAATTGAGGGTTCAGTTTTAAAAGCTTCATATGTATCTGACAGTATGGAAACTGATAGCAGACCACTGGAGACCTTTGACAAAGCCATGAAAAAAAGCAGGCAGCTGTGGTTGAGGAGAAAACAAATGTAAATGGTGATGCAGTGAATATATGCTTTCAAAAAACATCAGCAAATTGAAGACTGTAATGGGTTGGGGACAGGGTGAAAAAAGTAAAATGTTTAAGAAGCACAGATTTGTAGTTATAAAATAGTCATGGGGATGTAAAGTATAGCACAAGAAATGTAGTCAGTAATGTTGCAACAATCATGTCTGGTGCCAGGTGGGTACTAGAAATATCAGGGGTCCACTTTGTAAAGTAAATGGTTGTCTAAACACTATGGTGTTTATCTGAAACTAATAAGTAGTAATGTTAAATATAAACTGTAACTGAAAATTTAAAAAAAATTAAATTACACCCAAAATATATGAAGACATCAGCAAGTTGGGAAAAGAAATGGAACTGTGCCTTAAAGAAAAACCATAAAGAGAACTGCTTCATTATTTAAGTTTTTATTTGTTTTTCAGAAACAGGAAGTTCATTTGCTCACTGATATTGAATCCAATGACGAGAGAATAAATGAGAGATGCCTGAGAGAAAAAGGCCTTGGACCTGGAAAGGAGAGTTTTTTTTTAATCTTTTTTTTTCTTTTTTTCTTTATTCATTTTTAGATAGGAGAGAGAGAGGGAGAGAGAGAGAGACAGAGAGAGAGAAGGGGGGAGGAGCCGGAAGCATCAACTCCCATATGTGCCTTGACCAGGCAAGCCCAGGGTTTCGAACCGGCGACCTCAGCATTTCCAGGTCGATGCATTATCCACTGCACCACCACAGGTCAGGCAGGAGAGTTATTTTTTGAGTGTCCATTATCAATTAGTCACATTCTATCCCCAGCTCTGTCCCCAAAGGATAAACAGAGGCTCAGACAGATGAAACAATTGGTCCAACAGGAGGCAACTAGGAAATAAATCTAGAATGCCAATGAAAGTCTGGATGACTTTATGCTCAACCTCTTTTATGATTGGAATCACAGAAGAGGAATTTTTAATACAAATGAGTAGGTAGGGGTATGGCTTCATGCTGAGAAGGAGAAAGTACCAAATTTCCCCATACATACGACGCACATTTTTATGAAAAATTTCAGGTCTAAAAACTGGGAACGTCTTATACAGTGGTAGTGGATTTTTTTTACTTGTATTTCCTGCTTTTTGCTAGTTTTTGCACTCATTGTTGAAGACAGTGATTTGTCATCAGACACAGATGAGAACAAGCTAATGGATGGGAGTTTTGACAGTGATGAATTTTATGATGAATAAAACTTGAATTCAATAACTTTATGTAATACATTTTTTTCAAATTTCAGACCCCAAAATTAAGGTGTGTCTTATTCATGGAAGCATCTTATACATGGAGAAATATGGTAAATAGGCAAGTGTAAAAAGAGATATTTATTAAATGGAAACTAAAAGGATGACAATTGAGGGAATTTTCACCTAGTGGCCTCAATGTTATTAATCAATTTAAAGACAAAATAATCTTTTGGGAGTGTATTGGAACAAATGGAGATATAAAGATATTAGGGACTTTAAGGAGTAATGCAAGCTTGGAATAGCCTTTGGGACCATGTGACTTACTAACAGTTCTGGATGAAAGCGTGTAATGTAGTTTATCATTTTATTGGTTTTAAATGCACCACAGGTAAAATGAGGTTGCCTTAATATGGACAATTTTTAGGAATTCCATTTAGCCATGAATTTTAATAGAGTTTTGGTCTACTTAAGAAAATAGAATATATATGGCAGAGCTATCTTATAAGCTTTATGGTGAGGGCTCATAATAACCTCCAATGTTGAATTGTTCACGTACAGGAAAGAAAAAAAATTACTTATAAAAAGTTTACTACCACTGTGAGGGATATGGTTTGATTCACTTAAGCAAATTTTACTTTAGCATTTACCTTTCTAGAAAAAAAGTATTGTTCAAAATATATTTCAAGCATTATTCATTTAATGTTTGTTAAAACAGTAAAAGTAGAAAAATATCACCAGCTGGTTTTAGTTGAAAAAAGTCTAGTAGATAGTTTGGCTTGCAGGGGTACTGTCTACTAAAAAACAGATAAAATGGAAGGGAAATAAGCTGACTTGATCTTCAGTGAAGGTACCTTTGTAGTACAGAAAGGAGTTTGGGTGAGCAGATGATACTAATTTAAAATCTAGGGGTTTCTAGCTCTCCTGTCCTAACATTTCTAGCTTGTATTTCTGACAGGGGCACATGCCTGGGATGGTGGCAGCAATGATGCTGCTTTAACAGCCTTGTGTGAATACACCTGGAACACTTCTGATAGCTCTGATGTCCACTGTGTAAAAAGGATATGGGGAAACCTAAATATTATTCAGACAGTATTTAAAAAATGACATAAAAATTAGAATATTAGAAGTATAAGATGATACTATAAAAATTAATCATATGCTGGTAGGGAAACCAATTCTAAAAATATTCTCAGGGCCCTGCATCCTTAAATCCAAAGCAAATGGCACAAGATAAAAAGAACCTCCAGGACTGTGGTCTTGAACATAACCCCATTAGCCTGAGGCAGTAGCAGATGGTTTATTTACTTACAGTTGATGGTATCATTTATCATTTTCATGCATTAATAATTAAATGCATGACAGAATCCTTAGAGCTGCTTTGAATTTAGAAAACAGTGCTTCTTGGACCCCTTGGGCTCATCACCAAAATAAGACTAAGACATTTAAAAAATCAAAAGGAGATAAATGCTGTAAATCAAAGGTTATTGCCTATTTGTGTTTGCATCTTTCTTCATGTTTTCTTTCCTTTCTCTTGGTTAGTAGACTTCAGTTTGAGAAGTAAACCATCATGGCCAAGCAACATGCTGAAGAGAGTGCCCTCCTGAAAAATTGGAAAAAGGAGAGAAGGTTACTTTGGTGGACGATGAGAAGAGTAACGGAGCAAAATGGAAAAATTTCTACAAAGAAATAGTGGAAGACTAGACACTGAGGCCGAGTCGATCTCAAAACAGCTAGGAATGATGTCAGAGTAATGGATGTGTGAGAGATACTCCTAATCTCTCCCCTTGAAATTTAAACACATTGAACAAGTATAATGCAGTGAAGGAACTACAGCAGTACTCACAGGTTGATCCTGTGAAAGATCCATGCACCAAATTGACTAAATTTGGGACTGAGTAAAAAGGCAGTGAGAAGAACATGGTGGGCTTTGGAGAGAAGAGGAGACAAACTGGAATAACTGGGTTATTTTTCTCTGCTGGACTAGGGAAGGAGGGAAGCTCAGGCTCTCTAGATTTTGTTTAAGGGGTACAAAGAGAGAAACTTGGAGTGACAGGGTCTTCTTCTGCCAAGAGGAGCTATGAGATAGAGGGACAGAGGGGGAGATAAACCAAAAGTGCCAGAACGTGGTCTCATGGCCAATGTTTTCATGGTCTGCCTGCAGTCTGCAATCAGCAGAAACAGAGAAAGCTAAAGTGGCCCCCCCAGCCTCCCAGATCCCACATCCTTCACCTTGTGGTATAGAGAGTAGCAAAGACAAACCCCACAGTTAGCTCTTCAGAGCTACTTTCTTCCCTGAAGAAGAGAGGTGATCCACATCCAGTCTCCTGGTCTCTTGAGACATGAGAAGGAATGCCCAGAAGCCTGTGATCACCATTGCTAGAGCTTTAAAGTCATAAAACTGAAGCCATAAAGACAAAGCCATAAAGCCCTCACAACACACCCCATCTACTAGTGCAACTGCAGCCCAGATTATATCATTACAATAGCAAAATCTCAATAAAGGACAGTCTAGGAACTTCACAGAGCTCAAAGTTGTAATATAGCAACACCTATTGGAGAAACCTCTCAAAACCAAAATTTATTTTTTCTTATTTTTTCTTTTTTTCTTCTTATTGTTTTTTTTTTAATTTTTTTCTTTAAATTTTATATTTTTTATTCTTATTTTTTGAGGTATTTTGTTTTTGATTTCTTTATGTTTTTTTTAATTTTTTTTCTGTGGCTTTTCTTCATGTAATAATTTTTTAAATTTTTATAGTTTTATTGTATTTTTTATTTTTTTAAGTTGTTCCTTTGTTAGTGTCCTTAACAATACAACTCTCAAATGTCATCAAGAAAGAAAAAATTGAATACCATGGCTAAACAAGACAGAGATGTAGTTCAGACAAAAAAAATAAAAAATTTCCAGAATCTCAATCACATGGAAATCTTGGCATTAAATGATGAATTTAAAATTGAAGTAATGAAAATACTCAAAAAGATGTGAGGAGACACCAATAGGCAACTGAATGAGCTCAGAAAACAAATTAATGAACAAACAAATACCTCAGCAAGGAGATTGAAATGCTAAAAACAGAGATGAAAAATTCAATACTTGAATTGAAGACTGAGATAGCAAGTTTAGCTAATAAAACAAGCCTAGTAGAGGAAAGAATCAGTGACATCAGAGACAGTCAACAAGAGATGCTGCAGAGAAAAGAGGAGAGAGATCACAAATTTTAAAAAATGGGAGAGCTCAACAAGAATTGTGTGACTCCATCAGAAAAAGCAATGTAAAAATAATGGATATGTCAGAAGAAGAAGAGAGAAAGAAGGGAATAGAGACCATATTCAAATAAATAATTGATGAGAACTTTCCAAGCCTATGGAAAGAGCCTTAAATCCAAAAAAGAAACAGAACAACAAGTTACTGAAACCCAGAAAGACATACTCCAAGACACATCATAATAAAATTTGCCAAAAATCAATGGCAAAGAAAAAAAATCCTCAAGGCAGCTAGAGAAAAGAAGAACATAACACATAAAGGAAAATTCATTAAGTTATCATTATACTTCACAGAAGAAACTTTATAAGACAGAAGAGAGTGAACCCAAACATTCAAAATACTGAAAAAGAGAAATTACCAGCCAAGAATAGTTTATCTATTAAAGTTATCCATCAAATATGAAGAAATAAAAACTTTTACAACATACAAAAGTTGAGAAAATTTATCACCAAAAAACCCCACTGCAGGAAAAACTCAAGGGGGTTATTCACTAGATACAAAGAACAAAACAAATCAAAACTACAGGTAAAAGCTTAAACAAAGTCACAATAAAAATAAAGATAATCTGTGACAAAAATAACATAAAAGGGAGAGGAAAAAGATCTTCAGTAGCAAAGGAGGATGGAGTGCAAGAACACTCATAAAACAAAGACTCATACATATAAACATTTTTCTGTTAATAACTTACTGGTAACCACTGATAAAAAAAAAATCCAGCATTGAAACACACAGCTTAAAAAAAAAACAACTAGAAAAGAAGCATGGAATACTACCAAACAAAAGAAAACTGACAGAAACAAAAAAGAGAAGAACCAATTAAGACACAGAGCTACCAGGAAACAAAAGATAAAATGGCTATAAAAAAAACCTCAAGTGTTAATATTTAACCTAAGTATAAATGGACTGAACTTATCAATAAAGAATCACAGAGAAGCAGATTAAATCAAAAAGCAAAACCCAATCATATGCTGCCTTCAAGAGACACACCTAAGCAGCAAGGACAAAAGTAGATGCAAAGTGAAAGGTTGGAAAACAATTCTCAAAGCAAATAATATTCAAAGTAAAGCAGATGTAGCCATACTCATATCTGACAAAGCTGACCTCAACACAACAAAGGTAACCAGAGACAAAAATGGACAATTTATAATGATAAAGGGGATATTATATCAAAGAAACATAACACTTCTTAACAAATATGCACCAAACTAAGGAGCACCAAAATATATAAGACATCTACTAACAGATCTAAAAATAGAAGCAGAAAAAACCCAATCATACATGGAGATTTCAACACAGCATTGATAGCTTTAGATAGATCATCCAAACAGAAAATCAATAAAGAGATATCAGACTAAGATGACACTCTAGACCAAATGAACATAATAGATATTTATAGGACATTTCATTCCAAAACATCAGATTACACACTGTTCTCTAGTGTGTATGAAACATTCTCAAGGGTTGAACATATGTTGAGCCACAAAACTAACATTAACAAATTCAGGAAGAATGAAATTATACCAAGTATATTTTCTGATCATAAGTCTTTAAAATTATAGTTCAACTTCAAGAAAGAAGTAAAGAAACCCACAAAAATATTAAAATTAAACAACATATTTTTTAAAAATGACTGCATCAAAAAAGAAATAAAAGTAGAGCTCAGAAGACATATATATATAGACAAATAAAAATGACATGATATATTAAAATTTCTGGGATGCAGCAAGAGCAGTAATAAGAGGAAAATTTTATATAATTACAGGCTTATATCAAGCAACAAGAGAGTTCCAAGTAAACAATATAACATCACATCTTAAGGAACTAGAAAAAAAACAAAGTCAATCCAAAGTCAGCAGAAAAATAGATATAGTAAAAAGTAGAGCAGCACTAAAAGAAATAGAGAACAAAAATCTATAGAACAAGTTAATACAACAAAAGGCTGGTTCTCTGAAAAGATCAATTAAATTGACAAACCCCTGGCTAGACTCACTAAGAAAAAAAGAGGAAGGACTCATATAAACAAAATCTGAAATGAAAAAAAAAAAGAAATTACCATAGATATCATAGATATACAAAGGATCATAGTAGAATATTATGGAAGATTATATGCCACCAGATTCAACAACCTAGAGGAAATGGATACATTCCTAGACTATACAATCTCTCTAGACTGAGTCATGAAGAAGTGGAAAATCTAAATAGACCTATAAGCAGTGAGGAAATAGAAATGACTATCAAAAATCTCCTCCAAAACAAAAGTCTAGAACCTGATGTCTACAGTAGTAAATTCTACTCAACATTCAAAGAATATTTGATACATATTCTTCTTAAAGTCTTCCAAAAAATAAAAGAATCCATACTCCCCAGCACATTTTATGAGGGCAACATAACCCTCATACCAAAACCTGGCAAGAACAACACAAAAAAACAATAACTACAGGCCAATATCTCTGATGAATACAGATGCAAAAATTCTAAACAAAATATTAGTATTTCAAATACACAACACATTAAAAAAATAATACATCACAATCAAGTGAGATTCATTCCAAAAACATAAAGATAGTTCAACATACTGAAATCAATCAGCATAATACACATCAACAAAACAGAAAAAATCACTGGGGAACAATTTTTTATTTCACTTTCTCTTGCATGAGGTTTTAAAACTGTTTCTATATATTTCTACATTGCTGATTCCAAATGTGAAATTCGGGTTTTGGTGCATGCTCTAGTTTTTTGTGATTTCTTTTTGTTACAGTTAATGGCACACATTGGTTTTTAAATTGGAGTTAAAGGGCAACTACTCTTGGATTGAACATAACCACATCACTTTTTCAAACATCACTTTTACCTAATTGTAGTTGTTTTGAAATGTAAAAAATTATTATCTGATAAAAACAACCTCTTATTTTGTTTTAAGCTTGAATCATGGCTTCTTCCAGTAGGCGTAAATGTAAGAATAGTTCTGACATTTCCTGTTATATATGTGGCTGTTACACACTTCAACATCAAAGGCGCAATATTTCACTATTTGTGACACCTGCATATATTGCTTATTTTCAAATCCCCTTGGCAATCAAGACAAGAATTGGGCTGCTCATATTGTGTGTCATAATTGTGAGGAAATGCTTTGTGATCAGACAAAAGGAAAATGCAAAGGATTGCCTTTTCATATTCCCATGGTTTGGCATGAACCTAAGGACCACAGCAGTGACTGTTATTTCTATCTGATCCATACAGAGGGCATCAGCAAGAAAAAACAGCGTATGATCACATATCCTAATATTCCTTCAACAATACAACCTATCCCACACTCTGAGACACTCCCGGTTCCAGTTTTTAATGGTTTTATTTCTTCTAAGGATGAAGAAAGTGAACATGGTGATTAAGTGTGTTTTGATAAGATGCATGAGGAAATGGTTGTAGAATCTGAAGGGTCTTCTTTTGATGCCAAGCAGTCATTAACTTCTCAGCAGTTTAGCCAACCCAAATTAAATGACTTAGTAAAAATGACATAAAAATTGTCCTCAACTTTCTGAAGTATGAGGAGCTTAATTGGATCATTTGTGTGGATCTTAAAATGGTAAATTTCCTGCTAGGACAACAGAGAGATTTCACAAAGTATCCTTGCTTTCTGTGTTTGTGGGATAGCTGAGCTCGGGAGAAACACTGGACACAGAAGGAGTGGTCAAAATGTGAAACTTTGGCAGTAGGGTTGCAAAATATTGTGAATGAACCTGTAGTTAATTGAGAAAGGATCATTTTTTTCTCACTTCACATCAAACTTGGCTTAATGAAGCAGTTTGTTCAGACTTTGAATAGAGAAAGTAAATGCTTTCAACATATTATTTCTGCTTTTCTTGCCTTGTCTTTCGAGAAGATAAAAGCAGGTGTATTCAATAAACCTCAAATTCAAAACCTCATACGTGACAAAGAATTAGCCAGGAAGATGAATAAGGAGAAAACAGCATGGCAGTCTTTTGTGGCAGTTGCAAAAAACTTTCTTGGCAACAAAAAAGCAGAAAACTATGAATTTCTGTTTCAAATGATGCTGTTAGTTTTTCCCGACATTGGATGTAACATGAGCATAAAGATTCACTTCCTGAACAGTCACCTTGACAAGTTTCCTAAAAATTTTGGAGCTGTTAGTGATGAGTGACTACTGCTGGAGCATCAAATGAGATTGTCATCAACAAGTACACAAATGCAAGAGCTACAAATACAAATTTTTGCCTGAATAGAATTTAAATAAGTTTTGCACAAATTTTATGATTAAAATAAATGTTGTAATATGTTCTATTTCAAAACTGTAGACAAATTTTGATGCAATCATATCTTTTAGTGTATTAGTGTATTTACTGCATTATATTAGATCCAATCAATAGATGCAGAAAAAGTACTCAATAAAATACAACAACCCTTTACATTAAAAACATTCAATAAAATCTAAATAGAAGGAAAGTAGCTCAACATAAGAAAAGCCATATATGACAAACCATCAGCTACTATCATCTGAATGGCAAAAAAATGAAGGCTTTTCCTCTATACTCAGAAACAGGACAAGGCTTCCCAGTCTCTCTACTCTTATTCAATATAGTTCTAGAAGTTTTAACCAGAGTGACAGGCAAGAGAAAGAAATAAAAGACATCCACATCAGGAAAGAAGAAGTAAAGGTATCACTTTCTGCAGATGACATGATCCTGTACATAGCAAACTACAAAGACTCCACCAAAAAACTATTGAAAATAATAAACAAATACAGTCAATTCAAAGAATACAAAATCAATATACAAAAGTCTACTGCTCTTCTATATGCCAATGATGAAATATCAGAAAATGAAATAAACTAATAATTATAATTCCTTTTACAATTGCAACAACAACAAAAAAATAAAATACCTAGGAATAAAGTTAACAAAAGATGTGAAAGACCTGTATACTAAAAACTACAAAAATTTTTTGAAAGAAATTGAAAAAGTCACAATGAAATAGAAAAATATTCAATGTTCATGGATTGGAAGAATCAACCTTGTTAAAACAGTCATATGACCCAAAGCAATATACAAATTTAATCCAATTTCCATCAAAATTCAAATTTCATTTTTTTAAAAAAAAAACTACCAGGTTTGTATAGAACCATAAAAAAACCCAAATAGCCAAAGCAATCCTGATTAAAATGAATAAAGGTATTATACTACCTAACTTCAAATTATACTATATAGCCACAATAATTAAAACCACATGGTATTGGCAGAAAAACAGACATACAGACCAATGAAACAAAATTGAGAGCCCAGACATAAAACTACATATATATGGGCAAGCAATATATGACAATAAGGCCAAAACATACAATAGAGTAAAGAAAGTCTCTTTAATAAATACTACTGGGACAAGATTTTCTCAAGAAAGGGGAGGAGAAGAGAGGAAAAAAGGAGGGGGGAAAATAATTTTCTTTTTTTTAATATTTAATTTTTTTTAATTCTTTTCTATTTTTTATTTTTATTTTTTGACTCTTTATTCTTTATTAAATCTCATTAATACTATTAACAAAACCACCCTCAGATGCCACTAAGGAAGAGAAAATTGAATATCATGGATACAAAAGAAAGAGAGGTAACACAGATAGATGAGGAAAAGTCTATGGAGAAAAAATTTAATATATTGGAAACCTTGGAGCTAAATGACAGAGAATTTAAATAGAAATCCTAAAAACACTCAAAGATATACAAGAAAACACAGAAAGGCAATTTAGGGAGCTCAGAAAACAACTCAATGAAGACAAAGAATATATTTCCAAGGAAATTGAAACTATAAAAACAAATCAAACAGAAATGAAAAACTCAATTCAGGAACTGAAAAACGAGGTAACAAGCTTAGCTAATCCTACCAGATAGATGGTGGGATTAGTGAAATAGAAGACAAGCAACTTGAGGCACAACAGAGAGAAGAAGAAAGAGACTCAAAAATTAAAAAAAAATGAGATAGCCCTACAAGAATTATCTGACTCCATCAAAAAGAATAACATAAGAATAATAGGTATATCAGAGGGAGAAGAGAGAGAAAATGGAATGGAGAACATATTCAAACAAATAATAGATGAGAACTTCCCAAGCCTATGAAAAGAATTAAAGCCTCAAATTCAAGAAGCAAACAGAACTCAAAGTTTTCTTAACCCCAACAAACCTACTCCAAGGCACATCATAATGAAATTGGCATAAAACCAACGACAAAGAAAAAAATTCTCAAGGCAGCCAGGGAAAAGAAGAATACAACATATAAAGGAAGGCCCATTAGATAATAATCAGATTTCTCAACAGAAACTCTATAAGCTAGAAGAGAGTGGACCCCAATATTTAAAGTCCTGAAAGAGAGGAATTTTCAAAAACAAATACTATACCAATCAAAGCTATCCTTCAAATATGAAGTAGAAATAAAAATATTCACAGATACAGAAAAGATGAGGGAATTTATCATCAGAAAACCCCCACTGCAGAAATTACTAAAGGGGGTTCTCCAATCAGATACAAACAACAACAAAAAAGCCAAAAGTAAAAGCTCCAAGAAGAACACAATAAAACCAAATTTAAACTGTGACAACAACAAAAAAAAAGGGGTGGGGAGAGGATGGAGATTAAAAGTAGCAAAGGACAATGGAGTACAAAAGTACTCACAAGAGAGTGCACTACAAGGTAGGAACCCTTTTCATTACAAAATGGTAACCACCATTGAAAAAACCACCACAGAAGCACATGATTTAAAAAAAATAGCAACAGAGGAAAGATGTATGGAATAAAACCAAATAAAAACAAAAGATAGAAAAACGAAAGAGAAGGATCAAACAAGACACAAAACTAACAAAACGAAATCTATAAAATGGCAATAGGGAACTCACAAGTGTCAATAATTAGAGTAAATGTCAATGGATTAAACTCACCAATAAAAAGGCACAAAGTAGCAGAATGGATTAAAAAAGAAAATCCAATTGTATGTTGCCTACAAGAAACTCATCTAAGCAACAAGGATAAAAACAAATTCAAAGTGAAAGGCTGGAAAACAATACTCCAAGCAAATAACATCCACAAAAAAGCAGGCGTAGCAATACTCATATCTGATAATCCTGAATACAAGAGAGCAAATGTACTCAGAGACAAAAATGGCCATTTCATAATGGATAAGGGAACACTGAATCAAGAAGACATAACAATTCTTAATATATATGCACCAAACCAAAGAGCACCAAAATATATAAGACAGTTACTGATTGACCTTAAAACAAAAACTGACAAAAATACAATCATACTTGGAGAACTCAATTCACCGCTGATGGCTCTAGATTGGTCACCCAAACACAGGATCAACAAAGATATATTGGCTTTAAACAAAACACTAGAGCACCTGGATATGATAGACATTTACAGGACATTTCATTCCAAAGTGACTGAGTATACATTTTTCTCCAGGGTACATGGATCATTCTCAAGAATTGACCATATGTTGGGCCACAGAAACAACATCAGCAAATTCAGAAAAATCGAAGTTGTACCAAGCATATTTTCTGATCGTAAAGGCTTGAAACTAGAATTCAAATGCAAAAAGAGAAAAAAAATTCCACAAAAATGTGGAAACTAAACAACATACTTTTAAAAAATGAATGGGTCAAAGAAGAAATAAGTGCAGAGATCAAAAGATATATACAGAGAAATGAAAATGATAATACAACATATCAAAATCTATGAGATGCAGCAAAAGCAATGATAAGAGGAAAGTTCATATCACTTCAGGCATATATGAACAAACAAGAGAGAGCCCAAGTGAACCACTTAACTTCACACCTTAAGTAACTGAAAAAAGAAGAACAAAGACAACCCAAAACCAGCCGAAGAAAGGAGATAATAAAAATCAGAGCAGAAATAAATGAAATACAGAACAGAACAACTATAGAAAAAATTAATAGAACAAGGAGCTGGTTCTTTGAAAAGATCAACAAAATTGACAAATCCCTGGCAAGACTTACCAAGAAAAAAAGAGAAAGGACTCATATAAACACGGTCATCGTAGATATACAAAGAATTATTGTAGAATACTATGAAAAACTTTATGCCACTAAATTCAACAACCTAGAAGAAATGGATAAATTTCTAGAACAATACAACCTTCCTAGACTGAGTCAAGAAGAAGCAGAAAGCCTAAACAGACCTATTAGTAGAGAAGAAATAGAAAGAACCATTAAAAAACTCCCCAAAAATAAAAGTCCAGGTCCAGACAGCTATACCAGCAAATTTTATCAAACATTCAAAGAAGACTTGGTTCCTATTCTACTGAAAGTCTTCCAAAAAATTGAAGAAGAAGTAAAACTTCCAAACTCATTTTATGAGGCCAACATAACCCTCATATCGAAACCAGGCAAGGATAACACACAAAAAAGAAAACTACAGACCAATATCTCTAATGAATACAAATGCTAAAATACTAAACAAAATACTAGCAAATCAAATACAACAATATATTTAAAAAATAATGCATCATGATGAGGTAAGATTCATCCCAGAATCTCAAGGATGGTTCAACATACGTAAAATGGTAACGTAATATACCATATCAACAAAACAAAGAACAAGAACCACTTGATCTTATCAATAGATGCAGAAAAGGCATTCGATAAAATACAACACAATTTTGTGTTTAAGGCTCTCAACAACATGGGTATAAAAGGAAAATATCTCAACATGATAAAGGCCATATATGATAAACCATCAGCTAACATCATATTAAATGGCACAAAGCTGAAGGCTTTCCCCCTTAAATCAAGAACAGGACAGGGTTGTCCACTCTCTCCACTCTTATTTAATGTGGTGCTAGAGGTTCTAGCCCGAGCAATCAGACAAGAGAAAGAAATAAAAGGCATCCATATTGGAAAAGAAGAAGTAAAGGTATCACCTTTGCAGATGATATGATCCTATACATCGAAAACCCCAAAGAATGCACAAAAAGACTACTAGAAACAATAAGCTAATACAGTAAGGTCGCAGGATACAAAATTAACATACAAAAGTCCATAGCCTTTCTATATGCCAACAATGAAACATTTGAGAACAAAAACAAAAAATAATCCCCTTCATGATTGCAACAAAAACAATAAAATACCTAGGAATAAACATAACAAAGAATGTAAAGGACCTATATAATAAAAACTACAAACTATTGTTAAGGGAAATCGAAAAAGATACAATGAGATGGAAGAATATTCCTTGTTCTTGGTTAGGAAGAATAAATATAATCAAGATGGCCATATTACCGAAAGCAGTATACAAATTTAATGCAATTCCCATCAAAATTCCAATGACATTTTTTAAAGAAATGGAGCAAAAAATCATCAGATTTATATGGAACTATAAAAAAACCCTGAATAGCCAAAGCAATCCTAAAGAAAAAGAATGAAGCTGGGGGCATTACAATACCTGACTTCAAACTCTGTTATAGGGCCACGACAATCAAAACAGCATGGTATTGGCAGAAAAATAGACACTCAGACCAATGGAACAGAATACAAAGCCCAGAAATAAAACCACATATATATGGTCAAATAATTTTTGATAAAGGGGCCAACAACACACAATGGAGAAAAGAAAACCTCTTCAATAAATGCTGCTGGGAAAACTGGAAAGCCACATGCAAAAGAATGAAACTGGACTACAGTTTGTCGCCTTGTACTAAAATTAGTTCAAAATGGATCAAAGATCTAAATATAAAACATGAAACAATAAAGTACATAGAAGAAGACATAGGTTCTAAACTCATGGACCTTGGTTTAAAGAACATTTTATGAATTTAACTTCAAAGGCAAGAGAAGTGAAGGCAAAAATTAATGAATGGGACTACATCAAACTAAAGTTTTTCCGAGAAACTGACAACAAAATAAACAGACAGCCAACTAAATGGGAAATGATATTTTCAAACAACTGCTCAGATAAGGGCCTAATATCCAAAATATACAAAGAACTCATAAAACTCAACAACAAACAAACAAACAATCAAATAAAAAAATGGGAAGAGGACATGAACAGACACTTCTCCCAGGAAGAAATACAAATGGCCAACAGATATATGAAAAGATGCTCATATTCTTTAGTTATTAGAGAAATGCAAATCAAAACTGCAATGAGATACCACCTCACACCTGTTAGATTAGCTATTATTAACAAGACAAGTAATAGCAAATGTTGGAGAGGCTGTGGAGAAAAAGGAACCCTCATTCACTGTTGGTGGGAATGTAAAGTAGTACAACCATTATGGAAGAAAGTATGGTGGTTCCTCAAAAAACTGAAAACAGAACTAACTTATGACCCAGCAATCCCTCTACTGAGTATATACCCCAAAAACTCAGAAACATTGATACGTAAAGACACATGCAGCCCCATGTTCATTGCAGTGTTGTTTTCAGTTGCCAGGACGTGGAAACAACCAAAAAGCCCTTCAATAGATGACTGGATAAAGAAGATGTGGCACATATACACTATGGAATACTACTCAGCCATAAGAAATAATGACATCAGATCATTTACAGCAAAATGGATGGATCTTGATAACATTATACGAAGTGAAATAAGTAAATCAGAAAAACCAGCAACTGCATCATTCCATACGTAGGTGGGACATAAAAGTAAGACTAAGAGACATTGATAAGAGTGTGGTGGTTATGGGGGATGGGAAGGAGGGAGAGAGAAAGGGGGAGGGGGAGGGGCACAAAGAAAACTAGATAGAAGGTGACAGAGGACAATCTGACTTTGGGTGATGGGTAAGCAACAGGATTGATTGACAAGATAACCTGGACATGTTTTCTTTGAACATATGTACCCTGATTTATTGATGTCACCATAGTAAAATTAATAAAAAAATAAAAATAAAAAAATAAATGGTACTGGGAACATTGGAAAGCCACATGAAAAAGAATCATAGGTGATTTGAAAACAAGGGCTCTTTTTTATAGTACCAGCTAAGTGTCAGGAGAAAATCTTTCTTCAAAGTCATAAGATGACACAGATATCCTTGTAGGATGCTGCTCACCATAAGTTCTTCATAAAACATCCTCATTCTACAACTGAACCACTGTATTCCACACTTCATAACTTACATTGCCTTAAAGAAAGTTGAAACTTATTTTAAAAGTTACTATTCCTTTAAAAGAATAGTAATCTATGATGCTTTGAAAACATCTCAGTTCCATGGTTTCCAAATTTTCTTCCCTCACTCTATGGAAGACCTATCACTAACTGAAACACAGAGAAAAAAAAGCAGAACAAGGAGGGAAAGGAAAAAAATAAGGAAGAAAAAGAAAGGAAGGGAAGGGATGGAAAAGAAGGGAAAGGAATGGAAAGGAAATGAATGGAAAAAAGGGAGAGGAGAGGAAAGGAAAGGAAAGGAAAGGAAAGGAAAGGAAAGGAAAGGAAAGGAAAGGAAAGGAAAGGAAAGGAAAGGAAAGAAAAGGAAAGGAAAGGAAAGGAAAGGAAAGGAAAGGAAAGGAAAGGAAAGGAAAGGAAAGGAAAGGAAAGGAAAGGAAAGGAAAGGAAAGGAAAGAAAAGGAAAAGAGAGATACAGATGAGAGGGAATCAGGGAATAGAGGGGAGGAGGAGGGAACAAAGAGGGAAACAAAAAAAAAGGAAGAAAGAAACAGAGAGAAAGAAAGAAAGACATAGAGAGAAAGAATAAATGAACACTGGCTCACTCATGTCAAAGATCAGTAGTTTGATGAGCCACCTGAGCTATTCCCAGAAACATCAATTACTCATGGAACCAAGACCAAAGGGCAAGGGTGGATTGGTTACACCCACCAACCTGTAGCATATGTGCAAGCCTCACAGACAGAAAAATGATTTGCTGTTCACACATCAGTGAGCTGCAGTATGTCAGTGCACAGCTTGTTCCAAAGCTGATGTTTTCCTCTGGTCTTTCTGCCAAGAAAGTGGGGAAGCACAAGACAAGCTTCTCTGCTAGGACCAGTTGAGGCTTAGCCCAGACAGGTAGTGGCCAAGGACTCACATGGTTCCTGACCTGTGGCACTAGCTAGGAGGGGAGAGGAGTTTGTGGTGCCAAGTCCGAGGTTCCTAACTCTAGCACTGTCTCCTCCAGGTGAGGGGTCAACAAGGTCAATAGACCAGCAGACATTTGGCCCTGTCTCCAGCTACTTTCCACATTCTGAGGATCTGGAATCACACTGGCTAGAGCTGCAGCATTGACCTCATGCTAAGTTTAGTGTTCAATATTACAGTGGGTTAATATCAGACCTCCTTTTAATTTCTGAGTTGTTTTTACTGCACTGGAGATGGTGATACAGAGTGATGGCTTATGTCATTCTATAGACAACTATAAGTGTCATTTCCATGAAGCTCTTCCATCTGATCCCATAATACAATACAAGTGAGGAAAAGCAGCTAAGCTCTTTACAAATAGTTTCATTGTTCATGAGTTTGAGTTTGTGCAGCTCTGGTAGTCCAGGTTTCATCTGATATTAAGTTTCTTTAAACCAGAAATACTTGGTGTATTTCATCACAATTTTTAGGACTTGAATACTTCTGGTTGATAAAGAAAGAGGTACTATGTTGTTTTGCCACTATTTTTTTTTACCATTATTTGTTATATATAACCACATCTATGTTTAGGTCACTATACAGAAACATTTAAGACTAACTAAGACCATATTAAAAGGGTAAAATAACAAGAGAGTGGAGGTTAGGAATGTACCAGAAATTGTAAGTTCAAGAAAATCAGTTGGCCCTGGCCAGTTAGCTCAGTGGTAGAGCATCAGCCTGGCATGCAGGAGTCCCATGTTTGATTCCTGGCCAGGGCACACAGGAGAAGTGCCCATCTGCTTCTCCACCCCTCCCCCTCTCCTTCCTCTCTGTTTCTCTCTTCCCCTCCCACAGCCAAGGCTCCATTGGAGCAAAGTTGGCCCGGGCACTGAGGATGGTTCTGTGGCCTCTGCCTCAGGTGCTAGAATGGCTCTGGTTGCAACAGAGCGATGCCCCAGATGGGCAGAGCATTGCCCCCTGGTGGGCATGCTGGGTGGATCTTGGTCAGACACATGCGGGAGTCTGTCTGACTGCCTCCCCGTTTCCAACTTCAGAAAAATACAAAAAAAGAAAAAAAAAAGAAAATCAGTTCATGAACCCACTATTAGTTCTAAGTTTTCTGGCAGCACAAGTAAAGAAAGTTCAATGCATCTAGTTTGAGTTACCTAATAAATGATAGATAGCCTATTAGTTCCAGAAAAGGTAAGCTTTTCTTGGAACAATCTGTGCTCAATAAACAGCACAACTAAATAGGAAGTAATGTAGTGAATAGGTTAAATAAGCTTTGGACTCAACAGCAAATTTTTCATATTCAGTTATACGGACCTTCAATAAAAAGCAAGAGTATATGGTTGAATGTAGTTCTATAAAGGTTTTTCCAAGGTAATCAACTCCAAACAAGTGACTTTATGATACTCTAATATAGAAGAAATAGAAATTTGGGAATCTAAATGAATGGTTAACATGGTTCATATTTTTTTTTCTTTAGAAGTCCATTTTCTTAGTTGATTTTTGGCAAAGCATGAAAAGCCAAAAAGTGATTGAAGTATATATATTTTGTGTTGTTAATCAAAAGAACAGCCAAAGCTTAAGATGCCAAGGGTGTGGGGTGATAGACAGACTGACACAAACCATGGTGACATGCTCATTTTCTAACCACATCTTACAGATTTGGACAGAATCCATACTTCTCAAACAACCATTTTAGATATCTTCAACTGTATCAAAAGGCTATATCTCTTAAATCGCCAAACTATATGCTAAGAATGTGGAATAATTCAAGGTCAGAGAGACTCTGAGGAGTATGTAAGTATTCCTTTTCTACTGATAGTAACTTTGGCTTTGGAAAGAACTGCTTGCAGACAAGTCTGCTGGGATGATTAAGCTGCACATTCCATTATCCCCACATAACTAGATGAGCAAGTTTGCTGAGTATATTGTTTAGTATTACCCACTTCAGTAATGCTGAAAAGTCTCTGCCAATATCAACTATTTTAGTTTGATCAGTAATTTGTTTTTAACTTTTTCTTATGACAAGATTGGTAAATATATTCAATTACTCTTTACAGTTGGGCCTGAAATGAGACACTAAGTTAGAGTCATCAGCAAAGATGGGAGTATTATAATTTATTTTAATTAATTTTAAACTGTACTTACTCATTTATTCAACAAAGATTTATGACATGCCTAATATGTATCAAAAACCATGCTCACCTCTAAAGATAAAAGATGCAAAATTTCATACATGTGGGACATAAAAATGAGACTCATGAACACAGATAAAAGTGAAATGGTTACCAGGGTAGGGAGGAGGGGAATAAAGACTTACAAATATACAGTGACAGAAAATGATTTGACTTTGGGTGATGGGTATACAATATAATCAATGGTTCAAATGCCATAAAAATGCTTACCTAAAACCTGTGTACTCTTATTGATCAATGTCAACCCATTAAGTTTAATTCTCTAAATAATAAAAAAAATGCAAAAAATGTAGTGTCTGCATACAGGAAGGTTTCAGATGATTGAAACACAATGTCAAAAAGGCTAATAAATAAATAAGATACTAGCCTGATGGCTATTTATTTAATCATACATGGAATGGCTGGTCAGAAGAAGCATTCCTGAAAAGGTAATTCCATGGATTTAAAAAAAATAATAAAAGAAAAAGCAAAATAGGTGGAGAAAGGTGATGAACTGCATGGTTCATTAAGATAATTAGAAGTTGTTTTCATTCAAATTTACAGTTTAGATGCAGTCATATCTATGTTTTGTGTCAAATACACATTATATCTGTGACATCAAAAATCCAAGGAGTATATTTAGTTTTAAATTATTCTATGTAAGGAGATTCCAAGATGGCGACAGAGTAGGTGGACATTCCAACTGCCACCTCCCAGAACCAAATTGGATTACAACTTAATTTAAGAAAAATCATCTTGAAAAACCAATTTTGGATTAAATGAAGAGAAGTCTATAACCAAAAATTACAGAAGAAGCCACAATAAAACTGGTAGAAACAGCAGAGATATGGAAAGGGCTGCCCCACTCCCAGAAATGAGTGGTGGCCTAGGGTCCAGAGGGACTCTCACTGGGGAGGGTGGCACCCTGAGAAGTGTGGGTACTCAGCCTCAGGCCCAGAGCCCCAGCCTAGAGCCCCAGAGCCTAGAAGAGGTTCCCACATAGCATTTAGCTATGAAAAAAGCCAGGTTTCTGTCTGCAAGAGAGACTGAGTTCTCAGATGCAGGCTCCTTCTTAAAGGGTCCAGACAGAAAACCTCGTTCACAGCCACTTACCAGGGCTCTGGCAGGGGAGAACTGAGAGAACTGGAGTTGTGTGAGGAAAGTATAAAGTTGGAGGCCCAGGTAGAGACACTGTGGGAGATGGCCACCAGAACCCCTGTGGTGAGTCATTCTCCAATACTGCAGTCTCCATCTTTCTTGGGTGAAGCATCCCCTCTGTGCAGCATCAGACTGGGGAAAAGCAACAACTCCACCCTCAGGAGTCTCTTCTACCCCAGTCATGGTGACAGGTCATTCTGAGAGGTCAGGCAGCAGGGGTGTGTCAGTGACTCAGCTTTCTGGTGTTGAGACCAGAGCTGTCTCCCACACACTTGCTCCCATCTGTCTGAAGAGAAGACTACAGTTGCATGAGGAGAGTGTAAAGTTGGAGGCCCAGGGAGAGACACTGTGGGGTCAGGAACTAGAATCCTGGTGCTGAGTCATTCTCCAATACTATAGTCACCATCTTCCTTGGGTGGAGCAATCCCCTTTCAGTGGCATCAGCATGGGGAAAAGCAAATGTTCCACCCTCAGGAGTCTCTCCTGTTCCAGTCAGGGTGAAAAGTCATTCTGAGAGGCCAGGAGGAGGCAGGGGGCACCTCAGTGACCCAGTTTTCTGGTGTTGAGGCCAGAGCTAACCCTGTTCCTCACATTCCTGAGTCTAAGATTGGTAATTCCACTTCAAAAAAGACTCAGTTGGAACTGTCTGGAAAGCAGGCAGACAATGCATCTCAGTCACAGAGGTCACACCCAGAGGACTCCTGGGGCCACACCCTGCTGAGGTCTATAAAAGAAGTCTGGACAGATTTACACCTGGGGCTGAGGGGTAGGGCCACACCCATTACCCTTCCTAATCCCTGAATTGATGCAGGCTCTAGACTATAGCAGAGGTTTATTCAGCAGCCAAGCCCAACAAGCAGCCAACAGACAGAGGATACAAAACGGTGGACTCAGGGAACCTTGGCCTTTTAAGCAGACTTTCTACCAGGCCTAGAGTGGGTAAAAACCAGCCTAGGTGTGCAGTTGGTATTTCCATGTATACCTGGGCCAAGCAAAGGCAGCCACAAACTCTGGATTGCTTGTAGCTCCAAGAAGGTGGCTGTGTACCAGTCACAGGCAGTGTCTCCCAATGGTCTTTGATAGGTTCCTACCAGAGAGGTCCAGGGATGGCACACCAAGTGGCCAGCTGCTGAGAGCATTGGTTCAGGACCTAACAATCCTTGCTATAGTGGTATCCTAAGGAAAAGTTCCTCACACCTGGTCCAGCTGAGGCAAATTAAACTCACTGTGATCAGCACTGGCACAGTGGCTCATGTGCATTGGATAGGGTGGAGCTTCACAGCCAACTGGCCAGGGTGCTGAATATCCTGCCCCACTTGCTTAGACTTCAAAGAAGGAAGAAAAGAGACTTGGAGAATGGGCATTCAAAATCTGGGTCCCTGGGAGGCTATTGTTGGATCTGGTCAGGGAGATCTGGTAGCCACTTTCTGGGGGGCACAGACAGCCCTAGGAGAAAACTCAGTCTTTCTCCTTGAGACAAGGGTCTCATCAGCTGTAAGAACTTCTACAGAGGGGACTGTTGGCCTCACTTGATCTGTACCCTTTGCTCACCTTGTTGGAGAGAAATAAATTTTGAGTATCCAGCAGTGGCTGAAGGATTAGGCTCAGGAGTAGGGATCACAATCACTGTACTGAGTTAATGGCCAAGAGACTCCCGAAGAAGGGGGTCCCACTAATGTTGTTTTCTCAACCTCAGCTGCCCTAAACCAACAACCTTCCAACCTGTAGAGGGGTTGGTGGGATGAGGTCAGTATGGGCCCACTCTATAGTTTTTCTACAGAATACTCTGGGAAGACCAAGCAGCAGCAAAAGGAGGTGGAGGAGCTGAAAAGTGGAAGTAAATCTTATGGAGTTTGGGGTTTTTATGGAGCTGCTGTCAACTGTAAGCAGGACGAGGCTGATTCTTATACAAAGGTTGGCTTCTCCCACACTACCAGGCACAGAAAATGCAGACACAAACAACAAATAGAGCAGTAGCTACAAACAGGTCACCCACAGTGGATTACAAACAACAACTGACATCAACCTAAAAAAAGATCTAGAATCAACAAAACTGGTACCTGGTGGCAGACAGTACCAACTCTAGACCCAGCAAGCTACACAAGCAGCATGCCCAAAGGAGGAGTCTATGCATAGACAAAATGGGTAGACAAAGAAATGCAACCCATATGAATCAACAAGAGAAATCCCCAGAGAAAGAACTAAATGAAATGGAAGTTACCAAACTACCAGATGCAGAGTTTAAAATTATTTTTAGGATGCTTAAGGATCTTAGAGCAACAATGGATGGATATAATGAGCACCTAAATAAAGAGATAGCAAGCATCAAAAAAGACATTGAAATCATAAAAAAGAATTAGTAAGAAATGACAAATACAATATCAGAAATGAAGACTGCACTAGAAGGAATTAACAGCAAAAATGCAGAGTATCAATAAGAAAGAGGCTCAAAAAGTCTGAGGAAATTCTAAAAGCTCTGTGACAATATGAAGAGAAAAAACATCTGCATCATAGGGGTTCTTAAAAGAGAAGAGAACAAACAATAGATAGAGAACCTATTTGAAAAAACATACCTGAAAAGTTCCCTAAATTGATGAAGGAAAAAGTCACACAAGTTCAAGAAGCACAGAGAGTCTCATTAAAGGGGAACAAAAGTGGACCTACATCAAGAAATATTATAATTAAAATGCCAAAATTAAGAAACAAAGAAAGAATACTAAAAGTTGCAAGAGAAAAGCATTTACTTACCTACAGAGGAGCCACCATAAGGATGACATCTGTCTTCTCAACAGAAACACTGGAGGCCAGAAAAAATTGGCAAAAAATATTCAGTGATGCAAAACAAGAATCTAAAACCAAGACTACTTTATCCAGCAAGGCTACAATATAAAATTAAAGGAGAAATAAAAAGTTTTCCAGAAAAAAAATGACTTAAGGAATTCATTGTAAAAAATGTTAAGGGGCCTAATGTAAAAAGAGCAAAGGAAAAAAGAAATTTAGAAAAAGAAGAATGTAGATAAAATGACAATAAATAAGTACATATCAATGATAACCTTAAATGTAATAGGATTAAAAACTCCAATTAAAAGACATAAGATACCTGCATGGAAAAGAAAATAGGACCCATATATATGCTGTCTAAAAGAGACCTACCTCAGAAAAAAAGATACACATAGACTGGAAGTAAAGGGATGGAAAAAATATTTTATAAAAATTAAAATGAAGAAAAAAAAAAGGCTGAGGTAGCAATACTTACATCTGACAAAATAGTTTTTATAAAAAAGGCTATAATATAGGATAAAAAAGGCCACTACATAATGATAAAGGGAAGATATAACCATTGTAAATATTTATGCACCTACTATAGGAGCACCTAAATATATAAAGCAGATTTTGATAGACATAAAGAATGAGAGATCAACAGCAATGCTATAATAGTAGGGGATTTTAATACCCCACTAACATCAATCAATAGATCCTCCAAAAAGAAAATTAACAAAGAAATAGCAGCCTTAAATGACACTCTACACCAACTGGATTTAATTGACATATTCAGAACTTTTCATCCCAAAGCAGCAGAATATACATTTTTTAAGTGCTCATGGTACATTCTCTAGGATAGACCATATGTTAACACACAAAACAAGTCTAAGTAAATTTAAGAAGATTGAAATCATATCAAGCATATTCTCTGATCACAATGGCATAAAACTATAAATCAATTAGAATAAAAAAACTGAAAAACATTCAGACACATGAAGGCTAAATAACATGTTATTAAATAACAAATGGGTTAACAAAAAGATCAAAGAAGAAAAAAAATTTTTTTGAAACAAATGAAAATGAACATACAACAACTCAAAATTTATCAAACACAGCAAAAGCAGTTCACAGAGGCAAGGTCATAGCATTACAGACATACCTTAAGAAGCAAAAAAAAGCTCAAATAAACAACCTGGACCTGCATCTAAAAGAACTAGAAAAAGAACAACTAAAGCCCAGAGGAAGTAGAAGGAAGGAAATAATAAAGATCAGAATTGAAATAAATGAAATAGAGGCTAAAAGAAATAGGAAAGGCAAATGAAACCAAGACCTGGTTCTTTAAAAAGGTAAACAAGCTTAACAAACCTTTAATCAGACTCATCAAGAAAAAAAGAGAGAGGACTCAAATAAATAAAATTAGAAATGAAAGTGGAGAAGGATAACTGATACCACAAAAATACAAAGGATTGTAAAAAAAATACTATGAAGATCTATATGCCAAAAAATTGGACAACCTCAGTGAAATAGATAAATTCCTAGAAACATACAATCTTCCAAAACTCATTCTGGAAGAATCAAAAAACCTAAACAGACTGATTACAACAAATAAAATTGAAAGAGTTATCAAAAAATTCTTAGCAAACAGAAGTCCTGGACCTGAAAACTTCACAGATGAATTTTACCAAACATTCAAAGAAAAATGAACACCTATCCTTTTCAACCTATTTCAAAAAATTCAAGAGGAGAAAAGACTTCTAAGCTTTTTTTTATGAGGCAAGCATTTTCCTCATTCCAAAACCAGGTAAAGACACTACAAAGAAAGAAAACTATAGGCCAATATTCCTGATGAACTTAGATGCTAAATTTCTCAACAAAATATTAGTAAACCAGATTCAGCAATACCTGCAAAAGATCATACATCATGATCAAGTGGGATTTACTCTGAGGAGCCAAGGCTGGTACAATATTTGCAAATTAATCAACATGATTTATTACATAAACAAAAGGAATGATAAAAATCACATGACTATATCAATAAATGCAGAAAAAGTATTTGATAAAATCCAGCACTTCTTTATGATAAAAAAAAAAACTCTTAGCAAAGTGGGAATACAAAGAATATACCTCAACATAATAAAGGTCATTTATGACACACCAAAAGTCAACATCATACTTATTTGGAAAAATTAAAAGCAAACCCCTTAAGATCAGAAACAAGGCATGTGTGCCCCCTTTTATCACTCTTATTTAACATAGTTTAGGAAGTCTAAGCCACAGAAATCAGACAAAAAGAAATAAAAGGCATACAAATTGGAAAAGAAGAAGTAAAACTATCATTATTTGCTGATGACATCATACTATACATAGAAAACACTAAAGTTTCAGTCAAAAAACTACTACAGATAATAAATAATTGGCAAGGTGACAAGATATAAAATCTATATTCAGAAATCAGTGGCATTTTTATATATCAACAATAACTGTCTGAAAGAGAAATTAAGGAAACAGTCCCCTTCACTATTGCAACAAAAAAATAAAGTACCTAGGAGTAAATTTAACCAAGGAGATTAAAGACTTGTACTCGGAAAACTATAAAACATTGATAAAAAAAATCAAGGAAGATACAAAAAAGTGGAAGAATATACCGTGTTCATGGATAGGAAGAATAAACATCATTAAAATGTCTATATTACCCAAAGCAATCTATAAATTCAATGCAATTTCTATCAAAATAGCAATAGCATACTTCAAAGATATAGAACAAATATTTAAAAAATTTATATGGAACTAAAAAAGAACATGAATAGCCACAGCAATCTTGAAAATGTAGGATAAAGTGAAAGACATCACACTTCCTGATACTCAGTTATACTACAAAGTGATTGTAATCAAAACAACTTGGTACTGGCACAAGAACAGGCATACAGATCAATGCAACAGAACAGAGAACCCAGAAATTAACCCACACCTTTATGGTCAATTGATATTTGACAGAGGAGGTAAGAGCATACAATGGAGTAAAGATAGTTTCTTTAATGAATGGTATTGGGAAAATTGGACAGGTACATGCAAAAAAATAAAACTAGACCACCAACTTACACCATTCACAAAAATAAACTCAAAATGAATAAAAGACTTAAATGTAAGTTGTGAAACCATAAACATCTTAGAAGAAAACATAGGCAGTAAACTCTCTGATATCTCTTGTCACAATATTTTTGCCAATATATCTCCAAGGGCAAGTGAAATAAATGACAAAATAAACAAATGGAACTTTATTAAACTAAAAAGCTTTTGTATAGCAAAAGACACCATTAACAAAATAAAATGACAACCCACACAATGGGAGAACATACTCATCAATACATCTAATAAGAGGTTAATAACCAAAATTTATAAAGAACTTCTAAAACTCAATAACAGAAAGCTAAGTAATCCAATTAAAAAGTGGGTCAAAGAACTGAAAAGATACCTTTCCAAAAAGGACATACAGATTGCCAACAGGCATATGAAAAAATATTTAATATCACTAATCATTAGAGAAATGCAAATAAAACCACAATAAGATACCACCTCACAGCTGTCAGAATGGCGCTCATTAACAAAACAGCATACAGTAAGTGCTGGTGAGGATGTGGAGAAAAGGGAACCCTCCTCCATTTCTGGTGGGAATACAGACTTGTGCAGCCACTGTGGAAAACAGTATGGCGTTGCCTCAAAAATTAAAAATGGAACTGCCTTTTGAACCAGCTATCCCACTATAAGAAATATATTTAAGAATACCACATCACTGATTCAAAAGAAGATATGCACCCCCATGTTTATTTCAGCATTGTTTACAATAGCCAAGATCTGGAAACAGCCCAAGTGTCCATCAGTGGACGAATGGATTAAAAAGCTGTGGTACATATATACAATGGAATACTACATGGCCTTGAAAAAGAAGGAAATCTTACCTTTTGCGACAGCATGGATGGACCTGGACATTATTATGCTAAGTAAAATAATCCAAAAAGAGAAAGACAAATATCATATGATCTCACTTATATCTGGAATCTAAGGAACAAAGTGAACTGAGGAACCAAATAGAGGCAGAAGTAGGGTCACAGGGACCAGAGAGATAGCTGTCAGAGGGCAAGGGGATGAGGGGATGAGATCAGAGAAGGTGAAGGTATCAGTGAAATTAAACATACATAACACAGAGATACAGATAATAGGACAGCAAATCCTAGAGGGAAGGGGAGAGGGAGTTAGGGGGAGGGGGGCAAAAGGGGTGTGAATAGGAACACGGGGGGTGGGGGTGCTATATTCAGTGTGACACTTGAATATTATTAACAAAATAAGTTAAAATTAATAAAAAAGAAATTAAAAATATATAAATATAAATAAATAAATTATTCTAGGTTGGTGATGTTCCCAGGTAAAAGACAAAAAAAATTCTCTGAAGCTCAGACCTCAAGTAATTGTCACAGATAAAGTTTCAAGAATCACATACTAATGATTTATTTTATACATATTTAGAATTAAAATTTGGCCACTGGCTGGTTTGCTTAGTGGGTAGAGCATCAGCCTGGTATATGGATGTTATGGGTATAATTCCCAGTCAGGGCACACAAGAGAAGCAACTATTTGCTTTTCTTCCCTTCTCTTTTACTACCCCTCCTGCAGCTAGTGGCTCGATTAGTTCAAGTGTCTGCCCTGGACACTGAGGATAACTCAGTTGTTCCCCAGGCATCAGCCTCAGGTGCTAAATATAGCTCAGTTGATTCAAGCATCAGCTCCAGATGTGGGCTATCATGTAGATTCCAGATGGGGCACATGCAGGAGTCTGTCTCACTATCTCCCTTCTTCTCACTTAAAAAAAGAAAAAAGGAAAAAAAAAAGAAATTCAATTTAATGGGTGACATTGGTCCATAAGAACCCAGTAAACATCTCTATAGCATTTGAAATGTTCATTGCATTGTGTGCCTATTACCCAAAGGCAAATTATTGCCCATCACTGTATGTTTGTCCCTTTTTACTTCCCTTCCCTCCCCGTCACCCACATCCCTGTGGTAACTGTTTCAGTTTTGTCTTCACTTTTATACATGATTCTCATATTATATCCCTCCAATGTGTAAAATCAAATAGTTCTCAGCTTTTCCTTATTTTCACATTTTACTCAGTATAATATTCTCAAGGTCTGTCCATGTTGTCATAAATGGCAATGTTACCCTGGCCGGTTGGCTCAGCGGTAGAGCATCGGCCTAGCGTGCGGAGGACCCGGGTTCGATTCCCGGCCAGGGCACACAGGAGAAGCGCCCATTTGCTTCTCCACCCCTCCGCCGCGCTTTCCTCTCTGTCTCTCTCTTCCCCTCCCGCAGCTAAGGCTCCATTGGAGCAAAGATGGCCCGGGCGCTGGGGATGGCTCTGTGGCCTCTGCCTCAGGCGCTAGAGTGGCTCTGGTCGCAACATGGCAACGCCCCGGAGGGGCAGAGCATCGCCCCCTGGTGGGCAGAGCGTCGCCCCCTGGTGGGCAGAGCGTCGTCCCCTGGTGGGCATGCTGGGTGGATCCCGGTCGGGCGCATGCGGGAGTCTGTCTGACTGTCTCTCCCTGTTTCCAGCTTCAGAAAAATGAAAATAAATAAATAAATAAATAAATAAATAAATGGCAATGTTAATTTTTATGGCTGAGTAATATTCCATTGTATATATGTACCATGCCTTCTTTAGTCAGTCCTCTATAAAAGAACATTTCGGTTGTTTCCATGTTTTGGCAACTGTGAATAATGCTGCAATAAACATGGGTGTGCATGTGTCTTTGCATGCCAATGTTTTTGAGCAGATACCAAAGCAAGAAATTGCTGGGCCATATGATAGTCTAGTCTTAGTTTTTGAGGAACCACCATACTTTCTTCCATAATGACCCTACAAGTTTACATTTTCATCAGCAGTGAAGGAGGGTTCCTTTTCTTCTACAGCTTCTGTGATACTTGCATTACCTGTCTTATTGATAACAGCCATTCTAAAAGATGTGAGGATGACGTCAGAGTAATGGCGCAGTAGGAAGCAATACCAATAAATCTCCCCCAAAACTCAACAAGATCTTCAACCAGAAACAGAAAAACCTATCCTTGGAGCCTCCAGATGTTTCACAATACACCCGAAGGTATGGTCGAGTGAAAAATTGGCTAAATATATAATCAAACTCTGAAGGAAATAGGGAGTAAGAAATGCTCCGCCTTTCTCACTAACCTAAACAGGGCTGCTTTCACTGGGAACTGAGAATATAGAAACTAAGGCGGGCAAAGGGGGTGAATAGATCCAGGCCGCGGCACAAACGGCTGAACCAGGTTGTGGCACGGAGATCCAAGCTGAGGAAAAACTGTGCCTGTGGTGCTTAGTCAATACAAGCTAACACTTCCACCAAACCCAGACAAAGAAAGACAAGCGAGGCAGCCATTTTCCCTGTTCTCCGGGTCGGTGCGCGCATATAGTGGGCGAGAGATTCCTCCAAGTGCCTCAGCAGTGGACGCTCGTGTTACCCCACAGAGAGGCAGAATCAGGGGCCTTTGTGTGCAGAATCTCCAGGCCACCCCAGCACCCTGAAAAAGCCGCGCACGGGGAGGGAGCGAGAGCCAATTCCAATGCTGGAACTTTTCCATGCGGGTGGGGGTTTCACTCAGAGGGTGAGGCAGCCAGGTGATATCCTGGTTGACGAGCATGGAGGGTGGGCAAGAGACTCCTCCCAGCACTTCAGGAGTGGGTGCCCATGTTATCCCACAGAGGGGCAGAGTCAGAGGCCTTTGTGTGGGCCAAAAGCGGAATCGCAGGCCACCCCAGTGCCCTGAAAAAGCCACGCACGGGGAAGGAGCGAGAGCCAATTCAAACGCTGGAACTTTTCCATGCGGGTGGGGGTTTCATTCAGAAGGTGAGGTGGCCGGCCTGATATCCTGGTCTGTGCACGCAGATAGTGAGCGAGAGTTTCCTCCAAGCACCCCGGGAGTGGGTGCCCATCCGTGTTACTGGACACAGTGGCAGAGCCAGAGGTCTTTGAGTGGACAGAAGCCCCGCCTGATTATGCTAGCAGCTCTGACTGACTGAGCCTTACCCAGAGCCCTGTGCTGAGAGGGAACAGAGTGGGGAGTTGCTAGCTCTTTGAGCCTCTTACTATCCAGGCAGAGGCAGCAGCAACCCCATAGTTGGATTATTAGGCTACTAATTGAGGAAGGAAAGACTAGGAGAGAGGCTCCAGGAACACGGACTCTCTCACTGTTGGAGCCTTTAAATGCTAATGAGCCTCGACTGCCAATTAGACTGAAGCACAAAACATGACATCACCATAGAGACTTATCAACTGCAAACCTCTACCTGAGCGTGCCAAAGGGGCAGAACCCGGGGTACAGAGTCACCAACCAGGAAGAGGGATAGAAAACAAAAAGCAAGAAGATAACCTCTCAAAATCAAGAATAATCCGCAGACTTTATAAACTATCCCATTTTATAATATTTGTTCGTTTGTTTCTCTTATCTTCATTCTTAATTTTTTTTTCCTCCTCCAATTTTGTCATTTAACTCTGCTGGTCTTACTCTCTCCTCTCCTTTAACTACACTACCCATAAGTGTTACATCTCCCATTATCTTATCTTTCCTCTTCCTTTCTCTCTATGAGGGTTGCACTCCACAACCCTTAACTCTCTCTCTTTCCTATTTTTTCTTTTTTCTTCTTTTAGGAGTTCCCTCTTTTTTTTTCTCTCTCTCTCTCTCTTTCTTTTCTCCCTCTATATTAGTTTCTTCTGTTCTTCTTTACATCTCCTCTCATTCAAACCTCAATAACAAACAAATTATCTTATGTGGGACTCAAACTTATATTTGTGGCATTTTGGGGGGGGTTTATTTCACCTTTTTAACTCACTAGCAGTGCTCCCATCCCTGGCTCTCCATTTTATCTAGTTCTTGTTCCATTAAATACAACAGTAACATTTTAACTTGTCCCCTCATTTTCCTGTTTCCCTCTTATTCCTCTCATCATAACTCTTAGTCAACCAACACCTAAGAGCAAATCATTTTACTCTTGACCCATTTTTTTTCTTATTTTTTGTGGGTCCATACCCCCCTTTTTATTGTTTTTTGGGTTTTTTGTTTGTTTTTGTTTTTTGTTTGTTTGTTTTTTGTTTTTTTCCCTTTATTACTTATCCCCAATTCAGGACCTTCATTACAGGCATTGTTTATTCTATTTAGTAAAATATAATTCACAGTTCACCACAAGATTTTCTCAAGAAAGAGGGGAGAGGAGAGGAGAGGAAAAAAGGAGGGGGAAGAATAATGTCCTTTTTTAAAATTTTTATTTTATTTTATTTTTCTTTATTTCATTATTAATTTTTTTAAAAAAACAACTCTTTTCGATTTTTTATTTTTATTTTTTTTAACTTTTTATTCTTTATTAAATCTTATTAATACTATCAACAAAACCACCCTCAGATGCCATTAAAAAAGAGAAAATCGAATATCATGGATACAAAAGAAAGAGAGGTAACACAGATAGATGAGGAAAAGTCTATGGAGAAAAAATTTAATATATTGGAAACCTTAGAGCTAAATGACAGAGAATTTAAAATAGAAATCCTAAAAATACTCAGAGATATACAAGAAAACACAGAAAGGCAATTTAGGGAGCTCAGAAAACAACTCAATGAACACAAAGAATATATTTCCAAGGAAATTGAAACTATAAAAACAAATCAAACAGAGATGAAACCTCAATTCACGAGCTGAAAAATGAGGTAACAAGCTTAGCTAATAGAACAGGCCAGATGGAAGGTAGGATTAGTGAAATAGAAGACAAGCAACTTGAGGCACAACAGAGAGAAGAAGAAAGAGATTCAAAAATTAAAAAAATGAGATAGCCCTACAGAAATTATCTGACTCCATCAAAAAGAATAACATAAGAATAATAGGTATATCAGAGGGAGAAGAGAGAGAAAATGGAATGGAGAACATACTCAAACAAATAATAAATGAGAACGTCCCAAGCCTGTGGAAAGAACTAAAGCCTCAAATTCAAGAAGCAAACAGAACTCCGAGTTTTCTTAACCCCAACAAACCTACTTCAAGGCACATCATAATGAAATTGGCACAAACCAACAGCAAAGAAAAAATTCTCAAGGCAGCCAGGGAAAAGAAGAATACAACATATAAAGGAAGGCCCATTAGATTATTATCTGATTTCTCAACAGAAACTCTACACACTAGAAGAGAGTGGACCCCAATATTTAAATTCCTGAAAGAGAGGAACTTTCATCCACAAATACTACATCAAAGCTATCCTTCAAATATGAAAGAGAAATAAAAACATTCACAGATACAGAAAGATGAGGGAATTTTTCATCAGAAAACCCTCACTGCAGAAATTACTAAAGGGAGTTCTCCAATCACATAGAAAGAATAAAAAAAAACAAAGCCACAAGTAAAAGCTCCAAGAAGAACACAATAAAACCAAATTTAAACTGTGACAACAACAAAAAGAAAGGGGGGGAGAGGATGGAGAATAAAAGTAGGAAAGGACGATGGAGTGCAAAAGTACTCACAAAATAGTGCACTACAATGAACAGGGTGAAAACCCTTTTTATTACTTAAAGGTAACCACCATTGAAAAAACCACCACAGAAGCACATGATTTAAAAAAGATAGCAACAAGGAAAGATGTATGGAATACAACCAAATAAAAACAGAAGATAGAAAAACGAAAGAGAAGGATCAAACAAGACACAAAACTAACAGAAAGCAATCTATAAAATGGCAATAGGGAACTCACAAGTGTCAATAATTACACTAAATGTAAACGGATTAAACTCACCAATAAAAAGGCACAGAGTAGCAGAATGGATTAAAAAAGAAAATCCAACTTTCTTCTGCCTACAAGAAACTCATATAAGTAACAAGGATAAAAACAAATTCAAAGTGAAAGGCTGGAAAACAATACTTCAAGCAAATAACATCCAAAAAAAAGCAGGTGTAGCAATACTCATATCTGATAATGCTGACTACAAGACAGCAAAAGTACTCACAGACAAAAATGGCCATTTCATAATGGCTAAGGGGACACTGAATCAAGAAGACATAACAATTCTTAATATATATGCACCAAACCAAGGAGCACCAAAATATATAGGACAGCTACTTATTGACCTTAAAACAAAAACTGACAAAAATACAATCATACTTGGAGAACTCAATACCACTGACAGCTCTAGATCGATCATCCAAACAGAGAATCAACAAAGATATAGTGGCCTTAAACAAAACACTAGAGCACCCTGGATATGATAGACATCTACAGGACATTTCATCCCAAAGTGACTGAGTATACATTTTTCTCCAGGTACATGGATCATTCTCAAGAATTGACCATATGTTGGGCCACAAAAACAACATCAGCAAATTCAGAAAATCAAAGTTGTACCAAGCATATTTTTTTACCATAAAGCCTTGAAACTAGAATTCAACTGCAAAAAAGAGGAAAAAAATTCCACGAAAATGTGAAAACTAAACAACATACTTTTAAAAAATGAATGGGTCAAAGAAGAAATAATTGCAGAGATCAAAAGGTATATACAGACAAATGAAAATGACAATATGACATATCAGAATCTATGGCATGCAGCAAAAGCAGTGATAAGAAGGAAGTTCATATCACTTCAGGCATATATGAACAAACAAGAGAAAGCCCAAGTGAACCACTTAACTTCACACCTTAAGGAACTAGAAGAGGAAGAACAAAGACAACCCAAAACCAGCTGAAGAAAGGAGATAATAAAAATCAGAGCAGAAATAAATGAAATAGAGAACAGAAAAACTATAGAATAAATTAATAGAACAAGGAGCTAGTTCCTTGAAAAGATCAACTAAATTGACAAACCCTTGGCAAGACTTACCAAGGAAAAAAGAGAAAGAACTCATATAAACAAAATCCAAAATGAAAGAGGAGAAATCACCACGGACACTGTAAATATACAAAGAATTATTGTAGAATACTATGAAAAACTTTATGCCACTAAATTCAACAACCTAGAAGAAATGGATAAATTCCTAGAACAATACAACCTTTCTAGAATGAGTCAAGAAGAAGCAGAAAGCCTAAACAGACCTATTAGTAGAGAAGAAATAGAAAGAACCATTAAAAAACTCCCCAAAAATAAAAGTCCAGGCCTAGACGGCTATACCAGCAAATTTTATCAAACATTCAAAGAAGACTTAGTTTCTATTCTACTGAAAGTCTTCCAAAAACTTGAAGAAGAAGTAAAACTTCCAAACTCATTTTATGAGGCCAACATAACCCTCATGCCAAAACCAGGCAAGGATGGCACAAAAAAGAAAACTACAGACCAATATCTCTAATGAATTTAGATGCTAAAATACTAAACAAAATACTAGCAAATCGAATACAACAACATATTAAAAAAATAATACATCATGATCAGGTAAGATTCATCCCAGAATCTCAAGGATGGTTCAACATACGTAAAAGGGTTAACGTAATACACCATATCAACAAAACAAAGAACAAAAACCACATGATCTTATCAATAGACGCAGAAGAGGTTTTCAATAAAATACAACACAATTTTATATTTAAGACTCTCAACAAAATAGGTATAGAAGGAAAATATCTCAACATGATAAAGGCCATATATGATAAACCATCAACTAACATCATATTAAATGGCACAAAACTGAAGGCTTTCCCCCTTAAATCAAGAACAGGACAGGGTTGTCCACTCTCTCCACTCTTATTTAATGTGGTACTAGAGTATCTAGCCAGAGCAATCAGACAAGACAAAGAAATAAAAGGCATCCATATCGGAAAAGAAGTAAAGGTATCACTTTTTGCAGATGATATGATCCTATATATCGAAAACCCCAAAGAATCCACAAAAAGAATACTAGAAACAATAAGCCAATACAGTAAGGTCACAGGATACAAAATTAACATACAGAAGTCAATAGCCTTTCTATATGCCAACAATGAAACATTTGAGAACGAACTCAAAAAAATAATCCCCTTCACGATTGCAACAAAAAAAATAAAATACCTAGGAATAAACATAACAAAGAATGTAAAGGACTTATATAATGAAAACTATAAACCATTGTTAAGGGAAATCAAAAAAGATATAATGAGATGAAGGAATATTTCTTGTTCTTGGTTAGGAAGAATAAATATAATCAAGATGGCCATATTACCCAAAGGAATATACAAATTTAATGCAATTTTCATCAAAATTCCAATGACATTTTTTAAAGAAATGGAGCAAAAAATCATCAGATTTATATGGAAATATAAAAAACCCCAAATAGCCAAAGCAATCCTAAAGAAAAAGAATGAAGCTGGGGGCATTACAATACCTGACTTCAAACTCTATTATAGGGCCACGACAATCAAAACAGCATGGTATTGGCAGAAAAATAGACACTCAGACAAATGGAACAGAATAGAAAACCGAGAAATAAAACCACATATATATAGTCAAATAATTTTTGATAAAGGGGCCAACAACACACAATGGAGAAAAGAAAGCCTCTTCAATAAATGGTGCTGGGAAAACTGGAAAGCCACATGCAAAAGAATGAAACTGGACTACAGTTTGTCCCCTGTAGTAAAATTAACTCAAAATGGATCAAACATCTAAACATAAGACCTGAAACAATTAAGTACATAGAAGAAGACATAGGTACTCAACTAATGGACCTTGGTTTTAAAGAGCATTTTATGAATTTGACTCCAAAGGCAAGAGAAGTGAAGGCAAAAATTAATGAATGGGACTACATCAGACTAAGAAGTTTTTGCTCAACAAGAGAAACTGATAACAAAATAAACAGACAGCCAACTAAATGGGAAATGATATTTTCAAACAGCAGCTCAGATAAGGGCCTAATATCCAAAATATACAAAGAACTCATAAAACTCAACAACAAACAAACAAACAATCCAATAAAAAAAATGGGAAGAGGACATGAACAGACACTTCTCCCAGGAAGAAATACAAATGGCCAATAGATATATGAAAAGATGCTCATCTTCTTTATTTATTAGAGAAATGCAAATGAAAACTGCTATGAGATACCACCTCACACCTGTTAGATTAGCTATTATTAACAAGACAGGTAATAGCAAATGTTGGAGAGGCTGTGGAGAAAAAGAACCCTCATACAGTGTTGGTGGGAATGTAAAGTAGTACACCATTATGGAAGAAAGTATGGTGGTTCCTCAAAAAAATGAAAATAGAACTACCTTATGACCCAGCAATCCCTCTACTGGGTATATACCCCAAAAACTCAGAAACATTAATACGTAAAGATCCATGCAGCCCCATGTTCATTGCAGCATTGTTCACAGTGGCATGGACATGGAAACAACCAAAAAAACCGTCAATAGATGACTGGATAAAGAAGATGTGGCACATATACACTTTGGAATACTACTCAGCCATAAGAAATGATGACATCCGATCATTTACAGCAAAATGGTGGGATCTTGATAACATTATACAAAGTGAAATAAGTAAATCAGAAAAAACCAGGAACTGCATTATTCCTTACGTAGGTGGGACATAAAAGTGAGACTAAGAGACATTGATAAGAGTGTGGTGGTTATGGGGGAAGGGGGGAGAGGGAGAGGTAAAGAGGGAGGGGGCGGGGCACAAACAAAACTAGATAGAAGGTGACAGAGGACAATCTGACTTTGGGTAATGTGTATGCAACATAATTAAATGACAAGATAACCTGGACATGTTATCTTTGAATATATGTATCCTGATTTATTGATGTCGCCCCATTAAAAAAATTAAATTAAATTAAAAAAAAAGATGTGAGGTGATATTTCATGTTAGTTTTGATTTGCATTTCTCTAATAGGTAGTGAATATGAGCATCTTTTAATATATCTGGTGTTTGTATGTCTTCATGAGCGAAGTGTCTGTTCACACCTTATTTATACTTTTTAATTGTATTGTTTGCTTTTATGTTATTGAACTTTGTGAGTTATTTATATATTGTGAATATAAACCCCTTGTCACAGCTGTTTTTTTTATATTATCTCCCATTTAGTTGCTTGCATTTTTATTTTACTGTTAGTTTCCTTTGCTGTGCTGAAGTTTTTTAGTTTGATAGAGTTGCATTTATCTATTTTTTTTGCCTATACTTCCTTTGCCTTTAGGGTCAAATTCATAAAATGTTCTCCATGGCCAAGGTCTGTAAGTTAGTACCTATCTTTTTTTCCATGGAAGTTGTTGTTTCAGAAGTTTATTTTGGTTTTGACTCATTTTGAATTAATGCATGTGCAGGGGAACAAAATGTAGTCAAGATTCTTTTTCTTTTTTTAATGTGGCTTTCCAATTTTCCCAGCATCATTTATTGAAGATGCTTTCTTTTCTCTGTCATATGATTTGACCCCTTTGTCAAATATTACTTGCCCACATATATGTGGTTTTATTTCTAGGCTCTCGAGTTTGTTCCATTGGTCTGTATATCTGTTTTTCTGCCAATGTAATGTGGTTTGATTATCATGGCTCTATCGTATAATTTGAAGTTAGGTCATTTAATACCTCCATTCTTTTTAATCAGGATTGCTTTGACTATTCAGGGTCTATTATAGTTCCATACAAATCTGATACTTTTTTTGTTCTATTCTTTTAAATGACCTTGGCCTTTCAATGGGAATTATAGTAAATCTGTATGTTGCTTTGGGTAATATGACCATTTTACTTATGTTGATTCTTCCAATCCCTGAACATGGAATATCTTTATATTGCATTTTTTTCAGTTTATTTTAATAATACTTAATATTTTTCAGGATATATATATGTATATATATATACACACACACATATATGTATATGTGTATATATGTGTGTGTATATATGTATATATATATTATTCACATCCTTTGTTAAGTTCGTTTGCTAGGTATTTTAATTTTTTGTTGCAATTATAAAAGAATTTCTTTTTTAATTCATTTTCTTAGATTTTATTGTTGTATATAGAAAAACATTAGACTTTTGTATATTGATTTTGTATTCTGCAACTTTACTGTATATGTTTATTGTTTCTAACAGTTTTTTGGTGGAGTCTTTGGGATTTTCTATATACAGGATCATGTCATCTGCAAAAAATGATATCTTTACTTCTTCTTTCCTGATATGGGTATCTTTTATTTCTTTCTCTTGTCTGATTGCTCTGGGTAAGACTTCCTAAACTATGTTGAATAAGAGTGGAAAGAATGGGCAGCCTTGTCTTGTTACTTATTTATTCACCAATGAGTATATAACTGGCTGAGGGTTTGGCATATGTGGTCCTTCTTATATTGAGAAACTTTCCTTCTGTACCCACTTTATTGATTGTTTTAATCATAAATGGATGTTATGCTTATCTGATAGGATCATAAATTTTTGTCTTTTGTTTTGTTGATATGGTGTATTATATTGATCTATTTGCGTACATTGAACCATCCCTGTGTTTTTGGAATAAATTTCACTTGATTGTGATGTATTATTACTTAATGTATTAATGTATTCAATTTGCTAGTATTTTGTTTAAGATTTTTGCACCTGTATTTATTAGAGATATTTATACATAGTTTTCTTCTGTTTTCCGCCAGGTTTTCATATCAGGGTTATGCTGGGCTCATAAACTGCATTAAGAAGTATTGCCTCCTCCTCAACTTTTTGGAAGATTTTGTGAAAGGTAAGTACCAAATCTTCTTTGAATGTTTGGTATCATTTACTAGTGTAGCCATCTGGTCCTGGACTTTTATTGGGGGGGGGGGCAGGGGCAGAAATTTGGCAGTTGTTTCTATTTCCTCTCTGTTTATGCATCTATTTAGGTTTTCCTTCTTCAGGACTCAATCTAGGAAGATTGTAGAGTTCTAGATATTTATTCATTTTTTCTAAATTGTTGAATTTGGTGGCATATAATCTTTCATAGTGTTCTAGTATGATCCTTTGGATTTCTGTGATGTCTGTGGTAATTTCTCCTCTTTCATTTCAGATTTTGTTTATAGGAGTCATTACTCTTTTTTCCTTAGTGAGTCTAACCAAGGGTTTGTCAATTTTATTGATCTTTTCAAAGAACCAGCTCTTTGTTGTACTAATTTTTTATTTTTTTATTATTTATTTTTAAAATTAATTTTAATGGGGTAACATTGATAAATCAGGGTACATATGTTCAGAGAAAACATCTTCATACAAAGTGAAATAAGTAAATCAGAAAAAACTAAGAACTATATGATTCCATATATAGATGGGACAAAAAAATGAGACTCAGAGACATAGACAAGAATGTGATGGTTAACAGGGGTGGGGGAAGGAAGGTACAAATTTTTTTTTTAATTTTTACTTTTTTAATATTAATTTTAATGGGGTGACATTGATAAATCAGGGTACATATGTTCAGAAAAAACATCTCCAGATTATTTTGACATTTGATTATGTTGCATACCCCTCACCCAAATTCAAATTGTCTTCCGTTACCTTCTATCTAGTTACTAATCTTTTATAAGATTTTCTTCTCTATTTCATTTAGTGCTACTCTAATTTTTATTATTTCCTTTCTTCTGCTGACTTTGGGTTGCCTTTGTTCTTCTTTTCTAGTTTTTTAAGATGTGATGTGAAGTTTTTTACTTGGGATCATTCTTGTTTCTTGACATAAGCCTGTAATATAAACTTCCCTCGCCCTGGCCAGTTGGCTCAGTGGTAGAGCGTTGGCCTGGCGTGCGGAAGTTCCGGGTTTGATTCCCGGCAAGGGCATACAGGAGAGGCGCCCATCTGCTTCTCCACCCCTCCCCCTCTCCTTCCTCTCTGTCTCTCTCTTCCCCTCCCGCAGCCGAGACTCCATTGGAGCAAAGATGGCCTGGGCACTGGGGATGGCTCCTTGGCCTCTGCCCCAGGCGCTAGAGTGGCTCTGGTCGCGGCAGAGCAATGCCCCGGAGGGGCAGAGCATCGCCCCCTGTTGGGCAGAGCGTCGCCCCCTGGTGGGCGTGCTGGGTGGATCCCGGTCGGGCGCATGCGGGAGTCTGTCTGACTGTCTCTCCCTGTTTCTAGCTTTGAAAAAATACAAAAAAAACCCAAAAAACAAAAAAAACCTTCCCTCTTATTACTGCTTTCACTGCATCCCAGAAGTTTTAATATACTGTCTGTATATATCTTTTGATTTCTGTTTTTATTTCTCTGTTGGCCCATTCATTTTTTTAGGAGTATGTTGTTTAATTCCCATATTTTTGTGGATTTCTTTACTTCCTTTTTGCCATTGAATTCTAATTTTAAAGCCTTATGGTCAGAGAATATGCTTGGTATAATTTCAATGTTGAGATTAGTTTTATGGCCCAAAATATGGTCTATTCTTGAGAATGTTTCATGCACACTGAACAAGAATGTATAATCTGATGTTCTAGGATGAAATATCCTGTAAATGTTAATTATAGAAGTTTATCTTTTTTTTTCTTTCTTTTTTTTTTTGGTCTAGTGTGTCATGTAAGGCCAATACTTCTTCATTGATTCTCTATTTGGATTAATTACAATTATTATTGGAGTATTAAGATCTCCAACTGTGATTGTGTTTTTGTCTGTTTCTTCTTTTAGTTTTTTAGTAGTCATTTTATGTATTATGGAGTTCCTTGACTTAGTGCATATATATATTAAAAAGTGTTATGTCTTCTTGATTTAGTATCCCCTTTATGTTTGTAAAATGTCCATCTTTGTCTCTTGTTATCTCTGTTGTCTTGAAGTCAGTATTGTCAGATATAATTATTGCTACACCTGCTTTTCTTTAGGTATTATTTGTTTGGAGAATCATTTTCTAACCTTTTACTTTGAGTCTACTTTTTCCTTGCAACTTAGATGTTACTCCTAAAGGCAGCATATGGAGAGTTTTTATTATAAAAGGGAGCCGGATATTGTCAAAGGCTTTATTGCATCTATTGATATAATCATATGAGTTTTATCCTTTATTTTTTATGTGGTGCATCACATTAATTCATTTGTTAATATTGTATCTACTTTGCATGACTGGCATGAATCTCATTAATCATGGTGCATGACATTTTTAATGTATTGCTGAACTTGGTTTCTAATATTTTGTGAAGAATATTTGTATGTGTTCATCAGAGATATTGGCTTATATTTTTCTTTGTTTGCACTATCTTTATCTGGTTTGAAATTAGGATAATTCTGACCTTATAAATGAGCTTCAGTGCCTTTCTTTCTCTTGAATTGCTTAGGTACTTTGAAAAATATAAGTGTTACTTCTGTGAATTTTTGATAAAATTTACCTGTTAGACCATCTAGTCCAAGACCTTTGTGTGTTGGGAATTTTTTTGATTACTGCTTCATTTTCAGTAGTTGTATTCAGTCTGACCAGAATTTCTGTTTCATTTTTATTCAATTTTGAAAGATTGTATGTTTCCATGAATCCACCCATTTCTTCTTGATTGTTCAATTTGTTGGCATATAGTTACTCATAATAACTGCTTCCAGTTTTTTGTGTATGTGTTTCTCTGCTGTCAGTGGTACTTACCTTTTATTTCTGATTTTATTTATTTGGGCTTTTTCTCTCTTTTTTTGATGAGTCTAGTTAAAGTTTGTTAAATCTTTTTATTTTTCAAACAACGAACTCTGAGTTTCATTTATCTCTTGTATTTTTTTCAACTCAATTTTGTTTATTTATGCTCTGATCTTTATTATTTCCTTTTTCTATTTATTTTATGCTCTGTTTCTTGTTCTTTTTCTAATTCTTTTAAGTATAGAGTTAGATTGTTTATGTTAGATTTTTTTGTTTGTTTCTTGAGATAAACCTGTAATGCTATGAACTACCACATTAGTACAATTTTTGCTATCTCCCATAAATTTTGGATTGTTTTGTTCTCATTTTCACTTGTTTCTAGGTATCATTTGATTTCTTTAATCTCATTGTTAATCCATTCATTGTTTAGTAAAATGTTATTTAGCTTTTATGTCTTTGTGTGTTTTTCAAGTTGTTTTCCTGTGATTGATTTCTAGTTTTATAATATTATATTCAGAGAAGATTCCTGGTATCATTTTAATTATCTTAAATTTATTGAGACTCTTTTGGTGTCCGAACACTTGATCTTCTTTAAAATTTTTCTATGTGCACTTAAAAAGAACATATATTATGCTGCTTTGGGGTAAAATGCTCTGAGAATATCAATTAAATCCATCAAGTCTAGTGTGTCATTTAAAGTAAATGCTTTCTAGGTGGAGAAAGGGTTCATGAATAATCAAGAAAGATATGTAGTTCATAAAGAAAATGAAAAAGCTGCAGAAAGAAATCTCAGCAACATGGAAATTTTAGTACTAAATGACAAAAAAATCAAAATTGAAGTTCAGAAAATTCTCAATAATGTGTGTGAAAACACTGATAAGAAATTTAATACACTCAGAAAACAAATTAATAAACAAAGTGAGTACTTCACCAAAGAGATTGAAATTTAAAAAATAACTAAACAGAAATTCTGTATATGAACTCAATACATGAATTGAAAAATGAATAAATTAATAAGCTTAGCTAACAGAACTGGCCAAATAGAGGAGAGAATAAGTGACATCAAAATCATCCATCTAAAAATGATGCAGAGGAAAGAAGAGAGAGTCTGAAAAATTAAAAAATAATAACACTAGAGCTCTACAAGCATTATCTGATTCCAACAGAAAGCAATATAAGAACAATAGGTATTACAGAAAAGAAAAAAGAGAGGGATAAAGGAATAGAGAGCTTATTCAAACAAATGTGAGGAACTTCTCAAGCTTATGCAAAGAATTGGATCCTTGAATCCAAGAAGCAAATAGAACACTTAGTTACCTCAACCCAAAGAGGCTTTTTTCTAAAGCACATTGTTTTAAAACTGTCAAAAATTAGTGACAAGGAAACAATCCTCAAGGAAGCTAAGGAAAAGAAGAAAATAACATATAAAGAAAGCCCCATCAGGTTATCATCAGATATCTCAAAAGAAACTTTACAAGCCAGAAGAGAAATGATGCAACATTCAAAGTACTGAAAGTGGAATAACCAGCCAAGAATACTATATCAAAGTTATCCTTTAAATATGAATGAGAAATAAAAACTTTTTCAGACATACAAAACCTAAGAAATTATCACCAGAAAATCCCACTGATGGAAATACTCAAGAGCTTTACTCTACCTAATTCAAAAAATAAATAAAAAAGGAGTGACATCAGAGAAATGGTGCCACGAGGAGCACTCCCAATACCTCTCCCCAAAATTTCAACAAGTTCTACAACCAGTGACAGAAAAATCTATCCCTAGAACATCTGGAAGTCCCACACACTGAACAAGAAGATATGATTGTTCAAAAAGTTCACTAAATATATAATCAACCCTGAAGGAAATAAGACAGAGAATGAAATACTCCGCCTTCCTCACTAACCTGAGCAAGGGCTGCTTTCACTTTGAACTGAGAGAGAGTGGGGGCTGAGGGAATGGAGAGAACCGGTCTGGGGCACAGATATTCAAGCCAAGGAAAGAGTGTGCCCACGGCAACTCAGCCCACGTGAGCTGATGCTGGCTCCAGACCCCGGCAAAGGCGGGCAAGTTGTGGCTGCCATTACCTCCAATATCCTGGTCGGTGAGCATGGGCAGTATGCGAGAGTTTCACCCTAGCACCCCGGGTGTGGGCACCTGTGTTCCTGGATGGAAGGGCAGGGTCAGAGACTTCTGTGTGGGCTGTGACCAGAGTCTCGGTGTAACCCCTGCTCCCAGGACAGTGGAATGCAGGGAGTGCGCAAAAGCGAACATCCTTATACCCAGACTTCTCTGGGAAGGCGGGGCGCCTAACCCAGCCATTCAGGTTAACATCCCAGGGAAGAAAAAAATACGGAAGTGCTAGGGAAAAGGGCATGCAGGCAGCTTGCAGTCTGTCTCTGGAGCAGATATGCTGATCCAATCGCTGAAATTAGCTTAACTCACAGTCCAACTGGCTTATGTGGTACTAGGTGACAAGGTCTCTCTCAGATCAGTGATCTAAGACAAGAGACGTTATATTTTTTAGTGCCTCTTGCTATGCACGTAGGGGAAGGAGCAACTTCTTGTCAGCCTGTCAGGGTAGAAAACACATTCCCACAGAAGAAACCTCAGAGAACACTGCAGAAGTTAGACAGGCTAGGCAGAAGGCTTTTTTAACAAGGAAAAAGCCTACAGAAGGCAATCCCATGGAACACAAAGGCAATTTAACTAGATATACCTGGGGAACTGAACAAAAGTCAACATGCTCCCCTACCTGCTTAAGCTTGTGGCTCTGATTGGCAGAGCTCTCATACTCAGGGCTGTGCATTAAAAGAGGGACTTGGCAGCTTTTAAGATCTCCTGTTTTGCAAACAGCGACTAGGGCATCTTCTTCCCAGCCAATACAGGTTACAAAGTGCAAAAAGCCTGCGGAGAGTGGTCCCACAGAGTGCTGAGGCATACTGGACATGCTTGGAGGCTGATAGAAACACACCTTGAGAGCAATTGGTTCCCAGCCCTGCCTGATTACACTGGAAGCTCTGACTGACAGAGCCTTACCTGGAACCCTGTGCTAAGTGGGGAAAGAGTGGGGATCTGCCAGCTTTTTGAGCCTCTTAATTGCCAGGCAGTGGCAGCAGCAACCTCACAGATGGATCATCAGGCTGCTAATTCAGGAAGGAGAGACTAGGAGAGAGGCTCCAGGAAAATGGACTCTCCCATTGTTGGGGCCTGCAAATGCTAACAAGCCCCGACTACCAACAAGACTGAGGCCTAATATAGGACATTGCCATAGAGACACATCAACTGCAAATCTCTACCTAAGCATGCCACAGGGGCAGAGCCTGGGGTACATAGCCACCGACCAGGAAGAGGGAGAAGAAAGAAAAAGGAAGAAGAGAACCTCTCAAAATTAAGAATAATCCATAGTCTTTAACAGTCTTTATAACTTTTTCCACTTTTTTTGTTTCTTTCATCTTCTTATCTTTATTTTTTCTTCTTCTTCCACCTTGACTCTTTTATTCTCTGCTCATCTTATTCTTTTCTCTTCATTTTGAACTACATTACCCATAAGTGTTTCATGTTCCATTTTTCTCTTTTCTTTCTCTTTATGAGGGTTACATACCAAAACCCTTAACTCTCTTCTTTTTTTTCTTTTTCCCCTTTTTCTTTTTTCTCCCTCTTAGTTTCTTCTTTTCTCCTTTACTTTTCCTCTCATTTGATCCTCACTCACAAACAAATTATTTTATTTTGGATTCAAATTTTTTCTTTGTGGCATTTTGTGTGCTTTACTTCACTTTTTAACTCATTAGCATTCCCTCCAACCCCAGCTATCCATTTTATATAGTTCTTGTTCCACTTAATACAATAGTTTTTTTTTTTTCTTGTTTTCCTCTTATCCCTTTCACTATATTTCTCAGTTGACAATCATTTACAAGCAAATTATTATATTCTTGATCAAAATTTTTTCATTTTTTGTATTTTGTGGGTCCCTACCTCCATTTTGCCCCTTTATCACTTCTCCCTAACTCAAGCCCTCTGATATAGGTAGTTTTTGTTCCATTTAGCACAGTATAATTCTCAGTTTTTCATGGTATTTTCTCAGAGAAGAAAAGAAAAAAATAATACTTTTTAAAATTATTTTTATTGTTGTCTTTATTTAACTTTTTATTCTTTATTAATTCTCATTAGTGGTATTAACAAAACCACCCTCAGATGCCATTAAGAAAAAGGAAATCAAATATCATGGATACAAAAGACAGAAATGTAGGACAGATAAATGAGAAAAAAACTATAGAAAAAAATTTAATAGATGAGAAACCTTAGAGTTAAATGACAAATAATTTAATATAGAAATTCTAAAAATAGAGGTATACAAGAAAACACAAAAAGGCAATTTAGAGAGCTCAAAAACAACTCAATGAACACAAAGAATATATTACCAAGGAAATTGAAACTATGAAAACAAATCAAACAGAGATGAAAAACTCAATTCAGAAACTGAAAAACGAGGTAACAAGCTTAGCTAGTAGAACAAGCCAGATAGAAGAGAGGATTAATGATATAGAAGACAGGCAACTTGGGGCACAACAGAGAGAAGAAGAGAGAGAGTCAAGAATTTTAAAAAAATGAGAAAGCCCTACAGGAACTGTCTAGCTCCATCAAAAAGAGTAACATAAGAATAATAGGTATATCAGAAGGAGAAGAGAAAGAAAATGGAATGGAGAATATATTCAAACGAATAATAGACAAGAACTTCCCAAACTTATGAAAAGAACTAAAGCCTTGAATTCAAGAAGCAAACAGAACACTGAGTTATCTTAACCCCAACAAACCTACTCTAAGGCACATCATAATGAAACTGGCACAAACTAATGACAAAGAAAAAATTCTCAAGGCAGCCAGGGAAAAGAAGAATACAACATATAAAGGAAGGCCTACTAGATTATCATCAGATTTCTCAGCAGAAACTCTTCAAGCTAGAAGAAAGTGGACCCCAATATTTAAAGTTCTGAAAGAGAAAAACTTCCAGCCAAGAATACTATACCCATCAAAGCTATCCTTCAAATATGAAGGAGAAATAAAACAAACACTGATACAGAAAAGATGAGGGAATTTATCATCAGAAAATCCTCACTTCAGGAAATACTAAAGAAGGTTTTCCAACCAGATACAAAGAACAAAACCAGAAGTAAAAGGTCCACCAAGAACACACTAAAACCAAATATAAAATGTGACAAGAACAAAAAAGGGGAGAGGACAAAGATTAACAGTAGCAAAGGACGATGGAGTGCAGAAGCACTCATAAGATAGTGTACTACAATGAACATGGTAGGTACCCTTTTTATTACTTAATGGTAACCACCTCTGAAAAAACCACCACAGAGCACATGATTTGAAAAAAAAAAGTAACAGAAAAAAAAGTATGAATTACAACCAAACAAAAACAAATGATAGAAAAACAAAAGAGAAGAATCAAACAAAATACAAAACTAACAGAAAGCAATATATAAAATAGCAATAGAGAACCCTCAAGTGTCAATAATTACACTAAATGTAAACAAATTAAACTCACCAATAAAAAGAAACAGAGTAGCAGAATAGATTTAAAAAGAAAATCCAACAGTATGCTGCCTACATGAAACACATCTAAGCAACAAGGAAAAAAGCAAATTCAAAGTGAAAGGCTGGAAAACAATACTCCAAGCAAATAACATCCCAAAAAAAGCAGTGTAGCAATACTCATATCTAACATGCTGACTACAAAACAGCATAATTAATCACAGACAAAAATGGTCATTTCATAATGATTAATGCAACACTGAATCAAGAAGACATAACACTTCTTAATATATATGCACCAAACCAAGGAGCATCAAAATATATAAGACATCTTCTGACTGACCTAGAAACAAAAATCAACAAAAATATAAACATACTTGGAGACCTCAATATGCCACTGATGGCTCTCAGTGTTTCCCAACATTTTTTGTGCCATGCCCCACCTTAACCTTTCTAAAATTTTTATGTCCCCCCCTATGTAACGTACATAATTTTTAACATTAAAAAATTGATTTGTTCACTTAATAAACATAAATGATAGGTTCTAGGAAGAAATCACTATGAAATTGTTAACAAAACACAGTAAGTAAAATTTCAAAACATATAATGAAAAACAGAAATTTAAATTCCAAATAATTTTAATACAGATTTTTCTATATTAATTTATGATTTTAATTTAGTGTGATCTTTGCACTTGATGCTTGCTGCACAGAGATTTTATATTAGGTTCCAATTTGGTTAGCTTTAGTCTCAAGTCTCCACGTTGTGTTATATCCAGCCGATTTCTTTTTTTTACCAGTAAATCACTAAATCCACATTCAGCTAAAAATGAAGATGGAAACGGTAGCAATAGTTTTCTTGCACATTTGGTTGAATTTGGGTATTTGATTTCTGTTTCCTCACAAAGCCATGCCATCGCTCCTTTGATATTAAATAAAGCTTTAACTGACTCATCATTTTGCAATTCTGCGAGTTCTTCTTGATACTGCATATTTGATATATCAGACAAATCCACTAACATTGGCTGCATCATCCATGTTGGGAAATCAATTTGTTTTAAATCAGAAAATCTTTCTTTTAAATCAGCCGATAGAATATTCAAATGATTGACAATAACAAGTAAAGCGGTATCAGTTACTTCACATTTTTGAAGCCAATGAAACTGTTTAAAGTTTTTGTTGTTAATATGTTTCTGACATAAGTCAATATTGGTAATGAAACCAAATATCTTTGCTTTGCATCGACAAGAGTTTTATTTGTTCCTTGAAGTTGCTTATTTAATATATTTAGTTTTTCAAAGATATCGACTAAATAACTCACAAATGCTTTACCATCTATTGTTAACAGATACTTCATTTCAGGTTTGTTGCTTAAAAAATCACTAAGAGTATCAAACAGTTCCATAAATATTTTCAAACAGTTTCCTTTAAATAGCCATCTTACTTCAGTATGAAGTAAAAGTCTCACATGGTCTTCATTTTGTTCTTCACAAAATAGCTTGAAAAGACGGTCACATTTGGCACTAGCTTTAATAGCATTAACATACTTTATTACTGTATGTAATACTTTATTCAGAACAGGCGAGATGTTTTTAGCTACCAACTTTTCCCTATGAATAACACAATGCACAAGAATCATTTCTAGATTCGCATCTTTCATCAATTTTAAGCAGCCATTTTTCTTGCCCATCATATTGGGAGCACCATCTGCAGCACAAGATGTTCTATTTTTCATTGGTATATCATTGACATCTAAGTAGTTTTTTAGCTTATTATATATATCTTTGGAGGTAGTGGTGCTTTCTAATCTTTTACAGAACAACATTTCTTCAGCAAAATGTCCTTTATCAATATATCTTACATAAGTTATCAATACTGCCTCACTGTCTCTCAAAGTTGATTCATCCATTTGCAAGGAGAATTTTCTTGTTTTCAGCTTTTCAATAAGTTGTTTTTCAATATCCTCACTCATTTTGTCTATTCTTCTGCTAACAGTATTGTCACTTAGTGGCATAGCTTTTACATCTGTGTCATCTTTTTCAAGAACCATTTTAAGAAATGCTGATATTGACGGTTTTATTAAATTCTCTCCTATAGTGTGATTTTTTCCAGTTTTAGCAAAGAATAAAGAAATTTGATAACTAGCCTCAAGAACACGATTATTAGTTGAAGTATGAGTAGTAAATAGAGACTTTAATGTTGTTCTTTTTACAAAATTTTTCTTTAAAGTTTAGAAGTAACTCAAATCTGAATTAATATGAGCACTATGTTTTGCCTTCAAATGCGCCTCAAGATGACCTCAATTCATTGATTCATTGGTCAAGCATTGCTGGCATAAAAGACAAAAAGAAATCCGCTCATCATGAACAGCAGGTATGAACTCAAATTTCAAATATTCCTCCGAATATTGGTGAGTTTTTTTCTTGCTTGCACTACTCATTTTACTATGGGCTATAAGAAATAAAAATAAGATCAATTAAAAACTAATATTAAAATATGTGTTAAAATATATTCAATGTGACATAGAGTAAACATATACTAAAAATTCATATTTATTTAAATGTATATAACACATTTACTACACTACCACCGCAAATCAAAAGGTATCTATATTTTTTCCACTTGACAAAATTTTCTGGAAAGTTATGCTTCTAAAATTAAAATTGTCGTGCATGCACTATTATAGCCCCAATAATATTTATAAAATATTAGTGCTTTCTAGCCCTGATGCAAGAAGTACTTAATAATTAAAGAGTTTAATATTGATAAAAATAAAATCAAATACTTACCAATTATATCTATACAATATATATATGTATATTTATTAAATCAACGAGCTTTTACAACAGTTTTGACTGACACTTATTTCAAATTAACACGAACTGAATGATGTGAAACTCTACATAAGTTGCGATGGGCCAATTAGGTGAGAATAACTGCGTTGTTTAGCGAGTTTTTAAAACGTCCAGGGTTCCCCGTGGCAGACGGCATGCTCCGCGGTGAACCCAGGACGAAGTTTACTTGACGATGCCAATCACCCAGTTGATATTTTGGTCTCATCAAACGAAATTATACTTAATAATTATTTACCGCAATTATTTAAGAATTGCATTTTTTGTTAAATTTGGCACCGATATCTAGCATTGCATTTAAATGGCCCAGGGCAAAAGAGTTAAAGTCATGTCGAGTCCATTTTCAAATTGCCTCCCTTAACTATCAAATTGCCCCCCTGTGGGGTGTGGGCCTCACGTTGGGAAACACTGCTTTAGATCATTCACCAAGCAGAAAGGCAATAAAGAAATATTGTCCTTAAATGAAACACTAGAGCAATTGGATATGATAGACATCTACAGGACATTTTATCCCAAAGTGACAAAGTACACATTTTTCTCTAGTGTACATGGAACATTCTCAAGAATTGATCATATGTTGGGCCTCAAAAATAACATCAGCTAATTCAGAAAATTTGAAATTGTACCAAGCATATTTTCTGATCATAAAGCCTTGAAACTAGAATTCAACTGCATAAAAGAGGTATAAGAACCCACAAAAATGTGGAAAGTAAACAACATACTTTTAAAAAATGAATGGGACAAAGAAGAAATAAGTGCAGAGATCAAAAGATATATACAGACAAATGAGAATGATAATACAACATATCAGAATCTCTGGGATGCAGCAAAAGCAGTAATAAGAGGGAAGTTCATATCACTCCAGGCCTATATGAACAAATAAGAAAGAGCCCAAGTAAACTACTTAACTTTACAACTTAAGGAACTAGAAAAAGAACAAAGACAACCCAAAACCAGCCGAAGATAGGAAATAATAAAAATCAGAGCAGAAATAAATGAAATAGAGAACAGAAAAACTATAGAAAAAATTCATAAAACAAGGAGCTGGTTCTTTGAAAAGATCAACAAAATTGACAAACCCCTGGAAAGACTCATCAAGAAAAAAAAGAATAAGGACTCATATAAACAAAATCCAAATTGAAAGAGGAGAAATCACCACAGATATCAAAGATATACAAAGAATTGTAGAATACTATGAAAAATTATATACCATCAAATTCAACAATCTAGAAGATTTGGATAAATTCTTAGAACAATACAACCTTCCTAGACTGAGTCATGAAGAAGCAGAAAGCCTAAACAGACCAATAAGCAGGGAGGAAATAGAAAAAACTATTAAAAATCTCCCAAAAAATAAAAGTCCAGGCCCAGACAGTTATACTAGTATTCTATCAAACATATCAAACCATGAAGACTTGGTTCCTATTCTACTCAAAGTCTTCCAAAAAATTAAAGAAGAAGTAATACTTCCAAATACATTTTATGAGGCAAATATAACCCTCATAGCAAAACCTGGCAAGGACGGCACAAAGAAAGAAAACTACAGACCAATATCTCTAATGAATACAGATGCTAAAATACTAATCAAAATACTAACAAATCGAATACAACAACATATTAAAAAAATATATAATACATCATGATCAAGTGGGATTCATCCTAGAATCTCAAGGATGGTTCAACATATGTAAAACAGTTAACATAATACACCATATCAACAAAACAAAGAACAAAAACCACATATTCCTACCAATAGATGTAGAAAAGGCACTTGATAAAATACAATTTTAGGCCCTGGCCAGGTGGCTCAGTGGTAGAGCATCGGCCTGGCGTGCAGGAGTCCCGGGTTCGATTCCCGGCCAGGGCACATAGGAGAGGCACCCATCTGCTTCTTCACCCCTCCCCCTCTCCTTCCTCTCTGTCTCTCTCTTCCCCTCCTGCAGCCGAGGCTCCATTGGAGCAATGGATGGCCCGGGCACTGGGGATGGCTCCTTGGCCTCTGCCCCAGGCGCTAGAGTGGCTCTGGTCATGACACAGCGACACCCCGGATAGGCAGAGCATCGCCCCCTGGTGGGCATGCCAGGTGGATCCCGGTCGGGCGCATGCAGGAGTTTGTCTGACTGCCTCCCCGTTTCCAGCTTCAGAAAAATACAAAAAAAAATAATAATAATACAATTTTATCTTTAAAACACTCAACAAAATGGGCATAGAAGGAAAATATCTCAACATGATATAGGCCATTTATGATAAACCATCAGCTAACATCATATTAAATGGCACAAAACTGAAGGCTTTCCCCTTTAAATCAGGAACAAGACAGGGTTGTCCACCCTCTCCACTTTTATTTAATGTAGTGTGAGAAGTTCTAGCATGAACAATCAGATAAGATAAAGAAATAAAAGGCATCCATATTGGAAAAGAAGAAGTAAAGGTTTCACTTTTGCAGATGATATTATCCTATACATTGAAAACCCCAAAGACTCCACAAAAAGATTACTAGAAACAATAAACCAATACAGTAAGGTCGCAGGATACAAAATTAATATACAAAAGTCCATAGCTTTTCTATATGCCAAAAACAAAACATTAGAAAATGAACAAAAATAATAATAATTCCCTTCACGATTGCGACAACAAAAAAAATACAATACCTAGGAATAAACATAACAAAGAATATAAAGGACCTATATAAGGAAAACTACAAAGCATTGTTAAAGAAAATCGAAAAAGATATAATGAAATGGAAAAATATTCCTTGTTATTGGATAGGAAGAATAAATATAATCAAAATGGCCATATTACCCAAAGCAATATACAAATTTAATGCAATTTCCATCAAAATTCCCATGACATTTTTTAAAGAAATGGAACAAAAAATCATCAGGTTTACATGGAACTATAAAATACCCTGAATAGCCAAAGCAATCCTAAGGAAAAAGAACAAAGCCAGGGGCATTAAAATACCTGACTTCAAATTATATTTTAGAGCCGCAACAATCAAAACAGCATGGTATTGGCAAAAAGATAGACACTCAGACCAATGGAACAGAATAGAAAGTCCAGAAATAAAACTATATATATATGGTCAAATAATTTTCCATAAAGGGGCCAACAACACACAGTGGAGAAAAGAAAGCCTCTTCAACAAATGGTGCTGAGAAAACTGGAAAGCCACATGCAAAAGAATGAAACTCAATTACAGTTTGTCCCCTTGTACTAAAACTAATTCAAAATGGATCAAAGATCTAAATATAAGACCTGAAACAATAAAGTACATAGAAGAAAACATAGGTACTTAACTCATGGACCTTGGTTTTAAAGAGCATTTTATGAATTTGACTCCAAAGGCAAGAGAAGTAAAGGCAAAGATAAATGAATAGGACCACATTAGACTAAGAAGTTTTTTCTCAGCAAGAGAAACTGACAACAAAATAAACAGACAGCCAACTAAATGGGAAATGATATTTTGAAAGAAAAGTTCAGATAAGGGTCTAATATCCAAAATATACAAAGAACTCATAAAACTCAATAGCAAAGAAACAAACAATCCAATAAAAAATGGGAAGACAACATGAACAGACACTTCTCCCAGGAAGAAATACAAATGGCCAACAGATATATGAAAAGATGCTCATGTTCATTAGTTATTAGAGAAATGCAAATCAAAACTACAATGAGATACCACCTCACACCTATTAGATTAGCTATTATTAGCAAGACAGGTAATAGCAAATGTTGGAGAGGCTGTGGAGAAAAAGGAACCCTCCTACACTGTTGGTGGGAATGTAAAGTAATACAACCATTATGGAAGAAAGTATGGTTGTTCCTCAAAAAACAAAGAATAGAATTACCATATGACCCAGCAATCCCTCTACTGGGTATATATCCCCAAAACTCAAAAACAATGGTATGTAAAGACACATGCAGCCCCATGTTCATTGCAGCATTGTTCACAGTGGCCAAGACATGGAAACAACCAAAAAGCCCTTCAATAGATGAGTGGATAAAGAAGATGTGGTGCATATATACTATGGAACACTACTCAGCCATAAGAAATGATGACATCAGATCATTTACAACAAAATGGATGGATCTTGATAACATTATATGGAGTAAAATAAGTAAATCAGAAAAAACTAAGAACTGCATGATTCCATACATAGGTGGGACATAAAAACAAGTCTAAGAGACATGGACAAGAGTGTGGTGGTTACAGGGGAGGGGAGGAGAGGGAGGGAGAGGGAGGAGGGGAGGGGCACAAAGAAAACCCAAAGGACAATTTGACCTTTGGTGACGGGTATGCAACATAATTGAATGACAAGTTAACCTGGAGATGTTTTCTTTCAATATAGGTAACCCTGATTTATTAATGTCACCCCATTAAAATTAATAAAAGTTTATTACAAAAACATTTTGCAAAATGTGAAAGAGAGAACATATAACAACATAATAAAGGCCATATATGACAAACCCACAGCTAACATCATACTCAAGTAGAAAAAAACTATAAGCATTTACCTTAAGATCAGGAACAGGACAGGATGTCTGCTTTCACCACTTTTATTCAGTCTAGTACTAGAAGTCTTAGCCACAGAAATAAGACAAGATGAAATAAAAGGCACCCAAACTGGAATGGGAAAAGTAACACAATCATTACTTGAAAATGACATGATATTCTATGTAGAGAAGCATAAGGACTACACCAAAAATCTATTAGAATTAATAAATAAATTCAGTAAGTAGCAAAACACAAGATTAATATGTAGAAATTGGTTACATTTTCATATACCAATAGTGAACTATCAAAAAGGAAACTAAGAAAACTATCTCATTTACAATTCATCAAAAATAATAAATAAAATACCTGGGAATACATTTATCCAAAGCAGTAAAAGACCTGTATGCAAATTATAAATCACAGAAGAAAGAAACTGAAAAATCTACAAATAAATGAAAGTATATACATTGCTCATGAATAAGAAGAATTAACATGATCAAAATGTACATATTACCATTTTGAATAGCAATGGCATTTTTTATAGAACTACAATAATCCAAAAATTTACATCAAACCACAAATAACCCCAAATAGCCACAGAAACCTTAAGTTTCAACAGAAAAACTTGCAAAGCATACTACAGGTAAAAAAATTTTTGAAAATAACCCACAGTTTAAAGAAACTACTCTATCATCAGAATCAAAGTCTGAAATGGCAGGGCTCATGGAATTATAATGAGCTAATTTAGTGTGATTAATATGCTAAGGATTTTAATGAAAAAAAAGTATATAACACCTAAGAACAGATACATAGTGTAAGCAGAGAGATGGAACTTGTAAGAAACAATAAAAAAGATATTCACCTGATAGAGGAGATACCATGATCTTGAAGATGATTTTGCCAGGGTAAGGCTTACCCGTTGCACACCCTTTTAAAAATCTAACTAATGTTTAGTAAAAGAAATAATAATTAAAAAAACATGCTAGAGATTTAAAACACTGAAAAGTAATACAAAGTGCCTTTTATGGGTTTATTAGAAGACAGAACATTGCTGAAGAAAAGAGTCTCTGTACTTGAGGATATAACAGTGAAAACTTTTAAAACTAAAAAGCCAAAATAAAAAGAAACAAAATGGCCCTGGCCGGTTGGCTCAGCGGTAGAGCGTCGGCCTGGCGTGTGGGGGACCCGGGTTCGATTCCCGGCCAGGGCACATAGGAGAAGTGCCCATTTGCTTCTCCACCCCCACCCCCTCCTTCCTCTCTGTCTCTCTCTTCCCCTCCCGCAGCCAAGGCTCCATTGGAGCAAAGATGGCCCGGGTACTGGGGATGGCTCCTTGGCCTCTTCCCCAGGCACTAGAGTGGCTCTGGTCATGGCAGAGCGACGCCCCGGAGGGGCAGAGCATCGCCCCTGGTGGGTGTGCCGGGTGGATCCCGGTCAGGTGCATGCGGGAGTCTGTCTGACTGTCTCTTCCCATTTCCAGCTTCAGAAAAATACAAAAATAAAAAAGAAACAAAATAAAAACTCAGAATGTTCAAGAACTGTGAGACAACTACAAAAGGTATAACCTATATAATATATATAATAGGAATACCAGAAGGTGAAAAAAGAGAAAGGAATAAAAGCTTATTTAAAGTAATGAGGACTGAAAACTTTCCCAGATTAATGTTAGACAACTAACCACAGATCTAGGAAACTTAGAGGATTTATCCAACAAGATAAATTCCAGAAAAACTATATACAGGCCTATCATTTTCAAACTTCAGAAAATCAAAACTAAAAAAATTTTTTTTTAAAAAAAGTGATAAGTAATAGTATATATTTACCTACAGATTAGCAAAGATAAGAATTGCATTGACTTCTAAAAAACTATGCAAGCAAAAAAAGAGCAGGATAAAATACTTAAATTGTTGAGGATAAAAAGCCCACCAACCTAAAATTCTATACCCTGAACAATGTCTTTCAAATCTTAAGGAGAAATTAAGGTTTCCTCAGACAAACAAAAATTGAGAAAAGTTGTTGCCCACAGATATATAGTGCAAAAATGTTAAAAGAATTTATTAAGGAAAAATGTTAGATGGGACAGAATGTCAAATTTACAAAAGAAATAGAAGAGCATCAGGGAATGAATAAATGAAAGTAAAATAGAAACTTTTATTTTTCTTATTCTTAATTTATCTAACAGATAAAAGTGTGTTCAAAATAATAATAGCAAAAAGGTAGTTGATTATGTATTTTTATGTTTTAATGACATGAATGACAGTGGCCTTAGCATTTGGCTCAGTGGTAGAGCATCCACCCATGAGGAAGTCCTGGGAAGTTCAATTCCTAGCCAGGGCACACAGGAGAAGTGACCATCTGTTTCTCCACCTCCCACCTCTACCCCTGCCAAATCTTTCTCTCTTCGTCTCCCGCAGCCATAGCACAAATGGTTCAAGTAAAATTGATGATGGCTCCATGGCCTCACCTCAAGTGCTAAAATAGCTCAGTTGCTGAGCAACAGAACATCAGCCCAGACAGGCAGAGCATCACCTGGAAGGCGGCCTGCCAAGTAGATCCTGGTCAGGGCACATGTGGAGTCTTTCTCTGCCTCCCTACATCTCACTTAATAAAATAAATAAATAAATAAATAAATACATACATAAATAAATAAATAAATGACAGTGATGATACAGAGACAGGAGGGAGAAATTAAAAACATGTTGGTATTTATAAGGTATTTGTACTACAAATAAAGTGGTACAGTGTTGTTTGAAATTGGACTTGCATTAGATGTAAATGTATATTCCAAATTCAAGGTTACCACTAAAAGAAGTTTTAAAGAAATACAATTGATATACTAAAAAAGGAGAAAAAATGGAATTCTATAAAAATTTTAATTAAAACTGTAAAAGGTGCCTGACCAGGTGGTGGCACAAGGGATGCTGAAGACGCAGATTTGAAACCCTGAGGTCACTGGCTTGAGTATGACCTCATGGATGCTGGCTTGGGCGCAAAAGTTGCTAGCTTGAAGCCCAAGGTCACCAATATGGGCCCATGGTCACTGGCTTGAGCAAGGGGTCACTGGCTCAGCTGGAGCCCCACAGTAAAGGCACATATGAGAATCAGTCAATGAATAACTAAGGTGCAGCAACTATGAATCGATGCTTCTTATCTCTCTCCCTTCCTGTTCTATCTTTCCCTGTCTGTCTCTCTGAAAAAAAAACAAAATAAATCCCTATAAAATGGAGAAAAAGTATGAAAGATAGAAGAACGTGGCTGTTATTCAAAGTATACAAAGAACTTTTAAAACTCAATAAAATATAAACAACCTGATTAAAATGGACCAAGAATGACCTTAATAGACACCTCACCAATTAACATATACAGACAGCAAATAAGCACATCAAAAATGTGCTTAAAACACTTAAACATTAAACAACATTCTTCTAAATAACACATGGGTCAAAAAAATCACAAGAGATTTTAACTAAAGAAAAATGAAAATACAATTTATCAAAATTTGCATGATACAGTGAAATTTACCCTAAAAGCAATCATTTTAAGGTGATGATTTTTGGTGTTTAGTACATTCAGTGTTGCTCAACCACCTTTTCTAGGTTTAAATCATTTTATTGCTCCAAAAGAAAACCTTGTTCTCATTAAGCAATCCTTTCTTATTCCCCTAAGTCTCAGTTTCTAGTACCCACTAATTTGCTTTCTGTTTTAATAAATTTAACTATTATGGACATTTCATATAAATGGAAACACACACCATGTGATCTGTTTGTCTAGGTTCTTAGCATAATGTTTCTGAGCTTCATTCACATAGTAGTATGTATCAGTATTCATTCCTTTTAAGGGCTAAATAATATACCATTGATGAGAATTTATCTTCTCACCTATTGATGGATTTTTTGGTTTTCACTTTTTGGTTACTGTGAAGAGTGCTGATATGAACATTCATGTACAAGTATTTCTTTTTATGAGTATATATTTTTTTCATTTATTTTGGGTATAGTCCTAGGAGTGTTATTGCTGGGTTACATGGCAATTCCATATTTAACTTTTTAAAGAACCACCAAATTTCTCTGCACAGTGGCTTAATTATTTGGCATTCCAACAAAAATATACAAGGGCTACACATTGTCTACATCCTAGCCAACACTTGCTGTTTCCCTTTCATGTTTAATTATAGTCGTCTTCATGGATGTAAAGTGATACTTCACTGTGGTTTTGATTTGCATTTTCATAATTACTAATGATACCGAGCATCTTTTCAAGTGCTTGTTAGCCATTGTATGTTTTCTGTAGAAAAAAAAGTCTGTTACTTTCTTTTGGCCATTTCTTAATGAGGTTGTTTGGTTTTTATATTGTTGAGTTAAAAGTACTTTATATTTTCTGGATAAGAGACCCTTTATAGATGTATGATTTTAAAATATTTTCTTCTATTCTCTAAGTTTCCTTTTTACCTTTTTGATACAGTCCTTTGTTGTAAAAGAAAAAAAAAAGTTTGGTGTGACCTGGCAGTGACTCAGTGGATAGAGCATTGGACTGGGACGCAGAGGACACAGGTTCGAAACCATGAGGTTGCCAGCTTGAGTGCAGGCTCATCTGGCTTGAGCACAGGCTCACCAGTTTGAACAGGGGGTCGCTGGCTTGAGCATGGGATCACAGACATGACCTCATGGTCACTGGCTTGAGCCCAAAGATCACTGGGTTGAAATCCAAGGTTGCTGACTTAAGCCCAAGGTCACTGGCTTGAGCAAGTTGTCACTCGCTCTGCTGTAGCCCTCTTCACCCCCCCCCCCCAATCAAGGCACATATGAGAAAGCAATCAATGTACAACTAAGGCACTGCAACAAAAACTGATGCTTTTCATCTCTCTCCTTTCCTCTTTGTCCCTTTCTCTCTCTCTCTCTCTCTCTCTCTCTCTCTCTCTCTCTCTGTCTTGGTCACAGAAAAAAGAAAATTGTAATGTAAGAGTGTGTTCAACATAAGAAAATCAATCAATGTAATAAATTGATTAAAGAAAAAATTCACATAATATTATCATTTGACAGAAATTCAGACAAAACATTATACAAAAATCAAACATCAGTGGTGGGAGTCGTACCAGTTTGGCAGAACAGATACCTAAGTTTTTGTTGAGTTCAGTGAACCGGTTGTTAAAATGCCACTTGTAATCAGGGTTCTCTCTAAGGTGGGCACCTGGGCAGCCACCCAATGTGGAAATCACAAATTTATATTCCTTACTCTTTTATAGCATTCACCTGTGCAATAGCATATTCTAAGTGTCTTGTAATGATGTTCATTCTGGCAATAGGTGAAAAAAATTGCAAGTGAGGATGCCAATCAAGGAGCAATATGGAATATCCTTGGTTTGATTCCCGGTCAGGGAATTGGAGCAAAGTTGACTCGACCGCTGAGGACGGCTCCATGGCCTCTGCCTCAGGCGCTAGAATGGCTCTGGCCATGGCAGAGCAATGTCCCAGATGGGTAGAGCATCAGCCCCTGGTTGGCATGCCAGGTGGATCCCGGTTGGTCACATGCAGGAATCTGTCTGACTGTCGTCCCCCTGCTTCTCACTTCAGAAAAAAATACACACACACACAAAAAAGAAGAAGCAATATGGAAATATCTTGAACAACAGTTTTACTGTTTTTTGTCAGGTATTATTTAATATTTTTTCACTAATATTTTAAAACTCATAACATAATCTAGTTCTGTGAACCTCTTTTATTTTTCTTATTTAAGTATTAAGTGTATGGAATAATAAACTACCTTTTGTTATATCGTTATTTTATACTTAAAATGGTCATTAGTGCAGAGAACCTGTTGTTAAATTATTTGTATACCACCATTGCAAACATCCTTTCAGAAAGCAGGAGTACAGTGGAACTTCCTCAACATGATAAAAAACACTATGTCAAACATATAGCTATGTCATACTCATGGTGAAAGACAAGCAGATTCTCCCTGATGTCAGGAGTAAGGAAAGGTCCCTGCCTTCATGGTTGACATTTAGCATTTTACTGGAAAGGCTAGCCAGATAAATTGAACAAGAAAAAATAATAAGTTTCCAAACTGGAAAAGTAAAACTATCTTTATTTAAAATGACGTGACCCTTCATATAGGAAAGCACAAAGCATCCACACAAAGTCCAGAACCAATCAATGATTCAGTCAATTGCAGGGCACAGGATTCACATGCAATAACACTACTGTTTCTATACACCAGTTATTACCATCTAGAGAGGAAATTAAGACAGCAATTCCATTTACCATAGCATTCAAAGAGTAAAATACCCAGGAAGAAATCAAACTAAATAGGTGAACAACTTGTAGAGTAAAACTAAAACTTCAAAACATTGCTAAAATAAATTAAAGAAGACCTAAATAAATTCAAAATAGCCCATAATCACAGATTAGAATACTTAATATTGCTAACCTGTCAATAGTGTAATCTACAGATTTAATGAAATCCTAATCAAAATTCCAGTGGCTTTTTCTTCCTTTTTTTTTTTTTTTTTTGCAGAAATGGCAAATCAACACTTCAGATTCATATGGAATTCCAAGGGGTCCCAAGTGACCAAAGATGAATAAAAAATATGAATAAAACAGAAGGGACTGACCCTTTCCAATTTCAAATCTTGCTACACAGCTACTGTGGTCAAACCAATGTGGTACTGGTGTAAAGATAAACATGTAGACCAATAGAATCAAACTAAAAACACAGAAATCAGCCATTTATCATAGCTAATTGATTTATTAAGTTTTAAATATATATATATATTATTTTTCAATTAAAGTTGACAGTTGATAATATTTTACATTAATTTCAGGTGTACAGCACAGTGTGGTCAGACAATTATATAATTTACAAAATGATCCCCTTGAGATTTTCAGTACCCACTTGGCACATGCCTAGCTATTACCATATTATTGACTATATTCCTTATGCTGTACTTTACATCTCTGTGACTATTTTGTAATGACCAATATATTTTTATTTTATTTTATTTTATTTTTTTACAGAGACAGAGAGAGAGAGTCAGAGAGAGGGATAGACAGGGACAGACAAACAGGAACAGAGAGATGAGAAGCATCAATCATTAGTTTTTTGTTGTGCATTGCAACACCTTAGTTGTTCATTGATTGCTTTCTCATATGTGCCTTGACCATGGGCCTTCAGCAGACTGAGTGACGCCTTGCTTGAGCCAGCGACCTTGGGCTCAAGCTGGTGAGCTTTTGCTCAAGCCAGATGAGCCCGCACTCAAGCTGGCGACCTCGGGGTCTCGAACCTGGGTCCTCCGCATCCCAGTCTGATGCTCTATCCACTGAGCCACCGCCTGGTCAGGCAACCAACAGATTTTTGACACAGGTTCCCAGACAACTGAATAGGGACAGAATAGATTTTTCAGATAGTGGTACTGGGACAACTGGATGTTCACATGCAAAAGAATGGACTTAGACCCTTATCTTACACTGTATACAAAATTAAATCAAAGTTGATCAATAACTTAAATATAAAAGCCAAAACCATAAAAGCTCAGATGTAAACAGAGGCAAATATTCATGAGCTGGGTGTGGCAATGGATCTTAAATATGACACTAAAAGTAAAAGCAATAAAAGAAAAGGATAACAATAATTTGCACTTCATAAAAAATTTTTATTTTTGTATTATTGAAATGACTGTGATTAAAATGTCATTGATACTCTTAAAATCACCTTGAGAGAAATCAGAATAATTGGCAACCACTTCCCTTGAAAAAGAATTGATTTACACCGACACTACTCATGCCTGTATGGACTGCTTAGGACTGTTTTGTGGCTGGAGAACTTCCCACTGTCTCTGTCCACATCGCTGTGTCTGAGAGCATTTAATTCCTGAACCGTGCAAGGCCACCCTGGTCACAGCAAGGCAGGCTGGAACTGATAAGGGACAAGCACTCTAACACTGCCCTTAATCTATTTTCAGAAGTTGATATTTAATTACACCAGTTCCATTGCCCCTTGGATAGAAGAATTCTGAGGAAATGTCCTCCAGAAAGTCCAAAAGATTTTCTGGGTTTCAGCTTCAGTTGCACATGGTGGTAGAGACAGAATAGTGCACATTTTATTAGCTGGCTTCCTTTCCCTATGTCACTTCCTCATTCCTCTTATCATGACCTTGGACCTTCCCCCAAACTATATACATTCAAATCCTTGTCTCAAGGACTAATTCTGGGAGAATTTAAGCAAAGTCACAGACTAAACAACTTTTTATACTAAATATTAGAAATTCAGTAATGATTGTGAGACATTCCTCTTGCTCTTTAACTCATAATACATTTTAATATTATTATAGTCTTTGATGTTATTAAAACATTAAGATTTTAGAGACAATGGATAGTAAAATTTACTCAGCAGCTAAACTTGCAGATGTTAAATATCCAGTAGAAGAATAAAGACCTAGAATGTGGAGGACAGAGTATCTCTGAGTAACACCTGCTTCTTCATTCTAGACTCATTGAATTAAGTCTAAAACCAACATAATATAGAAACATGAAAATTAGAAACAAAGCCTTATAGAACTGATGGGTGAGTGCTACTGTTATATGACTCAGATAAATGTAAATATAGGCTTTTTGATTTTTATGTCATGTTCTCTCAAATTATATCACCTGCCCCAAAGCAAAGAAGCAACATACCTGGGCTTATTTTTATATATGATTTTACTTAGGAAATTAAATTTATTGGGGTGACATTGATTAATAAGAGTACATAGGTTTCAGGTAAACACTTCTACAGTATTTGAACTGACGATTATGATGTAAACCCATCCCCCAAAGTCAAATCATTTAAACCCATCCCCCAAAGTCAAATCATTTTCCATCACTATATATTTGTCCCTCTTTACTGCTCTCCTTCCCACCCCCCAGGAAACCATTTCAATTTTATCTATATCCATGAGTCTCAGTTTTATATCCCACTTATGTGGAATATATATTTCTCCCTCTTTATTCCCCTGTCTTCTGCCTCCCATCCCTAGTAATCACTGAACTTTTATCTATGTCTGTGAGTCTCAATTTTATATTTATAAGCAGTCATAGATGTATAAGCATAGGTTGTTATTTGACAGAATTAAGCCTTCAACACCATGTGTGACCTTATAGGGACAGCACTCAAACTGCCTTTGATGAACACATCACCAAGCCTGGGCCACACTTGCTCAGAAATGATTCTCAGAACCTCCTAAATCTTCCTTCTTTCCAATTATACAGAGATGTGGGAGATAAGGGCTAAGAGAAACCATCGACACTAGGAACAATCCCAGATGTCTCTGTTCCTAATGCATCTAAAGGACCGGGCTTTTGCTGGATGGCCAGAGCCTTTTTCCTACATGACGTCCTTTCTCCTATGAAGAGCTCAGAAAAAAAAAGAGAGCCGTTCTTGTTTTAGGCAAAAATTGGATAACAAAGAAAACTGCAAAACATAAAAAGATGGGCCCTGGACAGTGCATTGGTAGATAGAGTATCAGCCTGACATATGGCCATTCCTGGTCAGGGCACACAGGAGAAGCAACCATCTTCTTTCCCCCCTTCTTCTCCCTCTTCTCCTCTCACAGTCAGTGGCTTGATTGGTTTGAGTATGGCCCCAAATGCTGAGGATAGGTGTGTGGGAGAGCAATAGCCTCAAGCACTAAAAATAGCTCAGTACTTGTAAGGCCAGGAGCTACCACCGTCATGGCTATGCAGGTTTACATTGGATTCTGGCAGATGGTAAAGAAACGTGGAGCCAAAAAATGGTGGGCCATTCCTTTATTAAAGTCTTGCACCAGCTGACAAGCAAACAAGCAGGAAAAATACTTCCCTTTCATTCAGAGTTCCCAAAGCCCTGATGCCTTCTCTGGTTCCACACCAGGAGAATCTTCCTTGGTTCCTCCTAGAATCAAAGACCCCCACAAGCCTCAGTAGGGCTCCTAAAACCCCTCAGCTCTGGCTCCCCATATGCACACCTTCTCTCTCTCTCTGCAAAACTGGCTTCTTCTTCAGCACTCTGCATTCTCTCTCCTCTCCCTGCAAAACTGCCTGGACCCAAAAAGACCCTTCCTCCAGCAAACATTAGCAAAACAATGGCCCCTCCCAAGCAGAAATGGAATTTGCAATTTGCAATCAACTGCCCTGCTCTGTGGGCAAGTACACACATGGTTGCCCAGCACCAATTTTTAACAATAAAAGCCAACAAACTTAATACAAATTTTACAAACACATTTGCCCAACAGTACTCGAGCATCGTCCCATAATGGGGTTGCTGGGTGGATCCTAGTCAAGACAGATGCAGAATCTGCCCCTCACATAAAACAAACAAACAGACATAAAAAGATGAGACCTAACCAAGTGGGAAGGAACTCTCAAAGGCAGAGGAACAGTCAGAAGTTCCCTCTAAAAATCTTCATTCTTCCTTTATTCATTAACAGGACCAGCTTCATAAGAAACAAACTCTGTGTTTACAGTTCCCACTTTCCTCACAAAACCTGTTATTGTTCTTCCACGTAGAAAAGTCTGATGATTTACACAGATATAATGACCATAAAAAGAAAATAAAATCTTTAAATATATCTGTGGTTTCATATATATCTTTGAAAAATGTTTGTGTGTGTGTATCTTTGAAAAAATGTAACTTTAATAAAAAAGGCAGTCACAGAAAGTTTATATAATATTCTTCCCATTAATTCTCAGATTATAAGAAAGCCCTGGGCCCGGTCCAAACTGAGAAGTGTGGAGCTAACCAAAAATGAGTTGGCTAGCCAGGAGGGTAAGACAGTCTGGGATTGAAGCAGTTTTCATAAAGTGTTCATTGGCTCAGTTAGAATAGTTGCCTTCCTGTTGGCGGCAAAGAAGTCATAAGAGAAGCAAAATGCGAAGACCCTGCTGTTCCTCCCACCCATAACTGCTTTCCTTTGACTCATTTATTATGTAAAAACAGAAGTCTCCAGATGGGAGCAAGGAACAGTCTAGACATCATTTATTGGCCACTGACGAATGGAAAACAGTCTGCAGCATCTACTTTTTGTTGTTGTTGTTTTTGGACTTTCTGAACCCCTCCCCCAAATTTACCACTTGTTTTACACTGCCTGCTCTAAAAAATTAAATGACTTTGACACTTGGAATTCCTTAAAAACTAAAGAGATATTCCCATTGTGTCAGGGACTACTGCTCCCTTTTCCTGAGAATGGAATGCTGGCTGTCGCTCCACCTGAGAGGCCTGAAATTGCTATCATGTCTGTGATCTGTTTTCCTGGTACTTGCAGAAAGTAGTTGCTATTGAGTTGTAAATGAACGAGCAGTGTTCCACCACTGCAATGCCACTGAAAAGTCCTTTAGGTATTCAACTTGTCTTCACTCATTCATTTTACAGAACTTTACCAAGTGCTTATCTTGTGCTAAGTAATATGGGTAAGTTCTAAACACACACAGTAGAAAACAAAACAATCTCAAATTGCTGAAGTTCAGGTTAGCTGGCTGGTGAGTAAACCAATGATTACCCGTCACTTCTGCATGAACTGGGGCTGCTTACTTCTCCATCTGCACTGCCTCCATCTCTCCTGCACACTCTGGGCTCTATAGATGGAAAAAGTGGAGATTATTATTTTATTTATTGGCAGATTGTATGAGGGTATATCTAGAAAATCCTAGACAAATAACTGAAAAACTGTTATAACATGTAGGGACATTTGTATCAATATACAGAGTTCACGGAAGAGACAACCCAATTTACAATATCATCAAAGATGAAATTATCTTGAAGTAAATTTAATAAAAAGTATTCTAAAGTAGGAAAATTTTATTTCTAGACTTTCTATTCTGTTCTACTGATTTCTTTAACAATACTTGTGCCATTCACCTTGCTGCTTCCTGCTTCCCGCCCAGGTGCAAACTGCTCTCAGTGTCCTCGGGCCTTTCCCCAGCTCTGCATCCAGCATGCATCTAATTGGTCTTCAGGTCTTGGTTTCATCAGAGAAGCCATTTCAGACCCCAGAGATGGGGTTAGGAACTCCTTCATTGATGGAATTCAGCTGGTTCACACCAGTTTTGTAGAACCAATACCTAATTTTTTGTTGAGTTTGGCGAATTGGTTGTTAAAATGGCACTTACAATCATGGTTCTCTCTAAAGTGGGCACCTGGGCAGCTGCCCAATGTGGAAATCACAAATTTACATTCCTTACTCTTTTTTAATATTCATCTGTGCAACAGTGTATTCTAAGTGCCCGTAGCAATGTTCATTCCATCCATAGGTGAAAAAAATCGCAAGTGAGGACACCAATCAAGAAGCAATATGGAAATATCTTTAACAACAGTTTTCCTGTTTTTTGTCCAGTATTATTTAATATTTTTTCTTTAATATTTTAAAACTCTTTCTCATAACACAATCTAGTTTTGTATACCTCTTTTATTGTTCCTATTTAAGTATTAAATGCATGAAATAATAAACGACTTTTCAGTATATTGTTTTTTATACTTAAAACAGCCATTAGGGCAGAGAACCAGTTGTTAAATTATTTGAATCCACCACTGGCCTACATTGTGACAACTGGGCCAATCATTGTATTTCTGGAACTTTATGTCATGTCTGGTGTACCACAGGTACTAAGTAAATGTTTGCTGAATGAATGAATGAAGAGAAGAAAGTTTTGATAGAGTTATCATCCAATGTCCATTTAACTTAAGTCCTTGGTAGGTTGTTCCATGAAATATCATAGAGTTCCTTTAGTGTTAGGAACCCTGTAATTATAAAGGTTTCTGTGAACATTTCCAAATGTTAGTTGGTGACTCTGGTTAAATAAACTTGTGAAATTCTGGATTAAACAAAATGAACAATATACTTTTTATTGCAGAAAGTCTTAGAACTTATCAAAATACTAATTAATATTTAATGTAAATCTCCAAAAGGTTTCTGTATGAAGTATCGTCCAAGCTTGTCTGGACCAAAGAATTCCTTTTAAACATACATGTACATTCAACAGCTCCCAATTGGCCACCTCACCTGTCCCTGGCCTGTTCATAGCCCTGAGAAGGAAAAGTGAGAAGATGAGGCCTTCTCTTTTAAAGACTGACTTCTCTGGCCATAGGGACAGACAACAAACAGTCCCACAAGACAAGTGAACAGGTAAGGAAGAGAAGTATAGAAACCCCTCCACTGATGCAATTGAGCAAATAAAATGTTTAAAGACACCATGATGGAGAGAAGAGAGATGAGAAAAAGTTCACTCAACAGTAACAGAAAGATGAGAAAAAGTCCTTATCATCAACCTCTAAAAGAAGAGGATAAAAAAGAGTGGATTTGACTTCATGATGTCAGCCAAGATCAGTATATTCCAAGACAGAGAAAAGGCCAAGGGGTTGAAGCCCAAGACACAGGAAGAAGTGATGGTGGGAGGTAAAGTTCGAGAAGGCAAGCCAGGGCACACAGGGCCATGTTGTTCCAACTTAATATTGACTGAAATGGGAAGCATTTGAGAATCTTAAACCAAAGAACTGTGATCTGAATGGTATTTATAAAGATCATTCTGGTAACTTCTTTTGCTACCTTTACATTTGTTATTAAAAATTTGAGAGAAGATTCAGAAAAATTAATCAAGTACAAAATAAAAATGACAAGATTAGCAATAAAATCAACAGAAATTATTTTGCCATTAAGAAGCAAATTATGCCCTGGCCCAGTAGCTTGGCTGAGAAGAGCATCCACCCTATACTCAAAGGCCAGACATGGAAACAACTGAAATGCCCTTCAATAGAGGATTGGATAAAGAAGATGTGGTACCTGTATACAATGGAATAATACTCAGCCATAGAAATGATGACATAATTTCATTTACGACAACATGGATGGACCTTGATAACATTATACTGAGTGAAATAAGCAAATCAGAAAAAGCTAAGAGCTGTATGATTCCATATATAAGTGGGACACAAAATTGAGACTCATGGACATAGATAAGAGTGCAGTGGTTGCCTGGGGGAGGGGAAGAAAGTAGAGAGAGAAGGGTTGGGGGGCATAAAGAGAAACAAGTATGAGGTGACGGAGGATTATTTGATTTTGGGTGATGGGTATACAGCATAACCAACTGTCCAAATGATGTGGAGATGTTTTCTCTAAATTTGTGTACTCTGGTTGACCAATGTCACCCTGTTTAATTTAATTGTCTAAAAAAATAATAAAAAAATTTAAAAAAAGAAGGTTGCTGGTTCAAAGGCTGGTCAGAGCACATACAGAAACAAATTGATCTTCCTCTCTCTCTTTCCCTCTGTGTATCTCCTTTCCTCTCTTTCCAAAATCAGTAAACAAAAATTAAAAAATACAACAAGAAACAAATTATAACAACAATACAGATCTTGCCAAAAGCTATAATTCACTCAGAGGAAGAAACAAACTTCAGAAAGAAATAATGAATACTTTTTTGGACTCTATAATAATTCAATTTAAAAAAGGACATGTTGGGAAAAGAGTTAAGTTTCCTGCTGACACTGACAATACAGTGAAAACTCTAACACCTCACTTATATTCAGGAAAGACTTGAGGTCCTACAGCTCGTGCATGAAAATCCAGTCAGTAGTGACTCACCCAGGTCAGGAGAGCAATCCTTTCCCAAATTTGACAACAATCCTTTCAGCTTCACGTGGGTGTTGTGAAGCTAAAAACAACTATGCTATTTTATTTCATCAACTGCGCTAGAAAAAAAGGCTAAAATATATTCTTATTACTTTATTTATAGAAACTGGTTTATCAAAACTGTTGTCCTCTGACAAGAGAAAGATCAAGAAGCCAGAAGTTTAGGAGGAAAAAGATGTAATAAAGGTGTGTCAGGCAATTAACAAATAACAGTTTTTCTGGAATTTATGATATTTGTAGTTTTTATCAGCTTTCTAAAATTTGTGAATTTTTGTGTTAAACAAATATTTGCTTTCATAGTGACTATATATCTTTATATTACTGTTCAGAAACAGGGGATGGCAAACCCAGGACTCCCCTGATGGAGGTGTGTCTGGATGGCCAAGGCACTGAAAATATTTTGTGGGCAGGAGATGACAGGTAGGTAGAAAGAAACAAAAGGGAACAGAAAGAATTAAATATGTTACAACTTTTAAATTTTATATATCCCTTTCAATATTTAAAAGTTATATCTAAATTAAAGGGCAGACCAAAAGGGATAGCAGATCATCAGAGGGTTTCACAGGCTCTTTGAAACTGGCCTAGGAGAATAGAAGAAAGGCCACCTACATTTCCCTGTGTGGCAAACAAGTCACCAAGTATTTTAGGAATCATGATATTAACTTTCCTTTACAGATTTCACATATTGGATCACAACACAAGAGTAGTGCCAATCTTACTAATTTAAATGATATATTATTTTCCAATAGCATTTGAAAGAAATCACAGGAGATAATATTGTAATGTAAAAAATTATAATTTCAAGAGAGATTGTATCGCCTTCAGCAATTTCATAACCAGAAATAATACAATGGCATATGAATTACAAGTTCTGAGGTTTTGTGTAATACTGTACCATAAAAATTATTACATAAAACATAACATGGTACAAAATATGGCACAAAATTTTTTATCCACTTAAGATTCCTTAAGCAGAAGACTAGGATGAGAATACAGAAGAGGAAGGTATAAAATTGAAGTGGAATCTGATCTCAGACAGGTTAGTGGTTGAAAATGACATTTCTGATTAAAGACTAGATGACACACAATGGCTTTCTTTGTTTCAGTGAACATGATAAACTGTATATTGCACATTAAATATTTTATGTGTATAATGTCAACCAACTAGGACAAAGCCTTAACCAATTACACAAAATTTAATTTAGTAAAATAAAGCATAATAAAGTACTGTAGAAAGTTATGGTCTAAGTCCTGAAAATGTTTATCTCATTTCCTCTGAAAAAAGAGTGAAGTAGTACCTACATAGATAAGCTTATGGAAACTCAAAGTTTTTAATACAGAAAATTTTAAAAGGCATCTCTGAGGATTGATGTGTAGAGAATAATCATATTTCAAAATTTACATTTACTTATTTTTTAATAAATAATATATTGATATGGTTCATAATTTTAGAGAAAAATAATTCTGCCTCCTGTCCCTGTCTCTCCATATTATCAGTTTTTGCAAATCATGCCTGCTTTGTACAACTGCTCAAAACATCCTGCACCTGGTTTATTTCTCTGGACATTATACAAGAAATAATTCTACACAGATAATTTTAAAACCCAAATTGGTTATTGTACATGAAGAATAGAACATAATATTAATAAAACAAAACAAGTCTCCTATTGAGGATATCGAGACAGGACTAGTTTTACCAAATTTTTAAACATAAACCTATAAGCATTAGAAGTGGCACAAATATTGTTAAAGGAATCAGTGAAACAGAAAAGAAAGTCTAGAAATAAAATCTTCTTACTGTAGAACATTTTCTTATAAATTTACTTCAAGATAATTTCATTTTTGGTGATATTGTAAATTGGGTTGTCTCTTCCATGAACTCTGTATATTGATACAAATGTCCCTACCTGTTATAACAGTTTTTCAGTTACTGCTCCAGGATTTTCTAGATGTACCATCATACAATCTGCCAATAAATAAAATTGTAATCTTCACTTTTTCCAATTTAATTTCTTTAACTGTATTCTCTTGTCAGATTGCATTGGCTGATATGTCCAAAAAATATGCTAAATAATAGTCACAGTAAATATTCTGGTGCTATCATTTTAATGGGAATATTTCTTTTTTTTTTTTTTTTTTTTGTGGCAGAGACATAGAGAGTCAGAGAGAGGGACATACAGGGACAGACAGACAGGAAGGGAGAGAATGAGAAACATAAATCTTTGTTGCGGCTCCATAGTTGTTCATTGATTGATTTTTCATATGTGCCTTGACCAGGGGCTACAGCTGACCGAGTGACCTCTTGCTCGAGCCACTGACCTTGGGTCCAAGCTGGTAAGCCTTGCTCAAACCAGATGAGCCCGCGCTCAAGCTGGCGACCTTGGGGTCTTGAATCTGGGTCCTCCGCATCCAATCCAATGTTCTATCTACTGCACCACAGCCTGGTCAGTCAGGGAATATTTCTAATAGTTTTTCTCATTAATCAGGATGCTAACACCAGAATCATTGGAAATATAGTTCATCATGTCAATGAAGAATCCATCTATAAGTTTATTAAGGTTTTTTTAAAATATCAAGATCTTATATTTATTTCTGGGGAAATTATATGAATTTCTACTTGGATTTATTAATATTAATGTAAAATTAATATATTTGTAAATATTTAATAGACTATCTTGCTGAAATAAATTTATTGATAATGGTATATTATATTATTCTTTTAATATGCTTCTGAAGCCTATTTTCTAACATTTTACTTAAGTTTTGCATCTTATCCATATAAAAACACTAGACTCTTGTTTGTTTTTAATCAGCATTAGTTCTGAGGGTCAATGTGAGAGCACTTCCTGGGCAAGTGGCTTGCAGCCAGGTGACTCCAAGTGAGGGAAGGAAGTCCTCCCAGTGGGAGAAGAAAGTCCATTCAAGCGGAGGAGGAGAGTCCCTCTATGGAAGCAGAGTTGGGCCCTGTCCTGGCCACAGGTAGTCACTGGAGTCCTGCTCCATCCCCTTAGTTAGTGGTTTCAGCAGGGCTCACATTTAACCTAGGGAGGAAATGGAGCCACCTGGCTGTATGCCAGAAAACACCAGCTTGACTGAATTCTCTTGCTGGATAAGACAGAGGACACCTGGCCCCCTCTGACCCCATCATGGAGTCCCTGGTCATTTTGCCTTCCTCATTCTTCCCTTTGGTATTTTTCTTTGGTTGTCTCTGGTGATATTGAGCCGGGAGGAGCAGAAAGAGATGTGTCTACACCATCTTATCCAACTGAGAGTCCCCAGGGAGACTTTTGTCCCAACTCATATATATTTATATATAGTTATATATATATATAATATAATTGTTTAGTTAACTGAATGAATATTATGAAATTGCAACACTCATAATAGTGATGCCAATCATATCAATCTTGTGACAATAGATTTACGTAGGAAAACATTCTTTCTTCATCTGCCCCTTCATTGCATTTACATTTGTGGTGGGCTTCCATTCTGAAAAACTAGCATCACAATGTAAAGCCAGCGTCACACTAACCAGATGTGACCAGGTTCCACTTGTCTTTAAATGTCAGTGAATTTGACTTCGTTTCTTCCTAAGAGCTGCATGTCATCACAGTGAACAAAGTTGTCTTCATGTTTTTTTTTTTCTAACTAAAATTCTCTATCCCCTATTACTTTCCCTATGTGATCATGTTCTTTCTGTTAACACATATCCCCTGATGACTTTATTATCATGGTATCACATGGTAAGGGTCTCTTCCCCTCTTAAAGGCCCTACAAAACCCCTGAAGCTCACCTGCTTACATAGCCCAGGTTGTAACAAGTTCTGAGGTGTAGGTTTAGTCACTAGAAGATAAATCAATATAGGATCAATACAACAGTTTTGTCCTTATCAATACTTTAAAACAAATGGTTTATCAGTGGAACTTTGGCATTAGTTTTGGTGCAAGTTTTGAGCTGTGTGGAAGGGTCACGAATATGCCCTAAATGGGAATATGTGAACACTGACACAGTTTTTTTACTTTTGGGGGCTTAACTAACATCCCAATGTGGTGAAGTTTTCTGATCCAGTAACTTAAATATTCTTTTAGGTAAATCTTCAGGGCTCTAGATCCCCTCCTAATCCTCTCCTAGACAACATCTTAACAATTGAAATTAGCCTTGCTGTGGCCAGAGCACAGGGTCCCAAAAGGCCATCACATTCCCAAGTGTAAGTAGTTGGCTTATCCCCAGCCCCACAGTCCTGTGGTGAGTCTGAGTCCATGATCACTGGTCATTGTAATGGCTTTCCTTGTTCAATTCAATAGTCCCAGCCATCTGCACTATAACTTGGAGAATGAGCATCCTTTACCCTTGGTCCCAAGCTGAGGATCATTTACTCCTTCACTGTTTCCTGCAAGGTTTCTTTTTTTCTATCTCTGGCATACCACTTAAATTTAATTTAGAAAATTTTATTTAATTTAGAAATTTAAATTTAATGGGGAGATATTTATCAATAAGAGTACATATGTTTCAGGCAAACATTTCTCTACCATTTGAACTACTGATTATGTCATGTACCCATCACCCAAAGTCAAATCATCCTCTGTCACCTTATATTTGTCCCTCTTTACACCCTCCCTCCACTCCCTCCTCCACATCTCTTTCCACTTGGTAACACTTTACTTTTATCTAAATCCATGTATCTCAGCTTTATATCCTACCTATGTGTGAAATCATAGTTCTTAGCTTTTTCTGATTTATTTATATCACTCAGTATAATGTTCTCAAGGTCCATTTATGTTGTCATAAATGGTACTATGTCATCATTTCTTATGGCTGAGTAGTATTCCATTATATATATGTACCATATCCTCTTTATCTAGTCCTCTATTGAGGGACACTTTGGTTGTTTCCATGTGATGGTCACTGTGAATGATGCTGCGACAAAATATGGGGGTGCCTGTGTCTTTATGTACCAATGTCTTTTGAGTTTTTTGGGTAGATACTCAGTAGAGAGAATACTGGGTCATATGGTAGTTCTATTATTTATTTATTTATTTATTTATTTATTTATTTATTTATTTATTTATTTATTTATTTATTTTAGTAAGGAGAGAGAGAGAGAGAGAGAGAAGAGGGGAAGAAACAAGAATCATTAACTACCATATGTGCCTTGCCCACTCAAGCCCAGGGTTTTGAACTGGCAACCTTAGCATTTCAGGTCAATGCTTTATACATTCTGCTTCTGCAAGTCAGGCAGTAATTCTATTCTTAATTTTTTGAGGTCTCACCATACTTTTTTTCATAATGGCTGCATCAGTTTATATTTCCCCCAGCAGTGAATGAGGGTTCCTTTTTCTCCACAGCCTCTCCAACACTGTTATTTCTTATCTTGTTAACAGCCAATCTAACAGGTATGAGGAGGTATCTCATTGTAGTTTTCATTTGCATTTCTCTAATAGCTAGCAAAGAGGAACATCTTTTCATATATCTGTTGGCCATTTACATTTCTTCTTAAAAGAACTGTCTGTTTCATATTCTCTCCCCATTTTCTAATTGGATTGTTTGTTGCTAAGCTTTGTGAGTTCTTTATATATTTTGGATAATGACTCTTTACTGGAGCTGTTGTTTGAAAATATCCTCTCCCATTTGGTTGGTTGCCTGTTTGTTTTGTTGTCAGTTTCCTTTGCTGTGCAGAGTTTTTTAGTTTGATATAGTCTTATTCATTTTTTTTCCTTTACTTCCTTTGCCTTTGGGGTCAAATTCATAATATGTTCTCTATAGCCAAGGTCCATGAGCTTAGTACCTATGTCTTCTTCTATGTAATTTATTGTTTCAGATCTTATATTTAGGTCTTTGATCCATTTGCAATTGATTTTTATGCAGGGGGACCAACTGTAATCAAGTTTCATTCTTTTGCATGTGGTTTTCCATTTTTTCCAGTACCATTTATTGAAGAGGCTTTCTTTTCTCCATTGTATGCTTTTGGCTCCTTTGTTGAAAATGATTTGTCCATATATATGTGGTTTTATTTCTGGGCTCTCGATTCTGTTCCATTGGTCTGTATGTCTGTTTCTCTGCCAATACCATGCTGTTTAGAATATCATGTCTCTATAGTATAATTTGAAGTCAGGTAGTGTGATGCCTCCAGCTTCATTTATTTTTCTCAGGATTGCTTTGGTTCTTCAGGGATTTTGTTTGTTTGGTTTTGGTTTTGGTTTTGTACAAACCTGGTGATTTTGGTTGCACATCACTTTGGGTACAAACACAGGTATAACTTTTTTAGAGACAAGCAGCAACCCAGCCACAGCCACCCTTCCAGAATCTTCTTAGGTTTTTGCCTTACTTCTGTCTACAAAGTTCTCCTTACCTCCACTAGAGTTCTAGTTCAAGATTGTGAGGACCCACATTAAACTCATTCTCTTCTCTTTTTCCCATCAGCTACTTGGCTAGAAAATTAGGGGACACTTTCTTCTCCTGTGTCAGGAAGGTTATTGCCAGTGTTATACTCCCTTTGTTGTTCAAGTGGGAGTCATTCTTTGTGCTTTTAGTAGCACTCTTTCTATCATGTGATAAGAAGTCCCTTTATCAAGAAAAGATTACAAATCAGGAGAGATTTGTAAAGCACCCATCACACACAGATACATTTTCTGACTTGAGTTTTCTCTCCATGGAAAGCACTTTGGTCATCACTCGTATACACCAAAGCATTCTAGCAGACAGAGTCCTTAGCTGACATAATTTCAATGGGAATATGTATGTGTATGTATGCATTTTGACTTTGACTGTAGTGGCAACTAATAATGAAATGAAATTAGCAGCATCAGGCTTAATAATACACATTATATTGTCATTCTCCTGCTGCAGAATACCAGAGGTATGTTCAAACATTGATCACTACTTTAGTACACAATTTTCATAAAGAATTCAATGTGATTCCTAATTCATTTTATCTTTCAACAAGAAATTTAGGGCTGGCTGCAATTGTTATCCCACTCTTACATGTCAGAGAATTGAGCAGGATGGTTAACTGAACAACTTGTCCAAAAACCTGTAGGCTATGTTGGCAAGGCTGTGTCTTAACGTGCTGCTGGCACAGACACCCCAAAAGATGGAAATTTAAGCAGCCAGCCCTGTTCCAGCAGGGGGCACCAACTACATTGCAAATTTGGGTCCACCTTAAGTCTCTGCTGGTGGAAAATTTACAAGATGGTAAACCCAAGAAGAAAAAGGATCCCGAGGGTCATGACTAAAGCACCTTTGCCCTACATCTTTGACACAGAATGCAGTTTGGGGGGATTTAAACTGATTTAACAAATCAAAATGCATCATCCTAATATGCTTTAAATATTTCAAGACTGGGATTCTCACCCCAAAGCTCAATCTATTATGATGCTTAGAAACTCACAGTTATACATTTAATCCCTTGGGTTTTAAGATTTTGGGGTTACATTTTTAAAAGGCAGTAATAACAATCTCTAGGAAATCAACTCCACTTGTAGATATGCTACTGTTGGTGCTCAGAGGGTTCTTAGATAAAATGGGTTAAAAATAAAACCTGAAGAAGGGCATGTGGCTACAGGATGGAAAGAGGGAGTACTCAGAGGTGACACAGGCACACGATAACCAACACCTGTGTCACACTCTGCTCAGGTTGTCTTCTAGGTTCTTTGTGCTGGCCTCTTTATCTCTCTTAGGTGATGTGGTATAATGAAAAGAGCTTAAAGCTACGTTCAAATTCTGAGTCTACCAGCAGACTATAGCAAGTGCTCAATAATGTTTCATTTCTTACTCCTTCAACTAAAAGGAAAGCTCATTCAAACAACTGAAGAAAATTCTCCTTAATTTATCCCCTTAAAGTAGGCAAACTGACAAAGAGAAACTCATGGAAAGAGTAAATGTCAGAACAATGTTTCTCCAACTTAATATGAATGCAAATTACTTGAAAATTTTCTTAAACTGTGGATGTTAGTTTTATAGGTCTGAAGATGGGTTTGAGCCTCTGCCTTTCAAAGGGGAACTTTGCAGATAGAGGTTAGGCAAAAACCCAGGAAGATTCGAGAGGAGTGGCTGCTTGTCTCTAAAAAAAGTTGTGCCTGCATTTGCACCCAGTATGATATACAAACCAAATCACCAGGTTGGTATAGAACCATAAAAAACCCTGAAGAGTCAAAGAAATCCTGAGGGAAAAAAAGAATGAAGCTGGAGCCATCACACTACCTCACTTTAAATTATACTATAGAGCCACGATATTCTAAACAGCACGGTATTGGCAGAAAAACAGACATACAGATCAATGGAACAGAATCAATAGCCCAGAAATAAAACTACATATATGTGAACAAATCATCTTCAACAAAGGAGCCAAAAACACAATGGAGAAGAAAAAGTCTCTTCAATAAATGGTGCTGGGAAATTGGAAAGCCACATGCAAAAGAATAAAACTTGACTACATCTTCTCCCCCTGAACAAAAATTAATTGAAAATGGATCAATGACCTAAATATAAGATCTGAAACAATAAACTACATAGAAGAAAATATAGGCCTGACCAGGCAGTGGTGCAGTGGATAGAGTGTCAAACTGGGACACAGAGGACCCAGGTTTGAAACCCTGAATCACCAGATTGAGTGTGGGCTCATCTAGGTTGAACAAGGCTCACCTGCTTGAGCCAAAGGTCATTGGCTTGAGCAAGGGGTCACTCTGTCTGCTGTACTGCCCCCCCAGTCAAGGCACATATAAGAAAGCAATCAATGAACAACTAAGTTGCCACAACGAAGAACTGATGTTTCTCATCTCTCTCCCTTCCTGTCTGTCTGTCCCTATCTGTCCTTCTCTCTGTCTCTGTCACAAAAAGAAAAGAAAAGAAAATATAGGTACAAAACTCATGGACCTTGACTATAGAGAACATTTCATGAATTTGATCTCAAAGGCAAAGGAAGAAAAGGCAAAAATAAATGAATGGTACTATATCACACTCAAAAGCTTCAGCACAACAAAAAAAAGGGGGGCAGCCAACCAAAGGAGAGATGGTATTTATCCAAAATATATAAAGAACTCAAAAAGCTCAACAATTAACACACAAAATGCCCAGTTAAAAAATGGGGAGAGAGCCCTGGCCGGTTGGCTCAGTGGTAGAGTGTCGGTCTGGTGTGCAGAAGTCCCAGGTTTGATTCCCAGCCAGGGCACACAGGAGAAGCGCCCATCTGCTTCTCCACCCCTCCCCCTCTCCTTCCTCTCTGTCTCTTTCTTCCCCTCCCGCAGCCAAGGCTCCATTGGAGCAAAGATGGTCCGGGCACTGGGGATGGCTCCTTGGCCTCTGCCTCAGGCGCTAGAGTGGCTCTGGTCGTGGCAGAGCAATTCCCAGGAGGGGCAGAGCGTCGCCCCCTGGTGGGCGTGCCGGGTGGATCCCGGTGGGGCGCATGCCAGAGTCTGTCTGACTGTGTATCCTGTTTCTAGCTTCAGAAAAATATAAAAAAAAGAAGAAAAAAAAATGGGGAGAGGACCTAAAACAGACAAATCTTCCAAGAAATATACAAATGGGCAACAGGTATATGAAAAGATGCTCATCTTCAATAGCTATTAGAGAAATGCAAATCAAAACTACAATGAGATACCACCTCATACCTGTTAGATTGGCTGTTATTAACTAAACAGGTAATAACAAGTGTTGGAGAGGCTGTGGAGAAAAAGCCTCTGCTGATGGAAATGCAAATTAATACAACCATTATGGAAGAAAGTATGCTGGTTCCTCAAAAAATTAAGAACAGAACTACCATATGACCCAGCAATTCCTCTACTGGGTATATACCCCCAAAACTCAAAAACATTGGTATGTAAAGACACATGCACCTGCATATTCATCATGGCATTGTTCACAGTGGCCAAGACATGGGAACAACCAAGATGCCCTTAGATAGAGGACTGGATAAAAAAGATGCGGTACATATACACAATGGAATACTACTCAGCCATAAGAAATGATGATATTTTACCATTTACAACAACATGGATGGACCTGGAGAACATTATACTGAGTAAAATAAGTAAATCTGTAAAACCTAAGAACTATATGAGTTCACACATATGTGGGATCTAAAATTGAGACTCATGGACATAGATAAAAGTGATAAAAGTGAAGTGGTTACCAGGGGGAGGGGTATGTGGGGAAGGAAGTTGGGGGAAGGGTGCAAAGAGGGTCAAATACAGTCATCTCTCACCATATCATGGTTCAATTTTTGTAGTCTCACTGTATCACAGATTTTTAAATTGTATATATATAATTTGTATCATGAATTTTTGGCTATATTGTGGGATTTTGCAGTATATAAGTATATTAATGTATTCCTTATTTTAATTATTTCTGTGGTAAAATAAGTAAAATAAATGTGGAAAAAGTTAATAACAGTGTGGAAAAGGTTTATAAGAGTGTAGGGAGGGTTTATAAAGCTTTAAAAAATATGTAAATAATAAAATAAATATAAGGTCACTACTTTGGGATTTTTGCTTATCATGGCAGGTTCTGGAACCTAACCCTGGTGATAGGTGAGGGAACACTGTGTATGGTGACAGAATATGAGTTGACTTTGGGCACTGGGTACACAAAAAAATGAACAGTTCAAATGCTATAGAAATGTTTACCTGAAACCTATGTACTCTTATTAATTAATGTTGCCCCATTAAATTTAACTTTTAAATAAAAAAAATATTTTTAATAATAAATGAAATAAAAACAAAAAAATGTTACCCTTGGTTCTTCAAGGAAATGAGGAAAACACAAAAGTCTTTAGAGACAGAAGAGATTCTGCCTTTTCAACTTTTTTATATTCTTTCCAGTAAGATCATAAAGCAAAAAATTAAGACCTCTACTTCTTTAGGGGGATTGTTTTTAATCTAGAAAAGCAATAGAGCAGACATTCAGCATTTGCTTAATTTTAAAGCCATACTAATAAAAATATCCCCAACATATTACATTAAACCAAGTTGATTCAATGGCCATACTGGATACTCCTCCCATAAATAGCATTGATATATTGGGTGAAGGTCAGGGGAATGGGAAAGGAGGTAAAAAAGTATTTATTAAGCAATATGTACCATGTGCTAGACTGTGTTATGCTTGATCAGGGGATGTATGACTAGGGACATCTGTACTCTGCCACACTTTGGCATGTCAGCAGCAAATATTTATAGAAAGTCCAGAAACAGGTGGTGTCGTGAGGCACCAGATCTGATGCCCATGTGTTTTCTTTATTCTATGTCCACTTGTGCTATTGAGTTATGGTTTCTGTACAAATATTTACTTTAATAAAATTTTAAAAGTGTTAATAAAATGTCTGTACTTTTATGCTCTCTAGTATGCCTCTGATTTAATTCTATCTCAAGAAAATCATTACATTCTAGCTCATTTTACACAGATAGATATATATCTTAATAAGGACAAGTAATTTTCTTAATAGAGCTTTCTTTTTAAATTTTTAAATTTATTCATTTTAGAGAGGAGGAAGAGGGAGGGAAGTGGTGACAGAGAAAGAAAGAAAGAGAAAGAGAAGGGAAGGAAGAGCAGGAAGCATCAATTCCCATATGTGCCTTGACCAAGCAAGGCCAGGGTTTCAAACCTGCAACCTTAACATTCCACTTTATCCACTGCACCACCACAGGTCAGGCCTTAATAGATTTTTCTAAAAGTATTCTCATCTGTCTCCATACACAGTCACTTTTAAGCCAAAAAAAAGAGGAAGAGGAAAGTTGGGGGTTCTCCCAATTATACTTATTCTCCAATGGTAAGAGACCCCATATTTTTTTATTTTTAATATACTTTTTTATTTTAGAGAGAGGAAGGGAGAGAGAGACAGAAATAAAAAGACAGAAACATCCATCTGTTTCTGTATGTGCCCTAACCAGGGATCAAACCTGCAATCTACATGATTCAGGGGGATGCTCTAACCAGCCAAGCAATCTGGTCAGGGCAAGTCCTCATCATGCATTAACATTTATCAACTCATTTGTTAATCCCAGGATCATCACTGAGCAGTGAGACACCACTGGATATCTCCTGTATATGCTAGAGAAGTTCCCTCTGTGAACAAAATAAATGTGCAGTGTTGATTCATCATCTAGTCGATAGAAAACAGAACAAGCAAAATGTGTGTGTCCATGAACTATGGTATGAATCCCATCACCCCATTCTCAGCCATGGAAACCTATGGATTCCTGTCAAGTGCACGGAGAAAGATAGGATCACTGGAAAGATTTCAAAGAGTTTTAGAAATAAAATTTTAACTCAGGCTTACCTGAGTTTTAACTCAACACTTACCACACATTCACTTTTTAAAAGCTGCATTACATGATGTTATGATTAAGAAGCAAACATCAGAATATGTTGTCACATGTAAATATAAAACAATGGGTCAAGCCTTAGAGCATATGCTTTGAGTTAAGTACAGATGTGAAATGTTGGTAGAAATTATTATCATCAGTTGCTGTTTTGTACTTTATAGTACAATTCACTTAATTGGTTCAGACACATTTTAATAAGTTTGATCTTAATCCAATCAGGCAGAAATGTTCTGAAAATTTAATGTAGTTGTTGTTATAATACCTGAATATTTTAAGTAATATCTTTTCAACAAGGTCTTTTCACATTTAGGAATTTAGGATTTGGTTGTCATAGAATCTATAAAAATGCCATGGACATGACCATATGAGTTTCTTATTTCATTAGAGGAAATTTTTACTCCTTTCATGTAAAATCTCAAAGAGAATTCAGGGAGAAGACAAAAAAGAGACACGAAAGGTCCTTTTAGTCACATACTCTTCATCAAATCACAGGTACAGTTCTACCAATTCTGCATGGAAAGCCTATGAGGGAGACAGCCATATGAACACCCAACTTCTCAGGGTAAAGTGCTGAGGGAATCCTGGTGTTCCACGTGAAGCTCCCAGAACCAGCACTCTTGGGTCGCTCAAGTCAAAAACAGTCTCCCACATAACTTGGTACTAATGAAAGTTCATGAATAAGTAAAAACAATGGAAAAAATAAGTATTTGTGCCAGTGAACTTTGCCCAGTGCCTGGCCCATGATAAGCACTTAACAAAATGAAATAAAACAAGCAAAATGCCCAGGGACACAGAGAATTTTATACTGAGAGGAATAATATGTTTAACATAAGCAGGTGTTGTCAACTTGGTTATCTATACAATACTATCCAGCACAGTAGCCACATGTGACTTTTTAAATTTTAACTAATTAAAATTTAATAAAATCACAAACTTAAGTCTCTCAGTTGCACTAGTGATATGTCAAGTGACTGGTGGCCACACATATAACTAGTGGCCACCACATCAGACAGCACAGAGGTAGAATATCTTTACTATTACAGAAATTTCTGATAACCCTGTTCTAAACAACTGTCTATAAGGCATCTGAGGAAATAAAATACAGGACTAGAAAAGTTGAGAAAGGGACTAGACACAAAAGGCACAGAGTGAAAAGCATTGCATAAAAGAGCTAGTTAATGTTAATGCCAAAGTGAAGAAAAAATACATTTCTGTGGAGACATACAGACTGTCTAGAGATTCATTTTGAGGATCAAATCATTTAAATCCATCTGCTTATATTATAGTTAGAGTTGTAAAGTACAAAGAGTAAAACGCTATTTAAGTGCTAGGTTAATAAGAACACCACATAACTGTTATCGTGTTTAGTGTTAAATATAGACTTATGGTCAACCTATCACAGAGAGAACGAAAGCCCTTCTGTAATCCATGGTGACAAGCAAAAGGGAACAGAAATAAAAATTTATTTATAAAGCATTATTTTAAGTTTGGTTTTTAAAATATTTTTTTTTAGGGAGAATAGTAAGTTCTTCACTTACAGCTTTTCTGTGTGAGTCATGACAACAAACCACCTTTGTGGTTCAACACACCATTAACTTTTATCTTCAACATATTCCCTATATGAAAACTAAATCTCTAGTAAGCCTCAGCAATGTAATGCAGTAAATTTGTCCAGCGTAAGGATAATAATTACATCTATGTAGAAAATACTGTTCTTTCCATATATGGAAATAATTAAACTAAAATTTTAATAACCGAATCTAGAAAAGCTCCTTTAAGCCACAGAAAATGAGTTTAATCTGTGAATGTGATGTACACCTGTCAGGGAACCAAACTGCATCATCAGATGTAGCTCACGATAAAGTGTGTCATGATTCTTGCCTCCTTAATGATGCCTGTCTGTGTAACAGGTAGTACTTAGGGCATCGGTGAGTCTCTTTGACCTATGAGAATATCTATACCTACCTGCTGTAGTAGGCAAATGGAACACCAGCCATTAAAGTTATTGACCTGTGACTTCCAAATTGTTCAGAAGTAATGTTTTCCTACGCTTAGATTTAGAGCATTCTATTTCATTCTGGAGGTAATTTAAAATACAGTGTGGGAAGTGAAGATTTAAAGATAATGAATTAAGACAGTTACCTAAATTAAGTCCAATATAGATACAATTAGCCAACATCCAGGGAACTGTAGCCATTGCCATGTTGTGGTGTATACAAAATTGTATCATAAATTTTCATTGGAAGAACTAATGCTATATATATTTTTAAGAAATTTGAGGCATTTTTGTTACACAGGAAATGTTAATACAAAGCAAGGCCAAGGAACAGTGTTTTGATTAATTATAGCTACTTACCAAATAATTGAGATTTAATTTAACCATGCCATCTAATTACTTAATAATTAATTAAATGTATATTATTTATTGATAATTTAGATATGCATTCATAATTTCATATACTTACATATACCAGAAATGAATAAAATTATTTTAAAGAAAATATTGTCACTCAAATATGTCAATAAGAGTAAAAATATGATATTTTAACACAGAGATACTAAGAGGTATTCAAATATTATCACTAAGAATTTCCTTCATTAATAGTCAAATTTCTCTACCTTGTGACTTGGGGTGGCCCCACTCTACCAAGCTGATGCTCTGGAATATTGTCAGTGGGCTGTGGCCAGCCTGGTCTGGCAATGCAGAAGACTCTCCAGGAGATCCAAGCAGACTCTGGGAAAAACTGAATGTTTGGCTCTTTCCCCATTGAATGCCTGACCAGTACTACTGTTCCTGTGCAGAGCCCTTCATTCACACACAGAAATCTTGGTCTGTTTGGATCTGATGAATTCTCCCAGCTGTGCCCTGACAACTGCCAGAGACCCTTCCCCACCACAAATGTCTGTGGGCACCTGGCAGGTGGCAGCTGATCTTGGTATACCCTGAGATTATACCTCATATCTACCATAGTTATTGAGTTTGAATCTGTATCAATCTGGTGAACATCACTTACCCCTACCTGGTGACTCACTGAGAACCTACCTCACACAATGTGCACACCACAATAGGCTCCTTCAGTGACTGAGCTGAAGAGGCAGCCAGTGGGCAAAGGCAGGTAGAGACAGATCTCAGGGTGCCTTGAGCCTTTTGCTGACCTGCCCCCAAACTAAGTGCTGATAGAAGCCAGTCATAGTGCACAGCTTTGTCCTTCCCACACACAACCAAGCCAAGCAGAAGCAGTCAAAAACTGTGGATCAATTTGTAACTCCAAATAGCTTTTCTATGGCCATTCACAGGCAGTGACATTGACCTGCACCAGAGTCTCTCTGAAGAGGCTCCAGAACAAATACATCCAGTGGCCAGCATCATATATCAGAGCATAATCCCAATTAGCTTCAAAAGTGGCATATCCAAAGGGAGATTACAGTAGGCACCAGACCCTGCTGAGGGGAATAGTGATCAGTGCCTATGGAATAGTTAGTATATTGTGGTGAAGGTCGATCCTCATAGTCAGCTAGTCTTAGGGATGAACCCACACATGAAAGAGCTGACAGGAATCAAGATTCAATTACAACAAGAAGGCTTACATAGGCCACACAAAAAATTCCTAGAACACCTACCTCAAGTAATCAAGGAAAATTCACCAGTGGATCCTACAAGATATCTACTTCATGAGGGCAATCTATCAAGATTGAGAGACATAGCAGATCTACTTAATACACAGAAATAAACACAAAGAGGCAGACAAAACGGGGGAACAAAAATCATGTTCCAAAGTTACAGGAGAATGTTACAAGGTAACAAGATTAATCTCCAGGAAAAGAAAATACTGAATGAAATGGAGGCAAATAATTTATCAGATAGAGTTAAAAAAATTGTTATATGGAGGCTCAAGGAACTTAGCAAGAATTATAAGAAACTCACAGAATTAAAATAGTATAAAAAATACAACAAAAAAATAACCAGTCATAAGTGAATAATGCAATATCTTAAATGAAAAATACACAAAAATGAATAAATCTGAGTTGAAATGAAGCAGAGGATAGAATCAGCAATCTGGAAGACAAGGTAACAGAAAACACCCAGTCTGAACATCAAAATGAAACAAGAATTTTAAAAAATGTGGAGAGTTTAAAGGACCATTGTGACAAAAGGAAGCAAAATACCATCTACATCATAGGAGTACCAGAAGGAGAAGAGAGAAAGCAAAGAAAGAAGCTATTTGAACAAATCCCAACTGAAAACTTTCCTAACCTGGTGAAGAAAAAGTCACAAGTCCTAGAAACCCAAAAAGTGCAAAATAAGATGAACCTAAAGAGGCCCACACCAAGACATATCATAATTAAAATGCCAAAGGTTAAAGACAAAGAGTGGATCTTAAAAGCAGCTAGATAAAGACAGTTAATTACTGCCTGACCAGGTGGTGGCGCAGTGGACGGAGCGTCAGACTGGGATGCCGAGGACCCAGGTTCGAGACCCTGAGGTCGCCAGCTTGAACGTGGGCTCATCTGGTTTGAGCAAAGGCTCACCAACTTGGACCCAATGTTGCTGGCTCAAGCAAGGAGTTACTCTGTCTGCTGAAGGCCCGCGGTCAAGGCACGTATGAGAAAGCAATCAATGAACAACTAAGTTGTCGCAATGCGCAATGAAAAACTAATGATTGATGCTTCTCATCTCTCCGTTTCTGTCTGTCTGTCCTTGTCTATACCTCTCTCTGACTCTCTCTCTGTCTCTGTTAAAAAAAAAATTTTTTTAAAAATTTAAAGACAGTTAACTACAAGGGAGCTCCCATAAGACCATTAGCTGGTTTCTCAAAAGATATATTTCAGGCCAGAAGGGATTGGCATGAAAGAGACAAAGTAATGAAAAGCAAGGAGTACAACTAAGACTACTTTATCTATCAAGACTATTGTTTAAATTTGAAGTAGAAATAAAGAGCTTCCCAGACAGAAAAAGCTAAAGGAGTTAATTACTACCAAACCAGTATTGCAAGAAATGTTAAGGGGCCTGCTATAAAAAGAGTAAAGGAAAAAAGAAATTGAGAAAAAGAGGAATGTAGATTTAAAAAATAAAATGGCAATAAATAAGTACATCTCAATAATAATATTAAATGTAAATGGATTGAATGATCTGATAAAATGATCCAATTAAATGGCACAGGGTAGCTGCATGGATACAAAAACAAGACCAGTATATATGCTATCTACAAGAGACCCACCTCAGAACAAAAAGTACACATAGACTGAAAGTGAAGAGATGGAAAAAATTATTCCATGCAAATAGAAATAAAAAAAGAAGAAGAAGCCAGTGGGGTAGCAATAGTTATATCATAAAAAAAATAGATTTTAAAGCAAAGACTATAATGAGAGACAAAGATAGGTGCTACCTAATTCTAAAGGAATCAATGTAACAAGAAGATATAACACTCATAAACATTTATGCACCCAACACGGAAGCACCTAAATATAACCAAATCTTGATGAATATAAAGAAAAGATCAACAGTGATAGAGTCATATTAGGGGATTTTAATATCTCATTGATGTGAATAGATGAATTTTCAAGATGTAAAATCAACAGGTTAATGGAATGCAGATTGGTGCAGCCACTGTGAAAAACAGTGTGGAGGATTCTCAAAAAATTAAAAATAGATCTGCTTTATGATACAGCGATACTACTTCTAGGTATCTAATATTAGTTATCTCTTACTAATAGTTATCTCTTGCTGTGTTACAAAATTAGTAGCCAAAACACACACCTCATCTCACAGTTATTGTGCTCAGGAATCTGGACATGGCTTAGCCGGGACCTCTACTCAGAGTTCCTCACAAGGACAAGTGACAGCCAGGTCCATAGTCATCTCAGTGTTAAATTGAGGCAGAATCAACTTCCAGGCTTTCTCAAAGATGGTAGGCAGAATTTTGCCATCACAGGCTGGTAGCGTGAGGCCAACATTAGCTACATGACAAAATCCTTTCTCCCCTAGCAGAAACACAGAGGAATAGCAAGGAGAGCTAGAGGTGACTGACATCAGTTACTTTTCTTCACTTTATTGTTAGGAGCAAGACAGTAGGAAACAAACTGCAGATGTGAGGAGGGGTCACTGGGAGCCATGTCAGAGTTACCCACCATCCCCTCAACATTCCACCATCCTTTCTCAATTGTCTCAAAGATGTCTCTCAGACCTTTCCAAGTTCAGATTTTTCTTTAAACTTTGTGACAGCTTTCAAGGCAAAATTCTATCACCTTCTCCCGTATACCATGGCCAGGTCATACAGCAGCTAAGGGCAAAGTTCTTGAATCTGACTGCTTGAGTTCTAATCTTGGCTTAATCACTTACTGCATGGGTAATTTAAACAAGTCAATTTTTTTTTTTAAAGTCCCTCTGTGAATCAGTGCAAGACTGTACTCCCATGAAGCATTGAGTGAATAAGTAGGAGCATTACACCTTGGATTATGTGTGCTGTGGATTGTGGGATGAAGCTATAAACTTAGACAGGACCACATAGTGGATGAGTCTACTGGGCTTTATTCTGTATGGTAGAAGGAGAGAACAGAATTTTATTAAGATGGACAATGGCATTACCATGCTGTTTTAGAAAGATCATCATTAGGCTAATTAGGAAGTTCGGGACAATATGGAGAACTGATCAAAGGAGGGAAACCCAAAAAGAAGTTATCTCCTAAGTGATGACTAGCTAAATTTGGGTCACACAATGTAGATGAAAAAATATGGGTAACTCAAATAAAATTGAATGTGAATATTTAAGATGATTGAATGAGTCCAGCAGACTTGGGGAATGAGTGAATAGTGGAGCAGCCTAATTATATAGGAAATAAAGAGGATAGGATTGGTTTCAAGAAAAAAGAAATAACAAATTCAGTCACGCTTAGTTTGAAGTCCCTATGGGATCTCCAGGTATGGACCATCCCCTAAAAGCCTGACACAGGATCTGTGAGGTGTCAGGCTAAACACACAGTTATAACTGCTGCTAGCATACAGAAGCAGGTTTGGAAACAGGCATAGCCGTAAAAAACATGAGGGCCAAGGACAAAGACAGAACAGCAAGCAACTCTAACCTGCAGGGACCAGGCAAATAAAGATAGTCAAAAAAAGGAACTTAGAAGGGATAAGAAATAATAATAATAATAATAATAATAATAATAATAAAATGATGAAAGCAGAAGCTAAGAAATAAGGGAGTAACAATGAAGAAAATGTCTGTTTGATTTTTTGGAGTGGTTGTAAAACATTAAAGTAAAACAAAGCAAGTATGCCATCATCATTAGAAACTATTCTGGACTTCCCACTTGATCTATGGGTGGAAGTTAAATTTTAATGTGTTTAGAAGTGACTAAAAGGAGGCAGAGTGATGACAGCACACAAACCACACTTTGAAAGTTCCCCTGAAATAGGCTTTTTTCCCCTATCAATTTAGAAATTTTCTGTAGTGTGTTGGCGATGGTGTGACAATATGGCACTATCATACAATTATGATAGAATTAACTATAACTTGAAATATTCTTTTTGTAAGGCAACAGATACTGATAGTTTCCCATGACTTTCCAGTTTCACATTTAAGAATGTATCCTAGAGAAATAAGCAGGGATACATATAAAACATCATAGATAAATATTTTAACAGTGGTAACCTAAAAACTTCCAAAATCCTTAACCATGAGAATCCTCTAAATAAATTAAGGAACACTTCACATGTAGGTTAAGGTAAAATTTTCTATTTTCATACCAATAAACCCTGAAATCTGAATGGCTACACAAAATGTAAGTTTATTTCTCCATCTCAAGTATTAAAGAATCCAGAGTGATGGAGGCTCTGCTCTATTCAAAGTGTTGAACCCAAGTTGATCCTGACATGGATATCTTGTCAGAAGATGGAGGAAAAAGAGCGTGAAGAAGGCACAGCCCCTTATTAACCAGGGGAGGTAAAACATCTCCCTTCCTCTCCCACCTGCGGCAGTTCCTTCCCAACTAGGGTTTTCTGTTATGAACGGGGACCCTGATCTCTTGTGCACAGCCGGCCACCTTTGCCGTGGCTATCTCTGGACCAGACGACCAGGTATGTTTGTGTTCCAGCACTTAGAATCTCTACTCCCCACCCCTGGAGCTTGAGAGGCTACATGTTAACTGTGTTTGGTATCCCAGGCCATCTGCTTTCTAAATGACCCAATGCAACAAAACCCTATCTTTTCTCACATGCAGGATTCCAGACATCTAAACTATTTCTATTCCCTTTCATTTTTTTTTTTTGCCTACAAATAGTGTATTTTGCCTGATATCCTGTAGTTTTCTAGTGTTCATTTTGTGAGTTCAGTTGTTCAATTGTATCCCCTAAAAGATATGCTGATGTCCTAACCTCTGGTACCTATTAACATAAACTTATTTGCCTATAGTGTCTTTGCAGATGGAATCAAGTTAGGAAGGGGTCATTCTGGATCAATATGGACCCTGAATCCAACAACTGGTCACCTTATAAAAAGATATATATAGAGAGCGAGAGTGAGAGACCTACATACACAAAGAGAAACAGCTTTGTGAAGACAATGGCTGAAACTGGAGTGACACAACTAGAAACCAAAGGATGCGTAGGAGTGTGACAGACCCCAGGAGCTACAGGAGGCAGAGAGGGATTCTTCCCCATGGTATAACCGACATGTTGATTTTGGGTGCCTAGGCTTCAGAACTATAAGAGAATAAATTTCTGTTTTAGTCTGACCAGGTGGTGGCGCAGTGGATAGAGCATCAGACTGGGATGCGGAGGACCCAGGTTCGAGACCTTGAGGTCGCCAGCTTGAGTGCGGGCTCATCTGGTTTGAGCAAAGCTCACCAGCTTGAGCCCAAGGTTGCTGGCTCCAGCAAGGGGTTACTCGGTCTGCTGAAGGCCCACGGTCAAGGCACATATGAGAAAGCAATCAATGAACAACTAAGGTCTCGCAATGCACAACAAAAAACTGATAATTGATGCTTCTCACCTCTCTCCATTCCTGTCTGTCTGTCCCTATCTATCCCTCTCTCTGATTCTCTCTCTGTCTCAAAAAAAAAAAAATCTGTTTTAGTAAGTGCCTAGTCTGTGGCAGCCCAGGAAAGTAATACAATCAGCATATAACCAACCTAGCCCACTTCCCCCTCTTTCCTAGAGCTACAGTTGTACTGATTGTCCTTAAACTTTCTCAAAGAAAATGTCATTTGTCACAGATAACTTGGGCCTCTACCTTCCTAGCTTCAACATTAATTTTCTATTATCTCCTGCTTAGTCTTTAAACTACTGTCACATATTTTTTAGATTTTCATTATGGCAACATCTGCTTTAAGGTACTAGTTTCTATATTAAGGTAACACTAGTTAATATAATAAAGAAATCTTATATCTCAATGGCTTAATCCTATACAATTTTATTTTTTCATTATGTAAAATTCAACTGTCTGTAGGGTGGTTATCTACTACTCTGTGGAGTCATTAATGGCCCTAGAGGTATAGGGGAGGGGAGGGGACAAATATAAGGTGACAGAAAATGATTTGACTTTGGGTGATGGGTATACAACATAATCAATGGTTCAAATCCTATTGAGATGTTTACCTGAAACCTATGTACTCTTATTGATCAATGTCTCTGTTAAAGTTAAATTTCTAAATAAAATGCAAAAATTAAAAAACATACTTTGAACAAAATAAGTTAGTAAAGAAGGAATAAGTTTTCAGTACACAATGCTGAGACAAAGGCTCTCTCTGAGGACAGACTGGTCTTGGGCAGAGACATAGAGACTAAAGAAAAGTTTTGTTGAGCAGGCAAAATGGAAATTAGGATGCAAGAAAGTATAATTGTTCTGCACCTTGGTGAAACGTCACCTCAGGAAACGAGGGGAGATAACCTGCAGAGGGAAGGATCAGGAGCTACATACAGACGCAACTCGAGTTCTGGAGGCAGAACATGCTTATTAATGGTCAATGGATTTAAATTACAAAGGGGAGAATTCATGTAATTATCTATTTAGTGTTGTGCAATAGTATTTTCAATCTTTTCTCTCAACTTCTGTGCTTTTTGTAATTGGGACAATTTAATGTTATTTTCTCTAATTTTGATCTGAGTGTAGGTATTACATCAATATCTCAGCTCTATGGTAAATAAAATCTGTTTGGGTTTTGTGATTAGTTACATTCCCCAGAACGCACTCCCTTGTCATCATTTAGGCCAGTTCCCAAGAACAGGTTCATCCTCATGCTGTTTTTTCTTAGTCTCTAATGGATGAAGACATGAGTAGGGTATTGGCACATGGGGTGAAAAAAAATATGAGAGTTTGTAGCACAGCCATGTAAAAAAATAATTCATTTGCTTTAGTAGAAAACAAAATTCTCTCTCAATAACATCAAATAAATGACATACAGCTTCTTGTGCCCTCAAATGAGTCTTGGTCTTGGGTATGCAAATGTGACTGCTATGATTTGAATATCTGTGTTCCCATGCCCTTATTCAGATGCTGAAATCCTAACCCCCAAGATGATGTTATTAGCAGATGGGGCCTTCAGGAAGAGCTAAGGTCATGAGGGTGAAACCCATGGAAGGAATAAGTGCTCCAGAGGGATCCCCATCCCATTCTTCCATGTGAAAACAAGAAAGAACATTCTGGCTGTGTGAACCAGGAACACAGCTGTCACCAGACATAACCATGCTGGTGCCTTGATCTTGGATTTCCAACCTCCAGAACTATGAGCAATAAGTGTATGTTGCTTATAAACTACTAGGTCACTGATATTTTGTTATAGTAGCAATAACAAACCAAGCCAATGACTCACATACCTCTATTCCTCTTTAGTCCAGAAGCCCTGTGTCAAATGCACTTACACCCACTAATTTCTATAATAAGAGTCTCATTTATTTTTCTCTGGAATGAAAGGACCACTACTCTATGTACTTTCCACTTTGGATATAGAGCTCCTGCCGATGCACCTGGGACCCAAAATAAGTGCTCAACAGTATCAGACATGAACGGTGGGGCACAGTGGTCTGTATGCACTGCTAACAAACACTAGGAATGTAACAATCTTCTTTTTATTTTTATTTTTTTATTTTTTATTTTTTTCTTAAATAAATTTTTATTAATGGTAATGGGATGACATTAATAAATCAGGGTACATATATTCAAAGAAAACATGTCTAGGTTATTTTGTCATTAAATTATGTTGCATACCCCTCGCCCAAAGTCAGATTGTCCTTCGCCACCCTCTATCTAGTTCTCTGTGCCCCTCCCCCTCCCCCTAACTCTCCCCCTGTCCTCCCTCCCCCCACCCCTGGTAACCACCACACTCTTGTCCACGTCTCTTAGTCTCATTTTTATGTTCCACCAATGTATGGAATCATGTAGTTCTTGTTTTTTTCTGATTTACTTATTTCACTCCGTATAATGTTATCAAGATCCCACCATTTTGCTGTAAATGATCTGATGTCATCATTTCTTATGGCTGAGTAGTATTCCATAGTGTATATGTGCCACATCTTCTTTATCCAGTCTTCTATTGAAGGGCTTTTTGGTTGTTTCCATGTCTTGGCCACTGTGAACAGTGCTGCAATGAACATGGGGCTACATGTGTCTTTACATATCAATGTTTCTGAGGTTTTGGGGTATATACCCAGTAGAGGGATTGCTGGGTCATAAGGTAGTTCTATTTGCAGTTTTTTGAGGAACCACCATACTTTCCTCCATAATGGTTGTACTACTTTACAGTCCCACCAACAGTGGATGAGAGTTCCCTTTTCTCCGCAGCCTCTCCAACATTTGCTATTACCCGTCTTGTTGATAACAGCTAATCTAACAGGGGTGAGGTGGTATCTCATTGTAGTTTTGATTTGCATTTCTCTAATAACTAATGAAGCTGAGCATCTTTTCATATATCTGTTGGCCATTTGTATTTCTTCCTGGGAGAAGTGTCTGTTCATGTCCTCTTCCCATTTTTTTATTGGATTGTTTGTTTGTTTGTTGTTGAGTTTTATGAGTTCTTTGTAAATTTTGGAAATTAGGCCCTTATCTGAGCTGTTGTTTGAAAATATCATTTCCCATTTAGTTGGCTGTCTGTTTATTTTTATATCAGTTTCTCTTGCTGAGCAAAAACTTTTTATTCTGATGTAGTCCCATTCATTTATCTTTGCCTTCACTTCTCTTGCCATTGGAGTCAAGTTCATAAAATGTCCTTTAAAACCCAGGTCCATGAGTTTAGTACCTATGTCTTCTTCTATGTACTTTACTGTTTCAGGTCTTATATTTAGGTCTTTGATCCATTTTGAATTAATTTTAGTACACGGGGACAGGCTGTAGTCGAGTTTCATTCTTTTGCATGTGGCTTTCCAGTTTTCCCAACACCATTTGTTGAAGAGGCTTTCTTTTCTCCATTGTGTGTTGTTGGCCCCTTTATCAAAGATTATTTGACCATATATATGTGGTTTTATTTCTGGGCTTTCTATTCTGTTCCAAACAATCTTCTTTTTAACACTTCAATGTCTTGAACTTTTTCTCAAGTGCCATTTAAGGTAAAGAAAGGCCTCCAACCATTAGAGAAATGTATCCTGTTAAATTTATGAAAGAAGGAGGTATCCAGTGCTCTGCTGGCTACTGGTTCAGGTCCTGTGTGTGGTGCAACGGCATACCAGATTGGCCAAGTGCCCACAGTGAACTGCTCCCATATCAGTTCAGAGTCATAAAGACCATAAGAAGAAAAAAAAATCCCAGTGCCAAGACCATTGTGAAGAGAATTATGATGCAGATGTTCACTGTTTCCTGATAAATAAATTAGCAGGCGTGGTATGACTTATTTGTGAATTTACACCATATCACGTCAGTTTTCTCTATAAGGCCATGTGTCCACTAGCTGACCCATATCATGATATCATCTGCTGGACATTACAGAGACAGTAAGGACATTCTGCTAGGGTGAGAGTGGGAATACAAATTGGTTTGCTTAAAATAATGTCAGTATGTTTGAAATTTACTTGCACTAGGGAATTGTCAGGTATAAACCATTAGATAACCATTGGTGAATTTTATTTTTACAATAAGTATAAGATGAAAGCAACTCATATGTATAACTGTCACAAGGGAAAAAATTATCTGTAAACATTTTATTAATATATAGTTAACCAGAACAATAAACTAAAATTTCAGAGCTGTAAAAACTATAGAAATTAGAGTCCAAATGTTTTAGGTAAAGTAACACTGATGATGTCTAACTGGTGGCAGCTGAGATTAAGATAAAGGCTTGTTAAATTTTATCAAGATCTCTTTTAGCCAAATGATGCAGTTTTTTTTAAAGATTTTATTTATTCATTTTAGAGAGGAGAGAGAGAGAGAGAGAATGAATGAGGGGAGGAGCAGGAAGCATCAACTCCCATATGTGCCTTGACCAGGGTTTGAAACCCAGGGTTTCAAACTAGTAACCGCAGCTTTCTAGATTGACACTTTATCCACTGTGCCACCACAGGTCAGCCAAATAATGCAGTTTTTAACCATCAATTTTGTAATATGTATTAAAGAATAATTTTTATTTTTTTAAAGTCATGTCCTGTATGTTATGTAAAAGTATAACAATAAATTAAAATTAAATCAATTCTGAAGATAATCAAGGCCCTATTTACATGCAGCAGGATTTTTCTCTTGTAATATTCAGATAAAGAGATGTATAGAGACTTGAATTTCACAGATAACATTTTCAACGCTCCATTTAATTTTGTTGAGTTGAGCACACACCTTGTAGTAAAGAAAAGAAAGACATAATTTTCTGCTATCCATCTAAGAACAATTCAGACTTAATGCATGGAAGCAATGTTTTTTAAACAATTCTTTAATAGCTGAGTACTCCTTGAGGAAAGTTATTGACTTTTTATAATTGCCATGGTTTTGTTCTCTTCCTTATTAGATCTGAATACATCTGTGTTAGAGCATTTTCATGTCTGCTGCCTGCTCATGAATAAAACAGAGGGAAACAATGCCTCAGAGCTGTGGGCACACACCATGGCTCTACATGTTCTGTCTTTAGAAGCAATTGGGTTTAAAACCCAATAGGATCCAACTGCAAAGGTAAGGAGGTAACAAAGGCTGCAGACATGGGTGCTGATCGAACACTCTGGCTTAAAACTGCTGGTCTGCTGGTCTCTCAAATTTTAAGGTATGAGGATGTGGAAATGCCGAAGGGAACAATTTGTAAAGAATGTGTGATTGTCTAACCACCATGCTTTACACCTGAAACTGATACAAAGTAATACTCAAAACTATAATTAAAAAATAAAATCAGCCAAACCAGGTGGTGGTGTAGTGGATAGAACATCAGACTGGGATGCAGAGGAGGTCACTGGCTTGAGCATGGGCTCATCTGGCTTGAGTGTGGGATCATAGACATGACCCCATAACCATGGTTGCTGGCTTGAGCAAGGGGTCACTCACTCTGCTGTGGCCCCCTGGTCAAGGCACATATGAGAAAGCAATCAACGAACAACTAAGGTGCCACAACAAAGAATTGATGCTTCTCATCTCTCTCCCTTCCTGTCTGTCTGTCCCTGTCCCTATCTCTCTCTCTCTCTCTCTCTCTCTCTGTCAAAAAATAAATAAAAGAAAGAAAGAAAGAAAGAAAGAAAGAAAGAAAGAAAGAAAGAAAGAAAGGAGAAAAATAAAAATAAAATAAAAAAAAGAGCAAAAAAAATTGGACAAAAAAAATTAAAAAGTGTGAGGATATGATGAAATATTTGCGAGGTTTCTATCCCCGGGACCACAGGTAGATTTTTAAAAGAATTAACTCCTACCTTATTATTTAAGAGATGATCCAGAAAATTCTTTAGTTTCTCAGACAAAGCTCAAAATTACATTAGCATGAAGCCTAGCATTGCATAATAAAGACTCCATTTGAATTGTCTGTGAAACACCCTTTTTGGACTTCTTCCATAGGCGAGACTAAAGGGCAGGACTCAACACATTTTACAATAAGGACAGGAAGCACAGAGAGTATGTTTTTATAGGAAAGACTCTGACAGAGTCGCACTGTGCTATCGTCACTGAGGTTACATTTTATTGCATTCACCTGACAATATTAACAGAGGTGAGTGGGACTTCCCTTGATTTGGCAAATTGACCACTTCTGCTGACTTCTTGAATATAAGATATGCATTAAGTTCATGCTTATGGAAGACATTGGCAAATAACTTTTAACATTGTGCTAGTTTACTTCACAAATCCAGAGAGTATGTCCATAAGTGAAATGTTGTTATTTGTGACACTCTGCTTTCAGATAGAAAATAAAAATTAAGCTTCATTTCTCTTTGGAAATGGATGTCTTTAGAACATATGCCCTTAACACATGAATATATGACTCTGTGTTTTAATATTTATATAATATATACCCACCCATAATTCACTCTCCTTGGAACCCAGAATCACTAGCTTACAGTGATTTGAGAGAAATAGCTTTAAAAGCTGAAGACACAATTTGGCATCTTTTCGGACTACCTTGCTCTAACAGACAAGGTCTCTTGTGTATTTTTAACATTTTATAATCTGTGTCCCATTCAGTCCACTAAATATCTGCTTTCTTTCTGGCCCACAGACAGAGCCATAAGCAAGCCTAACCACAGAAGGAAATTTTAATTTTTAAGCAGCTGATGAGATGGCAATCTGTCTTGGTTGCTGCCATAATCTTCCATTTAGAGCTGACATGTTCATTTTCGGGCATTTAAACTGTGGCCCAGAAAGCCACAAAGGGAGGCTGGTTATAAATGTTGGATATGATTGAAAATGGCATTTCAAAATAAACACAGCCAAGTGCAGTGGAGCGTCTGTGCCTGCGCCCTGCCTTGCACGTCGGCACACAGACCCACAGACTGACACCCACAGAGGCGTGCAAACACACAGAGGTGTCCCGCACAGTGTTTCTCTGACTCAGTGGGGAAAAGAGGATGGTGCAAATGCTTGTTGAAACAAATGGTGTGTTATTCAGCAGCAACACATGTAAAGAAGGCCATAAGCCCCATCTCCTAACATCCCAAGGAGACATTCACCCTGAACGGTCAGTGATGGAGTTCCTTTCACCAATTACTCCATTCTCTGAGAAGAGAACTAAAGGAGAATAATAATTAGAAAGAAGGAAACATTTTGAAATGAGTACAGACCCACAAAAAAGCATATAAACCAGGCTGGGCCTGCTGCTCAGAAAATAAGACAAAGAAAGACAAAAACTAGAGGGGAAAAAGATAAACAAAAGATATTAAAAAGGCATATTAACTATAAAAAAAGAGACAAAACCCAGCACGGGCAAGTGTTTAGAAAACAGGATGTCAGGAGAGCAGAAAGATGGCCAAAGGGAAGAGCAGGTAGAGCCTGCAAATGAAATGCATTCTTCTCCATCGCTGCTTCAGGAGATAACCTAGACCTCAAATATATCATATAAGGAGGAAACCAGGGGTGAAACATTAAAATCTTTAACACCTCTTCCTGCTGTCATCATTGCTTTGTCTGCATTGCTGGAAGGACTCACAGTATAGGTTTAAGTTGTTAGAAGACAGTTTTTCCTTTAAACATTCCAATGTGTGAGTGTATGTATGTATGTTCGTGTGTCTGTGTATGCATGTTTGGTGTGATTACTGGAAGACACAACACTAGGAGACTATTTGTTGTTAACTTGCTAATGTGTCTCAATGGTCCACACTGTACTCTAGGGGCCATCAGACAATTTTCGGTGTTCAGGATTCTTCCAGTTGCTCCTTTTCAGACAATAAAACATCTAGCACTTTCAAGATTCCTGCTACTCATATAAATCTTACACCATGATTCAGGGACAGGTTAAGTCTTTATATTTTATTGTCATTGTATCTAGTATTGAATGCTAAATATAACATATAATGCCAATGGCCAAGGCCAGGCAGGTCCATGTTGGATTCAGGCAAACTGTAGAGAAATAGCAGAGCCAGAAAGTGTGGGGCCATTTCCATTTAATAGAGTCTTGCAACAGCAGACAAGCAAACAGACAGGGGAAAACTGCTTCTTAGGCCCTTCACAGAAGCAGGAAGGCAATTTGCAATCTGCCCTGCAGGCAAGGACCTTACATTGACTATACATACATGGCATTGCCATGTGCTCATGCACTAATTAGGCAAAGTACAGGCGAGCAAGCCTAACAGCTATTTTCCCAATATTCCACCCTGTTAGGGTTGCTCACCTCTCAATCTACACGACAGGTATCTTCTGTGATGGTCCCTGTGTGAGGAGTGAGGTACATTACCTAAACAGTCTACAGCAACAGCACAAGTTATACAATAATCACAATAATTACAAAGGTGCCCTTCACAATGTCTCCCTGAGCAGTCTGACCAATGAATTTACTGGAGGCCCATCTCCAACCCCCACCTCATGGTAGTTGGTAGGGCCTATATAGTCCAGGGCTATGTCCACTGAAGAAAGTGTCTTTGGTGCATCTTTGCAACTAGATGAAAGCCGCTTCTCTGTGCAGGAGGGCCTCCACAGGTGCCACACACCCCCATCAGTGTCTCTTATATTGTCCACAGTGGCATGTATATCCAGCAAGGGAGCTGGTTTCCCTCTCTGGTTGCAGTGCAAGGGTCTATTACACTGCTTAACGATCAGTCAACAATAGACAGCCCAGCTGTCTGTGCAAATCACCAAGATAAATGTTCATTACAGGCAATTAGCTATACAGCTGTTTATTAACAGACCTCAGCACTTTTCCATAAGTGCTCTATCCATTACCACAAGCCCCATCCAAACCCCTCAGCAAGCTTACAGGTTACAGGGCGTAGTCAAATACATTCAATGCCTGTGATGCCTTGACAGTTCTCTTAGATCAGTGGTTCTCAACCTTTCTAATGCCGTGACCCTGCAATACAGTTCCTCATGTTGCGGTGACCCCAAACCAAAAAATAATTTTGGTGGCTACTTCATAACTGTAATTTTGCTACAGTTATGATTCAGAATGTAAATACCTGATATGCATTATGTATTTTCCAATGGTTTTAGGCGACCCCGCTGGGGTCGCGACCCACAGGTTGAGAACCGCTGTCTTAGATGCTGAAAAAAAAAAAAAAAAAAAAGCACCTATTATCTTCTAATGCCAACACCTGCTGCACATTAGAAGGGGACCAGTGGAATGCCAATTTCACATGGGGCCTCTGTCCTCCACCCATCCCTGTTGGACAGGTCCCTCAGCCTTCCCCCTATTCAAACTGGAAGAGCAGTTCTTGGGATTCTCCTCTCCCTCAGCTGTCTCCATCATATAATCTTACAACCATGGAACACTAACACCAGCCATTTTCTTGGCAGCTACCAGGGCCACTCACTTCCCCTGCTTTTTCAGTAGCTGAAACCTCTGTTGCAGCATAAGCTGCCACCAATGTTCTAACAGAACTCTATTAGACTTTTCATCCAATTTATCCCTATTTTCCCTGGCCACAATCAAATCTACCCCCAACTGTGTTCAGATAACCTTTACAGGACTGTTTCTCTTGTTAACTGGGGGGAGGGGCAGCACGGGCAACAGCCCTCACAGCTTTATGATTCCATGCTGTCTCCACCTCCCCCAAATCTGCTACCATCTGTGTAACATCATTGATGGGTTGCCCCACATAGGGGCTCAAGATAGCTACCAGTGACCCAAAAGGGGCTGATGGGGCACTAGAGAATAAGGTCCCAGATCCCTGCAATAAACATTTCCACATCTGGCTCACAAGACCTCAGGTTGAAATCAGAATTATTCATACTTAGTTCCCAAAGGATCTGGGGCAGCTCACTATAGGACTGCCACTGACTCACTGCTCCCCGCTGGTCTCCAGCATTTTGTCAGACTGTACAAATGGCAGCCATCACCCATTCTAATTGGGTATGGTTTCCTGGGTTGTCATGGCAATTCTGAAGATGCTTGCTGCCTCAGGAAGGAGTGTGTGGCCAATTTCTCCATATCTGTTCTAGAGAGCATGATGCCATCTATCCATATGTTCCACAACTATAGCAACCAAGCTGCCAGGGACTCAATGGGTTTCTGCCTGAATTTTGCCCCTAACTCCATCAGCTTTGCCTGGGTATAAGGCCAGACCACAGAGTGTTCAACTACCTGTGGAGGGGAGTGTACCTGCCCCTGAGGGACTCTTGTCTTCTGGGTTTTTACCTTCCAGGCAATCACTGGCTGGACTCTGAGTCTGCGGACAGTAGCTTCAGCCCAAACCTCCTCCTCAGAAGAGGAGTTGGAAATACCTGATCCCACTGACTCAAAGCCACTCCTCCAGCTTGGATGCAGCTCCTTCTTCAGTGACCACTTCAGCTTCTGTGGTTGCCAGCTCTCAGCCTGAAGCTGAAGCTCAAGCTCTTAAACCCACAGTTGTTTTCCCAACAACTGCCACTGCCAATGTTCAGCTTCCAGGGAAAATTGGAGGTCATGAAAGTACAATTCCTTCTCCATTAACCGTTCCATTTCAAGGTGCCATTTGGTGCTCAGTCTGCATTTCATACTGCAGCTCTCGAACCTGGGCAGTCTCCTTCTCCAGCAACTATTGCAGTTCCTGCTGCGGTTGGTACTCAGTCTGCAGCTCATCCTAGAGCTTTTGACCTTCCACAGCCTATTCCTCAGAGCTCTTGGTTTCTCCTTGCAGGGCTATAAAAAGCACTCAGCTCATGGTTCCCAAAAGGACAACCATGAGAAACCATATACTGGAGAAAACAACCACTCCTCTAGCCCATCCTTCAGGGATGTTGATGGCTTCATACCAACCTGATTCAAATCCTGCCTCCTAACCAAGTATAATGCCAGTGGCAAAGGCCAGGCAGGTCCACATTGGATTTGGGAAGACAGTAGAGAAACTGTGGAGCCAAAAAGCATTGGGCTATTCCTGTTTAATAAAGTCTCACAATGGCAGATGAGCAAACAGGCAGGGAAAAAGCACTTCTCAGGCAAATGAACAGCAAAAATGGTCCCTCACAGTGGTGGGAAGGCAATCTGCAATCCATCCTGAGGACAAGCACCGACAGCTTCACATAGACTATACACACGTGGCACTGCCATGTGCTCATGTGCTAATAAGGCAAAGTACAATTGAGAAAGCCTAACACAGCTGTTTTTCCCAACATAGTGTATGCAGACACAAATTCAGGTCAGCCTGGGTAGGGCTGGGTCACGTGCGAGTGAAGACTCCATTTTCTCAGATGAAGATCTAGAAAGTTCAGACCCAAGAGGAAAATTGCAAATTTAAATCAAAGCAAACACTACTTTAATTCTGTGTAAAAGTAGTAACTTTCAAAGGAGTGTATTCAACTTTTATTTCACCTAATTTTTATCAATTCCTGGAACTTTCAAACATAAAGTTTCTTATTTTCCTCATAGTTCTCTAATTTGCCTTTATTTTTTGACTTGATCAAAAAAGCACTTGCCTGCCTATTATCAGCTAGAATTTCCCCCAGAGTAGTAAACAGAGATAGCATTAAAAGATAACAAATTAACAATTGATTGATTTTGTTTGTGTGGCTGTGGGCATGGATTTATAAACTGGATAAATGCTTAACTACTACCATCAGGGAGAATTTCTAATAGTGTCACACAGGAAGTTTTAGAAAGTTGATGTTTCCAAATGCAAAGGAGTTCTTTCCTGATTGGACTCAATGGCTAGCTTATTCTTCCTGCCTGAAAAGCAGAGGTCAAATCCCAGCCATCTGCATGTGGGTGAGCTCCTTGAGCTCTCAAATGGAAGCAAAAAGGACCTTCTTCCTGCTCAGAATGGAAAGGCCTGGGACTTACGCTGTTTGCAAACTAACTAGTTGCCTACCAGGGTTTCACTGATACCCCAAAAGATGTACAACTACTGGGTCCAAGACACACACAAAAAAAGTTATTCCTTGAAGCAAAAGCAGTAACTAGGGTATGATCATAGTGGCATCTATTACCGAAGCGATATGTCCCACAAGAACATAAAAGAACAATGACAGCTACTCTTACTATGGCCTAAATAGCAGAAGAGAAACCCTAAGTTTGGAGGAGTCATAGTTTCTATATTTAGCCTGCTCTTTTAAAAATGTTTTATTAATTGATGGATTGATATCACTGGGGGACAAAATTTTTGTTGCATCCACAAAAACACTTGTTCTTACCTAATTTGAGTGTGCTAATCTCAAATCTGACATTAGTTTTTCTCTGTAAGCTATAGTTTTTTTGCAATTCAAGATTTTAGGTTTTTATCTTATTGTAAAATTTTCAACATTTAGCTTAACATAATGCAGTAGAATGTCTTCTTGGGCATCATCTTTGTGAAAATATAATAATTTATATAATGCAGTAAATACACTAATACACTAAAAGATATGATTGTAATATCTTTTGTCCAGAATTTGTCCAAAATTTTGAAGTAGAACATATTAAAACACTTATTTTAATCATAAAATTTGTGCAAAACATTTAAATTTTATTCAGTCAAAAATTTGCATTTTTAGCTCTTGTGTTGGTGTACTTGTTGAGGACAATCTCGTTTGATGCTCCAGCAGTAGTCTGCTCATCACTAACAGCTCCAAGATTTTCAGGAAACTTATCAAGGTGACTGTTCAGGAAGTGAATTTTAATGTTTATGTTACATCTAATGTCATGGAAAACCAACAGCATCCTTTCAACCAGAAGTTCATAGTTTTCTGCTTTTTTGTTGCTAAGGAAGTTCTTTTTAACTACCACAAAAGACTGCCATGCTGCTTTCTCCTCCTTACTCATCTTCCTGGCAAATTCTTCATCACATATGAGGGTTTGAATTTGAGGTCAATTGAATACAACTGCTTTTATCTTCTTGAAAGACAAGGCAGAAAAAGCAGAAATAATATGTTGAAAGCATTCACTTTCTCTATTTAAAGCCTGAACAAACTGCTTCGTTAAGCCAAGTTTAATGTGAAGTGGGGGAAAAAGTGATTCTGTCTCAATTAACTACAGGTTCATTCACAATATTTTGCATCCCTACTTCCAGAGCTTCATGTTTCGGCCACTCCCTTCTGTGTCCAGTGTTTCTCCCGAGCTCAGTTGTCCCACAAACACAGAAAGCAAGGATATTTCATGAAACCTCTCTGTTATCCTAGCAGGAAATTTACCATTTTAAGATCCACACAAATGATCCAGTTATGCTCCTCATACTTCAGAAAGTTGAGGACAATTTTTATGTCATTCTTACTAAGTCATTCAATTCAGGTTGGCTAAACTGCTTGAGGGGTTAATGACTGCTTGGCATCAGAAGAAGACCCTTCAGATTCTACAACCATTTTCTCATCTGTCTTATCAAAATACACTTGATCACCATGTTCACTTTATTCATTCTTAGAAGAAATAAAACCATTGAAAACTGGAACCGGGAGTGTCTCAGAGTGTGGGATAGGTCATATTGTTGAAGGAATATTAGGATATGTGATCATATGCCGTTTTTTCTTGCCAATGCCCTTTGTATGGGTCAGACAGAAATAACAGTCACTGCTGTGGACTTTATGTTCATGCCAAACCATGGGAATACCAAAAGGCATTCCTTTGTGTTTTCCTTCTGTCCGGTCACAAAGCATTTCCTCACAATTATGACACACAATATGAGGAGCCCAATTCTTGTCTTGATCGCCAAGAGGAACTTGAAAATAGGCAATATATGCATGTGTCACAAATGATGAAATATTGCGCCTTTGACGTTGAAGTGTGTAACAGCCACATATATAACAGAAGGTGTCAGGACTATTCTTACATTTATGCCTACTTGAAGAAGCCATGATTCAATCTTAAAACAAAATAAGAGGTTGTTTTTATCAGATAATAATTTTTTACATTTCAAAACAACTACAGTTATGTAAAAGTGATGTTTGTAAAACATTTAATTGCCTTGTGGTTATGTTCAATCCAAGAGTCATTGCCCTTTAACTCCAATTTAAAAACCAATGCATGCCATTAAGTGTAACAAAAAGAAATTAAAATTGCATAAAAACTAGAGCAGGGACCGAAAAATGGATTTCAGATTTAGAATCAGCAATGCAGATATATATAGAAACAGTTCTAAAACCTCATTCAACAGACAATGAAATAAAATTGTTCCCCAGTGATTTAGAGAGAGGGAGAGAGAAGAAGTATAGCGAGAGAGAGAAAAATACTGATTTGTTATTCCACTTAGTTGTGTATTCATTAGTTGCTTCTTGTATGTGCCCTGACTGGGGATCAAACTCACAACCTTGGCATATGGAAATGATACTTTAACCAACTGAGCTACCCAGCAAGGGCCAGCCTGCAGTTCTTCTTGAGAGCAAGTGGTATATGACCACTCAGACCCCTCTTAATGCAATAAAAACTTTTGAAATAGTCCAGATAAGAGCAGTCAGAAACTTTCATTCTTGGAATATATATGCAACAAGACATGTGTGAGCAAGAGAAATCTGGGGACAGTGACCCCCAACAAGCATCATCCAAATAGAAAAGTTACTTCAAAATAATTAACTGATGGTGGCAGGCATTTTGAAGAAATCAATGTCACTTTAGAAATATACTTAGCAGTAAAGATTGTGCTTCAATTTTGAAATTGAAATAATTGAAAAATTAGTAAGTTTTCAGCAATTTTCACTAAACTCTCTGGAATAGGAAAGTGACCATATCTGTTTACGTGAAACCCTCACTGTGCCACTTATGGACTGAGGGAACTTGGAAAACTCACTGCATCTCCCTGCTCATTAATTCTTTATCTGAATTAAAGAATAATAATTATTATTAACTACTAAATTGAGTATTAAGTTACCTTATTTATATAGAAATTATTATATAGGTGTTAGCTCCTAATACTATTACTATTACCATAATTATTATCATTATTTACTACTAGTACACAATAGACAAGAATAATGTGGAATACACAGTTAACACATCCAGAAAAATTAAAAAAAATAAATACAGAAGTCAACCAATGAATGCATAAATAAGTGAAACAACAAATAGTTTCTCTCTTTTTTTCATGTCCAGTCCCTATAAATGCAATAAATAAAAAAATTTTTAAAATATAAATACATATTGGAATTACAATAGAGATAGTTTTCTTAGGAACTTCACCAACTCCCTGTAAGATTAAATCAGTAGTTAATATCAAAATCTACTATTTATCATATTTAGCATGATATATGAAATTATACATTTCCTCATAACACAAAAAATATTTCTGATATCACAATGTCCAATTATTTTATTTTAGTGAAATAAAATTAGTTGTCACAATAAAGTGAAAGTCTGAGTATAGAGTGATGTTCTTAATACTCTGGCCTTATCTGATGGCTGCACCAGAGTCTGAAGTACATCACTGAGACACACAGGACCCACAAAATATTGTCCCTCAGATGTTGTTTTATCTGGTGGGCTGTCCCATGTGTCACAGCAATACACAACTTATTTTTATCAAGAAAGTTTTCTTGTTGATTAAAAATCAAGAAGCTCAGACATGCACATCCAGAGAACTAGAGTAGAAATATTATTTCTTGTTCTTTCTGGTAAAAAAAACAAAACAAACTCTGGGTATTTTACATAAAATAGATATAAGAAGCCTCTGAAAAATAAAGAAGTCAGATTGATTAGGGACTGTCAAAATAAAGGAGTGCCATGGAAGTGAGTTCTTATGGCTTGGTTTAGTTTTAGTTTGGTTTGTTTTCTTTTTTCTTTATATATCTTACAATTAGATCTGGAAAAGCTGACAACTCAATTAATAGGTGCTGACATAAATAGGCACCAATACAAGCCTGCTCTCTCTAGCCAACAAACCAGTAAAGGAGCAGCTTATTAAGACAAAAAAATTTGGAAAATAACTGATTTACTCCAGCCAAAAATTTAAAATTCAAATTTTTAAATTAAAAATATGGCCTCATTTCTACACATGGCAGGAAAAAAAATGGAGTGAGAAGCCTTCTATTTCTTTCAGGCTAAAATGAAGCACCTTGCGCCTCATTCGGGTGATAACAAAGAAGGCAGAGGAGGAGGCTGGGACTCTCAGACCTGCCAGTGAGTACCCCACCCCAGTGTCAGTGGGACCTTTGCGCAGAACCCAGACCTCTACCCTGACTCAGCAGTAATGAGACACTTCACTACAACCTGCAGTGGTGATGTCACAGGAAGCCTAGTGGAGAGTCATCTTTCATCATCGCAGTGATTATTCCACTAGTTTGCTAGTGTCAGCAAAGATCCTGTGGAGAGCATTAATAAGGTATGACTGTCTCGCTTTTGCAAGGAGGTGTAAACAGGGGTCCACTGGGGAGCCAGAAGCTCCATCACTTCCCAGTGGTAACAAGAAGCCCTCACCACCATGGGAGTCAATGGAAGGAAAGCAATTGAACTTCTAACACTACCTGGCAATTAGTAAGACATTCTACTCCCCTTTTTCTGCCAAAGAGATGTCAGAAAAAGTAACCTAAAAGAGGTTTAAATAAGATTCATAATCTTATAAAATAATACCTAATATGTTCTGGTTTCAACTTAAAAAATCACACAAAGAACAAGAAAAATTTCAGCTTCAATAGAAAGACACAAAAGTTTTTAAATCTGATGAAGATTTTAGAGTCATCATAAAAATGCTTCAATCAGCTATTACAAATACACTTGATACAACTGAAAAAAAGAATATAAATTCTCAGCAAATAAGAGATACAAAATAACCAAATGAAAGTTGTAGAACTGATAGTACAATAACAAATAAAAACCCAAAAGGTCAGCTCAGTAGCAGAATAATAAAAATAGAGAGAAGGATCAATGAGCTGGAAGAACAACATAAATTACCCAATTTTAAGAATAGGGAGAAAACAGACTGGAAAAAAATGAACAGAGCCTCAGGTATACTGTAACAAAATATTGAACACTCTCATCATTGGCATCTTGGAAGAAAGAAAGTGTTTAAAAAATATTCAATGAAATAATGCCTACAGCTTCCAAAATTTGGGAGAAGACTAAATCCAAATATTCAAGAACCTAAGTGAATACTGATCAGGATAAACTCAAAGCAATCCATGCCAAAACCCAGTATAGTCAAATTTCTGAAAACTGAAAACAAATTTAAAAAATCTTTTAAAAAGGAAGAGAAACATATTACCTATAAAAAATACATTTGATGGCAGTAGATTTTTCATCAAAAATCATAAATTTTTATTTCATCAAAAATCAGAAGAAAGCAACACAATATTTTTCCATGGCTGAAAGAGAAGAACTATCAACTGCAAATTCCATATTCAGTGAAAAAATATCCTTTATGAGTGAATGGGAAATCAGGACATTCTCAGGTAAGGTAAACTAATAAAACTAGTCACCAACAGATCTACATTAAAACATACCTAAAGGAAGTTCTCTAAACAGAAAATATATAAAATAAGGAATCTTAGAACATGGGAAGAATAAAATAAATGAGTAAAAATATGGGAAAAAACATTTTACTTCTCTTGAGTTTCTAAATTATATTTGAGGGTTAAAGAAAAAGTTATAAAACTTACTAATGTGGCTCTAAACATATGTAAATTATATCTATGATAATTGGATTATACATGGGGGAAAGTAAGTAATGTAAAGAAAAGTGAGATTTCTGCACTTTACTTGAATTGGTAAAATGTCTCCATCAATAGGCTGTATTAAATACATATAATATAATACTGCCAGCAAATACAGACAAAAACAAAAGGCTATACAAAGAGATGTAATCAAAAACACTATACACAAATCAAAATGAAATTCAAAAAAATGTTAAGGTAAACCACGGGAAGGTATGAAAAAGAAAATGGAATAGCTAAAACCAGCGAGAACTGGCCTGACCTGTGGTGGTGCGGTGAATAAAGCATTGACCTGGAATGTTGAGGTTGCTGGTTCAAAACCTTGGATTTGTCTGGTCAAGGCACATATAGAAGTTGGTGCTTTCTGCTGCTCCCCCCTTCTTCTCCTTCTCTCTTTCTCTCTCTCTTTTTCTAAAATGAATAAAGTCTTTAAAATATTTTAACAAATAAAAACAGTGAAAACAAAGAAAGAAAACAAAAATATAATGCCAGGAGAGTGATGGCAGGGAATGGCAGTGTGAGAGGTTCCCCTGCTCTCTTCCCTTAAAATTACAACTATTTAAACAGCTATAATTCAACAAATATCCCATGCTTAACACACAAGCATGTCTGAGAGATATACACATTAAAACATCTGAAGGTGGGCAAGTGACAGTGAGTCAGGAGTAAGAAAGGGAGAGGAGCACAGACAAGCACCATAGAGTAGAGCTCACTGTGGGTCTTGGGAGAAGGGAGGAATCAGGATGCTGTTGGCAATCCCTGACCCAGAGGAGCAAAGAGGCCCAGTGAGTCCTCCTGCTGAAGTGGTCAATGTGTGGTGGGACTAAGCCCAGTGACCAGAGTAGAGATGGAGCACAGAGGTGTGACCGTGGATGTCTGGTTGCCACCCTTTCCAGGCAGAACAACAAAGCTCAACATCTTCTCATGCACCTTGAGCTTGCTCCCCAACTTACCCTCCAACAACCAGCAGTGGACCCCAATAGCTATAGCAGTGAGTCTGGGCTACAGAGCATATAATATGCAACCCTGAGAACTGGAGAGACAGAAGTATATTACTCTTGAGCTTCAGGGGGGAACATTGCAGCTAAATCCAGTGAAAGGGATATGGATATAGAGATGAGGCAGTTAACGTCTGGCAGTTGCCATTACTGGGAGGATGCAAAGCCACAAAGGCACCAACAGGCTTCTCTCAGCTCACCCAGCCCCACCCATTGTGGTCACACTGCCAGCAGAATCTAGTTTCAGGGAAGAGTACTGGAATTTCACAGGCTCAGAACTCCATCACCCAACACTTTCCCTTCAGGGGTGACACCCTGGGAAAAACAACCTGGTCACAGGAGATGCCCACTCCCCAGGAAATAAAGGGCATTGTCCACTGTCCCAAAGAGATTGCAGAAGTCGGAGCAGTGCAAGAGAAGCTAACAAACTTGTGCCTTAGTGACAATGGGAAAACCAAAAAAAGACTTCTTATCAACCTACTAGAGAAGTGGCACTTAAAAAAAGAACTAATACAATCTCCTTATATTTTTAGATAGAGAAGGCATCCATTAAATACCATGAAACAACTAAGGAAGATTTTTTTTTTAATCTCCAGAAAATAAACTTAAAGATATGGTAATATGTGATTTAAATTAGTGGTTTTCAACATTTTTTCTTTTTCTTTTTTCTTATTTACTTATATAAAAAAACCCTCTCCCACCCCTCCCTCTCCTACCCCTTCCCACTGCATCCCCCCCAGGTTACCATCACATTCTTGTCCATGTCTCTGAGTCTCATTTTTATGTCCCACCTATGTATGAAATCATATAGTTCTTAGTTTTTTCTGATTTACTTTTTCATTCAGTATAATGTTATCAAGGTCTATCCATGTTATGATCTGATGTCATAATTTTTTATGGCTGAGTACTATTCCATAGTACATATGTACCAAAGCTTTTTAATCCACTCATCCACTGATGGACACTTGGGCTCTTTCCAAGAAAATAAATTTAAAGACATGGTAATATGTGATTTAAATTAGTGGTTTTCAACATTTTTACACTTGGGAACCAGTAAATATAGAATTATTTGGGGGGCCACTAAAGCAGAACTCATCCTGAGTATAAGCAAATTTGACTAAAATTATTGGGTCTATAATCTTTACACAACTTCAGGGTGATTAACTATTTCATAGACTGGCACAAAATTTCTGGTGGAACAGTCCATGGACCAAAAGTTGAAAAACACTGATTTAAATGATGAAGAATTCAGAATTAAAGTTCTGAAAAAACATAAAGTATATAAAAACACACATAGGCAGTTTAATGTGCTAAAAAAACAACAAAATAAATACTTTGCCACAGACATTGAAATTTTAAAAAAGAACCAAAAGAAATTCTGGCATGAAGAACTCAATAAAAGAGATAAAGAATGAAGAGCAAGCTTATAAAATAGTGGTGGCAAAATGGAAGAAGAATTTGGTGATATTGATAATAAAAATCTAGAAATGATGCAGATGAAAGAAGAGTGAGACTTTAGAGTAAAATAAATAAATACACATGTACATACAAACATAAGTAAATAAATGAATAAATGAATGAATGAATAAATGAACTCTTCAATAACTACCTGACTCTATAGAAAAAAGCAATATAAGAATAATTAGTATATGAGAAGTAGAAGAGAGGAAATTGGAAACAGAGTGCCTATTTGAACAAATAGTTATTGAGAACTTCCCAATCTCATGGAAAGAGCTAGATCCTCACATCAAAGAAGCAAACAGATATAGGTTTGTTAGGTATAACAAACTCAATCCAAAAGAGGTCTTCTCCAAGGCACATCATATTAAAAATGTCAAAAATTAATGGCAAAGAAAGATTCTCAAGGCAGCCAGTGAAAAAAATGATGATAACATATAAAAAAATTCTATTAGATTATTATTTGATTTCTCATCAGAAACTATATTAGCTAGGAAAGAGTGGAATCAAATATTCAAACTATTTTTTAAAATTATCATACAATAATAATATATCCAGCAAAGTTAATGTTTAGATATGATGAGAAAAAAAGATATTTTTCCCCCAGACATACAGAGGCTAAGGGAGTTAACCACCACAAGATCTCCATTATAGGAAATACTAAAAAGGCTATTCTATCTGAAACAAAGATAGAAGAATACCAAACTATGAGTAAGACTATTAACATACAGAAGAAGGGTATTGAAACCTTTTTACAAAATAGGACATTATATACTTAAATATAATATAAAGTTTGTTTTCTTTTTTTCCAAGTGAGAGGAGGGGAAATAAAGAGACAGACTTCTGCATGGACCCCGACCTGGTTCCACCCAGCAACTCCTGTCTGGGGCCAATGCTTTGCCATTCTGGGGCCATGTTCACAACCAAGTTATTTTTAGCACCTGAGATGGAGGCTCCACAGAGCCATTCTCAGTGCTTGGGTTGAAGGGCTTGAACCAATCAAGCCATGGCTGTAGGAGGGAAAGAGAAGAAGAGAAAGAAAGGGGGAAGAGGATGGGAATGGTAGAGAAACATATGGTCACTTCTTCTGTGTGCCCTGACCAGGAATTGAACCTAGGATATTCACATGTTGGACTGACTCTCTACCACTGAGCTAACCAGCCTACAGTTTAAAGGAGGTAAAAACATAATATAAAGAGGGAGTAGAAGAAAATACCTGTAGCTATTGTAATAAACTCATACACAGTGATAATTTGTGACAACAAAAACATAAAAAAAGAAGGGTAAATGTCTGAATTTGCAGAGAAAATTTGAAATAAGATGCATTCAGAAGAAAAAGAACTACTATACATATGAAACTTTCTTATGCATAAACCAAATGGTAACAACACACATGTGCATGCACACACACACACTTACAAAATTCAATACGGAGACACATAACTTAAAAAAAAGAAGAAACAGAGGGAAAAGGTATGGAACACCACCAAAAGTAAAACAACATTAAAAACACAAGGGAAAGAAAAACACAAGGGAAAAAAAAACAATAGAGACAAAACTACCAGAAAACAAAAGATAAAATGGCTATAAGAAATCTTCATACATCAATAATCATACTAAAGGTAAATAAACTTAAGAGTAGCAGACTGGATTAGAAAAACAAAACCCAATCATATGCTTCCCTGAGGAAAACCGTATCAGCTGCAAGGACAAACTCAAAATGAAAGAGTAGAAAATGACTCTCCAAGTAAATGGCATCCAGAAGAAAAGTGGATGTACATCTAACAAAATAGATTAAAAAGAAAAGGTAGCAAGAGATAAAGATGGACATTTTATAATGATAAAAAATACAATATATCAAGAAGACATAACACTTCTAAGTATATACACCCAATCAGGAACATCAAAATATATAAAGCAGCTACTAACAGAACTGAAGGGATAAACTGACAAAAACACAATTATAGCAGACATAAGTCCCACCTTAGGATAGGCTATCCAAACAAAAAAACCATAAGAAAATATCAGCCTTAAATGACACATTAGATCAAATGGACATAATCAATATGTGCAAAGCCTTTCATCCAAGAACACCAGATTATACATTTTTCTCTAGTGCACATGGAATATTCTCCAGATAGATCATATGTTGGGATATAAAACTAACCTTAACAAATTCAAGAAGATTGAAATCATACAAAGCATATTCTCCAACCATAATGCTCTGAAATTGGAAATGAACTGCACAACACAACCTGGGAAAACCACAAAAATGTAGATATTAAACAACATGCTACTAAAAAATAAAAGGGTTAAAAAAGAAATCAATATACACATAAAAACAAGAATGACGATATAACATATTGAAACTTCTGGGATGCAGCAAAATTGGTAATCAGAGAAAAGTTTATATCATTACAGGCCTAGCTAAAGAAACAAAAGAAAATTCCAAATATACACCCTAACATTACATCTTAAATAACTAAAAAAATAAATAAATAAAAATAAAAAAGAAGCAATGCTGCCCAAAATCAGAAGAATTAAGGAAGTAACAAAAATCAAAGCAAAATTGACTCACGCCTTGTTTCTATGCTGTATTCTGAGCTGCTCCTGATGGCATATAACATATATCTGAGATTCCAAAATGGTGACAAAGTAGGCATACATCCCAAATGATTCCTCCCAGGACCAAATTGGATTGCAACTAAATTTAAAAACATTCATCTTGAAAAATCAACCAGACTAAATGAGGAGGAGTCCATATCCAAAGAATCACAGAAGAAGCCACATCAAGACTGGTAGGAAGGGCAGAGATGCAAAAAGAGCTGTCTTGCTCCTAAGAGTGAGTGGCTGAGGTACTGGAGGGACTCTCATTGCAGAGAGGGTTGCCATGAGAGGTGAGGGTCATAAGACATAGGCCAGATGCCCCAGCCTAGAGCACCAGAGCCTAGAAGAGGTGCCCACACAGCACTTGGCATGAAAAGAGGTGAGGTTTCTGTCTGTGAGAAAGAGATCAGAGATGTCAGAGGGGCAGGCCCCATCTTAAAGTGTCCACACATCTTACCTTGTTCACAGCCTCTTAACCAGGGCTCTAGTAAGGGATGACTGAGAGAAGTAGAGTGCATGAGGAGAGTATAAAGTTGTTGGTGTAGAGAGAGAGTGTAATGAGTGTGAAGGAAAAGACAAACTAGAATCCCTGTGCTGAGTCATTCTCCAATACTGTAGTTGCCATCTTTCCTGGGTGGAGCAGTCTTCTCTATGTGGCATCAGCCTGGGTAAAAGCAACTAACCCACCCTTGGGAATCTCTCTTGCCCCACTCTATGGAGATTGGGTCATTCTAGGAAGTAATCCAGGAAGCAAGGAGTGTGTCAGTGTCTCAGTTTTCTGGTGTTGAGGCTGGAGCTCTTCCTTGAATTCTCCCGAGAGTATGACTGGTGCTTTGCCTCATGGGAGACTCAGTAGAAACTGTCCAGACTGTGGGTTTCAGAGGCCATATGGACCAGACTTTGGGTGGCCACACTCTACTTAGGTCTGTGAAAAAAGCCAGGACAGATTAACACTTGGTTGGGAGCCACATCCACTACCCTTCCTAATTCCTGAACTGTGTTAGGCTCTAGATTCTACCAGAGTTTTTTCAGCAGCAGAGCTCAACAAGCAGCCAGCAGACAAAGGCAGAAGATATCAGGAAATATTGGCACTTTTCCTGACTTGCCCCAGGTCCAATGTAGATAAAAGCCACCCTAGGTGTGCAGCTTGATATTTTTATGTGCACCTGAGCCCATCAGAGACAGCAACAATCTCTGATTTGCTTGTAACTCAAAGAATGTTGCTGAAGGACAGTCATAGGCAGTTTCTTGCACTGGTCTACACCAGCCTCCTTCCAGGGAGGCCCAGGGCCAGCACATCCAGTGGCCAGCTGTGGAGTGCATCAGTTCTGGACCTAATGACACTTGCTAGTGGTGTGTCTCAAGGGAGGGCACACTGGACACTAGGCTCAGCAGAGGCAAGCTCTATTTTCTGCGCTCAGCACATGCACAGTGGCTCACACATGCATAAGACATGGTGGACATCATAGTCGACCAGACCAGATCCCAGATATTCTGCCCTCTGGGCTAGGTTTCACAGGGGAAAGGGAGAAAGGCTTAGAGAATGAACACTGAAGGTGTGGGTTTCCTGGAGCTTATTGTTGAGACCAGTCGAAGATCTTAGCCATAGTCTGATGGTACAGACATCCCAGGGGAGGATTCTTTTGGTCTTCCACCCTGAACAGGAAGAACTTCTGCAAAAGGGACTTTCAGCTGCACCCAATCTAAACCTGCTGCTCACCTCATTGGGGAGGAACAGAATTGGAGTATTGAGAAGCACCTGAGAAATTAGGCTCTGAGGTAAGGCCCACTTTCTCCATACTGAACTCCTGACTAAGAGACCTCTGAAGCATCCCACTAAAGTTGTATTCCCAACCTCAGCTGCTCTAATCCATCAAGTTTGCAACCTATAGAGGGGTTGGTGGGGTGAAGCCAGAGTGAGTCTAATCTACAATCTTTCTACAGAAATTCTCTATGGGAAGACCAGGAAGCTGCAAGAAGAGGTGGAGCAGCTGAAAAGCAGAGGCAAATCTATCAGAGCCTGGTCCTTTTATGGAGCCAATGTAAACTCTAAGCAGGAGGAAAATGATCCTTATACAGAGCCTGGCCCCTTCTACACATATCTAGGCACAGAAAATGCAGACACAAACAGTGAACAGAGAAATAGCTCCAAACAGGTATCCCATTGTGGGTTACAAATAAATGCAGATACCAACCCACACATGAACCTTGCCCAAGAGGACCCAGAACCAACACAACCAGTTGTGGGTGGCAGTCCACACCAATGCTAGACTCAGCTAACTACACAAGTGTCATGCCCAAGGAGGAGTCTACCAGGCACCAGAGACTGAGGAGAATAAATAGGTCCAACAGGATAAACACTACATAGCATCTAATACACATGATCAATGTTGACCTTTAGAGCCAGCCATCCCAAAGGGATAATGCCACCCAGAAAAGGACAAACTGCATTCAAGACTCATATACAACAAGAGGGTAAAATAACCTTTAAGTAGCATTCCTAGAGCAAGGAACTCAGGTAGCACAGAGGTCAGTACCACTGAGCCCATCTTCCTCATAAAGATACCACAACAAAGTTGAAAGTTAGAACAGAGCTATCTAATACACAGACAAAGTGGGAAGACAAAGAAATATGAACCAAATAAATCAACAAGAAAAATTTCCCCAAAAAAGAACAAAATGAAATGGAAGTAACCAAACTACCAGACACAGAGTTTAAAATAAAGGTTATTAGGATGCGCAAGAATGTTAAAACAACAATAAATTATCACAATGAGAACTTAAACAAAGAGATAGCAAGCATTATAAAAGATATTGAAATCATAAAAATAAATAAATCAGAAATGACAAATACGGTACCAGAAATGAAGACTGCACTAAAAAAAATCAACACAGGTTAGATAAAGCAGAGGATTGAATCAGCAGTTTAGAACACAAGATAAATATAAGCACAGAAGCAGAGCAGCAAAAAGAAAAGATACTCAAAAAGACTGAGGAAACTCTAAGAGACCTCTGTGACAACATGAAGAGAAACAACATCTGCATCTTAAGGGTTCTTAAAGGAGATGAGAACAAACAAGGGATAGAGAACTTGTTTGAAGAAATTATAGCTGAAGACATCCCCAAATTGATGAATGAAAAAGTCACACAAGTTCAAAAAGCACAGAGTCTCATTAAAGTTGAACTGAAGGAGGCCTACACCAAGACACATCACAATTAAAATGTCAAAGATAAGAGATAAAGAAAAAAAATTAAAGCTGCAAGAGAAAATTAATTCATTACCTACAGTGGAGTCCCTGTAGGGTTGACATCTGACTTCTTAACAAAAACACTTCAGGCCAGAAGAGATTGGCAAGATTTATTCAAAGTGATGCAGAACAAGAACCTATAATCAAGGCTACTCTATCCAGCAATGTTATTATTTAAAATTGAAGAAGAAATAAACAGCTCCCCAGACAAAAAAATGGCTCAGAGTTCATTACCACCAAGCCAGTACTACAAGAAATGTTAAAGAGCCTGTTTTAAGAAGAGAAAAAAAATCAAGAGAAAGAATTATAGGTTTGGTAATAAATAAGTACATATCAATAGTAACCTTAAATGGAAATGAATTAAATGCTCCAATCAAAACATAGGGTAGCTGCATGGATAAGAAAACAAGACTGATATTGTATTTCCCCATGTATAAAATACACCTTAATTTTAGGGCCTGAAATTTTATATATATATATTACATAAACTTATTAAAATCAAGTTTTAGTCATCATAAAATTTATACAACTACTCATCTCTGTCAAAACTCCCATCCATAAGCTTGTGCTCATCTATGTCTGATGACAAATCACTGTCTTCATATACTGCTTTATACTCAGTTTCATATATGGCATTTAAAATGCTACACTTTTTAAATGACTTGACAATGATCTCAATCTTGATATTATTCCAGGATATTTTCACCCAGGTACAAACTTCTCCTATGGTTGGTGTCTTCATTCTTCCTGTTGATGTCAAATTGTCCCCAGAAGACTTCATCCATTGATTCCATTCATCTCTCATGGCAGCTCTGAAGGGTTTGTTAATGCTGACATCAAGTAATTGGAGCTAGGATGTCAAGTCTTCAGGTATGATGGTAATTTTTTTGCTGTGCAGCAATCTTTTTTGTGTTTCTTGTTATGTGTACCCTGAACTGATCAAGCACCAATAGGGCAGGTTTGTATAAGAGCCCACCTGGTCTCCTTCTCCAAACTTTCTGAAATCAGATCTTCATCCCATCCTGATCCATCCAACCATTGTCATGAGCATGCACAATCACTCCTTGAGGAGTATCTTCTTTTGGCATTGTTTTGCATTTGAAAATCAGCATAGAAGGTAGCTTGGTTCCATTGGTACAACAAGCTAGAATAACTGTATAATGGTTCTTTTCATGTCTACTTGTCTTCACAGTTACAGTTTTTACCCCCTTCTTATCAACAGTTCTGTTACTTGAGACATCTAATTGAAGGGGGACTTCATCCTTATTTGCAATCTATCCCAACTCAAACTGATGTGTCTTTTGACATTGAATGACAAAACAATAAAATTCAAGGACCTTCTGCTCATAACTTTCAGGCATCTTTTGGGCAAGTCTGGTTTATTGTGTTTCAAGAACCTGAGGCACTAGTTGTGTCCTCCTTTAAAATCAGTAACTTCTCTTTGATCAGCAATTCTTCTTGCCTCATGCTGAACCATCTTTGTGGACACAGGAATTCCAATTTCCCTTTGCTCTTCAATTCATATCTTCAATTTCCTCTCTAAATCAGGCCATTTTACTGACTTGCTTCTCATGGCCACCTTCTGCTGGAATTTCCAATAATGTTTCCTCTTCCCATAGCCAGTCTCAAATTGATTTCTCAGTTGGAGGAGGGCCAAACTTACATGCAGCAGCATGATTTTCATTCACTTTTGCAAATTAGATCACTTTTAACTTAAATTCAGCACTGTACAAAAATCTTTTCTGAGCCATTTCTGGGCAGAATGTATGAAAATCTAACCTACCATAATATATCTGTAATAAGCATGAAATAATGAGCACAAAGACAACAAGGGTGAAAAAGTGGGAAATGCATATTAAAAAACTACAACCCCTATATAAGATGCACCCAGGTTTTAGAGCCTAAATTTTTCAAAGAAGGATAAATCTAAACAGGGGTCCCCAAACTTTTTACACAAGGAGCCAGTTCACTGTCCCTCAGACCGTTGGAGGGCCACTACATACAGTGCTCCTCTCACTGACCACCAATGAAAGAGATACCCCTTCCAGAAGTGCAGCGGGGGGCCAGATAATTGGCCTCAGGGGGCCGCATGCGGCCCGTGGGCTGTAGTTTGGGGACGCCTGAATGGGGAAATACAATATATATGCTGTCAACAAGAGATACACCTCAGAACAAAGGATATAAATAGACTAAAAGTGAAAGAATAGAAAAAAAGATTTCATGGAAATGGAAATGAAAAAATAGCTTGGTTAGCAATACTTATTTCTGACAAAATAGCTTTTAAAACAAAGACTATAGTAAGGGTTAAAGAAAGTCACTACATAATGATGAAGTGAATAAACCAACAAGAGTATACAACTGTTGTAAATATTTATGCACCCAGTATAGGAAATATATATAGAAATCAGATTTTGACAGACATAAAGGGTGAAATCAACAGAAATACTATAATATTAGAAGATTTTAATACCCCACTAACATCAATGGATAGACCCACAAGACAAAAAATTAACAAAGAAACAGCAGCCTTAAATGACACACTAAATCAACAGGATTTAATTAATATCTTCAGAACATTTTACTCCAAAGAAGCAGAATATACATTCAAGTGTTAGTGGTACATTCTCTAGCATAGACCACATGTTAGGACACAAAACAAGTCTCAATAAATTTAAGAAGATTGAAATCATATCAAACATCTTCTCTGACACAATGGCATGAAACTAGAAATCAATTACAATAGAAAAACTGAAAAACATTCAAACAGCTGGAAGCTAAATAGAATGTTATAAAATAATGAATGAGATAACAATTAGATCAACAAAGAAATAAAAAAAATGTTTGACACAAATAAAAATAAACATACAACAACCCAAAATCTATGGAACACAGTGAAAGCAGTCCCAAGAGGGAAGTTCATAGTATTGCAGACATACCTTAAGAAGAAAATGCACAAATAAACAATCTAACCCTGTACCTATGGGAACTAGATAAAGAATGGCAAATAAAACCCAGAAGAAGTAGCAGGAAGGAAACAATAAAGATCAGAATAGAAATAAATGATGTAGAGGCTAATAAAAAATACGAAAGATTAATAAAACCAAAAGCTAGTTCTTTGAAAAGGTAAACAAGATTGACAAGCCTTTAACCAGACTCATCAAGAAAAAATTTAAAAAATTAGAAATAAAAGGGTAGCAGTAACTGATATCGCAGAAATATAAAAGATTGTAAGAAGATACTGAAAATATACATGCCTCAAAATTGGACAACTTAGGAAAAATGGATAAATTTCTAGAAACATGCAATCATCCATAACTTAATCAGGAAGAATCAGAAAACTTAAGCATAGTGATTACAACAAATGAAATGGAAACAGTTATCAATAAACTCCCAGAAAACTCCTGAACTAAATGGCTTCACAGAAAAATTTTACCAAATATTCAAAGAAAAATTAATGCCTATTCTTCTCAAGCTATTCCAAAATATGCAAGATGTGAAAAGACTTCTAAGTTCATTTTATGAGGCAAACATTTTCTTAATTATAAAACCTGGTAAAGACACTACAAACAAAGAAAACTATAGACTAATATCCATGATGAACATAGATGCTAAAATTCTCTACAAGAGCCTGACCAGGTGGTGGCGCAGTTGATAGAGCATTAAACTGGGATGCAGAGGATCCAGGTTTGAAATCCCGAGGTTGCCAGCTTGAGCATGGGCTCATCTGGTTTCAGCAAGGCTCATCAGCTTGAGCCCAAGGTCACTGGCTTGAACAAGGGGTGACTCGGTCTGCTGTATCTCCTCGGTCAAGCCACATATGAGAAAGCAATTAATGAACAACTAAGGTGCCGCAACAAAGAACTGATGCTTCTCATTGCTCTCCCTGTCTGTCTGTCCCCATCTGTCCCTCTTTCTGTCTCTGTCACACACAAAAAAATTGTTTACAAGATATAGCAAACAAGACCCAGCAATATATTAAAAACATCATACATCATGATCAAGTGGGATTTATCCCACTTGCTGGGGAGTCAATGTTTGTACAATATTTGCAAGTCAATAAATGTGACTCATCACATAAACAAAATGAAGAATAAAAATTGCAAGATCTAATCAATAGATGAAGAAAAAGCACCAATTTATGATCAAAACTGTCAGCAAACTGAAAATACAGGGAAGAAACCTCAATATATATAATAAAGGCAATATATCACAAAGCAACAGCCAACGTCATACTCAATGGGCCAAAATTAAAAGCCATCCCTTCAGGATTTGGAACAAGGCAGGGGTGCCCCCCTCACCACTCTTATCATAGTTTTGGAAGTCCGATTCACAGCAATCAGAGACAAGGAGAATAAATAAAAGGTATTCAAATTGGAAAAGAAGAAGTAAAACTGGTAGTTGTTGATGACATGATACTGAACATAGAAAAACCTAAAGTCTCAGTCAAATAACTACTAGACCTGATAAATGAATTTGGCAAGGTGGCATTTTTTACACCAACAATAACTGTTAGAAAGAGAAATTAAGGAAACAATCCCATTCATTATTGCAGTAAAAAATTGATGCTTCTCATCTCTCTCCTTTCCTATCTATCTGTCCCTATATGCCTCTCTCTCTGATTCTCTTTGTATAAAAAGGGGGATTTTAGTAACCAAAATTTATAAAGAACTTCTGAAACTCAACACCAGGAAGGAAAGCAATCTAATTAATAAATGGAAAAAGGACATGACTAGACATTTCTCCAAAGAGTATATACTGATGGCCAATAGGCATGTTTAAAAAATGCTCAACATCATTAATCATTAGAGAAATGCAAATTAAAACCACAATGAGATATCACCTCACACTTATTAGAATGGCTTTCAGTAACAAATCAACAATAAGTGCTGGTGACAATGTGGAGAAAGGGTACCATCCTGCATGTTGGTGGGAATGTAGACTTGTACAGCCACTGTAGAAATTAGTATGGCATTTTCTCAAAAAACTAAAAATGGAATTGCTTTATGACTCAGCTATCTCACTTTTAGGAATATATCTTAAGAATCCCAAAACACTAATTCAAAAGAAGGTATGCACCCTCATATTTATTACAGCATTGTTTACACTGGCTAAGGTCTGGAAATAGCTCAAGTGTCCATCAGTGGAAGAGTGGATAAAAAAGCTGTATATATTTACACAAAGAAATACTATGTGGCCACGAAAAAGAAGGAAATCTTACCTTTTGCAATACCAGGGATATACCTGGTGATTATTATGCTAAATGAAATAAAACAGGCAGAGAAAAACAAATATGATCTCATTTATATGTAGAATCTAATGAACACAATAGAGACTGAGGAATAAAATAGAAACAGAGGCAGAGTCACAAGGAACAGAAGGACAACTCACAGAGGGAAGGGGGATGATGGAACAAGATCAAAGAAGGTGAAGGGATTGACTAAATTATATAGACATAACATGCAGATACTGGCAACAGGGCAGCAAGTCCCAGTGGAAAAGGTGAAGAAGGTAGTAGGAGGGGGGACACATGGATTAAAACAGAGGGCACATTGTGGGGAGTTGAGGGAGTTATATCAAGTGGGACACTTGAAACCATGTTAATAAAATAATTTTTAAAATTTTATTTAAAAATTAAAGCAGAATTAAATAAAATAGAGAACAAACATATAATATTTAAAAATTAATGCAGCAAAGAACTGGTTTTTTAAAAAGATAAATAAAATTAACAAATCCCTGCCTAGACTTACTAAAGAAAAAAAGAGAAAGGACTCATAAACAAAATCTGAAATGAAAGAGAAGTTACCCCAGATATCACAGAAATACAAAGGATCACACAAGAATACTCTGAAAATATATATGGCCCCAAATTCAATAACCTAGAAAACACAAACAAGTTCTTTGACATATACAACCCTTCTAGGCTGAATCATGAAGAACTGGAAAATCTAAAGTGACTAGTAAGAGCAAGGAAATTGAAACAACTATCAAAAACCTTCCAAAACTCCAGGACCAGATGGCTACACTAGTGAATTCTACCAAACATTCAAAGAAGATTTACTATGTGTGTCAAACTCTTCCAAAAATTTGAAGTCAATAAACACATTCTGACACACTGTAAGAGTCCAATATTATCCTGATACGAAAACCTGGTAAGGACAACACACACACACACACACACACACACACACAACAGTAGACAAAACCTCTGATAAATACAGATTCAAAAATTTAAAACTAAGTCAAATACAACAACACATTGAAAAGATAATATATTATAATCAAGTGGGATTTATTTTAGGGGCACAAGGATGGTTCAACATACATAAATTGATCAATGTGATACACCACATCAACAAAACAAAGGACAAAAATTATATGATCATATTGATATGTGCAGAGAAAGAATTTCACAAGATATGACTGACATCCATTTATGATTAAAACACTCAGTAAAATGAGTATAATAATATAATAAAGGTCATATATGAAAGACTTTCAGCTAATAAAAGGGTAAATTCAAGGGTAAAAAACTGAAAGCTTTTACTCTGAGATCAGAAACAAGACAAGGATGCCCACTCTCTTCACTCTTATTCAACATAGTACTGGAAGTCCTAGCCAAAGCAATAAGTTAAGGGAAAGAAAACAAACATATAAAGTGAAAATAAAGAAGTAAAACTGTCACTTTTTTCAGACAATGATTCTTCATATAGAAAACCCAAAAGATTCTACAAAGAAAGTATTCAAAAGGATAATCAAATACAGGAAACTTATAGGACACAAAATCAATGTAAAAAATCCATTGTATTCTTATATTAACAATAAAATTTCAGAGAATAAAATGAAAACAATTTCTTTTGCAATTGCAGAAAGAATAAAATACATAGAAATAAACTTAAAGAATGTGAAGAATATATACACTAAAAGCTATAAGACATTAAGAGAAAGTGAAGAAGTCACAAAGAAATGAAAGGTATTTTATATTCTTGGATTGGAAGAATCAACATAGTTAAGATGATTATACATATTTTAAAAATAATATGCAGATTTAATGCAATTTTTATCAAAATCCCAATGACATTTTTAAAAAAATAGAAAAAATCATCAGATTTATATAAAACAAAAGACCCTGAATAACCAAAGCAGTCTTAAAAAAGAAAAGAACAAAGATTCCCTGATTTCAAATTACACTAAAAAGTGACAATTATTAAAACAGCTTAGTATTGGCAGAAAAACATACACATAGACCAATGGAACAGAATTGAGAGCCCAGAAATAAACCCATATCAATAATATCAAGTAATCTTCAGCAAAGTGGTAAAAACATACATTGCAAAAAAGAACACCTCCTTAAAAATGGTGATGGAAAAATTAAAAAGTCATATGCAAAATAATGAAACTAGACTTATTTGTCACCATAAACAAATATTAACTCAAAATGTGTAGTACTCCAGCCTGCTGGGAACTACCAGTGCTGTGTGAAAAAATAAACCTACTCAAGACACAAACTTATGTCAAGAGGAAGAGGGGGAGACTTGCCAAGGGAGGCAAAGAAAACCTCCTGAATTTTCTTCTCCTTTAGCTTTTATTGATCAGAAGCAGAACAGAGGTAACAGGATTGCAAGGGAAGGAGACCAGGAGATGAAGAAAAAGAATGCTAATGGCCATTTTGCTGACATGAAGAAAAGGCTATTCTGTGTCAGTACATTCTTTTTCTTTTGCTAATTAAGAAGCACAAAAGAAGGAGCAATCTAGAACTTCTAGGCCAGGGGTCTCAAACTCGCGGCCCGCCCACCAATTTTGTGCGGCCCGCAGACTGGCCCGCAGACTAATCCACAAAGTTTGATTAGTCTGCAGGCCACACAAAATTGGTGGGCGGGCCGCATGCGGCCTGCAGGCCGCGAGTTTGAGACCCCTGTTCTAGGCTAATTTTCTAAAGCTCATTCACATGCATTCCTTTGTGTCTACACAAAGGTCACTCACTCATACAGTTTCTTGGTGTTTGCATCTAAGAGACATTCACTCAAGGCTTTTAACTGAAGTTCCCCAAACTAAATCATAGAGGGTTCAAGGTTAGATGGGTGATTCCTTACAAAAATGGACTAAGACCTAAATATAAGACCTGAAACAATAAACTACATAGAAGAAAACATAGGCACTAAATTTATGGACCTTGATCTTATATAGGATATTATGAATTCAACCTCAAAGCCAAGAAAAGTATCTTAAACTAAACAGCTTCTGCACAGACAAAATAACCCACCACCAACAACAACAAAAAAAGCAATCAACCAAAAGAGAGGAGACAGTTGCAAACATCAGCTATGACAAGGGGTTAATACACAAAATACATAAAGAACTTATATAGCTCAACAACAAAAAATAAAAAACAATTCAATTTAAAAATGGACAGGGGTGGCAAGATGGCGATGAAGTAGGTGGACGTACAAACTTCCACCTCCCAGAACCAAAGTAGATTAAAACTTAATTTTAAGAATAATCATCTGGAAAAACCAACTTTGGACTAAATTAAGAGGATGCTTTAATCAAGGATCACTGAAGAAGCCACACTGAGACTGGTAGGAAAAGCAGAAACATGGAGAGGGCTGCCCAGCTCCCAGGAGTGAACACCAGCCTGGAGAAAATTGTGTGGCAGGAAATGAATTTAGCAGAGAGGGGAGGGTCCTGGGCCCCAGGAATGAAGCACCAGCCTGAAGCCCCAGAACCTAGAAGTGGTGTACAGACAGTCTTTAGCTGCAAAACAAGCCAGGATACTGTGTGTGAGAAAAAGACAGATTTTTCAGACCCATGATTCTTCTTAAAGGGACCACACAGAAAACCTCTTTCACAACCACTCACCCAGGACTCTGGGGAATGGGGAGAGATAAGTGTACCAGAGTAGCAGGAAGAGAGTGTAATCTAGGAGGCACAGGGAGAAACACTTTGAGGGATAGCCACTCTAACCCCTGAGCTGAGTCACTCCCCAAATCTAAAGTGAATATTTCCCCTGGAACCAGAAATACCAGCAAAGAGAAGTAGGACACCAACCAAACAAGCTCTCCCATGGCTCTCAGAGCAAAGTCACTTAAAATGAGGGAGCCATTAGGAATACAGTACTGAGTGCTAAGGTCTGAGTTGCATCACCCCTACCCACACTGCTGAGGGCTCACCGGAGGGCAGGTGGCGGTAGGACTCAGAAGTGTGGTCCTGTTGGCAGGGGCAGAAGCTGTGCTGGCCATGACTGAAGCCTGGTATAAGCTCAGTCCCACCTGGTGAGGCTGGAAGAGGTACACAAAAGTGGTCCAACACACCTGCGGGCTGGATGAGCAAGAGCAATCCCTCCTGCAGTCCCTCCCCACAGGGGCAAGGTGAAAGCTGGGGAACTGTGGAGACCCACAGCAGAGCACAAGTGTGCAGCCCTGCCCCTGGAGCCAGAGCTTGTGGCCCTGTGTGCAAGCGCGACCCCACCAGCAAGGTTGGGCAAAAGCTGAGAACTGGCGGAGACCTGTGGCTGAGCAGGGGAGCGTAGCCCCACCCACAGAGCTGGGGGTTGCAGCCCGGCATGTGAGTGCAGCTCTTCCCACAGGGGTGGGGTGAAAGTCAGGGAACTGGTGGCGACCCATGGCAAAGAATAGATGCGCAGTCCTGCCAGTGGTTCTGAGGCCTTGCAGCCCCAGCACAGTACGCAGTCCTACCTGCAAGTGTGGGTGAAGACCGAGGCCAGCCAGGTCTTGTAGCCCTGGCATGTGAACACAGCACTACCCATGGAGGAGAGGCAGAAACCACTGTGACTACAGCAGTGACTTGCGCCGGCTACGCACATACCTGAATGCCCAAGGCAGAGGCAGAGGGAGTAGTGGGCCTGAAACAGGGAACACAGAGGCCACACCCATTGGACCCTGTGGCCACACCCTTCTTATACACAGACAAAATAGGAAGGCAGAGAAATGTTACCCAAATGAATTAAGAGAAATCTCCAGAAAAGGACTTGAATGAGTCAGATATAACATAATTACTGGATGTAGAGTTTAAAATAATGATTGTTAAGATGCTCAAAGATTTTAGAACAATAGATGAACATAATGAGCACCTAAATATATAGCAAGTATAAAAAATGATATAATAAAAAAGAATCAGTCAGAAATGAAATACAATATCAGAAATTCAGAAATAAAGACCACAATGGAGGGAATTAAAAGTAGAATAAATGAAGCTGAGCATCAGATCAGTGAGTTAGAGGACAAGATAAACATAGGCACAGAAACAGAGCAACAAAAAGAAAAAAACTCAAAAAGTCTGAGGAAACTCTAAGAGAGCTCTGTGACAACATGAAGAGAAATAGCATCGCATCATAGGGATTCCTGACGAAGAAGACAAAGAACAATGGATAGAGACTTTGTTAAAAGAAATCATAGCTGAAAACTTCCCTAAATTGATGCAGGAAAAAGTCACACAGATTTAAGAAGCACAGAGAATTCCATTAAAGAGAAACCCAAAGAAATCTACACCAACACATCATAATTAAAATACCAAAGCTAAGAGTTAAAGAAAAAATACTAAAAGCTGTAAGAGAATAGCAGCTATTAACTACACAGGAATCACCCATAAGTATGACATCTGACTTCTCAACAAAAACACTTGAGGCCAAAATGGAATGGCAAGAAATATTCAAAGTAATGCAGAACAAGACCCTACAACCAAGACTTCTTTATCCAACAAGGCTATTATTTAAAATTAAAGGAGAAATAAAAAGCTTCCCAGACCAAAAATAATAATAATAATAAAAAACTTCAAGGAAATTATTACAACCAAACCAAGCTGCAAGAAATTTTAAGGGGCCTGTTGTAAACAGAACAAAGGGGGGAAAGAATATAGTAAAATAGAAATGTAGCTTTAAAGAACAAAATGGCAATAAATAACTACATATCAATAATAACCTTAAATATAAATGGATTAAATGCTCCAATCAAAAGACATAAGTTAGTTGCATGGAAAAGAAAACAGGACCCATAAATATGTTGTCTACAAGTCACCTCAAAACAAAAGATGCACATAGACTGAAAGTAAAAGTTTGGAAAAAAATATTTCATGCAAATGGAAATGAAGAAAAGGCTGAGGTAGCAATACTTATATCTGACAAAATTGACTTTAAAACAAAGACTATAGTAAGAGATAACAAAGATCACTACATAATGATAATGGAAGCAATCCAACAGGAAGATATAACCATTATAAATATCTTTGCACCTAGTATAGAAGCACCTAAATATATAAAGTAGACTTTAATGGATATAAAGGGTGAGATCAACAGCAATACTATAACAGTAGGGGATTTCAATAGCCCACTAACATCACTAGATAAATCCTCAAGAATAAAAATTAACAAAGAAATAGCAGACTTAAAGCATATACTAGATCAATTAAACTTAATAGAGATCTTCAGAACTTTTCACCCTAAAGCAGCAGAATATACATTCTTTTCAAGTGCTCATGGTACATTCCCTAGGATAGAACACATGTTATGGCATAAAAGGGGTTGCAACAAATTTAAGAAGAATGAAATCATATCAAGCGTCTCTTCAGATCACAATGGCATGAAAGTAGAAATCAACTAAAATAGAAAAACTGAAAAATACTCAAACACTTGGAAACTAAATAGCGTGTTATTAAATAATGAATGGGTTAACAATGAGATCAAGAAAGAAATAAAAAGTTGCCTGACCTGTGGTGGTGCAGTGGATAAAAGCATCGACCTGGAAATGCTGAGGTCACCGGTTCAAAACCCTGGGCTTGCCTGGTCAAGGCACATATGGGAGTTTGATGCTTCCAGCTCCTCCCCCCCTTTTCTCTCTCTATCTCTTCTCTCTCTCTATCTCTCCTTCTCCTCTCTAAAAATAAATAAATAAAAAGAAATAAAAAATTTTCTTGAAACAAATGAAAATGAACATACATCAATTCCAAATTTATGGGACACAGCAGAGGCAGTCTTGAGAAGGAAGTTCATAGCACTACAGGCATACCTTAAGAAACTAGAAAAAGCTCAAATAAACCATTTAATCCTACATCTAAAAGAACTAGAAAAAGAACAGCAAGTAAAGCCCAGAGGTAGTAGAAGGAAGAATATAATAAAGATCAGAGTGTAAATAAATGACATAGAGGGTAAAAAAACAATACAGAGGATCATTGAAACCAAGAGTTGGTTCTTTGAAAAGGTAAACAAGATTGATGAACCTTTAACCAGACTCACCAAATAAAAAAGAGAGAGGATTCAAATAAATAAAAATAAAAATGAGAGTGGAGAAATAACAACTGATACAACAGAAGTACAAAGGATTGTAAAAAAAAAATACTATGAAGAACTGTATGTCAAAGAATTAGACAACCTAGGTGAAATGGACAAATTCCTTGAAACATATAATCTTTCAAAAATCAATCTGGAAGAATCAGAAAACCTAAACAGACCGATTACAACAAATGAGATCAAAATAATTATCAAAAAACTTCCAACAAAGAAAAGTACTGGGCTGGATGGCTTCACTGGTGAATTCTATCAAAAAATCAAATAAAACTAACTCCTATCCTTCTCAAGCTATTTCAAAATATTTAAGAAGAAGAAAGACTTCCAACCTCCATTTATAAGGCCACCATAATTTGATTCTAAAACCAGTCAAAGACAACACAAAGAAAGAAAATTATAGACCAATATCCCTGATGAATTTTGATGCTAAAATCCTCAACAAAATATTAGCAAACCAGATTCAGAAATATATGAAAAAAATCATACATCATGATCAACTGGGATTTATTCTGGAGAAGAAAGGTTGGTACAATATTTGCAAATCAATCAATGTGATTCATCATATAAAAAAAAGGAAGGAGAAAAACCACATGATAATTTCAATAGATGCAGAAAAAGCATTTGATAAAAGCCAGCAACCATCTATGATCAAAACTCTCAGCAAAGTGGGAATACAGGGAACAGACCTCAACATGATAAAAGCCATTTATGACAAACCCACAGCCAACATCATACTTAATGAGAAAAAATCAAAAGCAATCCTCTTAAGATTTGGAACAAGGCAGGGGTGCCCCCTTTCATCACTCTTATTCAACATAGTTCTAGAAGTCTTAGTCACAGCAATCAGACAAGAAGAAGAAATAAAAGGCACCCAAATTAGAAAAGAAGAAGTAAAACTATCATTATTTGCAGATGATATAATATTGTATATAGAGAACCCTAAAGTCTCAGTCAAAAATTACTGGACCTGATAAATGAATTCAGCAACATGGCAGGATATAAAATTAAAACTCAGAAATCAGAGGCATTTTTATACAACAACAATGAACTGTTAGAAAGAGAAATTAAGGAAAAAATTCCTTTCAGTATTACAAAAATAAATAAATAAATAAATAAATAAATAAATAAAGTACTTTATTTTAATAAATTAATCAAATTTATTTTAGTAAATTTAATCAAGGAGATTAAAGATTGTCCTCAGAAAATTATAAAACATTGATAAAAAAAATCAAGGAAGATACAAACAAGTGAAAGCATATACTGTGTTCATGGATAGAAAGAATAAACATCATTAAAATGTCTATATTACAGAAAGCAATTTCTAAATTCAAAGCAATACCAATTAAAATACCAATGACATGTTTCAAAGATATAGAACACATATTCCAAAAATTTATATGGAACCAAAAAAGAACACGAATAGCCTCAGCAAACTAAAAAGGAAGAATAAAGTGAGAGGTATCACACTTCCTGATATCAAGTTATACTACAAGGCCATTATACTCAAAACAACTTTTCACTGGCATAAGAACAGGCATATAGATTAATGGAACAGAACAGAGAACCCAGAAATAAATGCACACCTTTATGGACAACTGATATTTGACAAAGGAGATAAGAGCATACAATGGAGTAAAGACAGCCTCTTTAACAAATGGTGTTGGAAAAATTGGACAGCTACATGCAAAAAAATGAAACTAGACCACCAACTTACACCATTCACAAAAATAAACTCAAAATTCTAAAAGACTTAAATGTAAGCCATGAAACCATAAGCATCTTAGAAGAAAACATATGCTGTAAGCTCTCCAACATCTCTCACAGCAATATATTTGCTGATTTATCTCACGGGCAAGTGATATAAAAGACAGGATAAACAAATGTGACTATATCAAAGTAAAAAGCTTTTGCACAACTAAAGACAATAAGAACAGAATAAAAACACAAACTATACATGGGAAAACATATTCAACAATATGTCTGATTAGGGGTTAATAACCAAAATTTATGAAGAACTTGTAAAACTCAACACCAGAAAGATAAACAATGCAATCAAAAAATGGGCAAAAGAAATGAATAGACACTTCTCCAAAGAGGACATACAGATGGCCAATAGGCATATGAAAAAATGCTCAACATCACTAATCATTAGAGAAATGAAAATTAAACCCACAATGAGTATTACCTCACAGAAGTCAGAATGGCACTCATTAATAAAACAACACAGAATAAGTGCTGGCAAGGGTGTGGAGAAAAAAGAACCCTCCTGCACTGCTAGTGGGAATGCACACTGGTGCAGCCACTGTAGACAATGGTATGGAGATTCCTCAAAAAATTAAAAATGAAAGTGCCTTTTGATCCAGCCATCCCACTTTTAGGAATATATCCCAAGAACACCATATCACTGATTCAAAAGAAGAAATTCACCCCCATGTTTATGGCAGCAGTGTTCACAATAGCAAAATCTGGAAACAGCCCAAGTGTCCATCAGTGGATGAGTGGATTAAAAAGCTGTGGTACATATATATGTATATACATAATGAAATACTATGGGGCCATGAAAAATACAGAAATATTACCTTTTGCAACAATGTGGATGGACCTGGGAACTATATTATGTTGAGTGAAATGAGCCAGGTAAAGAAAGAAAAATATCATATGACCTCAGTCATTTGAGGAATCCAAGGAACAATGTGAACTGAGGAATGGAATTGAGACAGAAGAGGGATCAAAGGGACCAGAGAAAAAGAGGACAGAGGGAAAGGGAATGATAGGATGGGATAAACCTGAAGGAAAGGGAAGAGCATGCTGTGGGGAGGGGGGGCAAGGGTGATATGGGGGAGTGTGGATGCATTCGCGGCGACAGTAGAATCTATGTAAACACAATAAATTAATATCAATTAAATAAAAGAAAATAAAAAAGAAATAATAAATAAAAATGGACAAACTAAATAGACACTTTTCCTAAGTATACATACAAATGGCCAGCAGATATACAAAAAGATGCTCAATATCACTAGCTATTAAGGAAATGCAAATCAAAACTATGAAATACCACCTCACACGTGTTAGAATGGCTATCATCAACAAGACAGGTAATAGTAAGTATTGGAGAGGCTGTGGAAAAAAAGAACCCTCATTATGGTTAGTTAAAATGAAAACCAGTATTAAAGTTTTTTAAAAAATTAAGAATATAGTCACCATAAGACCGAATACCCTTATTTTGGATATTTACTTAAAAATTTCAAAACATTTATTTGTAAAGATCCATGTACTCTTTTTCATTGCAGCATTTTTACAGTTACCAAGACACTGAATAACAGAAATGTCCTTCAATGGATAATAGAATACAGAAAAGTGGTACATATATACAATGGAATATTACTCAGCTATAATAAAAGATGAAATCTGCCATTTTTAAGAATGTGGATGAATCATGAAAATATCATGCTAAGCAAAACAAGCCAGATGGAAAAATTTTAAAACCACATGATTTTACTCATATGTGAAATGTAAAATAACATATAAACAAACAACACAAACATACAAAAACTGTCACATAGACACAGACAACAGTATGACAGTTACCAGAGGTGGGGGACCTTAGGAGATTGTAGTGTTGGGTCAAAGTAGTCAAATATATGGTGACAAAAGGAGATTGCCTTTGGGTGGTAAATACACAATGCAATATATGGATAATGCATCATAGAATTGTACACTTGAAACCTATATAATTTTATTGACCAATGTTACACCAATGAATTTAACAATGAAATAAAATAAAATGACAGACTTAAGCCTGAACATATCAATAAGTATATTAAATTTAAAAGATTGAAATACACCAATTTAATAACAGAGATTAGTGGAATGAATTGAAAACATGACTAGATTTTGTCTAGGAGAAACTCAATTCAAATATAATGATATGCATAGACTAAAGCATGGTAAAATATATTGTGCAATCATTAATCAAAAGAAAGCAGCAGTGGCAATTACCAGAGATAAAGACATTACTTAATGAGAAAATGGTCAACTCACAAAGTCATAGCAATCCTAAATTTGTATTCATCAAACAATAGAGCTGCAAGAGAAGTGAAGCAAATACTGATAGAACTTAAAAGAGAAATAGACAACTCACAATTAAAGTTAGAGATTTCAACATTCCTCTCTTGATAACTTGTAGAACTACTAGAGAGAACATCAACAAATACTGTAAAAACTTAACAACACATCAACCAATTGGATCTGATGAACATTTATAAAACATTCCATGCAAACACCTTCGTTACAAGCACTCACAGAACATACACCAAGAGAGAGACCACATCCTGGACCATTAAACAAACTGCAAAAAAATTTTAAAAACTGAAATCACACAGGGTGTATTACATAACCACAGTGGAATCAAACTAGAAATCAATAATAGAAAGATAACAAACATATTGCCAAACATTTGGAAATGAACAGACTAGCACTCTTTGGGTCACAAAGGCAATCACAAGTGAAATAAAAAAAAATACATTGAACTACATGAAAATAATAATTTGGCACTGGATGGTTGACTCAGTGGAGAGAGCGTCAGCTGGCATACAGATGTCTGGGTTCGATTCCTGGTCAGGGCACACAGGAAAAGTGACTATCTGCTTCTTCTCTTTCACTCTCTTTCTTCTCCTCCTCTTCCCCTCCCCAGCCAGTAGCTCCATTGGTTCCAGTGTGGCCCTAGGCACTGAGGATAGCTTCTTTGGATAACAATGGCCTCAGGCATTAAAATAGCTTGGACTAAAGCATGGCCTCAGACTGGGTTGCATAGGTTTGGTGCATGTGAGAATCTGCCTCACTATCTCCCCTCCTCTCACCTAACAGTAATAATAATAATAATAATAATAATAATAATAATAATAATAATTTGTGGAACATAGCTAAAGCAGTGCCTTATAACATGAAATGCTTACATTAGTTAAAAGAAAAAGTTTTAGACAACTAATTTAAGCTTCTATTTGCAGCAGCAGGAGAAAATAATACAGATAAAAGCAGAAATCATGGAAACAGAAAACCAGCTAAGCTGAAACATAAAGGGATATAGCTCCTAGATTTGGTGTGGATTCAATAAGCACAAATGTCACTGTCCAATCACATCTGCTTCAGCAACAAGAATAACAGAGGCAAAAGGAGGCCTGGTGTACATTTCTAATATAGCATTTACCTAAGCTACATCCTTCACTCCTGATAGAGTCGGGAGAAATTTCTGTCCACTCCCACATTAAAAAAAAAAAGTAACATGGTATTATTTATTTATTAATTTCTTTTATGGATCTTTGGATTGCATGCACCCTCTATCAAAACAGAAGAAGAATGAAAGTGGATCTGTACCTTCCATTGTGGACAATGGTGGTGGTGGCATGTCACAAAATAAAGCCTGACTCTCTTCCCTAAAGCTGACCAGAAAATTTTAGTGCTTTAACACCTTCCTTTCCTACAACGAGGCTACACATGGAATGTAAGAACACATTTCCCAGGAAAAGGAGGCATGTGTGGCAAGAATGCAGTTTCATAAATTTTGCAGCATAAAAACACAGTCCCCTTGTGGCTGCCAACCTTGCCAGTCCAGCCTGGATGCCAAGTTCTCTTTTATTAACATGCTCCTTTTAAAGATGACAGAAAAGGGAATAGCAGGAAGACTTTGGTTTTTGTTGTTTTCGCTGTTTCAGCAATGCTTAAATGTTAGTTTCATTATTCAGCTGTAATATCACATTCTTAAAGTTGTCCCAAAACCAATAAAACTAAAGAGAGCATTGCCTGTGCTGTTGGCAGGAAAGGGAACTCTATATCTGAGCTGGTTATGCTTACACATCTCAATCATAAGATAAAGTTTACTAAATGTTATCTGATATCAGTTAATGGAATGATTTAGACACACCAATTTTTAGCACCACATACAATTGTATTTTTTCAATTAAAGCTAAACTGATTAGACACATAAAAAGTGCACACAAAGTTGAAAGCTAATATGAGGAAATGAAGTAAATTTTTATTTCTAGATATCATGGTGGCTGCAATGTGAAGATTTTAAGATTAATATAATGTATAACTATAATATTAAGTGTATAAAGACTATTTGTTACAATGTGTCCAATACAGTATAAAAAGAATTCAGGTTTTGCAGTCTGCAAATCTGGGTTGAATCTCAGCTCTGCCTCTAAACTTGCCTGTGATTTTTGCAGTTATATAAACTACCTAAACCTGGGTTTTCCCATCTGTTAGAAAAACATTACCACATTGCACTTAGTGAATTAATTCAATTTTCTTATAACTATCCTCTGTATAATTCATCAATATTCTCCCCATGAACAATAATAGAGGCATGGAACTATCAGGTAACTTGAGTACACACTCACATGGTAATCAGGCTAGACCCAAAATTTGAGCCTAGAATTTCTGATTCCACATTCCTTTCATGACCCACAATCCCTACTGTTTTTCTGAAATACAGTTTTATTTCTAGGAGCAAACGTGATACATCCATAAAACACCTACCAGAACCTGGCACATAAAGAGCTACCCACTATTAATTCTACGCTCACTACTATTAAAATTAACATCATTACTAAATATAATATACCAAAGCCAACACTTAAATATATTATCAAATGATAACCTTTTTTGTAGCCCTTATCTAATAGAATTTAGGCTATCATAACACACATGTAACTCAGAATTTACCTTGACATAATTTGTGCTCTTTATTTTAATGTTAGCCCTAACTTTTTTTTTACCTCCCCTTTTTTTTCTACATCTTTTGAGTCCTTGCCACAGTCCAGTTATTAGAGAGATGTCTTCCTTTCCTTTTAGACACTGAGGTCCTGAAAGGCTGGAATGATACCACATTCATCCTTATTTCTTGAAAGCTGAGCATATCACTGCCCAGAGTTAACATACAATGAATATGTGAAATGTAGATGACTGTTTCCTCTCTAACAATTTCCACTCTTTTAGTTTGAGGGTGTAAGAAAACTAATAAAAACATTAGTGTTTTGGGAAGTCAAGATTTTCACTACATCTGATTTTTTCTCAATGCGAAGATTAGCTTTAAAGACTTTAAAGGTAAGAAGGTAGCTTCATGAATAGGAATCTACTGACTTTCTCATATTCTTGGAACAGCATAAAAGAGTCAACACCCACCATAAAGTGTGGAAAAGGGTCCAAATGCCTGGCTGCTTCCATGTGCTGAATGATAAAATGAATATAAAATCTTATGTATCAAATAATGTTTAGATGAAAATGAAGAGAAATAAACATGTACACAATTTTGCGACTGGAGAAGTTGAAGTCTTTGAGTCCTCAGCCTCAGCACATATTAATAAAAAGAACAAGGCCAACAAGCATGGTGGAAAGTGACAACTGGGTCAGCCCTAGGGCCGCCACTCTATAGCTGCCTGTGTCTCAAGAAGTTACAGACCATATTAATTAAAAAATATATTTATGTACATATATTATTTAACAAGCCTTAGGTTGCAATAGAAGTTCAGAAAAATAAACATAGAAATAAAATGCAAGTGTCATTCACAAGAATGTTTGCTGTGGAACTTGGATTTTTGACTTCACAGTAAATTCTAATTCAGAAGTCAGTGACTGCAAAGCTATTTTGTGATTATAGGTTCTAGTATTACATAATGAAAGGAATAAAATCCCCAGACCATAAAGGCCTTTGGTTACATTTCTTGGCATATACTATAGAGAGTGTTGTAAAGATCAGGGCTAGAGATTAAGAATTCTGCACATATGACATAAGCCACAAAGAATAAAGTGTGCCCCTGGTTTCTACTTGCAAAGGCACAAGAAATGCCTCAAGTACTATAAACAGTGAGATGGACAGAAATCAATGTATTCTAGCCATAAATAGGTTCAACTCCAACTCAGGCTGTTAATGAGTCAAAAACAATTCCATAGCATCACAAAAGTAGTTGTTCATGAGTGATTGTATAATACTAGTTATCCTGCTCACTCATTGTGCTGCTTCTGATGAATTGATCACACAGCCAACTCCCTCAATCTTTAGACCTCTGCCCTTTCCTTTCTTCCTAACTTCCATCCCTGTTATCTTAGTTTGAGAATGTCATGATGGATTCCCAATCCAACAGTGGTTCTCATCTGTCATCCCCTCGTTCACCATGGCAGTGATGGTGAGTGACTTTTAAAATGCAGCCCTGTAAAAGAACCCTCTACCTAAGACATGCCAGTGAGTCATCTTCTTCTTCTTATTCTTTTAATAGACTCCATATTTTTTATATAACTGACCTTTGCCTACTTTCCACATTTGTCTGTTCCTTACCCCTGGCCCTGGCCACACTAGCACATCCTTGTAGCACCAATGTTCCTGCCACACTGGCTACCCAGGTATTACATTTCTGAATTTTCACAATTGTTTTTCTGTTCCTGATGCCTTTTCTTCATCTGACTGCCTGGCCAGCACATACTCATCTTTAAAAGGCTCAGTTCAAAGCATGGGCTCTTCTAAAGAGAACTTTCTGAACCCCACCTGCTTCCAGATAGAGTTGAATAACCTCTTCCCTAAATCTCCACTCTGCCTTGTACCTATTTGTCTGTAGTTTCTATAAAAATCTTTACTAGTGTATACACTGGGCAGTAAGCCACTTACAGCAAGACTCTGTCTTGATTGTTTACATTTATGTGTCTACAATGAGAGACATATGCACATTCTTATTTGCTGAGTGAATAAATGACCCAACAATATATCTAAGTTCAACCTATAAATGTAATTTTATGGGACCTTTTTAAAGTATATCTTAGGTATATTAGAAGTCTCATATCACTTAAAAGTTAATACTAAATAAATGCCACATTAAGTCAAACCCAGTTCAAATGAATTCTGAAATTTGATGACACTATTCCACAATTCCAGAGATCTGGAAAGAAGGGAAGTCATTGGTCATTAGCAAGTAAATGCAATAGAAGCCATAGGCACTGTTTTTCCATGACATGCATAAAGGCACTACAACACCAGGCAGAGGTCTTCCAGTCTAGCAGAAAAGCATATGATCAACATTCTAGAGAGATTTTGGCAGCTCTTTGTTGGCATAAAAACTAAGGGTGACAAGTGGTGTTCATTACTATGACATCTCTTTGCATAGCGCTCTATAATCTGCTAGAATAGTGGTTCTGAAATGTGGTCCTATTAACAGGCCTGAAAGGTCAAAACTATTTTTATGATAATTCTAGGGCACTAGACATTTTTCTCACTGTATTGACATTTGCAACAATGGAAGAAAACCTTGGCAAGTGATACTTCTGGACGCGTGGCACAAATCAAGACTGTGGGCTTGAGGAATTGTGCTGAAATGGCTCCCTGGTCCATGGAAAGGTGACATGAAAAATTTCTCCTACTGACCAGGGAAGATTATAGGGAACTTTCTTTCTGACCAAAGATTAGATTGAAAAAGGGGAGACTTTAAATTTCTAGACATGAGTCATGTGTGTTAGGAATAATAATATTTATGCCTCCATTCTATGTAATAAGTACTACAATATGATAAAATAACATAAAGGGTAACAGCCTCTAGGACCAAGATTAAATAAATGCAAAACTGCTCTGTATATATGATTTCAACAGTCATTATACACACAGAACTCTTAGAAAAACAACCCCTACCCCTACTTTGGATGGGTTCCAACAAAATGTCACATATCAGAAAAAGAAAAAGAAATGAAACACCATGCAAGACAAAAGAACAAAATAACAAACAGAACTAACACCCTAAGAACTTGAAATAAAGAAAAATCTTAAAAGAGGCTATGGATTAAGAAAATTTAAAAGCTTTAATGGTGCATTTCAGTAAGATAGAACTTTATTCTGGAATCAAGTACAAAGATTCAAGAAGCAAAAGTAAGCAAAATAATAATAATAATAATAATAATAATAATAATAATGATACAAAGACTACCATGTTCATATAGCAAAATGTTACTCTAATTAGCAATAATTATAACACAAATAATAATTGAGTGATTTGAGGAAGATAAAAAATTACATGCATCTCCACACCTCAGTACTAAACTAGTTAAAACATTAACACAAAAAGAGTAGGCAGTTGTAGATCAAATACTAACTTTATTATTTTAAAAGCTGATATCTGAGAAAGTAAGATGGTTTTAACAACGGGTTTCTTTATACTGAACCCAAGAATTGTACTTATCCACTGTCACAGGCACTATCTATCACATAAAATGTACAAATGAAAGACCAAAATGATCCTAATTGTGGGAAGTCAGGTTCCTAGGGAAAGAATAAAGGATATGTCTGTGCTCTATGTACTCATTTTCTCCCCAAATTTATCAAGAGGTCACTTCTGCCTCCAGCCTGGAGGTGGATTGATAAGGGGTGAGGACACATAGAGGTGTTGATACAAATCCAAGTTCCTTCCATAGAAGAAAACATCAGGAATGTAAATTATGTATTTACATAAATAACCATATTTAAATGACTATAACTGATCAAATTAAAGACATTTTAATTTTTTAATTTTATAAATGACCATAAATAAGCAAATCAAAGGCATTTTTAAAAAAATGTATAAATGACTGTAAATGGGCAGCCTGACATCAGAGTAATGATGGCATGAGAGTTACCTTTGATCTCTCCCCTTGAAATTTCAACAAATTGAACAGCAATAATGCAGCAAAGAAACCCCAACTAGGTTCACAGGCTTACCTAAAAATATCTGCACACTGAACGGACTAAAGGTAAGAAGGGTTGAGAGGAGGGCAGAAGTTAAGACACCCTTGTGGTTGGGTTCCAGTGAGGGGAGAAACGTGGAGTGATTGATTCTCCTTCTGCCAGGGCAAGCAGAGAGATTGGTGAGAATTTGGGAAAATACTAAACCAAAGCAGCAAAAGAACAAGTGGTCACAGCCAGTGTTCCTGTGGTCTGCAGGCACCCCACACTCAGACAGAGACAGAAAAAAACAATGTGTGGCCTTCCAGCCTCCCAGACCCAGTCTCCTTCACTTCATGGGCATAGATAGTGGTAGAGACACACACCACAGCTAGATCTATAGAGCCAATCTCTACCCTGAAGAACAGAGATGTTCCATGTCTGGCCCACAAATATGTTGAGACATGGGAGGAAGGCCTGGAGGCCTGAGATCACTTTAAAGTCCTCACAACATGCCCCACCCACCAATGTGACTGCAGTCCTGCCTATATCAGTGCTACTGCAACATCTCAGCAGAGGACAGCCCAGGAATTTCACAGAGCTAAAACTTGTAATACAGAGCCACCTACTGGGAAAAAAAGAACAACTTCTAAAACTAAAATTTATTCTTTTTCTTTTGAATTTAATTTTTTATTTTAATTTTTTGTGAGTGTTTTCTTTATTGTTGATTGTTTTTTGGTTTTTGCTCTTCATTTCTGGTGGTTTTTCTTTTCAATATTTACTTTTTTAATTTTATTTTTTGTTGTTAATTTTTTGGTTGTTAATTGTTAGACTTCATAACAATACCACTCTCAAATGCCATCAAAGAAGAAGAAAATGTAAACCATGGCTACACAAGAAAGAGACATAGTTCAAGAAAATGAAAATATCTCCAGAAAGCAAGCTTAATCACATGAAAATCTTGGTTAAACAGTAGAGAATTAAAAATTGAAGTTCTAAAAATAATCAATGAGATGCAAGAAAACACTGACAGGCAACTTAATGGCTCAAAGAAATTAATTTAAAAAATGAGAACTTAATCAAGGAGATAAAAAGTTTTAAAAAGAACCAGAGATGAAGAACTTAGTACATGAACTAAAAAATGAGGTAAAAAGTTTAGGTAATAGGACAGGCCAGATAGCAGAATCAGTGACAAAGAGTATAGTCAAACAACTGGAGATGCTACAGGGAGAAGATACTCATGAATTCCAAAAAATGAAAGAGTTCTACAAGAACTGACTCCATCAGGAGGAGCAATATAAGAATAATGGGTATATCAGAAGAAAAGAATGAGAAAGGAAAGCCTATTCAAATAAATAATTGATGAAACTTACCAAGCCTATAGAAAGAGTTAGATCCTTGAATCCAGCAAGTAAAGAGAATGTCAAGTTACCTCAACCTAAACAGGCCTTCCCCAAGGCACATCATAATAAAATTGTCAAAAAATCAGTAACAAAAAAAGAATCCTCAAGACAGCTAGGCAAAAAAAAAAAAAAAAAAATGCCAAAGCATATAAAGGAAGGCCCATCAGGTTATCATCGGACTTCTCAAAAGGAACTCTACAAGCCAGCAGCAACTGGACCCAAACATTTAAAGTACTGAAAGAGAGTAATTACCATACCAGCTAAGAATGCTCTATCCATTAAAGTTGTTCTTCAAATATAAAGGAGAAATAATAACTTTTCCAGACATGCAAAAACTGGAAATTTATCACCAGAAAACCCTCAACTGCAAGAAATATTCAAGGGGGTTATTCTACCAGATAAAAAGAACAAAACTACAAGTAAAAGCCCTGACAGGGTTACAATAAAACAAGGATAATCTGTGACAACAATAACATAAAAAAGCAGAGAATACCACAGTGGGTCTATACAACCTCTCCATTTGTAGTTTGTACTCCAGTAAAAGGCTGAGACACAATACTCAATAGTGATTGATGATCATCTGAAACCTTGGCATCATACTGAAACCTCAGCTGTGGGGAAGAGGTTCTATAAACTAAGTCATATGGGGATAAAGAGAATTGATTATTGATAGTGCTGTTTCTGAAGGGAAATGACGTGAGATTTGATTTTGGTTAGGTCAACCTCAAGGATCTAAGTGGTTAAGAGGAAGTAAAATAAATAGATTGTATCAATCAGTATTCCAGTAAAAAAATATACCCAACACTTAAAAGGATGACCAAGAAGAGTTTTGGGAAAGTATTGTTATACTTGTATAGGAGGGATTACGAGATAGTGAAGGACTCAGGGGCAATGACAATAGGCAGCCATTGCCACCTATGTGTATAAGGAAAGAGGGAGAAGGAAGTATTACTAGAATCTCACTAAAGCCATATCCCTAGGAAAAGTACTGCTCCTCGCCCCTCCCCAAGAGCTGTGGTGACAGTCTAAGGATGCAGTTGCTGCCAAAACAAAACCACATCCTTGGCAGGACAGAGCAGCAGACATGAATACCCCAAATGTTCCTCCTGCTCTCCAGTCACCAGTCAGCCTTCCCTTTGACCAAACCCAACAGAAAGCTGAGGGCAAAAAAACATAGGCAACACACTCTGAGAGACCAGGCACCTGGGCATGATAGACAGGGCCTGTGGGTTGGGGTACAAATAGAAAATGACTAAAATACAAGTGATACAGAAAGTAAGGCTCATAACAGAAGTTTTGAATAACAAGTTGATTGGTCATTCTTGGACATTAACTCAGTGCAGGAAGATAAAGTCAAGTATGGTGTTGTCATAGGTTACATACTGACTACACAGTTCATTTGTTAGAAGATAACCTAAAGTCTATTGTCTCTACCCATATAAATGATAAACACCAAAAACAATGCTACCACCAATGGTTGTATAGACCAGTGGTAGGCAAACTCATTAGTCATCAGAGCCAAATATCAACAGTACAACAATTGAAATTTCTTTTGAGAGCCAAATTTTTTAAACTTAAACTATATAGGTAGGTACATTGTTATTAACTTAATTAGGGTGCTCCTAAGCTGGCCTTTGGCCACACTTAAGGGGCCAAAGAGCAGCATGTGGCTTGTGAGCAGCAGTTTGCCAGCCACTGGTATAGACTATTATGCAGTGGTGGGATTCAAATAATTTAACAATTTGTTCTCTGCCCTAATGACCATTTTAAGTCTAAAAAAATGATATACTGAAAGGTAGTTTATTATTTCATGCATTTAATACTTAAATAAGAACACTAAAAGAGGTACACAAACTAGATGTTATAAGAAGGAGGATTTTTGTGTGTGACAGAGACAGAAAGAGGAATAGATAGGGACAGACAGACAGGAAGGGAGAGAGATAAGAACCATCAATTCTTCCTTGTGGCACCTCAGTTGTTCATCAATTGCTTTCTTATATGTGCCTTGACTGGACAGCAAAGTGAGTGACCCCTTGCTCAAGCCAGTGACCTTGGGCTAAAGCCAGTGACCTTGAGCGTCAAGCCAGCAACCTTTGGGCTCAAGCCAGCAGCCATAGGGTCATGTCTATGATCTCATGCTCAAGCCAGCCACCCTGTGCTCAAGCTGATGAGCCCGTGCTCAAGCCAGTGACCTCAGGGTTTTGAACCTGGGTCCTCTGTATCCCAGTTAGATACTCTATCTACTGCACCACCTCCTAGTAGGGCAAGAAAGAGTTTTAAAACATTAATGAAAAAATATAAATAATACCTGTCAAAAAACAATAAAACTGTTATTTAAGATATTTTCATATTGCTTCTTAATTGGCATCATCACTTTCAATTTTCTTTGCTTTTATCCAAGCATCATCAGCTGTGTGATTTATCCTTAACCATCTTTTTACTGTAGGAGTAGGATCCCATTCCTTTAGAGGTAGGCTGATTAGACTAAAAGTCATTGTGTTTGATATATTAGAAATAGGCAACTTTTCTTCTCTGATCATATTATGTTCATCTTTGAAAAACCCCTTTCCACTTCTGCTAAACTTTCAGCAATTGTTCTGACACTATTTTTAGTTTTCTGAACACTATCAGAAATTGCATAGTTCTGGGAATTTTTAAAAACATTTCCCATGGTACTTTTTACGTTGCTTTTTAACTCACTAGCATTCCTCCCAACCCAAGGTCTCCATTGTATTTAGTCTTCGCTCCACTTAATACAACAGATTTTTACTTATTATTTTTATTTTTTTCTTCTTTATTATTCTTTTTTTTTCTCCTTTTTTCTGGTTCCCTCTTATCCCTCTCATTATATCTCTTAGTTGACCATCACTTACAAGCAAATCATCTTATGCTTGTCTAAGATTTTCTTCTTTTTTTTTTTTTTTTTTTTTTTTGCATTTAGTAGGTCCCTACTCCCTTTTTTTGCCCCTTGAACTCTTCACCCCAAATCAGGCACTCTATTATAGGCAGTTTTTGTTCCATTTAGCATAATATAATTCACAGGTCATCATGATATTTCCCTGAGGAGGGGAGAGGAGGGAAAGAGAAGAAAGAAAAAAGGGGGAAATAATAAATTATTACTGTTTTTTTTTGTGGGGTGTTTTACCTTCTTTTTTTTTTTTTACTTTTTACTCTTTATTAATTCTAATTAGTGCTATCAACAAGACCACCCTCAGATGCCAATAAGAAAGAGGAAATTGAATATTATGGATACAAAAGAAAGAGAGGTAACACAAATAGATGTGGAAAAATCTATGGAGAAAAGACATAACATATTGGAAGCCTTGGAGCTAAATGACAGAGAATTTAAAATAGAAATCTTAAAAATACTCAGAGATATACAAGAAAACACAGAAAGGTAATTTAGGGAGATCAGAAAACAACTCAATGAACACAAAGAATATATTACCAAGGAAATTGAAACTATAAAAACAAATCAAACAGAAATGAAAAACTCAATTCACGAGCTGAAAAACGAGGTAACAAGCTTAGCTAACGGAACAGCCCAGATAGAAGATAGGATTAGTGAAATAGAAGACAAACAACTTGAGGCACAACAGAGAGAAGAAGAAAGAGACTCAAAAATAATAAAAAACGAGAAAGCCCTACAGGAATTGTCTGACTCCATCAGAAAGAATAACATAAGAATAATAGGTATATCAGAGGGAGAAGAGAAAGAAAATGGAATGGAGAATATACTCAAACAAATAATAGACGAGAACTTTCCAAGCCTGTGGAAAGAACTAAAGCCTCAAATTCAAGAAGCAAACAGAACACCAAGTTTTCTTAACCCCAACAAACCCACTCCAAGGCACATCATAATAAAGATGACACAAACCAATGACAAAGAAAAAATTCTCAAGGCAGCCAGGGAAAAGAAGAGTACAACATATAAAGGAAGGCCTATTAGATTATCATCAGATTTCTCAGCAGAAACTCTACAAGCTAGAAGAGAGTGGACCCCAATATTTAAAGTCCTGAAAGAGAGGAACTTTCAGCCAAGAATACTATACCCATCAAAGCTATCCTTCAAGTATGAAGGAGATATAAAACATTCACAAATACAGAAAAGATGAGAGAATTTATCAGCAGAAAGCCCCCACTTCAGGAAATACTAAAGGGGGTTTTTCAACCAGATTCAAAGAACAAAAGAAAACAACACCACAAGTAACAGCTCCACCAAGAACACAATAAAACCAAACTTAAACTGTGACAACAAAGGAAAAAAAAGGGGGGAGAGGATGGAGATTAACAGTAGCAAAGGACGATCAAGTGCAGAAATACTCATAAGATAGGGTACTACAATGAATACGGTAGGTACCCTTTTCATTACTTAATGGTAACCACCCTTGAAAAAAACACCACAAAAACACTTGACTTAAAAAAGGTAGCAACAGAGGAAAGAAGTATGGAACACAAACAAACAAAAACAAATGATAGAAAAACAAAAGAGAAGAATCAAATAAGATACAAAACTAACAGAAAGCAATTTACAAAATGGCAGTAGGAAACCCACAAGTGTCAATAATTACACTAAATGAAAATGGATTAAACTTACCAATAAAAAGACACAGAGTAGCAGAATGGATTAAAAAAGAAAATCCAACTATATGCTGCCTACAAGAAACACATCTAAGCAACAAGGATAAAAACAAATTCAAAGTGAAAGACTGGAAAACAATACTCCAAGCAAACAACACCCAAAAAAAAGCAGGTGTAGCAATACTCATATCTAATAATGCTGACTACAAGACAGAAAAAGTACTCAGAGACAAAAATGGTCATTTCATAATGATTAAGGGGAAGTTGAATCAAGAAGACATAACAATCCTTAATATATATTCACCAAACCAAGGAGCACCAAAATATATAAGACAGCTACTTATTGACCTTAAAACAAAAACTAACAAAAATACAATCATACTTGGAGACCTCAATACACCGCTGGCGGCTCTAGATCGGTCATCCAAACAGAGAATCAATAAAGATATAGTGGCCTTAAACGAAATACTAGAACACCTGGATATGATAGACATCTACAGGATACTTCATCCCAAAGCGACAGAGTATACATTTTTCTCTAGTGTACATGGAACATTCTCAAGAATTGACCATATGTTGGGCCACAAAGACAATATCAGCAAATTTAGAAAAATTGAAATTGTACCAAGCATATTTTCTGATCATAAAGCCTTGAAACTAGAATTCAACTGCAAAAAGAGGGGGGAAAACCCACAAAAATGTGGAAACTAAACAACATACTTCTAAAAAATGAATGGGCCAAAGAAGAAATAAGCGCAGAGATCAAAAGATATATACAGACAAATGAAAATGAAAATACGACATATCAGAATCTCTGGGATGCAGCAAAAGCAGTAATAAGAGGAAAGTTCATATCACTTCAGGCCTATATGAACAAACAAGAGAGAGCCGAAGTAAACCACTTAACTTCACACCTTAAGGAACTAGAAAAAGAAGAACAAAGACAACCCAAAACCAGCCGAAGAAAGGAGATAATAAAAATCAGACCAGAAATAAATGAAATAGAGAACAGAAAAACTATAGAAAAAATCAATAAAACAAGGAGCTGGTTCTTTGAAAAGATCAACAAAATTGACAAACCCTTGGCAAGACTCACCAAGGAAAAAAGAGAAAGAACTCATATAAACAAAATCCAAAATGAAAGAGGAGAGATCACCACAGACATCATAGATATACAAAGAATTATTGTAGAATACTATAAAAAATTATATGCCAACAAATACAACAATCTAGAAGAAATGGATAAATTCCTAGAACAATACAACCTTCCTAGACTGAGTCATGAAGAATCAGAAAGCCTAAACAGACCAATCAGCAGGGAGGAAATAAAAAAAACTATTAAAAACCTCCCCAAAAATAAAAGTCCAGGCCCAGACGGTTATACTAGTGAATTCTATCAAACATTCAAAGAAGACTTGGTTCCTATTCCACTCAAAGTCTTCCAAAAAATTGAAGAAGAAGCAATACTTCCAAACACATTTTATGAGGCCAACATAACCCTCATACCAAAACCTGGCAAGGATGGCACAAAGAAAGAAAACTACAGACCAATATCTCTAATGAATACAGATGCTAAAATACTAAACAAAATACTGGCAAACTGAATACAACAACATATTAAAAAAATAATACATCATGATCAAGTGGGATTCATCCCAGAATCTCAAGGATGGTTCAACATACGTAAAACGGTTAACGTAATACACCATATCAACAAAACAAAGAACAAAAACCACATGATCTTATCAATAGATGCAGAAAAGGCTTTTGATAAAATACAACACAATTTTATGTTTAAGACTTTCAACAAAATGGGTATAGAAGGAAAATATCTCAACATGATAAAGGCCATATATGATAAACCATCAGCCAACATCATATTAAACGGCATAAAACTGAGGACTTTCTACCTTAAATCAGGAACAAGACAGGGTTGTCCACTCTCTCCACTCTTATTTAACGTGGTGCTAGAAGTTCTGGCCAGAGCAATCAGACAAGACAAAGAAATAAAAGGCATCCATATCGGAAAAGAAGAAGTAAAGGTATCACTTTTTGCTGATGATATGATCCTATACATCGAAAACCTGAAGGACTCCACGAAAAGATTATTAGAAACAATAAACCAATACAGTAAGGTCGCAGGATACAAAATTAACATACAAAAGTCCATAGCCTTTCTATATGCCAACAATGAAATATTAGAAAACGAACTCAAAAAAAAAAATCCCCTTCTCGATTGCAACAAAAAAAATAAAATACCTAGGAATAAAAATAACAAAGAATGTAAAGGACCTATATAACGAAAACTACAAGGCATTATTAAGAGAAATAGAAAAAGACACAATGAGATGGAAAAATATTCCTTGTTCTTGGATAGGAAGAATAAATATAATTAAAATGGCCATATTACCCAAAGCAATATATAAATTTAATGCAATTCCCATCAAAATTCCTATGAGATTTTTTAAAGAAATGGAACAAAAAATCATCAGATTTATATGGAACTATAAAAAACCCCGAATAGCCAATACAATCCTAAGGAATAAGAATGAAGCTGGGGGCATTATAATACCTGACTTTAAACTATATTATAGGGCCACAATAATCAAAACAGCATGGTATTGGCAGAAAAATAGACACTCAGACCAATGGAACAGAATAGAAAGCCCAGAAATAAAACCACATATATATGGTCAAATAATCTTTGATAAAGGGGCCAACAACACACAATGGAGAAAAGAAAGCCTCTTCAACAAATGGTGTTGGGAAAACTGGAAAGCCACATGCAAAGAATGAAACTCGACTACAGCCTGTCCCTGTGTACTAAAATTAATTCAAAATGGATCAAAGACCTAAATATAAGACCTGAAACAATAAAGTACATAGAAGAAGACATAGGTACTAAAATCATGGACCTGGGTTTTAAAGAACATTTTATGAACTTGACTCCAATGGCAAGAGAAGTGAAGGCAAAGATAAATGAATGGGACTACATCAGACTAAAAAGTTTTTGCTCAGCAAGAGAAACTGATATCAAAATAAACAGACAGCCAACTAAATGGGAAATGATATTTTCAAACAACAGCTCAGATAAGGGCCTAATATCCAAAATTTACAAATAACTCATAAAACTCAACAACAAACAAACAAACAATCCAATAAAAAAATGGGAAGAGGACATGAACAGACACTTCTCCCAGGAAGAGATACAAATGGCCAACAGATATATGAAAAGATGCTCATCTTCATTATTTATTAGAGAAATGCAAATCAAAACTACAATGAGATACCACCTCACCCCTGTTAGATTAGCGATTATCAATAAGACGGGTAATAGCAAATGTTGGAGAGGCTGCGGAGAAAAGGGAACTCTCATACACTGTTGGTGGGAATGTAAAGTAGTACAACCATTATGGAGGAAAGTATGGTGGTTCCTCAAAAAACTGAAAACAGAACTACCTTATGACCCAGCAATCCCTCTACTGGGTATATACCCCAAAACCTCAGAAACATTGATACATAAAGACACATGTAGCCCCATGTTCATTGCAGCACTGTTCACAGTGGCCAAGACATGGAAACAACCAAAAAGCCCTTCAATAGAAGACTGGATAAAGAAGATGTGGCACATATACACTATGGAATACTACTCAGCCATAAGAAATGATGACATCAGATCATTTACAGCAAAATGGTGGAATATTGATAACATTATATGGAGTGAAATAAGTAAATCAGAAAAAAACAAGAACTACATGATTTCCATACATTGGTGGAACATAAAAACGAGACTAAGAGACATGGACAAGAGTGTGGTGGTTACCAGGGTGTGGGGGGAGGGAGGACATGGGAGGGAGAGAGGGAGGGAGAGAGTTAGGGGGAGGGGGAGGGGCACAGAGAACTAGATAGAGGGTGGCGGAGGACAATCTGACTTTGGGCGAGGGGTATGCAACATAATTTAATGACAAAATAACCTAGACATGTTTTCTTTGAATATATGTACCCTGATTTATTAATGTCATCCCATTACCATTAATAAAAATTTATTAAAAAAAAAACAACATTTCCCATGAAATCTCGATAATCATTAATATCAATTTCATAATTAAAAATGTCATTAAACATGAGCAATTGTTCTTCAGCTTCTTTCCATGAAACTAGTATTTCTTCAATAATCCAGTACTCTGTCTCCAAAAAATTGAGAAATTGTAATTTATTCCTATCTTGAAATTGGCTACAACTTGCTTTTAAATGTTCACCATCCATTAGTCATTTTTCAAATTGGTTACAATGTATTTTAGAACTCTTTCTGAAGGAAGCCTGACAAATCAATTATTTTTCACAAATTTTATATTTTTGAAGGTTTCTGAAGTAATTCATCAACTTTTTTTTTGTATGGATCCTCTTCCTTTCCAAGCATTTGAAATGCTTTAATAGATCTTATGAGTTTTTCAGCCTTTATTATGTCTATCTTTCTTGCTTGCATGCATTTGAAAGAAGAGAAGTTATGTTTAAAATATCAGTTATCAATGCCAAATCAGTTATGAAATATATATTTTCAAGGTGGGAAGCCATACCTAAGCACTTTCTTTTGAATAAAAATAGTGATATAGCGCTGGATAAGCATGCCACACAGCTAGTGATGACCTATAGGCAGTTTATCTTGGTCCCAAAACTCTATCATCTTTATAATTTCAATTCCAAATTGTTTGGATATTTTGGTAAGTTCAATTTGTTTCTTATTGGATGATGAACAACAGTATATATCTTATCAATAAATATTTTGAAATTATTTACTTGCTTTATTTCCTTTATTGAATCATCTAAAACAAGATGGAGGCGATGGTTTAAACAGTGCCATATTATTATGTTTGGAAACTTTTCTTATTGTAGTGCTCACTTTAGATTTTCTTGCAAGCATAAGGCTGGCACTATTGGAGCAAAATCCTATTAAATTTTTTCTAAGTAGTTCCTAGTAAGCACAACATTATTTAAACTTTCCATAATTGAAGAACATACTGCCTCTGCATCTTGTTTCTCTAATTCAACTAGGTCAATGAAAAATTTTGGTGATTGTAAAGCCAGTAGCCACCGCCATGGCCATGTAGTTTCCCACTGGATCCGGGCAGATGGTAAAGAAACAGTGGAGCCAGAAAATGGCGGGCCATTCTGTTTATTAGAATCTCGTAACAGCAGATGAGCAAACAGGCAGGGCTCCCAAGACCCTCAGAATTCTGGACTCACCCAGACTCACAGGCCCCCACCAGCCTCAGCACTCCCCAGACAAACAGGCCAGGCCAAAATTTCAGGGCTCCCAAGCCCCTCAGCTCTCTCTCTGTCTCCCTGCACTCTCTCTCCAGCAAAACAGGCTGCGGGGGGGGGGGGGGGGGGGGGGGGGGGAGGGGGGAGGGCTTCTCCAGCAAACAATGGTCCCTCTCAAGCAAGAAGGCCATCCGCAATTTGCAATCTGCCACCCTGAGGGCAAGCACTACAGCCTTTCACAGACTACATACCTATGGTGCTGCCCCCCCCCCCCATGCAATACTTAGGCTAAATAAGCGAGCACACCTGTTGCAAACTTGTTTGCCCAACATTCCACCCCTTTTTCTTGCTTCACAACTTATACCACAGGTATCCTTTTGTGAGGAATAATGTACATTACATAAACAGACAAACTGTAGCAACAGCACAAGTTATACAATTGCAACGATTACACACTTGCCCTTCACAGTGTCTCCCTAAGCACTCTGCCCAAGGTGCAAACTGGAGGCTCATCTCTAACCCCCTCCACCACAGTAGGTGGGAGGGCTGGGGATCCCTGTTTTGATGGTGGGGGCCTCTGAGTTTGGAATGTAGAACTGAAGACTGAGTCAGGGCTTGGGAGCCCCAAAAGGGAAGCTGCTCGTCTACCATTATGAGACTTTAATGAATGAAATGGTCCACCAAAAGTTGTTTGCTGAAGAAGGGGTTTTTTCCCCCCAACCTGTTTTTCTGGAGAGTGCAGAGAGAGAGAGAGAGAGAGAGAGCGCTTTGCTGAGGCTGGAAGGGGCCCAGAATCCACAGAGTGAGTCTGGAAAATGAGTCCAGGTTGTGGAACTGAAGACTGACTCAGTGCTTGGGAGCCTGGAGAGGGAAGGGGTCTTCCCTGCCTGTTTGCTTGTCCGCCATTACAAGACTTTAATAAACAGAATGGCCCACAGTAAGGCCGATGGCTGCCACCATAGCCATGTGTAATGCTGGTGCTGAGGCCAGGCAGGTTCGCATTGGATTCGGGCAAATGGTAGAGGAACTGTGGAGCCAGAAAGCATAAGGGCTGTACCTGTTTAATAAAGTCTTGCAATGGCAGACAAGTACAGAGGCAGGGGAAACTGCTTCTTGGGCACACAAATAGCAAGAGTGGCCTCTCACAGTGACATGCAGGCAATTACAATCCCTCATCTCTCCTAAGCACAAGCACCCAGAGCCTTATATAGGCTATGCACACATGATTTTGCCAGGTGCTTAGACACTAATCAAGCAAAGTACTTGCAGCTGGTATACCAGTGAGCAAGCCTAAAACAGCTGTTTCACATCATGAAGATGCAGCTTCTCATTGGATTTGGGCAGATGGTAGAAGAACTGTGGAGCCAGAGGACGGTAATCCATTCCATTTCCTAAAGTCTCATAACAGTGGACAAGCAAACAGGCAGGAAAGACCACTTCCCTCTCACTCAGGGCTCCCAAAGTCCCAACTCATTCTCTGAACTCTCCCAGCAACCTCAGCAACCTCTTTCTCTCTCTCTGTACTCTCTGCACTCTCTACCCAGCAAGACAGGCTGGGGGGAAAAACCCTTCTCCAGCAAACAACGGCACCTCCCAAGCAGGAAGGCAATCCACAATTTGCATTCTGCCACCCCTAAGGGCAAGCACCTGCAGCATTCCATAGATTATAGACACATGGTGCTATACAAATGAGAAAACTTAAAAAACATTTGTTTACCCAACACCCACCATCTTCTGGCTCCATAGTTCCTTTAACTTCTGCCTAAATCCAATGTGAACCTGCACGACCATGGTGGCAGCTCCTGGCCTTACAGGAATGTAATGGAATCCTCAACTTTTAATAAAAGTATAACTGGTTTGCAAAGGTATGATGAGTTTTATGAAATGAATAAATAAATATTACAAGCATAGCTTTGTCAATTCTTTTTTTACCTATGGACAGAATGAACATTATTACAGGCACTTAGAATATGCTGTTTCACAGATGAACATTAAAAAAAGGTAAGGAATGTATGGCCTGACCTATGGTGGTGCAGTGGATAAAGCGTTAACCTCTGTTGTTGGGTAAACAAATGTTTCTAGGTTTGCTCACTTGAATTGGGGCAGCACCGTGTGTGTAGTCTATGGAAGGCTGTGGAGCTTGCCCTCAGAGCAGCAGATTGCAAATTGTGGATTGCCTTCCTGCTTGGGAGGGGCCATTGTTTGCTATTGGTTGCTGGAGAAGGGCCCACCCCCCAGCCAGTTTTGCTGGAGAATCTAGAGGGAGAGAAAGAGCACTGATGGGCTCGGAAGAACTGCTGAGGCTGGTAGGGGCTGTGAATCTGGGAGAGTCCAAAGAATGAGTCAGGGCTTTGGGAGCCCCGAGGAGTAAGCAGTCTTCCCTGCCTGTCTGCTCGTCCACCATTAGGAGACTTTAATTAATGAAATGGCTCACCATTTTCTGGCTCCACTGTTCCTTTACCATCTTTCCAAATCCAATAAGAACCTGCATGGCCTGGGTGGTGGCCCCTGGCCTTACAACCTGGAATGCTGGGTTCACCAGTTCAAAACTCTGGGCTTGCCTGGTCAAGGCACATATGGGAGTTAATGCTTTCTGCTCCTCTCTCCTTCTCTCTCTCTCTCACTGCTCTCTAAAATGAATAAATAAAACCTTTTTAAAAAAAGAAAGAGTAAGGAATGTAAATCTGTGATTTCCACATTGGGTGGCTGCCCAGATACTCACCTTAGAGAGAACCCTGATTACCAGTGCCCTTTTAACAACCAGTTCACCAAACTCAACAAAAAATTAGGTATCGGTTCTGCCAAACTAGTGTGAATCAGCTGAATCCCACCACTGCTGTTATGTGAATAACTACGGGAGGTACACATCTTCATTGATGTCTATATAAAAGGGGCTCCCTTTTAGGGTTGTCCAATAGGGATTGGTGGCAGTGTGGTTGTCCAGGCAGACTTGCTAATTTATTATCTAAACATCGCCTAAAAAAAAACAGATGTAGGCTGTTTTATCCAAAGAGGTTTACTGATTTTTAACCCTCATGTATAGTTTTAATGAAGAAATAAGTATTCTTAAAGACTGACATGCTGTCCTGTCTGTTACTATTAACCTAGAAGGTAATATATAACAAAGTTCTCATAACATTCATTCTAGGAATTCTATTTCAGCTGGAAATCTACATGTCACATAAGATGACCAGTTCTTAAAAGGTAGTTTTAAGAAACATTCTGTTTGATATTGTTCTAATTTGAATTTCTTTCTTTGAAAGCAAAGGAAAAGTTGACCAAGGCACAGATGATCTCCCTAAACCAGTGGTTCTCAACCTGTGGGTCATGACCCACAAGTTGAGAACTGCTGCCCTAAACCATAACTTCATAAGGGAAGAAAATTATCTCTATAACTATATATCCCAAAAGTAGATTATCCTTTCTAAGATGGTTGATTTGAACCAGAAAGTATTTTAAAAATAAAAATAGCTGTTACCTTAAACATGTATATAAATACAAATAATATATGTGCCAGCAGGTGTGTGTATATATATATATTTGCATGCACACACACATACACCTCTCAGTATTCATCACACTTATTTCTCCTATACAAGGATGAAATGGTTTTTCCTTCAGAATTGAGGAATAGACTAAGGAAGGACTTCTGGAGTACTTAGTTCACCTCCCTGTACATGAACAGATCGCTACTTTGAGTCCTGAGTCCTACAAACTAAGTCACATTTGATCCAGACCTCAGATTCTAGATTACATTCACTCAGCTTTCTCTCCAGAGAAGAGTCCCCTCATTCCAATTCAAGGGCACAAGTGAGAAATTGCTTGGAGTTATTTCTGCCTTCTCCCTAATTGACAGCTCTATAAACTGATAACACTCATGACTTCAGTTTTGATTGTGTGAACTATCAAACATTTATATAATATTTGATTTTATAAAGGTACCCTGATTATTCACAGGGACCTCCACGAATTAAATCTTTCAGCAGAAAAAGGTTCTGACCTCTGGTACATTCTGACTCCCCTCAATAAAACCACTCTTCCAACAAATTCTCATTGAACACATACACACTGTCAGTCCCCATACCAGAACATAAACCTACCCTCATAGAAACTGTGCTCAGAAAACTGACAGTTGTCAACAGAAGGATATGGTCTGTAACTCAACACAACAGGAGTCCCCAGTTTGGCATGCTGTGAGGGAAAAGACTTTATTCACTGAAAATGGCTGGGGCATGAGGAAGCAAGGGCAAGGCAGCCCAGGGTCCAGCTCCAAAGAAATATTGTCAGTTCCTGCAAGACTGGGTTAAATGCAGTCTTACATGGAAATTGAAGGTGCACCCCCATGAAGCAGAAATGAAGCTGACTTATGTTGAGAAGAATGTCCACCCCATCCCTGATTGGTCTATTTAGTGCCCACCCCATCTGTGACTGGTCTATTTCTATGCGAATGGGGCCTCCAAATCCATCTACTTTGATTTGTCCAAATAGCTCTGTCCTGATTGGTCAGAATGGAGCCACTCTGATTGGTTAGTGAAGATGCAAATAAGGATATAGCTGACTGGCTGGGGTAGGTCTTCAGCTCATTTGTTGATTTACAGCATAGGAGCTCCTTTGAAAAGGTCAGCTTAGTGAGCAGGAACTCGGTGCAGGAGGCAGGCAGCTCAGTGCAGCTGTTCCCTGAAGGTGGAGAGCAGGAAACACCCCTTGGAAACAAGACTGTTTATAAATTTGGGTCCAGTTAACCACCAGGAATCTTTATTTTTTTCTTAACAGATATATTCCTTCTGAGGTTCTACACAGTCTACTATGGACAGCAAAATGTAAACCAGTATTATCTGTGTTCTGCCATGGTGTACAAAGGGAAAAAGGACTTCTGTTTGGGTGCTAGGGGGAGACTGAGGAAGGAGGATGAAGGGTACGGACCCTGAGCTGCAACTACAGAAAGGGTAAGGATGGTTAGACTGCCAAAGGAGAGCGTGAGTCCAGGAGAAAGGGTCCTCCATTTGTGAAAATAGTACATCTCTGCAAGCATGGAAGTTTTAGGGAACAAGAATGAATATGAGGCAGAGTGCAGAGAGTGCTAAGAGAGAGAGTGAAAATGCCCCCACAGCAATCAATCATTGGCCTTCCTCATCAGCTAGGTCTCACCACAGTGTTACTGCCAGACAGTAAAATATGAAAACTATCAGCAGCATCCCCACTTACAGATCTGCACCACACACATACAGGTCCTAAGAGAGAGAATTTGAGGTTCTGAGGCTGACTTTCCAAAAGGGTCATTGTTATTTAAGGCAATGGCTGTTTTTAAATAGGAAGCTTTATAAACATATACAGCTTTATATATATGTGTGTATTCAAGAGTCTACTTTTCAAACTGTAGAATTCTAATAAAACATGATAAAATGTATAAGTGAAATCTCATTTTCAGTGTGTCCAAGCTTTAGTAAGTTGTGTGAATTTTTTATAAGAATTGGTTTATAAGATACAAGGGCCTTACTTTGTACCTGTTGAATGAGAATCTCTACACTTTAATGCAGGGCTAGTAAACTGCGAATCCATTCTTCTGCCTTGAAGTCTATGAGAAGGCACCAAGATGGAAACTTGCCACATAGGCCTTCTAGAAAATACAGGCCACCATGTTGACCACATCCTGTACTTACACGTCTCCTGAGAACAAAGTGAATGGCAAACTTAGTGTGGCTTTGATTCTGTGAACTAGCGGGAGGTTCCCCAAGTCCCCTTTAAACTTAACACACTGAGTCTCTTTTTGTTTTACAGTGTTTCAAAGCTCTCACTCACGTATCAGTGTCAGTTAGTCAAGAGCCACAGAAGTACAGGAAATGGAAACCATAAAAGTACCAAACCAAAATACAAGCATGTGTGTGCGTGACAAGAATGTGTGTGCTTGTGCGTGGACGTGCGCGCGCGCGCACACACACACACACACACACACACACATTTATTCTTGAGATCTTCTTGCCCCAGAAACAGAGAAACCTCAAAAATCACCATTTTGCTTTCTGATATGTATCAAGTTTCTCATATTCAGAGAAAAGCAATTCAGCCTACTTTGGTTATCAGAATTCAAGCTCAGTGTTTTTGAAAACTAAAGGAGATTAAAGGATAATAATTTGCCAGTACCCAATTTCTTAAGTGTATTCAAATGTCTAAATTAAAGATCTTGCAACAAGGCCAATTACCAGTGCAATTAGAATATACCTTCAAGAAAGAAGCAGAAAGGTGTCCAGAGATACTTGAAGGACTGTAGAGGAAGGATCATGGTGGAGGCATTTCTGCTCTGATAACCTTAACTGAAGAGGACCTGATGCTTGAAACTTCTGTGTGTGCAGAGGTCGAGACAGGACTGGGATAGGGTTGGTGGTGGGGGTGAAACAGAACAGCGCCAGGAGCCACTGACAGAATCAGTGAGGCCAGATGGGCATGGGCCTCACCCGGGAGTGCAGGGGACAACTACTCGGAACCATCTGAAAGTTGGAAACTCTTCTGGCAGCTTAAAGACCCTTTCTTTAAAACTGTTCACAACTTCACTCAAAAACACAGCCTTAGGGGAAAACAATGTTCAAGCTGAAGGTACAAGAATAAGACAGAGCAGCCTAATTAAGCAGATTGCAATCTGCTCCTTTCTGGCCTCCGTGCCTGGGGTCACCCCTAGGCCACTCCTAACCTCTCTTTCCAAAGAGATTGGGAGTTGGGGAGGGGAGACAGGAAGCCAAAACTTCAAATAGTTCCACCTGCTCTAGGTCTCAACTAACACATTAATTAGGAAACCGCTGGAATTTAAGCTCCCTCAGTCTCTTCTTACTTAACAGTTTCTGAAATTGTGACACCAGCACCTTAAGAAGGATGGTTTCTCAGCCAGGCTGGCTGTGCATGTGTCCCAAAAGGGAAGCCATCAAGTGCTAAGATTTATATAAATGAAGGCATTGTGTGTTCAAAAGGAGATCGGTATGTGTGATCTCGGCATTACTGATTTACCTTTTCCACATGATAACATTCATTAAGTGAGATAAGTAAATGTTGGTGCGTTCCTCCCCTTTCAGTTGTCCACAGGTAAAATTCAGGGCAACCATCACTTGGGTGTAACTTCCATCCATTATCAATACACTGACACAAAACCCATTTTCCTACCACACCATTACCTGAAATGACTTATGACTCCTGAAGCACAAAACCACTGTGAGTTTTGTTGCCTTTTTTTTTTTTTTTGGTGTTTTTTCCTTGTAGTTCAAAGGGCCAAAAGCAATCGAGAGAGGAAACTACTCAGTGACAAGGTGTTTAGTGCTCAATTCTAGCGTCTGATTAAAATCCACACTGACTCCACAGTTAGGCTTCTTCTTGGGCAACCTTCATTTATTTCAGGCCCTGGACCTGCAGACCCTCAGTAACTTGTGAAGTCAGTAATGTTTTTTATAACAATCCCATGCTTAAAGTTGCTTAATTGTGACTGAATATCTTTGTCATGTTTCCATCAGGCAGTTGAATTTTCATCTAGTACTTATTCTACTAAAGCTGAGATGTTTAATGAGTCATGGCCATTTGCCACACAGGCACAAGGAAGGAGTCATTGCTGCATTGAATTAGGGCAGTTATCTCCTAACACAGTCATCAGGAGGTTCCTACAAGTCATGAAGTAGCACCTGATATCAAAGCTATGTGGTTACCACCTGACTATAGTATCTGGAAGAAGGATGAGGAGGAGGAGGCATTCACATAGAATTTTTGCTTTTGCAGAACCTTCTGTAGATGGGTAGAGCCCTATTAAGTAGAGATGGGTAGAGAACTGTTAAGCAGATAGATTAATGATTGCCCAGATTAGTCTCCTTTAAAGAGCCCTCTGTCATTGTCTATGTGGAGTTCTTCTCCCCTGGAAACCACAGCTCTGAAACTTTCTTTTGTGTTATACTTACCCACATCTTATTACTATCCTTTCTCAGTCACCCCAGAAAACTGTACATTCCTAAAGACCAGGGACTGTGTGTTACTTATCTTTGTATCTGTAGTCCCTAAAGTAGTATCTGATACTAATATTTGCTGAAGTGAACAAGGCACTGGAACAAAAAGTAGGTCTTCTGATGATGACGGCACCTCAGCAAAAGGCTCCCTGGAGTAGAAACAATACAAATACCCCATGCTTCCACCTCCATGGATCTATATAAACTGTAAGTGAGTCTGACCATGTTGCCCACCTTTCCTAAAGAGACCAGAATTAGAGGTGAGTTGCTGGAGGAGAGCAGGCAGGTCACAGTCTTTTTCATCCCACATTAATCTCTACAGGTTGCAATTTGCAATTTAGAAACACCTGTGAGCTCCTTCACAGGCCTTAGACCTTGTGAAATGAGCTACAGAATGATTTAGGAAAGAACTCAGAATTGTAAGATTTAGATGCTGTGTTCAATTTTGCCACAAAGTGCTACATGGCTTGAGGAAAATCACTTCCTTTCTTAAAGCCTCAACTTCCGTATGTTTATAAGGAAGAGTTTGGATGATGTTATTCAATACACATCTACCAGGCACCTACTTGTTGTGAGTGCTAGGGTTCAGCAATAACTGAGACAAACAAAGCTCTGCCCTCCGGAAGCTCAGCTTCAGTGGAAAATACACAGCCAGTAAAGTGCTACTGTTTTGAGAAGTGATGAATGCTATAAAGACAAAGAAAGGCATGGACACCATTAAAAATGTAGTCAACTTCCTTGGTTGATCTAGGAATCAAGTGTTACCATGAAATAACATGTCATGAATATAATCACACAAAATTAAAACTGAAACTTAATAGGTGAGTAGATGGATGATAGATATATAGATAAACAGCAAGAGGATTAATAGGTCAATGGATGAATAAATGTATGGATGGGTACATAGATGATAGGTAAGTAGACAGATAGATGATAGATAGATGATGATAGATGATAGATATAGGTAGATGGATAGATAGATAGATAGATAGATGATGATAGATGATAGATATAGGTAGATGGATAGACAGGTAGACAGATAGATGAATGTATAAATGGACAGACAGATGGATAGATGATAGATCATTAGTTCTTTCCAGCTTCACAATCAGTGGACTAGTAACTTCATGTCGATAGCTTAAAATCAGCCATGGTGGAGTTGTTACACCAAGGAAATTGGCAATGCTGCAAATCAGGGCCTTTTAAATCTTTTTTTTTTTTGGACACCCAGTTGTTTAGCCTTAACCAGCACTCCACTGATATGAAGATTCTCATCAAGTCCACATGACTGGGATTGTGCATAATTTCATTTTATGAGGAATGTTAATATCTTGTCTGAGAATTATCATGATTGTAGTAACTAGAAGCCTTCTAATCTGAAAAGGTGTGCTGACAAAGGCTGTCACTGTCAGTCTGGGGCCATTGTGAGGGTTTGTTCACCTCCACAAAAGCCTACGTTGGTCTCTGGGACTTGTCTTCTACTTAGAGAATGAGAATCACATTCTTAGTTTTATCTAATTGCCCCCAGCTATACAAGTCTGTTTTGCCTTCAATCTATTGAAACCTGCCTTTTCATTAACCTCCCTGTCTGTTTAAACTCCAAACCCATAGACTGTTTTCCCTTCTTTTATCTTGTTTTAGAAACTGGTCGGATGGGAGGTGAGATAGAGGATGCAGCTCAGGAGCCCTGAGGACCTGTGCTGACCAGTGCTGGCACTTCCTCTGCTGGGGAGGAGCAAAGGTGTTCAGATCCAACACCTATGGGAGGTTACAGGGTGGCAGAAAAGCCCCAAACTGAAGGTCATGGTCATATTGGCAATTAGATGCTGTGTGACATTGAATAAATTGCCCGCCCGTTTTTTAACCTTGAGTTTATCATACGGGCTGAAGAGGATGAAATTAGATACTTCCCAGTGACATTTGCCTCTTAAATCTGATGCTTCTCAAGAGGGACGTGCGACTTTCTAATTGAAGACTCAGCTTAATGTGCTATTCAGTTATTCAATTAGGAATATTAACCAATCCCATGGGAGTCCTTTATGTCCATAAAGCACTGAATCTGCACAGCAATGTTCCAGTTGTATGAAAGCCATCATTCTAGATACATCAGAACCTAAAATAGAGCTCACATGTAAGTGACCAGTGTTTCTCAATGAGAGAAGCACACGCAGCCCAGCTAAGTCATGTGCACAGTCCCTAAGACCTTCACTCAGGCTCAACCAACTCTGCCAGACTTTCAAATACAAATAGATTTTTGTGTTTTCTTGTCTCTTAGCAAATTAAAACCAAAAAATTAGAGGGACTCTAAGATGCTGTAGTTGGGCATACTGAGGGATGAAAAAAGTGGGAAGACAGCTTTAGACTATGACCATAGACAGAGAGAGAGTGATAAAATAGGATAATCAGCTGATAAAGCCAAAATCCTGGGGCCCTTGATTTAAGGAACTATCCTGCAAACCTGGCTGGTCTCATAGTGCCACAGTTGATTGTGATAATAAGTAGTTAAGAAGTAGTTGAAAATGGTCCTGGCTGATTAGGTCGGTTAAACGCAACAAGGTTACATTTTCAATCCCTAGTCAAGCCACATAGAGGAGCAGCTCAATGTTCCCGTCTCTCTCCTTGACAAATGAAAGAAAGAAAGAAAGAAAGAAAGAAAGAAAGAAAGAAAGAAAGAAAGAAAGAAAGAAAGAAAGAAAGAAAGAAAGAAAGAAAGAAAGAAAGAAAGAAAGAAAGAAAGAAAGAAAGAAAGAAAGAGAGAGAGAGAGAAGGGAGGGAGGGAGGGAGGGAGGGAGGGAGGGAGGAAGGAAGGAAGGGAGGGAGGGAGGGAGGGAGGGAGGGAGGGAGGAAGGAAAGAAGGGAGAAAGAAAAAGTGATCCATACTGACATTGATTTAAATATGAAAATTTGTTTTTTAATATTAACTATATTTTAATATGACAAATTTTTGGTATATAAATAGGTAAACTTTATATAATAGAAAAAAAATCTTTTCAAATCATGTTCTTTCGAACTCCAGGCCTTTGTGCATTCTCTTGACCTTCTGCAGTTCCTGTTCCACCCCTGACAGGAGCCAAATATCCCTCAACTCTAGGCTCCTTCTCTAATATGAGTATAGCCTTCATCATACGCCAAGCACTGGTCTAAAAACTTTATATATTAACTCATTTACTTCTTAAAACAATTTTATGAATAAGTGAGTATCATTCTCCCTGTTTTATAAATGAGAAAATTGAGGCACATTCAGGAACTTGCCCAAGATCCCACAGCAAGTATGTGGCAGAGCCCCAGGTGAGAAGGCTGGTGGGCTCACTGCAGAGTGGTTCTCCATCCTACATGCTAATGATGGTGCACCACAGACACACAGAGACACGGCTGTCCTCGTCCTGGCACCACAGTGTCTTACTTTCTTATGTAAAGTCTGTCCCTCTTCCCAGAGCCTAAGCTTTGTGAGGAGAGGGACCAGACTGGGCTTGTTCAGAAGCATATCCTATGGGTTTTATCTACCTCTGCAGGTATACACACTACTGACAGACTCCCAAGAAGAGCAACGGTGTCTATATATGTTGTTTGAGACTGAAAGGCATGAGATTTGCTTCAATTTCTGAATTGTAGATGAAATTAACCTGGAGGACTTATTGGAATGATTATATTAAGTAAAATACCATTTCTGATATACTTGGGACATAACAGGCCTTGGTTCTACCTTCTCCCAGCTACAGTAAATTTCATGGTTCAAAATAAATCTTTTTTTAAAAAAGCACTTATTTTTATGGATAAGTTTTTAGATCCATAAATAACTTTAGACTATCTTAAAAGTCACTTTTAAATGAATATCACTCCTGAAGAATGCAGGCATCTAGCACTTACACTTGGAAAAGTACACAACCTTATTTTCTCCATTAGGCTGGCATTTTTAGCTTGATAGTAGAAAGAAGCTTTTCATTAGACTAATTGCTTCTAAGATATCACTGGCTCATTGACATTTAAGAGGAGTGCCTGCCTATTAAAGAAGAATCTTGTTTTCTGTAAAACCAGGTCATTAATGATAGACATCCTGGCAGTGCAAGGTAAAAATTAAGATTTTTTTTTTTGGACAATCTGCTGTGTACTGTTCTGCATAGAAGACTTCTTGGAACCTCTTACCACACTGCACATGGGAACCACCTGCTCCTCTGTCTTGGTTCTGGGTCTGCCATCTTCTCTTTTCTCCCCATGGCTAGTCCTACCAGCAGACCCATATACACATACACACACATGCACATGCTAGTCAGCATACACATGCACTCACAGGCAATCAGTGCTGCCGGACGGTCAGGAGGCAGCTCTGGCAGGTACTTTTGCTTATGAACTGTAGTGTGACAGGTAACTGTACAAAGCATCAGTTCACTATTCTTTGGATTTTTCTGAGGAAAACTACTTCATCTCCTTACACCACCTGATCTTCAAAGAAAACAGGAACCCAGTGTCCAGGCTCCTGTGGACAGAGGTTAGATACCCTTCCCCAGCAGTGCTGGGATGTTTTCCATACTATTCCTTCTTTCTCTCAGAATTAAAACTATGAAGCTCTGTCCTGAAAACACTCTGGTGTTTGGGCTATTTTGGGCCACATATTCCCTCCCCACTGACTTTCTCCGCCAAGCCTGCCATTTGGTGGGGAGGGGGAGTCTCTGCTCATCTCTGTGTCACTGGTAGAGTCCTGTCTGCCCCTGGCATCTGTGACTAGGGCAGTTGTGTCCTTTGCAAAACCCAGCCTGGTGTCAATGTTACCACAGTGACATCCTTTCTGCAGGGCTCTGTGCAAATGGCTCTCCTGCCACCCCAGCTGTGGTTGCCTCTTTTGAACTCCCACCAGCACTCTGTCCTAACAAGTCTCCCTGGGAAAGCTTGTGTTTAGGAAGCAATCGCCCAGCTCTTAGCTCTAAAATCATCTGTTGTTGGTTTTCTGTCCTTTCTTTTTTTTCAAATTGGGGAAGAAGAGAAAGAGTTCAGCAAGCCAATCCTTCCCTAAACCCCACCCTGCCCTGAGTGTAATCAGGTAATATCTATTACACAAAGAATTCCAAAGGTTCCTTTGCTGAGATTCTGGACCACAATGCTGTCCATTGTTTACACTTTAAGTAACTTCTGTTTTACTGATTTATTAAAAAAAAAAAAAAAAAGATGAATTAGCTTTGTGCTTGGAGTTGAATTATTGCAATTTGAAACTACTCATACCTTTCTTGAGAACTTCAAAGCACAGTCAAGATTGTTTATGTGCAGGAAATCAAATTAGCAAAACTATTATAGCAGCTGAATGGCTTAGGGTGGTGGGGCTGATGAGAAACAGTAATTGGGAAGCACCCCCTCTTCACGCCCAAAAGCTAACTCTTTGAAAAGTAGTATACTCAATTGTAAGTAGGTTTGCCGGCTCTAACCCAGTGGTTAAAAGAACAGGGATTTGCAGAGTCAAGTCCCACCTCCTTCACATGGAGATCTTCAGAAGAGAAAGAAGGGAGAAGAACTCAGAGGGAGAACTGGGAAGGAGGAATGAGAAAATGCACTGGGGAGGGAAGCAACAAGTTGAATAATAGAAAGCACATTTGTATGTGCAATAAAAATGAACTGCAAACCTAACCAAGACAACCGTGGCCCATTTGGAAATAAAAAGCTACTGCCTGTAGAATCTAGGCTGGAAAGGTAAATTAGGCTGACCACATTTTAAGTGACCAGGAGAGGAATAATCATATCCTAGTATCCCACATATCCTCTTTCCACAGCTACCAGACACGGAAAAGAAAAGCACTAGTTATTTCCACCTGTTATATATGGCTACAAAGACATAGAGGAGTTAGAGACCTAGAACTGACCTCATAGAAATCAAATATACTTATGAATAGCCTTCTCCAAAAAGTATGTGTGAATAAGCATTTAATAAGAGCATGTGTTCCAATGAACCACAGTGATGCTTGGTGAGGATTCTGAAATAATGTCATAAAAAGAACCAAGTATTCAAAAGCCTTTAGCTTTTAAAGACCCCCAAAATGTAGCTGCATTAAGTCTGCTACCAATCATGTACTTGCTACAGTCAACCCGATGTTCTGATGTCTACATGGTAAGGGGCCAGCCCACAAATTCCAAACACCCACACAGCTCCTTTAAACACTCTGGTGGCTAGCTGTGAAAGGGAGAACACTGGACAGAAAATAAACTTTCTAACCACCAAAGCATAAATTACCACACTCTAATCCTTAGTTGTTAAAAGGAACAGATCCTCCGGAACAAAGCTTTTTCTGTAACACTAAAATACGTAATTCAGTGCCTAAAGCTTCTATAAAGAGCAGCCACAACTCAGCCTTGATAGGTGCAGTCAGACAGAGCTATTCAAAACCTAATACAGACCTTCAAATAAGCTATGACAAGTTGGTCTCTGCATAATTTAGAATGACTGAAGATGTCTAGGTCACGGCTGCAGAAAAATTTCATATGCTGATTTTCTTTGAAGCTATAATAAGAGGAATGTTAAAGCTAAAGGTGGATATTGGATTCTGGTCCTCACTTCCCTCTCTACTCACCTTTGTGACCTTGAGTGAGTTTATACACATCTCAGCATCCTCATCTATGAAATGGGTACAAAAAACAAACTTCACTTCCTCTCAAGGATGTTGTGCAGATCAGTGACAGGACATTGGAAACTGAAAATATTGCATACACATAACAGTTTTGACTTTGTAGGGAACTTGGGTATCTAAAGGTTATTTAAATGATTCTGCCATTGAAACTTGTACTTTTGAAGCTTAATTATATACGGAATGAAGACAAACATATTTTTTGAATCAGAAAATATTTTGCCAGGCCTATAAATTTTGGGGCTCTATCTGAGTTACTTTAAGGACTAAATTTTTCATTATTGATATTTAAAGAATGATCATTGCAGGCACCCAAGTGTGTGATGGGAAGTGAGAGCTTGTTTATTCACTGCTGCTCTTTGTATATTTGAACCTGAATGTGGTCATGCTTTCGCAGATAACTTTAACTGAGAACATTTAGAAACTAGGCTATCATGTCATAATTTATCATTTAGTTCTGAATAAGATAGTTTAAACTCATCTTTAAACAGTAAGTATATATTTTAAATAAAACATTAACCTAGATAAAAATAACTTAGTAAAATAGACAACAGCTTTCAAAATATAGCATACAGGTTTTGACCAATCTCAGAGAAAAATGTAATTACATGCTCTAACAAACAATAAAAATAAGACTGGGCTCTTTTTTTTTTAAGATTTTTAAAATTCATTTTAGAGTGGGGAAGAGAGAGAGAGAGAGAGAAGTGGGGAAGGAGCAGGAAGCATCAACTCCCATATGTGCCTGACCAGGTAAAACTTGGGTTTCAAACCAGCGACCTCAGCATTCCAGTCAATGCTTTATGCACTGCGCCACCACAAGTCAGGCCGGTTCTTATTTTTAAATACATAATAGTGTTTTAGCCCAACTGCACTTTATTGAAATAAAGGTCTGGCAAGCTCGAGGAACTTGCCCTGAGTCACAGTTAGTGGAGCTTCTGAGTTCAGAGTTGCTGTAGTGTTTGTTTGTCAGTTTGTTTTTTTGTTTGTTTGTTTTTAACTTATGTTGCTCTTTTAGCTATCAATTTTCAAACTGAAGAAAGTAAGGTCATTGGACACATTTGGACATGGTTCTGCACTTTGGATTTTCCCACATAGCTCAATGCAAGAGTATTCTAAGAAGTATCTCAAATCAAAATGAAACTTATCATATGTAAAGCACCTAAAGAAATTAACTTTCTATTATAGGTCCTTAAAGGAAGCTTCCATCCCTCTATTAAAGGCTAAGGAGAGATTTTTCCATGTCTTCCTTCAACCCCAGAAGATTTGGGTCTCCAAAGGACAATCTCTAGGAAAGTAAATGAAAATAGGAAAGTAATTGTAGCTAGGAGACAAATGGGTACACCCATAACTATCCACGATGGCAGTGGTAAAGCCTGGCCCCAGCAAAGAAACCAACCAGAGTATGTGAAGGTACTTTCTAAAAGCAAAGCTAGGATCTTGGTGAAGAGTAGGTAGGACTCAGGAGATGAACATCTAGCAAAACTGAGAGAACTTCACAAGATTGTTCTTAGCCAGAGTAAACCATTTAAACTGAATAAAATCTGAACCATGTCACATGGCTCAGGGAATGAGAATGAAAGTAATGACATCCAATGTGGCAAGACTACCTTCTTATACCACATACAAGAATAAAATCAAAATGGATTAAAACTTAAATGTAAGACTCAAAACCATAAGAATTCTAAAAGAAAACAGGCAGTAAAATCTCTCACTTTTCTTTTTTCTTTTTATTCCATTTGTTTGAGGGAGAGGAGAGGAAGGGGGAGAGGGCGGAATGAAGAGAGAGAGAAGCATCAACTCACCAGCCCACTTAGTTGTTCCATTTAATTGTGCACTTATTGATTGCTTCTCCTATGTGCCTTGATCTGGGATTGAACCTACAACCTCAGCACACCAGGATGATGCTTTATCCACTGAGCCACCTGACCAGGGCATCATATTTCTTATAGCAATATTTTTTCTGATGTCTCTTCAGATAAGGGAAACAAAAGAAAAAATAAACAAATGAGACCACATCAAACCAAAAAGTGCTTCACAGTCAATGAAACCGTGTTTTCACAGCAAAAGAAACTATCAGTAAAATGAAAAGAAAGCCCATTGAGTAGGATAACATATTTGCTGATATATATGATAAGGGCTTAATATCCAAAATTGAAAGTCTAAACAACGTGGTCCAGGGAAAGAGGTCAAAAGTAATAACATCCAATGCGGCAAACCACCTTCTTCCACCATCCACAATAATAAAATCAAAACGGATTAAAACTGAAATGTTAGACTCAAAACCACAAAAATTCTAGAGGAAATCAGGCAGTAAAATCTCAGACTAGTCTCGTTGCAATATTTTTAACATAACACCTCAGGCAAGGGAAATAAAAGAAAAAATAAACAAACTAAAAATAAATCAAATTAAGAGATTTTTGCACAGCAAAAGAAACCATTAACGAAATAAAAATAACTCATTGAGTGGGAGAATTTATTTTTCAATACATCTGATAAGAGTTTAATATCCAAAATTTACAAGAAACTTGTAGAACTCAAAACCAAAAGAGCAAAGAATCCAAATAAAAAATAGGCAGGACTTGAACAGACACTTCTCCAAAGAGGACATACAGATGACCAATAGGCTTATGAAAGGATGCTCAAAGTCACTAATCATCAGAGAAATGCAAATTAAAATCACAGTGAGATATCACCTCACACCTGTCAGAATGGCTATCAACAAATCAACAAACAGCAAGCTCTGGCAAGGGTGTGGAGAAAAGGGAACCCTCAGGCACTGTTGGTGGGAATGTAGATTGGTGCAACTACTGTGGAAAACATTATGGAGTTACCTCAAAAAATTAAAAATATAACTTCTTTAAGACCTATCAATTCCACTTCTGGGAATATATCTGAAAAACTTGAAGCACTAATTCAAAAGAAGATATGCACCTCCATGTTCATTGCAGCATTGTTTACGATAACCAAGATTTGGAAGCCGTCCAAGTGTCCATAAGTAAATGGATTAAAAAACTCTGGTACATTTATATAATGGAATACTACCCAGTTGTAAAGAGAGAAATAAATCTTACATTGGCAACTGCATGGCTGGACCTGTAGAGCATTATGAAGTGAAATTAGCCAGTCAGAGAAAGACAAATACCATATGATTTCACTCGTATGTGAAATGTAATGAACAAAATGAACTAACAAGCAGAAAAGCAAAATCGAAGCAGACCATAGATGTACAGAACAAACTGACAGCTGTCAAAGGGGAGGGGATTTGGGGTGGTGGGTGAAAAAGGTTAAGGGATAAAACAAAACAAAAAACACCTCATAGACACAGATAACAATATGTTGATTACCAAATGGAAAAGGGGGTTGGGGGAGATAGAACTGTGTAAAGGAGGGATAAATAGTGACAGAAAGAGACTTGACTTTGGGTGGCGAACACACAATGCGACATACAGATTATGTATTAGAGAATTTTATACTTGAAAATTATGTAATTGTATTAACCAATGTCAACCCAATAAATTTAATAAAAATTTTCAAAAAACAAGTAATGACATCCAATCTCCATTATCACTGTCTATTTAACACCATTACCTGGGGGTGCCCTGATATCAATGTTTGTGTCCAACTGAGGGTTAGACCCCATTCAGAAAGAACCTCTTCTGATCGAAGTGTGAAGGAGAAGGTGGAGAAATACAACGCTTCTCATAAAAGTAAAGACATGAAAAGAAAAAGGCCATGGTCAAGGCTGCTCACACCAAACACAGTGAACTGAAAGGGGAAGTGTCAACAAGGAGTTCAGACCTTGTTGTCAGGTAATAAATAATTAACAGCAGGTAGTTACCAGAATGTGTGAGAGGGAAGAACCATTTCCAAAGGTACAATAGTGATGAAGGAGGTTTAGAATTCAAGTGAACTTAGAGAAATTAAAGATCATCCACAAAGAACTAGAGGGGCTTTGAAACATGAAGGTCACATCCCAGTGGGAAAAGAGCAATCTGAGCAGAATTGAGACCACCCAAGAAGCAACCTAGAAGGAAGACTAACTCCTTAACCAAACCTGGATAAGGGTTTTCACAATTTGTTTTGTAAAGCTAAACAAAGTCATATTAATATCCACATCCCAACCACAGTTATACTCAAGGTAACAGTATAGTTAGGCTATCTTGTTTTCTTGGTAGTTCTTTAGTTAACTACTCTGACTTTTTTATAGAGTATCGAGTAGAAGAATCTGTCCAGTTTTTACTACAGGGCTATATTTAGACTACTTTAGTCAAGACCTGGCAAAACAATATCAATAATACCTGAGTCTATAAGGCTTATTGTGTGTTACAAAATCCAACCAACTCTTTTCTACTCTTTGTATCTCTTTATACAGATAGATGGGTGGATAGAAAGACAGAAAGACGGATGGATGGATGGATGGATGGATGGATGGATGGATGGATGGATGGAAACAGAGAGGAGGGCAGGTAAGTAAATGGTAAAAGAGAGAAAAGAGAGAAGTACCACGCAGCCTGTGTTCCATGCCTTGCTTTAGTCTCCATTTTTCACTTTAGTCCACCTACATGCTTAATGGTAGCGTGATTCTGATTCTTTTCTATGACATTCAAACATAAGCCCCCAAGTGGCAGGGCCAGGTATCTATGATTTCTCTCAAAGAGGAACTAGTGTAAAACCACGGGTAGATAATACTTTTTTTAATGTGGGACTTGGTAAGACGATAAATCTAACACTAATTAAGCCACTGATAGACAATTTGGCACTAGATTTTCACCACAAAGAGGATGGATAAAAACTTTAAAGTAAAATTTCCACATAAAGTTACTACTAGATGGCAAGTTTAGAGAAACAAAAACTGTCAGATGTTAAGAACTAAAAAAATAAACAATCCTAAAAACTTCAAGATCTTACCTCCATATACCTTAAAATAGGCCCCTCCTGCTGAAATGAAACCATATAAAATAATACATTCAGTACAAGAAAAATAATAACAGATGTATTTTAAGCATTCCCAGACCTAAACACCTTGGAAAGTTGAGGTTGCATTCATTATAACCAATCCCTATCTCAAATAGTTTTAGCCCATTGACTTGGCTTGGGTGGTGAGCAGGTGAGGCCTTTGAAGACATCTGCATTGTAGAGGGTTCCTCTGATCTTTTATTTTTATATCACTTGTTCCAATTTTGTCAAAGCTGTGGAGAATTTCAAGTGACGGTTCATTGTAATGATGTTTTAAAGCGTAGTTAGTTCTGTGTCAGCCTCTTTTTGGAAAGGCAGTATTTATTGTAGGTTTAAAAGCCCTTCCTGCCTACCTGAAATTTCTCATGGGTGGCTAGTGGCTTAGACACTAGGACATTTGCTTGTCACCGGGACCCTCTCTGTCTCTGCTCCCAATGGCACTGCACTTTGCTGCATTATCATCAGGCCAGGTCTATCTGTGCATGGTGAGTGCTCAATACACATTATTTACTGACTTTTGTGAACCTGAGGGCTCAGCCAGGGTCTTGAACTTTATAATGTTGCTGGAATAAGTTCAGCACTGGGGCAGGAGCAGGCAGAGGCCATTGGGAATCAAGGGCCTGGGAGGAAAGCCACACCTGGATAAGCCAGTCCCAAGGAAGCGGGGGACATGCTAAGTAAGAGTGGGTTGTGTCCAGAGGTCATTTTGTTCTAGAAATTCTTCTTCAGGCTTTTTTATAAGCACATATCTTATCCACATTCATGTGACATGACAGAACTTGAGTCCCCAAGTCTGGAAACAGCCTCCCTCTGGACAAGTCCCCAGGAAAACTGACTCTCAGTCCATGCCAGAAACCCTGCCTGAAACTGCTGACAGGTGGTACCCTGGAAGTGACTAGACCCCATTGAACCCATAATTGTTATTTCCTTTTTAATTTTCTTTTTTTGTTTTGTTTTGTCTTAAATCAAAGGCTCCTATCAGGACTAATATAACCAAAATAATTTAATCAAACCAAAATTTAATTAAACAAAGACAATACAAGCATTCTTTTAAAAATAAACTAGATACCCATGTGTTATGTTGTCCAGTGCTTAACAGCCTTGAAAGTTACTGACTATTTTAAAGCAACCCAATAGGCACTGTGAGTGTACTTTCTATTTGCACAGGTATGTATGGTGTGTAAACACCGAGCTCAGTCTACAGTCACAAAGCTTCCTCACAGTTGTCCTGAAGGGTGTGTGTGTTGGGGGTGGGGAGGTTGTCCAGGAGACAATTAGAAGGTATAGCTGTAGCATATCATCTGTTAATTTGGAAATTTCCCTGAAAGCCAGCACACTACTTCAAGTAGTTGCAATGACTGTTGGTTCTGCCACCTTCAGCTGACAATACCAAGGTTGTTGATGAACCCTTGTGACAGGGGTGATGATCTGATGTCAAAACTAAAGTAGAATAGATGTTTTTTCCACTTGCCTCCATTGGCTTTGGTTCCAGTGTGACCCAACATTGGACAACATCACTATCACCTGGTGGTTGTTAAAAATGCAGACTCATGCCTCTACCTTAGTCCTACTGAAATAAAACCTGCATGTCAACAAGTTCCTCAGGTGACACACATGTGTGTTAAAATGGGAGACACATTGTTCTAGAGTAGAGTGTAAGGCACAGAATTTGGAAACTACCTGATTCACCCTGGAGACAGCTCTACCTGTCAGTCCTGGGACCAAGACTGCAGGAGAGCTCAGCATCTTCTCCTTTCTTTCCTTGCCTCTTGTCTCAGTCCATTCAGGCTGCTATAACCAAACACCATCCACTGAGCAGCTTAAACAGCCAACATTGATTTCTCACAGTTGTAGAAGTCTGATATCAAGACACAAGCAGATTTTGGCTCTGTCCCCTCTTTTCAGATTGCAGGCTGCCACCTTCTTGCTGTTATCCTTATGTGGCAGAGGGAGTGTGCCCCTGTCTCTTCCTCTTCTTATAAGGGTATTAATACCATAATAGGGCAGGGGATCCACTCTCATGACCTAATATGACCTTAAGTATCTCCCATAACCCTCTTCAGATTCATCACATTGAAGGTTAGACAATCATGTGAAGGTGGGAGGACAAACATTCAGTCCACAGCACCTCCATCTGAGCTTGGCCCAGGTTCCACAGCACAAATGTTCCTTGCCATTCCAGAATGTCCAGGATATTGTGACCTGAGCTGTACTGAAAGTGCCCAGGACAGATGGCTCACCTAAGCTTTGCAAAGGCCAAGAAACAAGGCTTTTGGAAACTTATCCCTCCTCTGTTATCTTCTACAAACCCCACCTGCAGGTAAAATGTTTCAAAAAAAGGGGAAAATAGAGGTGACTGAGACACTGAAGTGTCCAATGAGATATCATTCAGGATTCTGGGCAGGAACCCAGTCAGGAGAAGCCTGACATCCTGAGCATTATTTATTAAGTCATTCGCTCTTCGTTGGTGTTCACTTTCCACGGAAGTCCTCATTTCAGAAGCTGCTGTGATGGTACCCTATCTAATGCAGCAGTTGCATCACCCCAGGAGCCCAGTCCCCAGAGTCACCTGCTGCCATGAAAGGTTTCCCTCCAGCTTGGGTCCCTGTGGGGCATAGTGAACCAGGTCAACTGGCTGTTTCTCCTACAAGGACCAGGAGTCATTTGAGGTGATTAGGTTAAAGGGGACCCAATTTGTCTGTGGGAGGAAAGCCCATGGCAAATGCTTCTCTGAGTTCCCAAGCAGAAAGAATATTGGTAACCTGTCTCTAATCAGCTGCTTTCTATCTTCATGCCTTCCCCATCTGGCCTTGCCATACCCCAACTCAGTGAGTTAGGAGATTGGTGCAACAGACCTGCAGTGCCACTTGCCTCTTACCTCTGCAGAATTCCTTAAAATGCAACTGTCTGATCCCACCATCAGCCCACCAATTTCTCTTCTGATCATTTTAATTTAGGGAATTAACTCATTTTGTGAGGCAAGAAAAGTCCCCAGATATCTCTCTCTCTCTCTCTCTCTCTCTCTATCTCTATCTCTATCTCTCTCTTTAATATGAATGAATTATTTCTAGTCATTCATGCCAGGACCTAAACCCCTGGTTTCCAGCTGCCTAAGGTGATGTGCACATCCCTGAGATAAGGCCAGTCTTCTTGGCTTTGTTATTTGGAAAATGTTTTAGATGCTCTTCTTCCTTCAGTGAGTCAATGTAGTTTCATGTTCCTAAGAGTGGCTCTCCAGACAACATGGTGCTAGAGGGAGACACATGCAAAGTTCGTATGGGAGTGGGTGTCCACAACCCACAATGACGGGATAGGTGTTCTGCTTCTGAGAACACGTGGCCTTCTCTGTATTTCCCTAGTCCACAAAAGCCATAGAAGTCTTCACAATAGAATCTTTTTTCGAGCCTATTTTTAATATATTTGTAATTATTTTCCAAATGACACAGAGGAAATTATATCGTGACTGGGTAGCTTCCATTTGGTTTTGTTGCATGCACCTGCAAATTCTGAAATCACTCCTTTAAAAACATGTAAAACAAAAAAGGCCAGAAGGGAATGGCAAGAAATATTCAAAGTAATGCGAAACAAGAGCATACAACCAAGACTTCTTTATCCAGCAAGGCTATCATTTAAAATTGAAGGAGAAATGAAAAGCTTTCCAGACCCCCTCCCCCCCCAAAAAAAAACAACTCAAGGAAATCATTAAAACCAAGACAGTACTGCAGGAAATGTTAAGGGGGCTGTTGTAAACAGAACAAAGGGGGGGGATCTAGAAAAATAAGAATGAAGAATTAAAGAATAAAATGGCAATAATCAACTACATATTAATAATAACCTTAAATATAAATTGATTAAATGCTCCAATCAAAAGACATAGAGTAGTTGCGTGGATAAGAAAACAGGACCCATACATATGTGGTCTACAAGAAATTCACCTCAAAACAAAACAGACACACAGACTGAGAGTGAAGGGATGGAAAAAAATATTTCATGCAAATGGAAATGAAAAAAAGGCTGGGGTAGCAATACTTATATCTGACAAAGTAGGCTATAGTAAGGAATAAAGAAGGTCACTACATAATGATGAAGGGAGCAATCCAACAGGAAGATATAACCATTATAAATATCTATGCACCTAATATAGGAGCACCTAAATTTATAAAGCTGATTTTGATGGACATAAAGGGCGAGATCAACAGCAATACTATAATAGTAGGGGATTTCAATACCCCACTAACATCAATGGATAAATCATCAAGAAAGAAAATTAACAAAGAAACAGCAGCTGAAAGAACATACTAGATCAACTAATTTTTTTTTCAGAGACAGAGAGAGGGATAGATAGGGACAGACAGACAGGAATGGAAAGACGAGAAACATCAATCATTAGTTTTTCGTTGCACATTGTGACACCTTAGTTGTTCATTGATTGCTTTCTCATATGTGCCTTGACCACAGGCCTTCAGCAGACCGAGTAACCCCTTGCTCAAGCCAGTGACCTTGAGTCCAAGCTGGTGAGCTTTTGCTCAAACCAGATGAACCCGTGCTCAAGCTGGCAACCTCAGGGTCTTGGACCTGGCTCCTCAGCATCCCAGTCTGATGCTCTCTCCACTGTGCCACAGCCTGGTCAGGAAGATCAACTGGTTTTAATAGATATCTTCAGAACCCTTCACCCCAAAGCAGCAGAATATACATTCTTTTCAAGCGCTCATGGTACATTCTCTTGGATAGACCACATGCTAGGACACAAAACAAATCTGGATAAATTTAAGAAGATTGAAATTATATCAAGCATCTTCTCTGATCACAATGGCATGAAACTGGAAATCACCCACAATAGAAAAACTTAAAAACATTCAAACACTTGGAGATATCATGTTATTAAAATAACATCATGTTATTAAATAACGAATGGGTTAACAATGAGATCAAAGAAGAAATAAAAAATTTCCTTGAAACAAATAAAAATGAACATACAACAACTCAAAATTTATGGGCACAGCCTGGCCTGTGGTGGCGAAGTGGATAAAGCGTCGACCTGGAAATGCTGAGGTTGCCGGTTCGAAACCCTGGGCTTGCCTGGTCAGGGCACATATGGGAGTTGATGCTTCCAGCTCCTCCCCCCCTGTCTCTCTCTCCTCTCTCTCTCTCTCTCTCTCTCTCTCTCTCTCTCTCTCTCCTCTCTAAAATGAATAAAAAAAATAAAAATTAAAAAAAAAATTTATGGGCACAGCAAAAGCAGTCCTGAGAGGGAAGTTCATTGCATTATAGGCATACCTTAAGCAGCACGAAAAATCCCAAATAAACAACCTCACCTTACATATAAAAGAACTAGAAAAAGAACAACAAACAAAACCCAGAGGATGTAGAAGGAAGAAAATAGTAAAGATCAAACTGGAAATAAATGACATAGAGGCTAAAAAATAATACAGAAGATCAAATAAACCAAGAGCAGGTTCTTTGAAAAGGTAAACAAGATTGATGAACTGTTAACCAGACTCAACTAGAAAAAAAGAGAGAGAATTCAAATTAATAAAATTAGAAATGAGAGTGGAGAAGTATCAACTGACACAGCAGAAATACAAAGGATTGTAAGTAAATACTATGAAGAAATGTATGCCAAGAAATTAGACAACCTAGGCAAAATGGACAAATTCCTCAAAACATAAAATCTTTCAAAAATCAATCTGGAAGAATCAGGAGACTTAAATAGACCCATTTCATCAAATGAGATTGAAACAGTTATTCAAAGACTCCCAACAAACAAAAGTCCTGGGCTTGATGGCTTCACATGTGAATTTTACCAAATATTCAAAGAAGAATTAACCCCTATCCTTCTCAAGCTATTTCAAAAAAATTCAAGAGGGAAGACTTCCAAGCTCCTTTTATGATGAGAGCATAATCCTCATTCCAAAACCAGGCAAAAATAACATAAAGAAAAAGAATTATAGGCCAATATCCCTGATGAACTTAGATGCTAAAAATCTCAACAAAATATTAGCAAACCAGATCCAGCAATACATGAAAAAAATTATACATCATGATAAAGTGGGATTTATTCTGAGTAGGCAAGGCTGATACAGTATTCACAAAACAATCAATGTAATCCATCACATAAACAAAAGGAAGGAAAAAATCACATGATAATACAAATAGACGCAGAAAAAGCACTTGATAAAAACCAGCACCCATTTATGATCAAAACTCTCAGCAAAGTGGGAATACAGGGAACATACCTCAACATGATAAAAGTCATTTATGAAAAACCCACAGCCAACATCATACTCAATGGGCAAAAATGAAAAGGAATCACCTTAAGATCAGGAACAAGGCAGGGGTGCCCCCCTTTCACCACTCTTATTCAACATAGTTCTGGAAGTCCTAGCCACAGCAATCAGACAAGAAGAAGAAATAAAAGGCATCCAAATTGGAAAAGAAGAAGTAAAACTATCATTATTTGTTGATGATATGATACTGTACATAGAAAACCCTAAAGTCTCAGTCAAAAAACTACTGGACCTGATAAATGAATTCAGCAAGGAGGCATGATATAAAATTAATGTTCAGAAATCACTGGCATTTTTATAAACCAACAATGAACTGTCTGAAAGAGAAATTAAGAAAAACAATCCCCTTCACTATTTCAAAAAAAGAAATAAAGTACCTAGGAATAAATTTAACCAAGGAGATTAAAGACTTGTACTCAGAAACATTGTACTATAAAACATTGATAAAAGAAATCAAGAAAGATACAAACAAATGGAAGCATATACCGTGTTATGGATAGGAAGAATAAACATCATTAAAATGTCTATATTACCCAAAGCAATCTATAAATTCAATGCTATTCCTATTAAAATACCAATGGCATACTTCAAAAATATAGAATAAATATTCCAAAAATTTATATAAAATCAAAAAGAACACAAATAGCCTCAGCAATCTTAAAAAAGAAGAATAAAGTGGGTGGTATCACACTTCCTGATAACAAGCTATACTACAAGGCCATTGTTCTCAAAACAGCTTGGTACTGGCATAAGAACAGGCATACAGATCAGTGGAACAGAACAGAGAACAGAAATCAACCCACACCTTTGTGGACAACTGATATTTGACAAACAAGGTAAGAGCATACAATGGAGAAAAGACAGTCTCTTTAACAAATAGTGTTGGCAAAATTGGACAGGTACTTGTAAAAAGATGAAACTAGACCACCAACTTACACTATTCACAAAAATAAACTCAAAGTGGATAAAAGACGTAAATGTAAGTCGTGAAACCATAACCATCTTGGAAGAAAACAGGCATTAAGTTCTCAGACATCTCTCGCAGCAATATAGTGTACTTGCTGATTTATCTCCACGGGCAATTGAAATAAAGGACAAGATGAACAAATGTGACTATATCAAGCTAAAAAGCTTTTGCACAGCTAAAGACAATATGTACAAAATAGAAAGGCAAACCACACAATAGGAGAACATATTTGACAATAAGTCTGATAAGGGGTTAATAACCAAAATTTATAAAGAACGTGTAAAACTCAACACCAGGAAAGTAAATAAGTCATTCAAAAAATGGGCAAAAGAACTCAATAGACACTTCTCCAAAGAGGACATACAGATGGCCAATAGGCAGATGAAAAAATGTGCAACATCACTAATCATTAGAGAAATGCAAATTAAAACCACAATGAGATACCTCTTCACACCTATCAGAATGGCACTCATTAACAAAACAACACAGAATAAGTGCTGGCGAGGATGTGGAGAAAAGGGAACCTTCCTGCACTGCTGGTGGGAAGGCAGACTGGTGCAGCCACTGTGGAAAACAGTATGGAGATTCCTCAACAAATTAAAAATGGAACTGCCTTTTGACCCAGCCATCCCACTTTTAGGAATATATCCTAAGAATACCAAATCACTAATTCAAAAGAAGAAATGCATCCCCCATGTTTCTGGCAGCATTGTTTACAATAGCCAAGATCTGGAAACAGCCCAAGTGTCCATCAGTGGATGAGTGGATTAAAAAGCCATGGTACATTTACATATTGGAATACTACATGGCCATGAAAAAGAAGGAAATCTTACCTTTTGCGACAACATGGATGGACCTGTAGACGATTATGCTAAGTGAAATAAGCCAGTCAGAGAAAGAAAAATATCATATGACTTCACTCATATTAGGAATTTAATGAACAATGTGAACTGAGGAATGGAATAAAGGTAGAGGTGGGATCAAAGGGATCAGAGGGAAAGCGGTCAGAGGGAAAGGGGAGGAGAGGATGGAGTCAGAGAAGGAAAAGACATTAGTGAAATTATATATACATAATACAGCATTATAGAGAGCAGAACAACAAATCCTGAAGAGAAGGGGCGAGGGAATTGTTGGGAGGGGTGAAAAAGGGGTATCAAGGGGGACGGGGGGGGAGGAGATATATTCGGTGGGACACTTGAATCTATGTAAGTGCAGTAAATCAAAATCAATAAAAAATTTTAAAAGAAACAAAGAAACTCTCGTTTTCTGGACTGTGAGAACTGTTGATTCATTTTTACTTTATTAAGACTTTCCAAGCTAAAAATATATATTTTTTAATTTTCTACCTAAGTGATTTTTGTGATAGTTTCCCTGAAAACAGTTTGTATGACAAGAGCCAGCATCTAATCACTATGTCTGTGCAGTGGTCCCCAGGCACAGATTAAGGATGTGTGAGGAGGGCCCCTGTGATGCGAGGGGACAGGGTTGAGGTGGGAGCTAGAAGTGCCATTTTCCAAAAAGGGCTTCATATTAATGTAGACGTGTGTGTGTGTGTGTGTGTGTGTGTGTGTGTTTATGGTTATAATCCTTATAACATGTGGATTTTATAGTTACAACTACATGTACAAATTAGCCTGTTTTAAATGCTACATTATTATTAATAACAAGGCTGTTAGAGTGGAGGTGAGTCCTAAGATTAATTAAAAAAAGAATCAGCTATTTATGAAAGTAAAATAAATATGTCTTACTGGGCTATTTGCTTGGAAGTGGGCAAAAAAGTCAACAGAAGAAGGGGCTGTTGGTTCCCTGCCTGGAAGACTTGGGGGGCATGGGTGTCACAGAGGGAAGAAGTGGCTCCTGGGCACCAGGAGGCAAGAAGGACATCAAAGCTCCAAAAGCAGAGACAACTGTCAGCTCCTGAGGAGTGTTTCTCAGTGACCCCTGGAGGTTGAGAAAACCCTCTCAAAACAAGAACACACACTGAGCTCTGAAAGGAGACCCAGGGATGAGCCTGATTCATGCCTCACAAGAGGACTGGCCATCTAGCATATACTTTTGTTGCCCAAGTTTTTCCTTCTGTCTACAGCAAGGCTCCTGGACCCAGGAGAGAGCCTGAGCCTTGTGGCACTTAGGTAAGTATGGAATGGCCAGAACACCCCCGGCAGCCTCACTGCTGCCATCGCAACCCTGCAGGGCCCACGCATGAGTGTTTCTCAATTGTAGGGTGGCAGGCCTTACCCATGGAGGGATGTTTCTTGGCTGTTCACCCAGCAAGAAGTCCCAGTGAAAGAATAGTTTCCTAAGCCCAGTTGTAACCCCTCTATCTGTGTGAAATGTTCCCTGACTCCAGCATCTTGTGTTTTTGTCCCAAGAAGACCCTATTTGGACCTGATTTCTGCTTTTCCCCCCTGGGGCTAGAAAAGAAACCAGTATCCAGAGGGAAGTACCCAGCATGATAGCTTTCTCCCATGACCCCAAGATAAGGAGGGGTCTTGGCAGGATCACGTTAATGCACAAGAGCCAGGCGACTTTAAGGTCATAGAGACCCACTCCCTATCCCTGTCCCCAGAACACACATGGCACCTGAATTCCCTCTGGAACTGTTATTCTCAGCACAATAAGCTTTAAAAACCAGCACCTGCTCCCCATTCCCAAGACCTCCTGTGACCTCAATGTTCAACCAGGCTTGAGAACTCCTGAGCCAGCTGAGGCTATCAGATGCTTATCTACCAAAGGTGTCCAGAATGACAGGTTAAGCTTGAACAACAGTTTCTGTCAGGAGGTCAATTTAGTTTTTACGAAGAAATTGCAATAGGAAATGTCACATACACCTCCTCAATCTCCCTTGAGAAGACCATCTCTTTGTAGTAGACCTATGGTTGGATTTGAATTCCCAGGTGTGGCTTCAACCAATCAATGTATGCCTGCTTCTTTATCTGAAAACTAGATCAATTCTTACAGGAAATATTTGTGCTCAATAGTTAAACAATAGATGGCACATAAAGGTAACTGGTAATCGATAGGTTAGTTGGATGTTGGACAAATAAGTAGATATTAACCAAAGGAGAGATGTCAGAGTCTGAAGGTCCAGACTTTGCACTTGTGGTTCTGCTCAGTATTTTCATTCTCCTGGGTGAGTCTTTAGGTTGGGCAGCTGAGTTGGGTTCCTGGTTTCACCCTGATGGCTGTATTGACAGCCTTGTCAGGATGACCTGCTGGGTATGTTTTCTTCAAGTATACAGAACAATGTCTGAAACACTGTGGACACTAAAAAAATATTTTTGAACAAATTAATGTACTGCTAGGACAGTGGCATCACCTCCTATGACTCGGAGCTAGTCATCAGGCTCAATCTGTGAGGTGGCTTGGTCAGTGTCATGAGCAGTAAGAGCGCCCTCACTGCATCCTTGCATGGAGGACACAGACCACTGAGACCCATGTGAGATCCAAATATGGTTCCAGCACCCAGGAGACCCTAAAGGAATGTCCTACAGCACCTCCCATGCAGGCCTCTGGGACTCCTGAAGCCATATTTAGTGAAAGTTTACCAAAGAAAGAATGCTTTCTTTTCTTCTATTACACTCTTTCTAAGGGTCAAACTTAGAACAAAATTAGTTGAAACATTTAAAAATGTCTCTGGTCCCAGAGGCTAGATGCCTTTGGACCCTTCTGGAGCTCTCCAGGGACATTGTTTTCAGTTCTGTCACCACTTTCTAGACAGCTTTTAAAGGACAAATAATTTGCAAATCCTAAGCCCCAATAGCCCAAGAGGCTAGGAGAGATCTGAGATAAGCAGCACAATAATTGTGTGTAAACACAGTCTTTAACGCATACCAGGTGCTGTTCTAGGAGCTTTCCACAAAATAACTTAACTGAATTATCTCAACCACCTATGAGGTCGGTAGGCACTACACTTATCTGCACTTTAGAGATGGAGAGACTGAGGCTGTCATTTGGGCAAGGCCACCCAGCTCGTAAGGGGCAGAGCTTCAACTCAAGCCCTCTAGTTCCACAATCCATGTACTTGTTGCTATGAGATAAGCTTCACCTCACAGAAGTGTTACCTGCGTGTTATCAAAATCACATTACACCCTGTAAAGAGATGGCATGGTTAAGAATAAACAAGTATAAAAGCAGAGACGTTATGTCAAATCCCCTTTTCTTTCCTTTCTGATACCTGTGGTCCTTGGCCAAGTCACTTATCTCTCTGAGCCCTTCAGCTATCTCATCTATATGGTAAAGATGGCACCCACCCTGCAAGGTGGTCACAGGAATTGAACAGAAGACGTACCAGAAACACTCACCCCATGAGACACTCAGTGAGGGCACTGGTGTTGCTGTGAGGGTGGTGAGAACCCTGTGTGGGGCCCTGCACATGGCCACAGTCTCTGGGATACCGCTGCTGCTCTGTCAGTGTCAGACGTCCGCTGATGGACTCATGGCTCACTTGCCCTGCGCTCTGTCTTATCCAATTATGAGTCTGTAAAATATTTCCCCCATCCCATAGTTCAGCATCTATGTAGGATTTTGTTCCCATTCAATTCTGTTCTACTCGAATAATCTTTCCCACTTGCCACATGGCTCTTAGGTCTTTATTCATTTATCCAGGTTTAAATGATACCTTAGACATCTCTCCGTCCACAATGTGCTGAAGGTACTTCTCATAGCATTTATTTATTTATTCTGAAACCTTGAAAAGGACATCTCTTGATACAATATACCCACCAGTGCACAACGTACTCTCCATTTTGATGAACATAAAGCTTACCTGGTCATGTTCAAGTGTGTAGCTCCCTAATTGTGTTATAATTTCCTGGAAGCCACAGTCCAGTCTCTGGGTCCATAGATAGAATAAATTCTTGACAGATTTTTTTATAAGGCCACCTGCTTTGCTATAGAGGTATCATCAATTTGCCAGTGACACTGGTTCTCTGTTTCTCCAGTGGCTCTTGCTTTCATACCTGGTTGTTGTCTGTTCATTTTTTTATTGCTTGTTTGGTTTATTTGTTTGTTTTCCTGTAAAAATGCTGGTTACAACTCAGCCCTGAACATCCAGACTCTGCAAACCATAGGAAGGGTACCTGTTTGCAGACAGCCTGACACTCCAGGATCTTCACCATGCATACACATCAGCTAGCATGCAATCAGTCAGTTTACCAGATCTTCTGCTAACAGCCTAAAATAGAACACCTTTGCAAAAGCAAACTGCCATTCTATCAGAATGTTAACCGCAAATTTCAATTTTATAACAGTTGCTTTCCAGGATAGTTTCAACATTGAATTATTCCTGGTTAAAAGGCTTCCTAAACTTGATAAATTATAAGCAAGCAAATGATTACTACGTATTCAGTGATTCCCCTTCTGCTGTGACTGCCAATGACAAACTATTTTGGGTAAGTTTGCTTGAAGATTTGATCCATCATCCCTTCACATATAAAACAGATTGGGAAATAGCTTAAGGACTAAGTAGGGTGACACGAGAAATACCTAAGTCCCTGACACAGTGAGGAAAGTAAAGGCAGTCCCTACTATTACCTACTGGGCTGGCAGATAATGATGGGTTCCTTTCCTTGCCCCGGAACTTAGAGATTCTTTTTTGATAAGGCCCAACTTCCACACAAGAAAGATGCTCTTCAATGAGTCACATTACCTGACAAAAATAGAGCTTTAAAAGTGGAAATCTTTGAGTTTTTGTTTTTCTTGTCCATTTGTTTGCTTTCTGTTTTATATCCCACATATGAGTGAAATCGTGTGTGTCTCAACTTCTTTCTAATTCACTTTGCTTAGCATGGTATTCTCAGTGAATTTAATGATAAAGAAAAGGAAGTGAACACCATGATGCTGTCTCATTTCCTTCCACCCAGACAATGGCACGGCTGCTATGTCTCGTGTGAGACTTTTCCTTCTGGATGTCAATGAGAACAAGAACATTGTTTCTCACCTGAGTTCCAGGGGTAACTGCAATGCCAGGTGAGTCAAGAAAGAGGACACGGGAAGGCTTTCTTGTGCACGTTTGCCCATGTCCTCTGGTTGGAAGTGGCCACACCACCCCCCCGTTCTACTTCATAATTCCTTTACTGGTGTTCCTTTAAAAGCAGACTTGTGACTAACCACAGCCGCCCTGTGGGACATGCCAAACACTGTCCAGATGACTAGCGTGCCGTACACAGCCACTCAGGATGGGGCGTCTTAATGTAAGCCACACGTGGTGAGACACAAAGGCACGGCAAGCACGCGGATCCATGGCCAGTTTTGAGTCTGTTTCAAGTTAAATAAGTCCTTGGGGTGCAGAGAGAAATGTTCAGAAATAGGAGAGCAATGGTCTTGATTTATTGTCACCTGTTAGCCTAAGACTGACCTGCCTGAGTGGCCAGCATTCCATCCACAAGGAGGTCACCTACCGCTCAGAGTGAAGCATGGATGGAAGGCATAGGATCAGCACAACTCTGTTGGACGGGAGCCCAGGGAGGCTTCCTGCTGTGACCAGCGAGCAGGTAACCGCACTGCCTGCCCCGGGATGAGGGATCTGAATGCACTGCCACTGTTTTCTGGTCCGGTTTTGGATAAAACACATCTCCTGGGGCTTCAGAGAGGGGCTGGGCTTGCTGGTCCTTCATTAGGAACGCAGCCGGAGGCAGCTCGGATCTGTGAAGGACAGCTGTCTAATTGGATTTGCTGCATGCACTGTCTTAGCCTTTACAATGGGAATAGGCTACCCGGCCTTTCTAATTAGATTGTTAAACATAATAGCTGAATGGCATAGCGGTAAAGAATTTGCCCTAGTCTTTGTAAGCGTAAAAAGGGCTCAGAAAAGATTCAGGATCTTTCCAGCCCATTTCCCCCATCATTGTATCTGATGGTAATAAGACCAAGTGTACTTCTTTTTGAAAACACCCAAAGGAGCACAGGCCAGGTTGAAGTTCAAACTAAATGTCAAAACACACACATGCCATACAGTAGCAAGCACCCGCTTCCCTCTGGCCTCTTGTTTCCCTAATTGGTACCTTGTTGGCAGTCTCTATTGGGAGACTGAGGATGGCAGGGGACTGGAAATTGAGTTACCTTGTCACCCTCAAGGTGGTCTCCCAACCCGGCTGAGAAAAAAATCACTAAAACAGGGTGGGAACAAGCCACATGCAGGGGTTCTGATCCCATCCCCTGGGTCTCCTAGGAACTGGCAAGGAGTGGAAGAAGCAACGGGGACTCACAAGGGAAATGGTGAAGGAGAGAGGAACTTCATGATGCCATCCCCGAGTTTATGGGTCCCACGGCTTGAAAACTGTCTGTACTCACACAGGAGCAGCCTTTTGTGAGAGGCTCTGTGGTTGTCTAAGCTTTTACCCTGCATCTCATTTCCAGACTGACTTTCATTATACTGCAACATTCATCACTCAGGGAACGTTCATCAAATTCTTAGCATGATGCATTACTATAGAGAACCCGCACATAAGGTTTTGTCTTTAGTGTAAAAAGAAATGCATTTTTCTCATGTCTTCCTCACTCGTTGGGGTATAAAATACCAGCACCCAGTCTGTGGCTGATGTTATGTTCTACATCGAAGTCACTCCAGGTTCATCCCCTGATGCTGGAAAGCTTCCAGGGCTGCCTGAACCTCACTGAGTATGTTCTTCTCACGAGCAAGAACAGGTCCGCTTCTTCTGAGGCAGTCTTTAAATACTGTTTCCAGGGTTCATGCTCCAGAAAATGTGGTCTTGGAGGCAAGATAAAGAATTTTCTTTTTTATTGAATATATTAGGGTGACATTGGTTCATGAAACAGTACAGGTTTCAAGGGTACAACTCTATAAAACATCATCTATACACTGCATCATGCACCATCCGCCCCAATCAAAATATCTTTCTCTTTCTGTCCCCATTTCCCCACTGTTGCCCACCTGCACCTACCCCTACACCTCTTTCCTTCTAACTATCACCACTGTTATCTGTGACAATGGGTTTTATACATATTTTTTGCTTAATCCCCTCACATTCTTTCATCCAGTTCCCAAAATCGCCCTTCCCTCTGACAGCTGTCAGTCTGTTCCATGTATTCATGCCTCTGTTTTTATTTCATTCATTAGTTCATTTTGTTCATTAGATTCCACATATACGTGAGATCATATGATATTTGTCTTTCTCTGACTGGCTTATTTCACTTAGCATAATAAACTCCAGGTCCGTTCATGCTGTTGCAAAAGATAAGATTTCTATCTTTTTTATGAGCAAGTAGTATTCCATTGTGTAAATATTCAATATATCACATCTACTGATAGGCACTTGGGTTGTTTCCAGATCTTGGCTATTGTAAGTAATGCTGAAATGAACATGAGGGTGCATATATTATTTTGACTTAGCATTCCAGGATTCTTAGGACATAATCCAGGAAGTGGAGTTGTTGGGTAGAAAGGTGGTTCCATTGTTAATTTTTTTAGAAAACTCTATAGTGCTTTTCACTGTGGCTACACCAATCCCACCAACAGTTCATGAAAGTTCCCTTTCTTCACATCCTTACCTACACTTGTTGTTTGTTGATTTGTTGATAATAGCTATTCTGATAGGTGTGAGGTGATATCTCATTGTGGTTTTAATTTTCATTCCTCAGATGATTAGTGACGTTGAACATTTTTAAATGTCCATTGGCCATCTCCATGTCCTCTTTGGAGAAGTGTTTATTCAGGTCCTTTGCCTATTTTTAATTGGGTTTTTGTCTTCTCAGTGTTGAGTGGCACAAGTTCTTTAAAAATTTTGTATATTAACCCCTTATCAGACATAGCATTGGCAAATATGTTCTCCCATTCAGCGGGTTCCTTTTTCATTTTGTTGATGCTTTCTTTTGCTCTGCAAAAGATTTTTAGTTTTATGTAGTCCTATTTGTTTATTCTTTCCTTTGTTTCCCTCGACTAAGGGAAAATATCGGCAAAAATATTGTTACGAGAAATATCTGAGATTTTATCGCCTGTTTCCTTCTAGGATTTTTATGGCTTTGTGGATTACATTTAAGTCTATGAATAGCCTCAGCAATCTTGAGAAAGAAGAACAAAGTTAGAGTTATCACACTACCTGATATCAAAGTACACCACAAGGTCATTGTAATCAAAGCACCTTTGTACTGGCATAAAAGCAGGAATACAGATCACTGGAAGAGAATAGAATGCCCATAAATAAACCCATGCCCTTATAGTCAGTTAATATTTGACAAAGAAGTCAAGAACATACAGTGGAATACAGTCTCTTCAATAAACAGTGTTGGAAAAATTGGATAGGTGTGAAACTAGACCATGAACTGACACCACACACAAGAATAAACTTGATAAGAATTTCTTCTTAAATGTTCAGGAAAGTAAGGCATGGTGACCTCAGTACAGTATAGAGGCTAACCCTGAGATCCCATTTTTGCCATTTCTATTATATTTTGACATCATCCCAGAGAGGTCTACCTGATTTTCAGGAATATGAATAATAAAGGCAGACAGCACATTACTGAAAACCACAAATATTGGAATAAACAAATGAATGAACAGTGAGTCACCTTACACCTGCCTTCGGTGTCTCACTCCTCACCCCTGTGGCTGGCAAGATGCTCCCTGTCTGATTGCACTCTGAGGTAGCTTTGCCAGGGTTTTGCCCAGACCCCAGAACTCAACACTATTCATAGCCCTTTATTTGCAACAGGGAGTAGTAATATTCTATGTGTGCACCTGAAATGTCCCCTCACCAGGACACTCACTGCTCCTAACAAGTTCCATGGCTTACAGGTTGCAATCTCAAGAGTCCAGGAGTACAGTCATTTTTTGGTCCCTTCAGGTGGGTCTAGGATGTTGTAAGACTCATGATCACTTCTGTTTCTTGTGTCCATAACTCACCGCAGTTTACCCGGAGGACAAAGACCCTCTTTTCTTCCCACGTGTTCTACTTCTGTCTGTCTGCCCAAATCTTGGGCAATTTATCTCCAAGTTATGCATGACTACACCTTCAAAATGCAATAGCTATCCCTCACCATGATTACCAGGCATGTTTATGTTGTTGTTTTGTAACTCTCCTCAAAACTCACTTCTTTGAAGTGTGCTTGGACTTTATTTTCAACATGCTATATATTGAGAAGGATGCCTAAGGAGAAATGTGAGAGGAATTCATTAAAATGGGGACAGGCACTGTCTGTCATGGCAAGGTGAGCCCTCCTGGTGTCCCCATGCTTACTTAGATGATGGGGTTTACATAAGGCAGACCAGACCCATTTATTGGGCTCTATGTGATCCCACCTAGCACAAATCATTCCTGTGAAGTACATTTTTCTAACGTGATGAGGATATGTAACCGCATATGGAAGCTATTTAAAAGAGTTAGAAAGATCTCTCCTCACAGCTTACAAATTTTTGAAAATTGAATCATAAAAATCAGTACAGACCCCAGCCACTACGCTTAACCTCTGAATAAAAGAACCATGTGCCTCAAGTGAAGACACTTGTGCAAAAGTACAGTTGTGCAGGCAAAGCAAACCCAAATACCGGCTTTGTTTTGAAATGGGAGCCCCTTCTGCAGTCGGCTGCCGTGCAGTGTTTCCCATTCCATTCCCCACTCCGCACACATGGGCGACTTTAAGTCAGCATCATGGAAACAGTTTAGAAAGGTCTGAAACTGAGAAGTGGATTATGTCAAGGACTAAAATTACTTGAGAATTTTTGATCATAGAGATATTGGAGCATGATCAATTTGACACATGTGTCCATAACGATATGAATACGTGTGTGTCCTGTGTTTCTGTGAGAACACAAAAAGATGTGGCCGAGTGAAATTACCCCAAATACTTTATATAATGTTTTATTTAGTTTAGAACAGGTGTTTCAAATAGTTTCTAAATATTACTAGAAAGGGTCTGTCACATTCGCATTCCTAGCAATCCTTTACTCTCCTCCTAAAAGCTTATTGACAGCTGATTTTGCTCCTTGAATTTCTAAGAAAATAACTTTCCATCCACATGTGAATATATCATTCCTGATTTTCAAGTATAAGTATCATATAATCTGGGTCTTTGTGACAAATGGGAGTTGAAACACAAGACTTACCAAAAAAGAAAACAAAATGCACAGAAAACTTTCTTTATCCCCACTCCAATTCTTTGTCTATTTCCAATAGACACTCCAAAAAAACTACTCTAAACACTAAAATATCCCCAGATAAAGTTGATCTCTGATGATTCAAAGTTTTATTTTCCTTATATCTCATTTCATTTCATGTCAAAGGTAAATTTTAAAAAAGAATTAGGGGACACAATATTAAAGGAGAAAAAAAATTGAAGCATTAACACTTTCTGACTTAAAGACTTATAACAAAGCTATAGTAATCAGTATACAGTGTGGTACTGGTTTAAACAAAGGACAGATAGATCAATGAAACAATAAAAAGACTAGAAATAGACCCACATGAATGTAGTCAACTGATCTTTGACAAAAGAGCAAAGGCAATTCAACAGAGCAAAGAGTCTTTTCAGCAAATGGTGCTAGAACAACTGGACATCCACATGCAAAAAGTGAATCTAAACATAGACCTTACACCCTTCACAAATATTAACTTAAAATGGACCACAGACCTAAATGCAAAACAATAAACCTCTTATGAAGTAACATAGGAGGAAACCTAGATGAACCTCAAAAGATACAACTGAAAAGATGGACATCACTAAAATTAAGAATTTCTGGTCTATGAAAAACAATGTAGGAGAACGAGGGACAAACCACACACTGGGAGAAAATATCTGTAAAAGACATATTTGATAAGATTGTTCTCTAAAACCTACAAAGAATTCAAACTTCAACAAGAAAACAAACTGATTGAAAAAATGAGCCAACAACCTTAGTAGACACCTCACCAAAGAAGATGTACAGATGCAAATAAGCATATGAAAAAATGGTTTTTAGCATATGCCATCAGGGACATGCAAATCAAAGCAACAATGAGTGCTATACTATTAGATATTCCAAAGTCTGGAACACTGACTGCACCAGGATACTGCTGACATGGTACAGCTAGAACCCTCTTCACTGCTGGTGGGAATGCAGAATAGCCCCTTTGAAAACAGCGTGGTGGTTTCCTTCAAAGCTAAATGTACTCTTGCCACATGATCCAGCAATCATACTCCTTGGTGAATCCTAGGCCAGAAATCTTCATGCAAGTATCCTTCTGCTACTATTAAAAGGATGCAGTATTTCTTCTGAATTTCTCACTGGAAGGCCTCAGTATTTACACATAAGTCATTAGCTAAGACAAATATAATTTAATATTCAAAGACAAACACAATTTAATAGTTCTTCTTTTTGAAGTTATTAATTTGCTATTTCATTGATTTACGCAGCAAATATGTGTTAAGCACAGATGATAAACAGATAAAGTAGTAAGGACCTTACCAACAAATAGTGTGGAGTCAATTGACATTCAATTGACATGTGAACTAAATAAAATAAAATGTAAATCATAAAGAAGGACACAGGTATCAAACATCAAAATCTGTTTCTTGTTTCTTTGCCTGTCTCTCAGTGAGCCCTGTCCCTGCCTTACTGGGCAGGAAGACCCATCAGTCACTCACACTAGTGACACTGCTGGAAAAATCCACAACTCCAGGAGTGATTCAGAGCTAACAGGAAATGTATCAGTAAACATTTACATTGGGGAGGCTGTGAGTGCTTCCTCTCCACCCCACCCTCACCCCCCCGGTTCCCCTTAACAGAGTGTCGGGATTTTCTTTTCTTTTCTTTTCTTTTCTTTTCTTTTTTTTTTTTGCCTTAGCCGCTGTTAGTGTTGAGAGCCTAAACTAGGCCTTGACATAAAAGTCAAGCCAGATTGTACCTCATGGTATGTGGTTAAACATGTTTTCCTGTTGTCAAAGATTAAATAATTAGAAGAACATGGTCAAGATCAAAAGGCAGCCCATGCCACAAGCAATTAGGAGACCACTACAGCTGTGACAACCAGGGGATCCTGCTGGTCCTTTACCTGCTTCAGCCTGTCATGTGGGCTCAATATGACTGGGTCCTCGGGACTTTCTATTTAAATCTCATTAAGACAGTTGCAACATGATACATACAAAAATAACAGAGGTAAAGTGCATACTACACTAAGCACAAAGTAAGAGAAAAATTAGGAAAAAGAGTGAGTCATTTATAATGGTTTATAAACTAGAAATCTATTCTTGAATAAATGTTCTAAATTCAGATTTTTTTAACCTGGGATATTTGTAACACCATTTTTTTTTTCAATATATCTGTACTTTCTCATTAAAAGGGAAAATATTTATATCATGATGACTCAAATGAGTTTCCAAAGGGACACATAAATTATTATAGAATTATTAAGTAGATATTCTTTTTTAGTGATTCTGTCTGCTGTTTAGTTCTACTGATTGGAATGTCAAGGAATAAAGCAGACTGTGTCACCTGGGAGTCCCTGTTTACTTCATACTCTTATGGAAGTTGAATTAGGTGACGTGAAACGCCATGATTGAGTCTAGCATTAAACTTGTAAAAATGGCCTGATTCTCAAAACATAAGTTTCAGTCAAGAAAAGCCAGTCTGATTTTCTCTAGTAAAAGTGTCCCTCTGTCACCACACCCAGCCACCAAACGGTTCCAAATTTCCCAGTCTTCCAAAGACTGTTTCTCTTCCAGGGTGCATGGGGAGTCCTGGTGCCTCCTGCTGGAGCCCAGTGTTCACTGAGAACACAGCAGTGAGTAGAACACTGAGAGGTTCACACCCAGACTGCCCTGGACCCGACTGGGCTTGCAAAGTCAGCACTAACGGGCTATTTTACGGTTATTTCTCATCACAGATCTTCCACTACAACAGATGTTCAAATGGTTAGCTCAAAACATTTCTGTATGAGAAAAGTATGCCTCCAGGCTTGCCTATTTTATGGAAACCATAAGTGTCACATCCACAGGCTCCATGGCCCTCTGCCCAGTCTGAGGCCCTTTCATCCCTCCAACATCTTCCTGGAGGTCAGAGACATATCTCATCTGCTTCCCATCAGTGTGAGCTGTTACCTGCTCCTCCAACGCCACTTTGTCCCAGGCACTGACTCTACTGCTCCTTGCATACCTTCATTCTCTAGACGCAGTTATACCATCAAGGGTTTCCTCTGCCCAGAGTGCACTGCGCCCACCTCCATAGGTAGGTGCTTTCCACTGGCAGCTCTCTCCTGGGCCCTGCCCCCATTCAGCACTGCTCAAACCTCTGACATGCCCTGGGGACAGCTGTTTTCTCCAGAATTCTTTCCATGTCTACTCTTCCCCTAGACAGCTGCAGTGTCCCTGCCGTCCACCACACTTGCCTCTGCTCTCGCCCGCACCTCAGTTCTTGGCACAGCCCCCGACGCCCAGGCTGGGCGTCTTGCCTTGCCTTTCATGACAGGTTCTGTCCACTGATTTTCCAGGTTCTCTGTGTTTGCACATCTCAATGCAAGAGCACATTTTAATACATTCTTTCCCTCCCCAGAATGCCCAGACCCAAAGGGGGTCTGGCTCAGAGCAGGATCTCCTAATACCACAGTCCCACTCACAGGCCCCACTGCTGGGAGGCCCCTTTTAACTCCCACTCCTGCTCAGGGCCCAATCCTCCTATTAACTACCCTCATGTTACCTGACATAACCACATGTCTGAGTCTCCTCCTGCACAGATGCAATGCAAGCTCTTCCTACTCCTGACTCCCTTATCCAATGAGTTTTAAATATTTTATAAGGGTTTGAGATGACCACAATGGAATATAAGTGAGCAGTGTGATGTAACCACTAAAAATTCTAATGCCATCTCAGGCTGAAGAGCTACACATACAGTGTCCAGATGGAGAGGACAGTCTCTGTCCCATGTGTGTCCCCTATACCCACTTCAGGGCATCATGCTCAATTCAGGGAATTCTTTCTCTTTTTCTTTCTAACAAGAGCTGCCAAACAAGGGCATTTGTAGCATTGCAAGGAAGTGATTTCTCTGTCACTAGAACTGAATCACACTCTTGAAAGACTCACAGGAAAACATGCTTGAAATCTGCTGGGATCCTGGAAGGGAAAACCTCCAACATTCTTTCAAAAGCCAAGACCCTGTTACCAGAGCTGTCTGAGCTGAAGGACTCTAACCCCAGGGTACTCTGGGCCAGTGCATTGCAATGTACCTTCCTTTCAAATGGCCTGGATATATATATTTTAACACACAAAAACTAGAGAAACAAAAAGAACAACAGAAATCACTAATAAATGTGTTAGAAATAAACACTGCTGGTGCCTTCCCTTAGTTTTTCAGTCACCATAGATTTCATTAATAAAGTTTTCTGAGCCTCACGAGGTTTCTTTTTGAAAAAAACTTCATTGTGTTGACATGTAGTAAGCTGAGTGTTTTCTTCCTTGCAAATTTCAAAGGAGAGGTGGAGGATCTAGGACAGGAAGGTAGGGTGAGGAATTCCTCAAGGAAAGGAAGGTGGAGAGGTGGAGAGGGTTCTTTGAATGTGAGGTTCTATGCAGTCAAGTTCAAAAAGGATCCACAAGATTCTGGTGTGCTGGTCCCCCCCCCCCCTTTACCCCCTTCTTATAGTCATAGCACACTGTCAGTAGGTGAAAACTGTTTTTCCTACAATCCTAGATCTTATACTTAGGCTAGTGTTGGTGAGGAGTCAAGGTGAGGAGCCATACCAATGAGAGTGTTTATAAAAGCAAATCAACTCTGAGGAGGTCAGGCAGAGAGCATAGGAAAGTCACATGTTTGACAAGTTCTGCCGAGGCAGGCAGGGCTGTGAAGTGTGTCTTCAGGTGTGCCAGGGAAGAGCCTGATGACACTCTAAAATGAGATCACTGTGGACGGCCCTGCCGATCTCTGCTCCCATCTCCTGGGCAATCGTCCTTCTCAGCCACTGAGCTTGGCAATTTGGGCCCGAGACATGGAACTTTATTTCTCTCTCAGCTTTATGTATCTTTCATTGATTTTAGGAGCTGTTTATGTAGCATTACCTTGCTTTTAGTATGTGGCAAGTACTGCCTAGATTTTGGCATTCTGGACTAACAGGGCCATGTGTGCTGCACCAATACAGACAATCACAAACAATGTTACAAGTCACTCCTGAGGCTGCAGTCTTCCCAAGGACATGGAAGCACATCATCAGTTTTCAGGCTGGGACTGGGGAGGGGGATGTGGCAGGAAGGACCAGGCCTGGAAGTCAAGGATCAAAGTTGAAGAACTAATCTTAAAGCCGGCCACTTACAAAACTAAGTTTTAAAAATAACCACCTTTTAGAAATAAGAAATAGACATTTCTTTTTTAGCATGAGATAGACAGAGAAAGAGAGAGAGAGAGAGAGAGAGAGAGAGACAGAGAGACAGAGATGGAGACAGAGAGAAGGACAGATAGGAATAGACAGACAGGAAGGGAAAGAAATGAGAAGCATCAGCTCATATTTGCAGCACTTTAGTTGTTCATTGATTGCTTCTCATATGTGACCTTACCAGGGCTCATGCTAAGCCAGTGACCCCTTGCTCACGCCAGCGACCATGGGGTCATGTCTATGATCCCACACTCAAGGTAGTGAGCCTACACTCAAGCCAGCAACCTCAGGGTTCCAAACTGGGGTCCTCACCACTCCAGATGGAAACTCTATCCACTGTGCCACTTCCTGGTCACACAAGACAGACATTTTTTTTTGATAAAGGCACTGAAACTTCAGGAAAGTGACAGGAAAGTCTTTCTGAACTTCCGTGAATTTCATTCAAAGCAGACATAGTAACTTGCTTAGAATTGATTGCCTCCAATCCTAATTTTAGTTTATATCATCCAGTGCAGCTGAATAGGCACAGTGACTGTTGTGTTTCCCACACAGCATTTGGATACATGCAGTGATAGTGTGTTGTTTTTCCCTTTCATGCAGAATGGGGGCACAGGAGAACTGGTGTCTTTTGTTCCACTGTGTCAGGTGGCCCTCCCCATTGTTTCCCTTTTCGTGTTCAGGATGAAGTTTGTTCTCAGTGAGTGGGAAGGTAAAAGGGCCCCAGAAGGAGAGAATGAGTAAAGGAGAGAGAATGGCTGGACAAGCAGCTGCCCTTTTATCTCAGGCAGTGGGACAGGCCAGGTACGGACAGGTGGGCTGCTAGGAAATGTGTTTAAATACCTTATTATTTCAGCCTAGTCACTGAAGATGTTCAAACGGCTGAGACCAGCTCCTCTCATCCCTACAGGGTGACAGGGCAGAGCAGGCATCCCAGAGCCTGGAACCACAGGGGCAATGCTGAACACACTGAAGTCCTTGTTCCAAGTGAACACGGACATTCAAAGACAGCCATCTTCATGACAGAGATCAAATTGTAGCTGTCTGACACCACTGTGTCTTTTATGCTCAGTGGATGTACTTATCATCCATTGCTGAAGGCAGTCCCAGACGAAACCAGGTGGTTGAATTTGTCCACCCCAAATCCAAATAGCATGGACTGCTAAGATAGTCCAGTAACATGCGTGTGCTCTCCTATCTCCCAACAGAAATAAGGGGAGCTGCTGTGTAGCGCTGGAATTTCACTGGCTCTGCTGTGTAAGTGGTATCAGAACTCAGATGGCACTGGGGTTCTCAGGGCTTCTGAATTCATGGGCCCAAGACATTTCTCCTTCCACTGTGGGACACAGGTCTCCTTCACAGTAAGATGAGGCATTGGTGTCTTTTGACCAGGCAGCAGCTCTGAAGTCAACCAGAGCTGTACCTGGTTGACTTCTATGTGAGCTCTGTACCTGAGTAGCCCTGAGACCGTCAATTTGTTAGTTTCACCTTCATTTTCTCCATGTAAAACAAGAGAAAGTCTCCTTTGCATGAGATTGTACTAAAAGAAAGTAACATATGAAAAGCTACCTAAATATTGCCTACAAAACAAGTTAAATTATGTTGTTAAAAAAATTCAAGATAAAATTCTAAACTTCAATAACTTAAAGGTATTATTTATTTTATGAGTGAAATTTCCTTCAAGGGTTCTATAGGTTGTAAACAATATTCATTCATTCATTCCCTTAGCAAGTATTCATTGGAGTCCAGCTGTAGGGAAAGCACTGCTCTAGGTACATGGAGCACACCGAGTGGTGTGCGAGTAAATTTAACAACTGAGGTCATCTGGCAGGGGTAGGGAGGAAGCCCTGATCTGTTGTTTGCCAGTTGCTGTGGTGTAAACATTTTCAATATAGACAACTGAAAACAACCAATGGCATGGAGAGTTGGAAAGAGACACCCACAATCAGCTCTGGCTCTGGCATAGCATCAGGTGTGCTAATAAATAAACCAAGGCAGCAGCCTTCCCTTCACGGAGCTTCCTTTCTGACATCACCTTGCAGATAAGATGTCAAGTCATACCCCTTCCTCACCAAATCTCTCCATAAGGAAGTTTACAAGAACAATAGAATAAACTAGATGGGCCTTGGTCGTTTTGCTCAGTGGATAGGACATTGGCCTGGTGTGCTGACATACCAGGTTAGATCCCCGGTCAGGGCACTTACATGAGATGCGACCATCTGCTTCTCTTCCATTTCCTCTCCCCCTTTTCTCTCTCTTCCCCTCCCACAGCCAGTGGCTCGATTGATTTGAGCATTGGTCCTGGGTGCTGAGGATGGTTCAGTTGATTTGAGCATTGGCCCCAGACAGGGATTGCTGGTAGATTCCAGTCAGAGCACATGTGGGAGTCTATCTCACTATCTCCCCTCTTCTCACTTAAAAAAAAATACATGAGATAGACTTCAAGTTATTTCTACTACCATCATCACATAGTGGTTTGTCTTGTTTTTCTCCATGAAGGATCAAAGAAAACATTGGCTTATGCTCAAACTTTGCTTACACATGAAAGGATAAAGCTAATTTAAAAATAAAAACAGAAATCCAAAGTTTAAAAAAAAATCCTCCAAAACTGCACATGACTTGCACTTTTTGCTTTGTTCTTGCCTAAAATAAAGGGAACCCCCACTGCATAGGAAGAACTTGGTCTGATCTCTTCCTTTGGGGAACACCTGAATTGTGGGAGAAGTTGCCTGGGCTCAGGTACACAGAAGCTAAAAGAGTATGAAAAGAGCTTCATGGGCATTTTTTTTCCGGGGGTCTCTGCAGTTAACTGGCAATAGCAATGACACAGGGAAAAAGCATGTCACAGGCCAATGGATGCACAAGGCACAAGTGACTTCCACCAGAATAATCTTCCCTGTTTCTAGGCATGTAAGAATGAGAGTTATAAGGAAGCCAATGACGGTGAGGATGTATGCTTCTCTGGGCACAGCTCTCTGACTACACTAATTATTTCCTGGACTTTTACTTTACTATGAAGCAGTAAAACAACCAGACAAAATGAATAGGACAGACTTTTTTTGGCAGTCTAGGAATTTGCAGCTCTTTATTCCTACCACACTTCAGTTTACTACACTGGATCTGGTCCCCTGAGGAGAAAGGTTCAGTCTGTGCCTGGTGCTGCTAAGTACTCCCTGTGCAAGGGCCGGGTGGGCAGGTGGCCTTGCTGGGAGGTCAGACTAATCACACAGAAGGGACATCCCAGAGAAAACACACTGGACCTATATTTTGCCCAAATTTGTTCACTCTTTGGACAAACAGATATCTGGTTATAATGACTCTATCCCACTCAACCTACCATGAAGCATTTCGTCCTACTTAGTGCATGGCTTCAGTCTACCAACATGCAAACCAGGGTGAGATAAAAGGAAAACGCCATGCCAATTGCATGTCTTTGTGGTTTGCCATTATCTGTAAGGAATCAGAAGATCCGAGACTTGAAGACCAAGGAACATAAAGGAGACCAGGCATCTTAAATGCCAGCTCTACAGTCTAAGAACATTCAGGTGGGACACAGCCTCCACCGTCATTCTGAACATACCCTGACCTGTGGGGACTATAAGCACTCATACTGGTGGGGCCACTTAAAATCCAAGGCCAACTAATTATGGGAAGATCACATGCAGTAACTTCCAGGGACACATGGTATTAGATGAGTCAACAGAGAACACCAAAAAATCCAGTGTACCTAGGTCAGCTTCAAAGGCCCACACAGTGTCCAGGAGAGCCTGAAATGCCCTCCTTTTTCCCCATAGTGTCTCAGAAGAGTTGTAGACCAACAAATGCAGTAGCTTTCTCTCATAAGCTGGTGACCCGCTTGACTTTGTCCACCCTCAGACAGATCTGTGTGCTCCGTAAGAGCCTGAGGGTGGAGGAGTTGAACAGTAGGGCCCAAATCCTGGCCCGTTATTTACTTGTTCTGGAGCTACACACATGTGTGACTAGAAACACCTGTCTGGTAGAGCTCTAACCCAGATTACAAGGATTGACTGGCTCTATACTATAGAGGGTATGCATGCTGTTTTTCTTTGAATAGGATATTTTACAACTCTGTAGAGATAAAAGTTCCTTTATAGAACGTGAAAGTTATATATACTGGGTACCCCAGAATACAACTGATTATCACCCTGTAGACATGGCTTGGTTTTGTCAGATTATGTATAGTTTTAAATTTATTTCAGTGTTTCTTATCTGCTACAAATGTGTAGTCCTCTGAGCTCTCTTTTGAAACTGCTTTTAATGCCAGTGACCAAGGCCAGGCAGGTCCACAATGAATTTGGGCAGATGGTAGAGAAACTGCAGAGCCAGAAAATGCCAGGCCATTCCCATTTATTAGAGGCTCACAGAGACAGGCAAGCAAATAAGCAAAGAAAAACAGCTTTTCGCAATAGAGGGAAAGGAATTAGGAACATCACCCTTCACAGTAGCAGCTGAGGGAATCAAGGAACCACACCTCATGGTGGTGAGAGAGCGATCTGGGAGAATCACCCCCGAGGGAAAGCACCCATAGCTTTTCACAGAAACACACACATGGCTTTCTGCCACGTGCTCATGCACTCATCATGCACCGTGCTTGTAGCCAAGAAACCAACGAGCAAGCCTAATGAAGCTGTTCTCCCCACAATGCTATAATACAATCTTACTCTTTTCTTCATTAGTTAAAATATTAAATAAAACTTTGGATACGTGTTGATTTTATATTAGTTTGGGAGTCATCATCTGATTCCTTTTTAAAGATTATCAGTTAACACTGTCATAGTCATGGTCATTTTCCATTTATCCACTCATTAACTCTATAGATATTGTTGGGTGATCAGTGTACACTGCACCTTATGGACTTCCTCAAATTCTAAAATACTACAAAATTTTGTAGAAGTTGGGATTTGGTATTGGGAAGGCACTATTTATCCATAGCATTTTAGTGCAACTGTTTTTCCTAAAGACTTGGAATTGACTGCATGGTTCAATGGGTATTGTCCTGACAGTCAGAAAGGCTCTTCTCTTCATTCCAAAAGGCACAAAGAGTTCAGAAATGCACAAGATGTTGCATCATAATTTCACTTTCTTACTTTAGTCGATGTGTACAGCCTACAATGAAGATATCACTCTTCTATGAGCAGGTCTTCTAATCTAGGTAACACCACCTCGGAGACCATACTGAGCATAAAATGCTATGGATAAAATACTCATACCAAGTGGTCACTATCCCATTAGATCTCTTAAGATTTCAAATGTAAAAGTTGGAAGAACATACATCTACAAGAATCCCAATGCCAGTGGACTCAGTTACAACTCAGAATTCACAGAAGAGCTGAAATCAGCCCAAATGTGCCTTTGTCCCCTGAAATTAAACTGGGAAAACCACTGAGGATAGGAAGAAGCCCTGCCCTGAAGGTGAGTCTTCCTGCTCCTTCCATTCCAGCCCCACTCTGAGAGTGTCTTTGTGGTTTGCCATTATATGTAAGGAATCAGAAGATCTGAGACTTGAAGACCAAGGAACATAAAGGAGACCAGGCATCTCAAATGCCAGCTCTGCAGTCTAAGAACATTCAGGTGGGACACAGTCTCCACCGTCATTCTGAACATACCCTGACCTGCGGGGACTAGAAGCGCTCATACTGGTGGGGCCATTTAAAATCCAAGGCCAACTAATTATGGGGAGATCACATGCAGTAACTTCCAGGGACACAGCTGGAGCCCAGTAGCAACTCTGTGTGGTTGTCATGACAGTGTGCTTGTGTCCTGAGCAATATTGGTGATAGATAGGCACCTGCAGCCTTCATAATCCACAGATACACACTCCACAGAAGGAGTGACAAAGGTAAGGAGTCCCAACATTAATCTCACACAAACCATTCTCCTTGTGTTAATTAACAGAATATATTTGAGCTGTTCTGATGAAAACACTTGCAGAATATTTAGTTGTTGCTCCCTTCTCATTTCTGTTTGCCCTAAGATAGTTCATTTAAAAAAAAACAAAAAAAACTTCTGCAGTGAATCTCCACCTGGAAAAAAAGAATGAATGAAAATAAAATTCCTTCTCCTGTCATTAACTCCCCTACCACGTTAGGATCTCAAGAATAAAAAATAAGCCTAGAAAACACCTGTGCTGGCCATCAGGAAACCCAGTGTGAAAGAGGGCTTATGGGCACACCTTGGTTACTGAAGATGAGCTTCGGAGAACTGCTCTGTACTTTCAAAACAAAACAAAGCAAAATACCTTGTGGAAAGAAGCTCAGTATTTCACATGTAGGCTTCAAGTTTGCTTTTAAAGAAACAAAACTTTGTTAACGTTTCTGTCTTAGAACAGAACATTATGACACAAGGAGACACACACCCAAACACAATCAGCCAGCCTGCAGTGGAAACAGGAGGGGAACGCCCAGGAACTAATTCTGGGAACTTCTGGGACACCCGTGTGCAAATCATCTCAACAGAGACAGAGGCTGAGTTCCCAGAACAAATGACCAAGGCACCTGGCCACCTGCCTCTCTGCCTGGACCGCTAGCAAACCAGGGTAGATCCTCCCCAAACCTCCAGCATTACAAAGGAAAACCACTCCCACACATTGAGTGTTTTGTTTTCAAAGAGTCCTGTGTGAGATGAAAATAATTATTCTTCTTTTTTCCCCTTTTAAATCATTCTGTATGATTTGTAGAATGACAATACTAACAGTTAGACAAATGACTAATAATAGTTCCCAAGTACTCCACCTACATTTTCAAAGACCAAAAAGTTGCTCCCAAAAATTGAGTGAATTTAGCCATTTCTCAAGATGAAACCTGTGAAGGAGCTCCCCTTCAACAGAGACAGACAATGTCCTGGGCCAGCTAACCTGCCAATAGTAAGATTTCCTTACAATTCTACCAGTGTGCATTGTTTTTTTAAATCTATCACCACATACACACACAAAAGCTATGCTAACAAAAGAAGTGAACAATAATTACTCTAATTTCACACATGGTTTAAATATTTGCCAACACAAATAAAGACTGAGCTGTGGTAAATGAACATTTGCCAATGGCATTTGTGTGCGGTCACTTTGCTGTTTCTGTGTGCCACCTTTGATGATACCCCTGGTTAACAGGACACAGGATGACAGCCAGGTGGGAGCTGAAGGGATCTCTGACTCTAAAACAGGAGAACTGCTGAGACCTAAATTGACATAGCTTTTTAAGTCAACTAAATACAGAGCAGCTGAGGAGCCTCAGCTGGGGACCCAGAGAAATGGGGTACTGGTGCTCCTGACCCACTCCCGGAAGGTCACTGTGAGGCCATCTCCAAGATGAGTGGTTGTTCTCCAGGTTTGTTCACAACCACTTCTCCCCTCGTTCCTTTATCTCTGCTATTCACTAGCTGAGCAGTTTCTGAAACCATGTACTTCATGATTTGGCATGGTTTCCTATGCCCTGCCCAAGCTTGGGAAATAATGTTTTATTAAATAGTCCTCAAATAAACCAAACTCCAGAGGCCACCTATTTCCTGCAGGAGGCCTGACTTACGCAGCCACATTTAACATTGATTTTCCACCTGAGCTTCAGGGGACACCCCCTCCCCACCCCCGCCAAGGATCCCTTGGTAGAAGTCTACTCCAGATAATAGGTTCCTTTGTAATCCTCTGTATTTCATGTACTTAGAAGCACTATTCTGGAAGGGTCTTTGGGTTCAGTAGGGTCAGCAAAGAAGTCCATGGTATAAAATAAAAAAAAAAAAGGAGAGGAGGGCAGCAAATGAGCAGACAGCTATTTTGTTCTCAAAACTGCTCTTTCGGCCTGGCGTGCAGAAGTCCTGGGTTCGATTCCCAGCCAGGGCACACAGGAGAAGCGCCCATCTGCTTCTCCACCCCTCCCCCTCTCCTTCCTCTCTGTCTCTCTCTTCCCCTCCTGCAGCCGAGGCTCCACTGGAGCAAAGATGGCCCAGGCGCTGGGGATGGCTCCTCGGCCTCTGCCCCAGGCGCTAGAGTGGCTCTGGTCGCAACAGAGTGATCCCCCAGAGGGGCAGAGCATCGCCCCCTGGTGGATCCCGGTCGGGCGCATGCGGGAGTCTGTCTGACTGTCTCTCCCCGTTTCTGGCTTCAGAAAATACAGAAAAAAATAAAAGAAAAATAAAAGAAAAAAAAATCAAAACTGCTCTTTACTGGAAGTGGAGTAGAACTCCCTGTATCTGTGGGGAGGAAACTGAAGGCTCCTGTCCTCTTTATGTGCCCTTCGTCTCAATACCTCTGGGTGTAAGCCCCTCATTCTACCCCAAGGTAAAGTGTGTGTGTGTGTGTGTGTGTGTGTGTGTGTGTGTGTGTGTGTGTGTGTGTAGTACAAAATCTGGGCTAAGTCATTTCCACAAGGAAGCCAGAAGTTTGGCTGGTCTCCATCTCCACTCTTGATCTTGATTCTCTTCCTCCAGGGAGCCTGGACCTCCTCCCTGGAGAGGTCCAACCATCTCTTCTTTTTCAAAGTTCCCTTCTCTAATGTGGCTGAGTGAGATGGGCTTGGAAGCATCACCCTTGTTCACAAATCCCTCTCCCACCTGGGAAGAATCCTAACAAGCCAGCAATTTTCAATCAGTGTGCTATAAGAATTTTTAAAATATGCAATGCTGACTATTTAGTCAAGGACACTGACCTCTTTTCTCTTAGATTATGAAATAAAAAGACAACAGCTAACACAGTAGCCATCTTGAGTGAATTTCCTGTCTTAAACTATAAATAATATAGGTCATATAGTGGACTTTTATCTTATTGGCTATATGGCATAATAAGGTTGTGTCTGATTGGTTAATTCTTGAAACAAAAAATCCTTATATGCAAGTATAGGCACCTGATTTTTTTTAAAGTCAATTTGGAGCAAAAAGAGTAGGTAATTACTATTACTTTTTTTGTGAATCAATCAAAATTATAACTATTGCTTGTGAGATCAGCAAAATATATACTTTCTGGTGTTCCACAGAATTTTAGTAATTAGTTTGTGTGCTATGAGATGAAAAGATTGAAAATAGCTGTTCTGGCCCTGGCCGGTTGGCTCAGTGGTAGAGCGTCGGCCTGGCGTGCGGGGGACCTGGGTTCGATTCCTGGCCAGGGCACATAGGAGAAGCGCCCATTTGCTTCTCCACCCCCTCCTTCCTCTCTGTCTCTCTCTTCCCCTCCCGCAGCCAAGGCTCCATTGGAGCAAAGATGGCCCAGGCGTTGGGGATGGCTCCTTGGCCTCTGCCCCAGGTGCTAGAGTGGCTCTGGTTGTGGCAGAGTGGCCCCCCCAGGGGCAGAGCATCGCCCCCTGGTGGGCAGAGCGTCGCCCCTGGTGGGCGTGCCAAGTGGATCCCGGTCGGGCGCATGCGGAAGTCTGTCTGACTGTCTCTCCCCGTTTCCAGCTTCAGAAAAATACCAAAAAAAAAAAAAAAAAAAAAGGAAAATAGCTGTTCTAAGCCACTGTCATGCTCCCATTGGGCCAAATTGCCTTGTTCAAAGCCCTCCTTGGCTCTGTTCCAGGCAGACCTACTCCAGCCTTCCTGTGTGTTGGTTGGATAAAAAGGTGGAGACCAGGCTGTGGTAGATTAGTACTGGTGCACTGTTCCTGTTCATTTAGGATGGCTGTTCAAGATTGTTCCCATGAAACTTCCCTCACTTGCCACTATGAAGTGCTGCTTATGGCAGAAGCCATTGCTAATGTGAAAAGTTAAATCAATTTTTCTTCTTCTCTATACAAGAACCTCATTAGATGGGACGTCATCTCTCTTGCCAAACAACAGTAAAAAATTGCATCATGGTTTTCACTTTTATGGGCATCTAGTTCAGGATGATTATTAGAATAATCATTAAATTATCAAATAACTAATACCAAATATGAAGATGAACCAGAAACACCTAAAGTAAATATAACTGTAAATCAGAAAAACAGTTTTCACAGATAAGACAATGTTGATGTGGAAACAAAGAACTAACACCTCAAGTGTCGAACAAGACTGTGCAGAACTGTAACTGACTCAGGTATAAACTTTTCACTGGAAATCTAAGAACAGAGTAGGTAATCTACTAGGTGATGAACTGTCAGTTATAAACCAGTCTATGATTGAAAACTGAATCTATGGCTAGCTTAGGTTTTAAAAGAAAAATATTCAAAAAGTAAGAAAGACTCAGTTGTATAAAACTTATAATATCCCAAACACTAGGAAAACTAAAACATAAAATATATAGGATAGGATAAGAAAAAAATTGACAGTTGAAGACCAACTAAAAGGAAAAATAGACAATCTCTAGCTATCTCTTAATATAAAACATACAGAAGTTCAGAGAACTAATCCCATGCCTGTAATTTCAGGCTCTTTCTGGACAAAGTAAGAAAGAAAATTTACCTTAATTTTTTTTCTTTAGAAATTGAATTTAGGTGATGTCAGAGAAATGGCACCATGAGGAGCACTCCCAATACCTCTCCCCAAAATTTCAACAAGTTCTACAACCAGAGACATAAAATTTCTCCCAGGAGCATCTGGAAGTCCCACACACTGAACAAGAAGAGGTATTAACAAAACCACCCTCAGATGCTGTTAAGGAAAAGGAAATCGAATACCATGGATATAAAGACAGAGATGTAGCCCAGATAGATGAGGAAAAATCTATAGAAAAAAATTTAACAGAACAGAGTTAAATGAAGGAGAATTTAAAGTAGAAATCCTAAAAATACTCAGAGATACACAAGAAAACACAGAAAGGCAATTTAGGGAGCTCAAAAAACAACTCAGTGAACACAAAAAATATATTACCAAGAAAATTGAAACTATGAAAACAAATAAAACAGATGAAAAATTCAATTCATGAACTGAAAAATGAGTTAACAAGATTAGCTAATAGAACAGGCCAGATAGAAGAGAGGATTAGTAACATAGAAGACAAGCAACTTGAGGCAAGACAGAGAGAAGAAGAGAGAGACTCAAGAATTAAAAAAAAAAAATGAGAAAGCCCTACAGGAACTGTCTGACTCCATCAAAAAGAGTAATATTAAAATAAAGGGTATATCAGAAGGAGAAGAGAGAGAAAATGGAATGGAGAACATATTCAAACAAATAATAGACGAGAACTTCCCAAGCCTGTGCAAAGAACTAAAGCTTCGAATTTAAGAAGTAAAACAGAACATCGAGTTATCTTAACCCAAACAAACCTACTCCAAAGCACATCATAATGAAATTGGCACAAAACAATGACAAAGAAAAAATTCTCAAGGCAGCCATGGAAAAGAATACAACATATAAAGAAAGGTGTATTAGATTATCATCGGATTTCTCAGCAGAAACTCTACAAGCTAGAAGAAAGTGGACCCCAATATTTAAACTTCTGAAAGAGAAGAAGTTCCAGCCAAGAATACTATACCCATCAAAGCTATTCTTCAAATATGAAGGAGAAATAAAAACATTCACAGATACAGAAAAGATGAGGGAATTTATCAGAAGAAAACCCCCACTTCAGGAAATACTAAAGGGGTCTTTCCAACCAGATACAAAGAACAAAACAGAACAAAACCACAGGTAAAAGCTACACCAAGAACACAATAAAACCAAATTTAAACTGTAACAACAAAAACAAAGAAAGGGGAGAGGATGAAGATTAACAGTAGCAAAGGATGATGGAGTGCAGAAGCACTCATAAGATAGTGTACTACAATGAATATGGTAGGTACCCTTTACATTACTTAATGGTAACCACCCCTGAAAAAAACACCACAGAAGCACATGACTTAAAAAAGGTAGTAACAGAGAAAAGAAGTATGATTACAACCAAACAAAAACAAATGATAGAAAAACAAAAGAGAAGAATCAAACAAGATACAAAACTAACAGAAAGCAATTTATAAAATGGCAATAGGGAACCCTCAAGTGTCAATAATTAAAGTAAATGGATTAAAGTCACCAATATAAAGAAACAGAGTAGCAGAGTGGATTAAAAAAAGAAAATCCAACTGTATGCTGCCTACAAGAAACACATCTAAGCAACAAGAATAAAAACAGATTCAAAGTAAAAGGCTGGAAAACAATACTACAAGCAAATAACATCCAAAAAAAAAAGCAGGTGTAGCAATACTCATATCTAATAATGCTGACTACAAGACAGCAAAAGTAATCAGAGACAAAAATGGTCATTGCATAATGATTAAGGAGACACTAAATCAAGAAGACATAACAATTCTTTTTTTTTTTTTTTCTGAAGCTGGAAACAGGGAGAGACAGTCAGACAGACTCCCGCATGCGCCCGACCGGGATCCACCCGGCACGCCCACCAGGGGCGAAGCTCTGCCCACCAGGGGGTGATGCTCTGCCCATCCTGGGCGTCGCCATGTTGCGACCAGAGCCACTCTAGCACCTGGGGCAGAGGCCACAGAGCCATCCCCAGCACCCGGGCCATCTTTGCTCCAATGGAGCCTTGGCTGCAGGAGGGGAAGAGAGAGACAGAGAGGAAGGCGCGGCGGAGGGATGGAGAAGCAAATGGGCGCTTCTCCTGTGTGCCCTGGCTGGGAATCGAACCCGGGTCCTCCGCACGCTAGGCCGACACTCTACCGCTGAGCTAACCGGCCAGGGCACAATTCTTAATATATATGCACCAAACCAAGGAGCACCAAAATATATAAGACAGCTACTGATTGACCTAAAAACAAAACCTGAAAAAAATACAATCATACTTGGAGACCTCAATACACTACTGACGGCTCTAGATTGTTCATCCAAACAGAAAATCAATAAAAATATATTGGCCTTATACGAAACACTAGAGTAATTTGATATGATAGACATCTACAGGACATTTCATCCCAAAACGACAGAGTACACATTTTTTTCTAGTGTACATGGAACATTCTCAAGAATTGACCATATGTTGGACCACAGAAATCACATCAGTAAATTCAGAAAAACTGAAATTGTACCAATCATATTTTCTGACCATAAAGCCTTGAAACTAGAATTCAACTGCAAAAAAGAGGGGGAAAAACCCACAAAAATGTGGAAACTAAACAACATACTTTTAAAAAATGAGCGGGTCAAAGAAGAAATAAGCGCAGAGATCAAAAGATATATACAGACAAATGAAAATGACAATACGACATATCAGAATCTATGGGATGTAGCAAAAGCAGTAATAAGAGGGAAGTTCATATCACTTCAGGCCTATATGAACAAACAAGAGAGAGCCGAAGTAAACCACTTAATTTCACACCTTAAGGAACTAGAAAAAGAAGAACAAAGACAACCCAAAACCAGCCAAGGAAAGGAAATAATAAAAATCAGAGCAGAAATAACTGAAATAGAGAACAGAAATACTATAGAAAAAATTAATAAAACAAGGAGCTGGTTCTTTGAAAAGATCAACAAAATTGGCAAACCCTTGGCAAGATTTACCAAGGAAAAAAGAGAAAGGACTCTTATAAACAAAATCCAAAATGAAACAGGAAAAATCACCACAGACATCATAGATATATAATACAAAGAATTATTGAAGAATATTATGAAAAACTACATGCCACCAAATTCAACAATCTAGAAGAAATAGATAAATTCCTAGAACAATACAATCTTCCTAGACTGAGTCATGAAGAAGCAAAAAGCATAAACAGACTAATTAGCAGGAAGGAAATAGAAAAAACTATTAAAAACTTCCCCGAATATAAAAGTCCAGGCCCAGATGGTTATACTAGTGAATTCTATAAAACATTCAAAGAAGACTTGGTTGCTATTCTACTGAAAGTCTTCCAAAATATTGAAGAAGAAGCAATACTTCCAAACACATTTTATGAGACCAACATAACCCTCATACCGATACCTGGAAGGATGGCACAAAAAAAAAGAAAACTACAGATCAATGTCTCTAATGAATACAAATGCTAAAATACTAAACAAAATACTAGCAAATTGAATACAACAACATATTAAAAAAGTAATACATCATGATCAAGTGGATTCATCCCAGAATCTCAAGGATGGTTCAGCATACGTGAAACAGTTAACATAATACACCATATAAACAAAACAAAGAACAAAAACCACATGATTTTATCAATAGATGCAGAAAAGGCATTCAATAAAATACAACACAACTTTATGTTTAAAACACTCAACAAAACGGGTATAGAAGGAAAATATCTCAACATGATAAAGGCCATATATGATAAACCAACAGCTAACATCATATTAAATGACATAAAACTGAGGACTTTTTCCCTTAAATCAGGAAAAAGATAGGGTTGTCCCCTCTCTCTACTCTTACTTAACATGGTGCAAGAAGTTCTAACACGAGCAATCAGACAAGAGAAAGAAATAAAAGGCATCCATATCAGAAAAGAAGAAGTAAAGTTCTCACTTTTTGCAGATGATATGATCATATACATCGAAAATCCTAAAGACTCCACAAAAAGATTACTAAAAACAATAAACCAATACAGTAAGGTCGCAGGATACCAAATTAATATACAAAAGTCCATAGCCTTCCCATATGCCAACAACAAAACTTTAGAAAACGAACTCAAAAAAATAATCCCCTTCACGGTTGCAACAACAACAAAAAAATACCTAGGAATAAACATAACAAAGACTGTAAAGGACCTATATAACAAAAACTACAAAGCATTGTTAAGGGAAATCAAAAAAGATACAATGAAATGGAAAAATATTTCTTGTTCTTGGATAGGAAGAATAAATATAATCAAAATGGCCATATTATCCAAAGCAGTATGTAAATTTAATGCAATTCCCATTAAAATTGCAATGACTTTTTTTTAAAAAATGGAACAAAAATCATCAGATTTATATGGAACTATAAAAAACCCCGAATAGCCAAAGCAATCCTAAAGAAAAAGAACGAAGCTGGGGGGTGTTACAATACCTGACTTCAAATTATATTATAGAGCCACGACAATCAAAATAGCATGGTATTGGTAGAAAAATAGACACTCAGACCAATGGAACAGAATAGAAAGTCCAGAAATAAAACCACATATATATGGTCAAATAATTTTCAATAAAGGGGCCCACAACACACAATGGAGAAAAGAAAGCCTCTTCAACAAATGGTGCTGGGAAAACTGGAAAGCCACATGCAAAAGAATGAAACTTGACTACAGTTTGTCTCCTTGTACTAAAATTAATTAAAATGGATCAAAGACCTAAATATAAGACCTGAAACAATAAAGTACATAGAAGAAAACATAGATACTAAACTCATGGACCTTAATTTTAAAGAGTATTTTATGAATTTGACTCCACAGGCAAGAGAAGTGAAGGCCAAGATACATGAATGGGACTACATCAGACTAAGAAGTTTTTGCTCAGCAAGAGAAACTGACAACAAAATAAACAGACAGCCAACTAAATGGGAAATGATATTTTCAAACAACTGCTCAGATAAGGGCCTAATATCCAAAATATACAAAGAACTCATAAAACTCAACAACAAACAAACAAATAATCCAATAAAAAATGGGAAGGGGACATGAACAGACACTTCTTCCAGGAAGAAATACAAATGGCCAACAGATATATGAAAAGATGCCCATCTTCATTAGTTATTAGAGAAATGCAAATCAAAACTGCAATGAGATACCACCTCACACCTGTTAGATTAGCTATTATCAACAAGACAAGTAATAGCAAGTGTTGGAGAGGCAGTGGAGAAAAAGAAACTCTCATTCACTGTTGGTGGGAATTTAAAGTAATACAACCATTATGGAAGAAAGTATGGTTGTTCCTCAATAAACTGAAAATGGAACTACCTTATGACTCTGCAATCCCTCTATTGGGTATATACCCCCAAAACTCAAAAACAATGGTACGTAAAAACACATGCAGCCCCATGTTCGTTGCAGCATTGTTCACAGTGGTCAAGACATGGAAATAACCAAAAAGCCCTTCAATAGATGACTGGATAAAGAAGATGTGGTACATATACACCATGGAATACTACTCAGCCATAAGAAATGATGACATCGGATCATTTACAGCAAAACGGTGGGATCTTGATAACATCATACGAAGTGAAATAAGTAAATCAGAAAAAACTAAGAACTGCATGATTCCATACATAGGTGGGACATAAAAATGAGACTAAGAGACATTGACAAGAGCGTGGTGGTTACGGGTGGGGGGGGGGAGAGGGAGAGGGGGAGGAGAGAGGCACAAAGAAAACCAGATAGGTGACAGAGGACAATTTGACTTTGGGGAACAGGTATGCAACATAATTGAATGACAAGATAACCTGGAGATGTGTTCTTTGAACATATGTACCCTGATTTATTAATGTCACCCCATTAAAATTAATAAAGGCTTATAAAAAAATAAAAATAAATAAAAAAGAGAAATTGAATTTAGTGGGGTGGCATTGATCCACAGAAACACATAAATTTCAAGTGTAAATCTCCAGAGCATGTGAACTATTTATTTGTGTTGTGTGCTCATCACTGAAAATCAAGTCATTGTTCCTCACTGTATATTTGACCTCCTTACTCCCCTCTCCTCCCCACCTCCCTCTGGTAATCACTTCACTCTGTCTATGTCCATGAGTCTTAGTTTTATATCCCACCTATGTGTGAAAATATACAATTCTTAACTTTTTCTGATTTATATATATATTTCACTCAGTGTAACGTCCTCAAGGTCCATCCATGGTGTGGTAAATGTCACTATGTCATCGTTTCTTATGACTGTGTGGTATTCCCTTGTATATATGTACCACATCTTGTTTATCCAATGTCACATTGGTTGTTTCCATATGTTAGCCAGTGTGAGTAATGCTGCAATGAACATGGGGGTGCATGTGTCTTTGCGTACAAGTATTTTCAAGTGTTTTGGGTAGATACTCAATAAAGGAAATTTTTAAACAAGAAATTACTCTCCCTCCTTATCTTTTTTTTTTTTTTACATAGTACTAAAGTATTTTCTAGAGTTTGAGGACTTTTTAAGGATAAACTGACTGCCAATTATAAGAACTTTTGTAGAAAAATGTCCTTAGATGGGGGAAACCATAACTGAGCCAATATTTTAAAACAGTTATTATTAAAAGAAATGGTTTCTAAGCTGATAAACTAATGCTCACATCTCTGCTTCAACAATTCTTCTTGAAAATGTGAGTTTGTGAGTAAAGAGGCAAGGAGAGGGACCTTCTTGTCCCCGCAGTGATGGAGAGACAACATACACCTACAGAGCTGGATTCCCATTTCTTCCATTCATTCATCCTCCAAATGTCAGCTATTTAGCTTAGGTAAGTAATATAACCTCTCCAAGCCTCAACAGAAGTCAAATCTATGAAAGCAGAACAAACAAACAGACAAAAACTTGTTTATTACAAAGTCTGCAATTCTAAATAAATTGTTGCTTGCCTAGTTCAGTCTAGGGGACACTAATACTTTGGTAATATTCTTATCTATACTTGTTTGAGTTAGAAGCTAAAACAACACCAATCTTAAAGCTTCTTGCCTAAGGTGTTCTTGGGTAGTCATTAGATCTGGAGGGACCTCGGACTCTTTAAGCCTGGATATGGGTCCTCTTTCATCATTTCCCTCTCTGAGCTATACACCTGGCTCCCTGGTCCTGTTTTATCCTCCCTGGTCTCTTGCTTTGGATGATGATGGCCCTTCCTGAGTCTTCTTAACCTCACATCCTTGAGTGCTGAGTTTAGAGATGCTTCCTTCATTCCCTACTCTCTCCACTGTTTGGGAACTTTAACAAGATTTCTCTTGTTTTCATGTTTTGTTAAGACTGTCTCTACTCTTCAGTGGTTCAGCCTAATTTCTGATCTATTTTAATATAAGTTGTGTAGCTTTAGCAGTGAATGTAATCATCTTAGAAGACTTAGCACATGGAACTCATTCTACCAATACTTACTGACTACTCATTCTGACCAGACTCTATACTAGGAACATGGAACTCCAAAATGCTGACTGCTAAATTGGAGAAAAAGATGGAAAAGAAGAACAAGAATAAGAACAGGAACAAGAAGGAGAAGGAGGAAAATAATAAAAAGCCAGGAAATGCAGAGGAATAGTGACTCCCAACCCATGCTGCTGATTGGATTCTCCTGGGGAGCTTTTAAATAAAATGTAATGAGCAAGCCCTACTCCTATCTCTGAAGTCAGAATCTCTCATCAGAAGAGCTCAACTACATGGAAAGCCACCTCAGCTGTGTGAATCAGTGTCAGAAAAAGGGCAATTATGTCAACAAAAACAATTGAGTGCTTACTGGATGCCATTTAAAAAACAGTTGCAAATTTGGAGAAAATGAATTATTCTCTGAGCCCTTTATAAATTCAAGTATTTAATAATTGAAGCATTTTCTTTTGTTTTGTATTTATTTGAGCAATCATTAAAGTGATAAGTTCAGTTCAGTAGTTCAATATACATAGTTGTTTTGAACTATTTTTTAAAGTATGAGTTATCTCTTTTTATTTTTATTTATTCATTTTAGAGAGGAGAGAGAGAGACAGAGAGAGCGAGAGAGAGAGAGAGAGAGAGAGAGAGAGAGAGAGAGAGAGGAGAGACAGAGAGAGAGAAAGGGGGGGGGAGGAGCTGGAAGCATCAACTCCCATATGTGCCTTGACCAGGCAAGCCCAGGGTTTTGAACCGGCGACCTCAGCATTTCCAGGTCGACGCTTTATCCACTGCACCACCACAGGTCAGGCTTGAACTACTTTTTAAAACCCTACCTAGTAATACAGATGTGGAATCTCCTCAATCTATTATTTACCTAAAATCTAATTGATTAAGAAGCCTTCTATATAAAACCATGATTTGATACCTACAATAACACCTTCCCAATGTACTGCAGAAGTCAGTGAATTCAACATAATTTATTTTTAAAAAGCTATAACTAAATGTTACACCATTAAAGTTACAGAGAATTCTTCATAGACCCAATGTGGGTTGACATTTTAGAATTTTTTTCTCTATTTGTATGACTTATTTTCTCCAAGAAGGATTTAGTTTATGCCAATTTCATAAAGCCATTTAATACATTTTTATATGACATTTGATTAAAACAATTACATCTATCCACACAAAAGGGAATAAAAATAACAATAGAGTAAAACATCCTAGTAAAAAAAGTCTGAACTGATATCTAAAATCAGTTTGAAATAACTATTAGAATCCTGCATTAAGTAAATCAGAAAAAGCTACAAAATATATGATTTCACACATAGGTGGAATATAAAAATGAGACTCATGACATAGACAAAACTGAAGTGGTTACCAGAAGGAAGGCATTGTTGGGAAAAGAGAATAAAGAGGGACAAATATATGGTGATGGAAAATGATTTGACTTTGGGTGATGGGCACACAACCTAATCCACAGTTCAAATGCTATAGAGATGTTCATCTGAAACCTATGTACTCTTATTGATCAATGTCACCCCATTAAATTTAAATTTTAAATAAAAATGTAATAAAAATTTTAATAAAATAAAACCTGTTACAGTAGCAAAAAAAAAAAAAAAAAATCTAATCTAACTCAACACAGATGTACAACCACATGGTAAATATCTATGACAAAGGTGATTGTGACTACATTTGTGAATGTAAGAACTCTCGGGGAAGAATTCATTTCCATCAAAGGTAGTCCTTTTTATTCTGCACATAGAAACCTCTCTACAAATGTCAAAGTGACCAGACAGTTGCATGATCCACAAAGCAATGGTTACCTTGCAGTTTGGGTGAGAAGTATCTTTTCTTTTGCACCTTGGGTCACAAGTCTCCATGAGACAGAGATGTGTTGACTTGACTTCCACCATGTAAAAAGTCAATGTTTCTGAAGGCTTGAGCACAGCAAAAACTTGACATCCAGGCAACACAAGCTATTTACTTATTTGTACATTAGACCAATTTAGTCCTAAAAATGTGCTGTTCTTTCCACTCTTCTTCAGCTTTTTACATGGTTCTCATATTCTTTCTCTGTCTCTGTAGACATTCTGGAACTTAATAAGTTTCCCACAATGACCAATCAAGGTGTTTTTCTTAAAAAACGATCTCCTTCAGACTCATGCATATATATATATATATATATATATATATATATATATATATATGCACACACCCCCCACATATACACATATACATATGTATGAAAATGAGTTTATAAATGCTTTTAGCATTGTACGTAAAACTTAGCTCTTCATATGTAAAGTTTTTAGATATATATAAATTTTAAATATCATATAACATATACTTTTTTGAAGAAGCTCTTAACAACCTAATTCTCCCATGTATGAGCAGGAAATTTTTTGTGTTATCAGGAACATATTCAGAAAATAATCCAGACCTGGAAATTATTGTAGATTTTTTTTTCCATCTTCAAAAATATTAATTTTGGGGGGAGTTCTCAGCAAAGAAAAATTACAAATATAGACTCAGTCAACCCTTCCAGTCTGTGACTCCTGGAATGTACAAAGATTAACTTAAACAAAGACTTTATTTACCCTGATAATGGAAATGTTCACCGACTCCTGCTTCATGAGTTAATTAGCGATCTCCCACAGACACCAGCTTAAGATTAGACATTCTGCTGCTACATAGAAATTCTACAGGTATGGAAGCTTTTAGTAAGCCAGAAAAAACTTTAAAAATTTACATTAAACTGCTTTTTGGAACTTTCTTTCAACTTCAAAGAATAAAAAAAATAATCTTTTATTAAATATATATATGGCCAATGAACTTGATGGAGAATAGGTGAGTTTACAGTAAAAATCTATTGTTTTTGGTGCCACTTAAGACCAAGGATTATCCCAGGTGGGCTCTGTTTAGTATGTAGTCTTACTTAAAGTAAGTGTTTAAACTATATCAATTAAACTGAAAAGCGGTGACCTAGTATCAACTACTCTAGGAAGAACAGAGATGTTTCTATACTTACAGCAAATAGCTCTCACCCATATTTTAAGAGACTAGATAGTGTCCAAAATTGTGTGCTCTGTGACGTGTTCGGGACACACACTACATGTTATGAGGGTTAACAATGTCATCTCTCAAGAAACACAAAATAATTTCCTATAATTTTATCCAAAGTCAAATACAGAGCTACCAAGTTACTTTTAGAAAAATAATAAAAATATATAGTAAAATAAACATGACAGTATGTGCTTAATATTCTCAAATGCCTCAAACTAGCCCTATTGGAGAACAAGTCTCAAGCCCCCAGGATCAAAACCGAAAGTTGCTGGAACTCTTCATGACATTCAGACAACTAACTAGTCTATCTGCAAGAACAAAACTGAAGAAAGAATGTTCCCCTTAGCTTGGACCTCGCTGGTGAGCTGTTGGAATTTCTCCGTCTCCTCAGACATTTCTGTGAAGGTTGATGACCAGGCTCCTGGCCGGGAACGCCCGCTGAGGATGTGTTGAGCACCAAGAAATGAGCTGGAATTTCCAGCAACATGCTCACACCCAGATCTCCTACCAAACACAGCTGACAAACACCTCAGTCCTGCTCCTGCTTTCAATACTAGAACTTGCTTGACATTTTGAAACAAAAAGCAAAACAGTGACGTTCTTGGATTTTCTGACATTCTTTTTGAAGAAATACCTGTAAAGAAAGAGTAAGCATTTTATTTTTCTTGGAAAGATTTTTATTAGTCTCCTAACACATACATATGTGGGGTTTGCTCCTTTCTGTTTCCACATATGTACCTATAATCAATGCGCAGCAATGTCCTGTCTTCCTGTTTGCCTGTTCAGGCCCAGGGTTCCTATGTGACACCATTCTTGGCGATTCTCCTGCCTCTTTCATTCTCTCCAACAGCTGGGCCGACATCTAAGATCCTTGTCATTTTAGTGGCTCAAGAAGTCTACCAGATTAGTGTTCAGACTGGAAGAATGACTTCACAAGGAATTTATTTTTCCTCTTGAGTCTAAATTTTGTGAGTTGGACATAGGACTAATGTATTTTCTAAGTGAAGCCTATGGAAATGGAGCAATTTAGCCAGAGTTGAAGTCTCTCTGTCAGGTTTCTATAGCTCCAGAGAATTTGGGGGAAAATGTTTATAGTTGAATTGGTCTTTATCTGAAAATGAGACATGCATCCTGTTCTGCACACCTACAGCAAACATGCTGACACAGTAAGTAAATCCTTAAATATACCCAAATCAATAAATTCAAAATTATGGTTTTCAGTGCAATCAACTCATGTAGGGTAGCATTTTTTATTTCTGAGAGAGGCGTTAAGTTTACCAGATGAATTCAAATGCACAGGGTAGTGAGGTGGGTTATAGCATTCTTTGACTTTTCTTGATGTCAAACAGTCACATCTATCATTATATGCATCATTTAAAGATACATAAGTAGCCCTGGCCAGTTGGCTCAGCGGTAGAGCATCGGCCTTGCGTGCTCGATTCCCAGCCAGGGCACATAGGAGAAGCGCCCATTTGCTTCTCCACCTCCCCACCCCCTCCTTCCTCTCTGTCTCTCTCTTCCCCTCTCGCAGCCAAGGCTCCATTGGAGCAAAGATAGCCCGGGCGCTGGGGATGGCTCCTTGGCCTCTGCCCCAGGCGCTAGAGTGGCTCTGGTCGCGGCAGAGCGACGCCCCGGAGGGGCAGAGCATCGCCCCCTGGTGGGCAGAGCGTCGCCTCTGGTGGGCGTGCTGGGTGGATCCCTGTATGGCGCATGCGGGAGTCTGTCTGACTGTCTCTCCCTGTTTCCAGCTTCAGAAAAAATACACAAAAAATAAAAAAATAAAGATACGTAAGTAACCCTCTGTCCAAAGGAACTCCTCAGTCTGTGTTACCTGCACCAAAAGTAAGTACATGCTGATGATGTCAGCCTCTTTTGGGCAATCAAGGAACGAACTCAATGATGCCCCACATCCCATTAGAAGCTCAGAATTCCTCAACTCACATACTCACACGGCTCCAAACCCCTGCATTGGATTGAGTTTTACTTCTCGGTTAACACATGGAAGAGCTGAGGTACAAGGTTCACGTTGGGATACTTGAAGTGCTGAAGCTGACCTGTTTATAGAGCTTTGAAGTTTGATGGACTTTCCAGGTATCATCTCAGGCACTGATAGAGTTTCACCAGAAACATGAAATACCAGCATGAGGAAAGTTCCCAGTAACCCGACACTTTAACTGCAGAGTGAATGCTCTAGTCTTTTTTTTTAATCAGTAAGTTGATAACTGATAACTTTTTTTCATGATCTCTGAAGTTTGTTTATAAATAAGTACACAATCTCAAACCTAGATATTGAGATCTATCTGGCTAAAGATATAACACTATTTCCAGTGGAAATATCTTGTCCTCCCTTGTTCCCTCACTTCCCATGAAGTAGCTAGAAGGTTATAAACTAACTTAGCAGTTCCTTCCTCCTGAGCCCTGGCTGCCTCCCAGGTCCATGTTACAGGTGGGCTGGCTGGCTGAGACATCAGAATAACACCCCAGGGTACAAATGTACAAGCATGATCTCAGGGGCTCAGCGCAAGCACATACGGCATCTCTGAATAAAACAGAAAAGGCACAAATCCAACAAGCCAAATATTAAAAAACAGTGTCCCCACAGGATATCCCAAGTCAAGATATCCCTTCCTGATAATGCTGCCTCCTGCCATGGCCCAAGTCCAGCTAAGCACAGCCAGGAGACCTTGGGCTGAGCCCAAGCACCAGGCACTGCTGTATATACAAAGGCAGTGACCTTTGACCAAGCTACAGAGGTGTTATAGCATAGCTCAAGGTCTGGAACCAATCATGCCTGAATATAAACCAGCTCTACAGTAGATCATGGTATCACCCAGAGACACTTGCCTTTCCGCTCTAAGCCTCAGTATCCTCACATGTAGAAAGGAGCTCATGCTGATACTTCACAACTGTGAGTTAATATTTGCAACATCCTAGCACAGTGCCTGCCACACCGCGTGTTCAATTGTCCAGCAGCAACCCTGGTTTGGGAGGCTGAAAACTGAGATGACACCTTCGAAGGGTAGCCCTAGCAAGTGTGTGATCTAAAAAATTGTATCATTATGCTTCAGTTTCTTTGCCTTTATGTAAGGAGAATATTGAACTAATCTTAAGTGAAAATACCTGCAAGAAAAATTCTATACCACTTTGGTATCTTTGAAAGTAATCATGTATATCTGACGTTTTGAAGTAAGAATACCAGTAAATAGGGTTAGATAATGGGTTTACTGAAAGAGGGCAGGAGACAACTAGAGTAAAAGAGAATACTGATTTTTCAGAAAGGGACAGCCACATTTATTTCGGCAAAAGCAGTAGTTTTTAAAGACAAAAATAGCGCTGCTCAGGCAATTCACGGCAATTAGCAGGCTGCTTTTAATGTCCATCAAATGACACTGGAGAGAAGGTTCTCGCTGAAATAGCTGCAAATTTTGGCGCTCACCCAGAAGTGCTTCATGCTTAACAACAGGGCTTTTACAGGGTTCACCCAGGGCTGCTGTGAAGTGCCTTCAGGATGACAGCACAGTCTCCAAGGTCGCACATGCAGGGGGAAGCACTCTGGAAGCAGAGCCATGGTCCTTGGCTGGAATAGACCCTTTAGAGCAGGCATCCTCACCTAAGAGTCAAAGTGGTCAGAAGCCTTTAAAATACATCAGTCACAATACACAGGAGAATGTAAGAGGCCTATGTAGTGATTTCATAGGAACTTAAAAACAAACAAACAAAAAAGACCTTTGTCACGGTACCTGCCGCACCTCGTTCCACAGACCTGAGAAGGTGCTGCTGAAATTTCTCCAATCCTGTAACAGTTCTACAAACCAGCATCTCCCATGTAGTTCCTCCCACCACAAGATAAGAGAGGCCAGCCTCAGACCCAACGCAAAATCTTTGAAGAGACTAGACTCGTTGTGCATGTCAGCATATTTACAGAGCAAGACACACCTCTGGTCTACTCCTCTGGAGGCCCAGAGGCATGACGGGGTCCCAAAACTGCGATACCTGCCCTTGCCAGCCCTGTGGGGTGCAAAGGTTAATGATCTATAGCTGCCTCACTGATAAAGTTGGCTCACTTATTAAGTTAAAATGCCACTAAGTGGGATTCCTTTCTGGATGCCATCATCAGCACTGGGTTTATATCATTGAAATACTATATTTTGGCATTTTACTGACTGGCTTGGGAACATGCTCTGTATTTGGGAATTAATTTTCTGTTTTCAAAAAATTTTTTTATGAAAACTTATGTGTCAAACACAGTCCTGAAAATTCGAGTTTGAAAAGAGAGAGAGAGAGAGAAAAAAAAAGATAGAGAACACATCTACACACACACACAGCATCCTCCCACATTTGGTCTAAAGGTGAAAATTTTCTTCAAATTCAAATCCCTTTAAAAATTCCATTCTCTCTCTCCCTCCCCTTTTCATTATGAAGCTCTGTGACACAGTAGAGACATTGGGCTCCCACCCTTCCTTCTTTCCAGGCATTGTCAACTCACTACATTCTAGCACTGCTTCCACAACTCCAGTGCCATTGCCCTGACCGAGGTCATGAGCGGTCTCCCTGGCGCCCAGCCCAGTGGTCAGTTTCCTCTCTCTCAGTGGCTATATTGGATGGAGTCCATGATGATGAGAGTCAGTTCCCTGGTTACCCTCCATGATGTCAGCCTTTCCTATTCTCCTCCAAAATCCATGAATCATCCATTGGACCATGTTAAGAGCTGCATCTTTCCTTCTACATGTTCATAATCCTCAAGCTCTTCTCACCTGGTACCTGGTTCTCCATCTGAACACCTGAGGCCACTTATCTTCCCAAATCTGGTTTCTCACATCTAGAAGAAAAGCCTATCTGCCACTAGACGTTGGTCCTTCAATAAATCTAATAGAAAATTTATTCGGTCCTGTGGGGCAGCTGTGTTAGGCTTGCTCATGGGGTGACCGTTTACAAGCACTTTGCCTCACAGGTGCATGAATGCATAGCAGCACCATGTGCGTGTGGCCTATATAAGGCTATGGGTGCTTACACTTGAGAGAGATGGGGGATTGTGGATGCACAGATTGCCTGCCCACCACTGTGAGGGGATATTTGCTGTTTGTTTGCCTGAGAGGCAGTTTCATCTGCCTGTGTCCTTTTCTGCCATTGTGATACTTTATTAAATGAAATGGCCCAACCCCTTCTGGCTCCGCAGTTTTTCTACCATCTGCCTGAATCCAATGTGAACCTTCCTGGCCTTGGCCATCATCATTACAGCTGGTATAGTGGGCAGGATTTGGAGCAGATGGGTATGGAGCCACAGCCACCCTTGAGGGGTGGGGTAGAGGACTAGTCATTGTTATGGCTCACCATGGCTGTCCATTTGGGGACCTTGGGCTGGCTGTTTTCTAAGGCTCTATGAGAGGAAACCGAGAGCTGTGTGCAAGAGGTGACCTGAGGTTGATAGCTCCAGGGTGAGTTGTAGACCCAGTGGCAGCAAGAGCTTGCACTGGAGTGAGCACTGGAGAAGAAGGCCAAACGAGTTCATGAGTTGCAGTTTGCCCTGGAAGTTGAACATTGGCAGTGGCAGTTGTTGAAGGAACAACTGCAGGTTTAGCTTCAGGCCAAGAGACAGCAGCCACAAGAGCAGAAGATGGAGCTGTGCTGGGGGAGTGGCTCTGAGTCAGTGGGAGCAGGTGTTTCCAGTTCCTCTTCTGAGGATGAGGAGGCTCAGGTTGAAGCTCCCATCTGCACACTCAGAGCTTGGCCACAGGTCATCCAGAAGGTAAAAATCCAGCAGCACAGAGTACCTACTGAGCCCCTGGTAGGCTTGCTGCAATTGTGGGGCATAGGGGTGGATGGCATCATGCTCTTTGCA